>NC_083582.1:15413377-16613377 GCF_027579695.1 Neoarius graeffei
GCGGAATGGGTGATGACTCAGCAGCATAAGTGTAGAGCCAAAGCTGAGGCTCGCCCACAGGAGCACCACTCCTCTCCGCTTCACGTGTCGAACAGGTTTGCTCTCCTTAATGATGCACCCACTGAGAAACCTGAAAGAGCTCTGGTTATAGGGGACTCTATCATATGGCATGTGAAATTAGCTCAGCCTTTAGGGGCACCAGCAGCTTTAGCCAGGTGTATTCTGGGAGCCAGGGCGCTGGACATAGCAGGTAATCTTAGGGTCCTAGGCAAGCACAGGTTCTCAAAGATAGTTATCCATGCAGGAGCTAATGATGTACAGTACACCTTCATCAGTCTGAGGTTACTAAAAGTAACTTTGTAGAGGTGTTTAAATTAGCGAAGGCGATATCCGATGCTGTAGTATGCTCTGGCCCCATCCCAATGCGGCATGGCGATATAGCTTACAGCAGGTTATAGTCGCTTAACTGCTGGTTGTCCAGGTAGTGCTCTGAAAACAATGTGGGCTTTATAGATAATTGGGCTAATTTTGAGGGCACTGCTGGCCTGTTAGGGTGGGATGGTGTCCATCCCACTCGGAAAGGTGCTGCTCTCATTTCTTGCAGCATAGATCATAGTCTCAGAACAGGTCGAGTTAATTTCTGACAATCCAGAGCCAAGGCCAGGGAGCAGATGAACAGGCTAAACCGATTGTCTGAAAGCTGCACAGAGTCGTCACTCAGGGTCCACTACATTGAGACTGTGTCTGTTCCCCGAGCTAAACAAAAAAGTAGAAATACTCCAAGAGTTTGTTCCAGTAACCTAATCAATATAAAATTAGGTCATACTAACTGTACAGCAGCTGCCAGCAAGTTAGATCTAAAGGTGGGGCTATTAAATATTAGATCTCTTAGATCTAAAGCGCTAACAGTTAATGAATATATTACTGATCAGGAGTTTAATGTACTTTAACTGAAACATGGATTAAGCCAAATGAATATAGAGCATTAAATGAAGTGAGTCCTCCTGGATATAATTATATACACCAGCCTCGTTGAACTGGCAGAGGAGGTGGCATCATGGTTATTTATAATGATGATCTAGGTGGAACACACAAACCTGGTTATAAATTTAATACATTTGAAGTACTTCATACAAATATAATGTATGCAGCTTCGAAAAATAAGTCTACCCAGTTAATTCCGTTACTTATTATTTACAGGCCCCTGGGACCATATTCTGAGTTTCTTTCTGAATTTGCAGATTTTGTCTCAGACCTGGTTATTTCCTTAGACAAAGCTTTAGTTGTCAGAGAGTTTAACATTCACTTCGATAACTCAGAAGACCCTCTGAAAACAGCGTTTGTGTCCATTTTAGATTCAGTAGGGGTTAATCAGAATGTCAGAGGACCGACCCATAATGGTGGTCACAGCCTCAATCTAATACTAACGTTCGGTTTAAACGTAGAAAATATAGTCACACTTCCACAGTCTGAAGTTATCTCTGATCATTATCTCATCTCATTCAAACTATGTCTGAGTAATAATATATGCACCTCACCACGCTACTGTATTAAACAAACATTCATGTCAACTACTGCACAGAGTTTTAGAAATGATCTCCCAGAGTTATCAACTTTGATTGGGTCACTGTCAGCCCCTGCAGAACATGATCAGGCAACTGAATGCTTAGAGTCAACGTTCCGCTATACTTTAGATAATGTCAAGTCAAGTCAAGGAGCACTTTTAACAATAAGCATTGTTGCAAAGCATCTTTACAGAATTTGAACAACTTAAAACATGAGCTAATTTTATCCCTAAACTATCCCCAATGAGCAAGCCTGTGGCAACAGTGGCAAGGAAAAACTCCCTCAGACGACGAGGAAGAAACCTTGAGAGGAACCAGACTCAAAAGGGAAGCCATCCTCATTTGGGCAACAACAGACAACTTGACTATAACATTAACAGTTTGAACATGAAGTCAGTTTCATTGATGTTATAAACTCTTCACTGATGGAAACTTGAGTGCAAAACAGTTCATGAAAACTGCAGCCCTAAAGTTAGCAAGTCAACTGTAGTCCTCAGTGATAAAAGCATCACTGTAAGTGTCCAGAGCATCCTCCAAGTGTGACTTTCAACTGTCCGCATGGGGCCGTCCTCCACAGGAGCGATGCGATGAGACTCCAACCAGACACAGGGCATCAGGATGGATCAGACAGGCCCGAGGAGCAGAAGAGGTCAGCAACTCGATCCCAGGACCGACATGTAACTCAGAGGGACAGATTTTTTTTTTTGGGGGGGAGAAAACACAGGTTGTTAGGCATGCCCAATTTCACCTGAATAAGTAGGAACAGTATACATATTGCACTGAGTACAAGCAGGGACTCTGGCAACTAACCATGACAGCATAACTAAAAGGGGAGAGCCAGAAGGTAACACAGGCATGAGGGTGCCCCTGGACATAAGCAGCCAGCCACTACACCCTTAACAAACTCGAGTGAGCAAGTGAGTGGAGGACTGACAGCATCCATACATCCCAGTTTACCAAACACGATATATCTGAGGACCCTCCAGATCGACTCCTTTAACTCATAAATACCATTAAGAAAAGGCTTGACTAAACAGATACGTTTTCAGCCTAGACTTAAACACTGAGACTGTGTCTGATTCCCAAACATTACGTGGAAGGCTGTTCCATAACTGTGGGGCTTTGTAAGAAAAGGCTTTGCCCCCTGATGTAGCCTTCACTATATGAGTTACCAGCAGATAGCCTGCACCTTTTGATCTAAGTAGGTGTGGCGGGTCATAGAGGACCAGAAGGTCACTCAGGTACTGTGGTGCAAGACCATTCAGTGCTTTAAAGGTCAACAGTGGTATATTATAATCAATATGAAATTTGATTGGGAGCCAATGCAGTGTGGGTAAGATTGGGGTGATGTGGTCATATTTTCTAGTTAGGACTCTTGCTGCTGCATTTTGAACTAACTGGAGCTTGTTTATGCACTTATTGGAACATCCAGACAGTAAGGCATTAGAATAATCCAACCAGGAGGTAACAAAAGCATGAACTAGGCTTTTCCATGTCATGTAGTGACACTATATTTCTCATCTCATTATCTCTAGCTGCTTTATCCTGTTCTACAGGGTCGCAGGCAAGCTGGAGCCTATCCCAGCTGACTACGGGTGAAAGGCGGGGTACACCCTGGACAAGTTGCTAGGTCATCACAGGGCTGACACATAGACACAGACAACCATTCACACTCACATTCACACCTACAGTCAATTTTGAGTCACCAGTTAACCTAACCTGCATGTCTTTGGACTGTAGGGGAAACCAGAGAACCCGGAGGAAACCCACACGGACACCGGGAGAACATGCAAACTCCGCACAGAAAGGCCCTAGTCGGCCATGGGGCTTGAACCCAGACCTTCTTGTTGTGAGGCGACAGCGCTAACCACTACACCACCATGCCGCCCACTAAATTTCTTATCTTAGCAATATTTCTGAGATGAAAGAAAGCTATCCGGGTGATGTTATCACTGTGAGTTTCAAATGAAAGACTGGGGTCAATAATCACTCCGAGGTCTTTTACTGCTGCATGTGAATAAACAGAAAGGTCATCAAGAGTTACTGTGTAATCAGAAAACTTATTTCTAGCTGCATGTGGTCCTAGTACAAGTACTTCAGTCTTGTCAGAGTTAAGCAGAAGGAAGTTAATAAGCATCCATTGTCTAATGTCCTTTACACATTCCTCAATTCTATTAAGCTGGTGTCTCTCATCAGGTTTTGCAGAAACATACAACTGTGTGTGATCAGCATAGCAGTGGAAACTAATACAATGTTTACAAATAATATCACCCAGAGGTAACATATATAAAGAAAAAAGCAGTGGACCAAAGACAGAACCTTGTGGAACACCAAACTTTACATCAGTATGTCTAGAAAAATCAACATTTACATCAACATACTGATAGCTATCAGTTAAATAAGACCTGAGCCAGGAGAGGGCCATTCCCTTAACTTCCACAACATTTTCTTGTCACAGTCCAGTCCAGTCCAGCCATGCCTTAGATCAGGGGTGCCAGGGTGAAATTGGTAAGGGGGCCAGATTTTTTTTCAAGTGGGACCTTGGGGGCCGAATTACACTTTTGGCCTGAAAAGACCAGACACTAACTCAACAAAAGGACATTATTTTATATGATTTTTGAAGGCCTATATGCCCAAAAGGAATTGTAAAGCTATAGCCTCAAAATGAGGCGCACAATAACATGGCAGACAAAAGCAATTTACCCTCTGAAAATGTAACAGTCTAAGCATGCAAGTAGCCTACATTTATAAAAAAAAATGCTACAGAAATGGACTGAGACACAAATAACACAAGTGTAAACTGTAAATGACTTAAATCAGATTTATTGATCTTGCACATCAAAAACATATCAATGCATAGGCCTAATTAGGCCAATTAAAACGATTGGCAAGTAGGCCTAAACGAGTCAAAAGAAAGAAGCGCCAGGGTAAATAATTCCACCAATAGGTCAAGTGACTAAATATCCAGTAGCATTAGTTTAAAAGAGCCAAATATGACTGAACATACCAATAAAAACAAACTACAGATGGCACATTAACTTTGCTGGTCAAGTCCCACATATATTTCCACACACCCATCCTGTTTATTCCCCCTCAAGCACACAGCACAAGGTTACATGGGGGAGAAATACCAGCTACATTTTACATGTGGAAGCCAGAAGTCTTTTACTTTTTACCAGCTTGTCGACATTGGGGGACAGACTCTGGGCAGTTGCTATTTTCATGACATCGTTGAGATGTCCATGGGTCAGACGACTATGCAGTTTCGATTTATTAATATTCATTACTGAAAATGCCTGTTCACATAAATATGTTGTCCCGAACATACAGAGTATTTTACCAGCAAAGGCCGTGATAATTGGGTACTCTGGTGGCAATGACTGATAGAAAGATTGGATTCCAACAGATGCGTATTTATCCTTGACGAATGCACCCTCCGAAAATGGCTTGGACACTTTTGCGATCTCCCACGCGATGATGTAGCTCACCTTCACTGCCCCTAACATGAAATAAAATGTACAACAAAGATATTGAGACACCCCTCTTTGAAAACAGCCACATTTAACATTAAAGGAGAACTGAAGATGATGTATGATATTAAAACGAACCTTCATGTGTCTCTCGAGACTTTGAGAAAGCTGCTTGCTGTTTTTGAAGGTTTGAGGCAAGCTCATTTAGCTTTTCAGTCCTGCGTTGCCCGGTGAATTGGCTGTATTTGTCGGCGTGGGTCTCGTAATGTCTTTTGACATTGTATTCCTTCGGTAGAGCCACTTGTTGCGAACAAATCAGACAAACAGGTTTTCCCCCTACTTCCCAGAAAAACTATTTCTCTCTCCATTTTTCCTGAAAGATGCGACCCTCAGAATCAACTTTTCTCTTTTTAGACTGTTGTTGCTTGTGAACGAGCAACAACTAGCCTACTCTACATTAAATCCGGATCATTGCACCTGCGCGTGCTGCAGCAAGCAGAGAGCAGCTAAAAACGAACCGATGGATTACACGAAAATGGAATCAAATTGAAACATTAGATTTAAAATCATTACGAAAAAAAACAACATTCGATTTTTATTAATTTATTATTTAAAAAAAAAAGTCTCATGAACCACCGGGCCGGATGTGATGACCAATCGGGCCGTATCCGGCCCGCGGGCCGTTACCATGGCACCCCAGCCTTAGATTGTGGTACTTCCATGCCGGCTCCAGGCCAAATCCAGGACAGGAATTTAGTCCTGTCTTGCTGAAGGCCATTTCCTGAAGTGGCACTCCCACACCTGCTACCACTCCTCTCCCATCAGCCAGGGCTTTTTAAGAACTGTTTGGAGCCACTCTCTTTGCCAGTTTGAGTTTTGTCAGATAGTCTCAATTTTGCCATTAAAAATGTAATGTAGCTCCTCTTAAAAGGAAAATGGTCAGAGACAAAAAAATTAGCACCCTGGTATAATGATGACACTCGCACTTTAAAACAGACCACTCGAAAATTGGAACGTAAATGACGTCAAGCAAAATTGGTAGCTTTCAAATTAGCGTGGAAGGAGAGCTTCCTGAACACGGGCGATTGCTCTAAGACAACGAGGGAGGCTCAGCCTCCTCTAAAAATGACGAACATCGTGTAGGATGAATTGCGCTAGGCTTATGTTATAGCCGACCTTATAACATTGCTATTTCAGATCCAGAATCATAGAAATATATGTGCTCAACCCACTACAGTGCGAAATCATTCCCTTATAACTTTAATGTGTGCGTGAGTTTTTCCCCCTTGTGACAGCGCAATGCAGCACAGCCTCAGTGGACTTCAATGGCATTTGGGAGCTCTGCGCTTTTCAATCTCAAAATGCAAGACGAGTATTGGACAAATACTGCGAAAACGCCCACCCACGGAGTCTCACGGACTCCCAGCCTCAGTGGACTTCAATGGCATTTGGGAGCTATGCGCTTTTCAATCTCAAAATGCAAGACGGTTATTGAACAAATACTGTGAAAATGCCCGCCTACGGACTCCCAGCCTCACATGGCAGGGACATGGCAGTTTCCGCGAGGAGACTGGTGATTGGTGAAAGCGGCTGGATATTTTCTTTGATTGACAGCTCGTTTCAACTATAGACAGGCAGCGGTGACTCTCAGTTCAGTCCCATGCGGATTCGCAAATGCTGTGGTGTATTGTAAGAGATCAGCTTACATTTCGATTTCATTCGTTACATACGGTTTCTACCAGCTTTTTTAGTTTGTATATATTTTCATTGTAAATAAAGTGTAAATACAGTGTTGTCAAATTTGCTATCTTAGTTCCAGAAATTTTGTTTATTTGAGTGACTGAACTTGAACTTGAGGGGGCTAGTCAGCTAGCAAGAAAGCTGCACACGGATGCCAAGCATTGCTGATTTAATTTTGGGGAAGCCATTTGCCAGTCTTCCTTTCGAGGAAAAAATTAAAATTAAAGAGCAGGGTAGACCAACGCTTCAAATTGACTTGGTGAAAAAGGTAGGGAATAATACTCGTTCCTTTCAGCTCTCCTGGTACGAGAAAGTGAATTGGCTAACAGCAAGTGACCCACATCAACCAACAGTAAATAGGCTACTTTAGTAATATGTCATGGATGGACCAAAAATATAGAATCTATTTAAAATGTTTATGCTGAGTATATTATATTGGAATATATATTTTTCTGGGCGGCACGGTGGTGTAGTGGTTAGCGCTGTCGCCTCACAGCAAGAAGGTCCTGGGTTCGAGCCCCGGGGCCGGCGAGGGCCTTTCTGTGCGGAGTTTGCATGTTCTCCCCGTGTCCGCGTGGGTTTCCTCCGGGTGCTCCGGTTTCCCCCACAGTCCAAAGACATGCAGGTTAGGTTAACTGGTGACTCTAAATTGACCGTAGGTATGAATGTGAGTGTGAATGGTTGTCTGTGTCTATGTGTCAGCCCTGTGATGACCTGGCGACTTGTCCAGGGTGTACCCCGCCTTTCGCCCATAGTCAGCTGGGATAGGCTCCAGCTTGCCTGCGACCCTGTAGAAGGATAAAGCGGCTAGAGATAATGAGATGAGATGAGATATATTTTTCTGGATATGAATTAAACACAGCTGCAATTTGGAAAACATTTTTAAACAAAAACACAGCCAAGAACATTTCACACTACAGACCTGGATTAAAAGTGAAGGGTTATCAAAATTGTCAATAAAACATTTATCAGTCAAAATAAGTAAAATATAGGGAAAGTGTCATTGAATGAAATGTGTGGCACCCAGCTCTACTGCTGAGGTTCCTGACAAAGAGCTGCTTTCAATAATGATCAATTTTTAAACAACATGCCACAATTTTAAAATATAAAATGTTAAAATATACCCCCCCCCAACACCACCATCATGTATATTGGACAGTAGGCTAATGGGCCAAAAGAACCTGTTATTTCACAATTTGTGACGCTGCCAACAATCAGCCAGATCAGAGGCAAGAGTATAGGCAAAATTGATGTTTTTTCTTTTAAAATATGGAAATATCATAACCGACCAGCCTCGCCTGTTTGAAAGACTACCAGCCACCACTGTTCCTGAAGTATAGAAAAGCTCTTAGTGCTGCTAGATCAACATCTCTCTTCTCCCTAATAGAAGATAACACAAATAATCCTAGATTCCTATTTAATACTGTAGCAAAATTAACCAGGAATAAGTCCACTATAGACACATGCACACCTGCAGTATGTAGTAGTAGATGTCAAGCAAAATTGGTAGCTTTCAAATTAGCGTGGAAGGAGAGCTTCTTGAAGTATAGAAAAGCTCTTAGTGCTGCTAGATCAACATCTCTTCTCCCTAATAGAAGATAACAAAAATAATCCTAGATTCCTATTTAATACTGTAGCAAAATTAACCAGGAATAAGTCCACTATAGACACATGCACACCTGGAGTATGTAGTAGCGACTTCATGCATTTTTTTAATGCCAAAATTAAAAATATCCGACAAATTCAAACTACTAATTTAAGGTCAGACAATGTAAGTGACCCTGTAGTTAACAATATAACTGTATCAGATCAGCAATTAGAATGTTTTACTCCTCTTAGAGAAATTGAATTACTTTCATTAATCCAAGAAAAAGCTGTGGCACAGCAGTTATGCTCATATTTACATAGAAATAACATCCATGAAATGTATCAGTCAGGATTTAGACCTCATCATAGCACAGAGACAGCACTGGTTAAAGTAGTAAATGACTTACAGTTGGCTTCTGATCAGGGCTGTGTCTCGCTGCTTGTGTTGTTTGACCTTAGTGCAGCATTTGATACCATTGATCATTCCATTCTCCTGGATAGACTAGAAAATGTTGTGGGAGTTAAGGGAGTGGCCCTCTCCTGGCTCAGGCCTTATTTAACTGATCACTATCAGTATGTTGATGTAAATGGTGATTGTGGCAGCGGGGGCGTGGTCAAGCGCCGGTCTGTGACAAGAGGGCGGAGCCAGGGAAGGTGACTGGCAGAATCACTACACCTGATGGTAATTAACCTGTGTTTGTGTGTCTTCCCAGTAACTGCGCCCTATTTAAGGAGACAGAGGGAGAGCAGAGGAGAGCTCTTCCCGGGACGAGAACACAGCGTGTGTGTGTGTTTTGCTGAAATATTGTTAAATTGAAAAGTCTGGCAATAAAGCCTGTTCCTTACCTGAAGCTTTGTCCTGCCATCCTCTGTGCTCCACCTACACCTAAGAGACGTTCTACAGTGGTGCCGAAACCCGGGAAAAGGTGGAGCACCAACCCAGCAGCCCCATGGAATCCTCCCCGTTCGCTGACCCGGTCCACGCCCTCGCCACGGCTCAGCAAAGCCAGCACCAGGCGCTTGTCACGCTCCGAAAGGAACAAGAGCGGCGCTTCGAAGCCCTGGCGCTGGCCCAGCAGGAAGATCGTGAGGCGTTCTGGCATCTCCTCGCGTCGGCGGGGTCCACCAGCGCCCTGGCCGCGGGCCCGTCTCCCCTCACCATGACCACGATGGGCCCGCAGGACGACCCCGAGGCGTTCCTCACATTGTTTGAACAGGTCGCCGAAGCCTCGGGGTGGCCGATGGAGCAGCGTGCGGCGCGCCTCCTCCCCCTCCTGACGGGAGAGGCGCAGCTGGCCACGCTACAGCTCCCCGCTGACCGCCGGCTGGCCTATGCGGACCTCCGCCGGGCCATCCTCCAGCACGTGGGGCGCACACCAGAACAACAGAGCCAGTGCTTCCGCACGCTGTGATTGGAGGAAGTCGGCCGGCCGTTCGCGTTCGGCCAGCAGCTCCAGGACACCTGCTGGCGGTGGCTGAGGGCCGACGATCATGACGCTGAGGGAATCATCGATCAGGTGGTGCTGGAGCAGTTCATCGCCCGCTTACCAGCAGGAACCGCAAAGTGGGTCCAGTGCCACCGCCCGGCGTCGCTGGATCAGGCAGTAGGACTGGCGGAGGATCATTTGGCGGCTGTTCCGGCGGCAGGACAGCCGATGACGTCTTCTCTTCTCTCCTCTTCTCTCTCTCTTTCTCCCCTCCCTTCTGTGTCCCGTCCTCGCCCCATTCCCCCACCACGGAGACGGGGGCCGGCTCCACCCCAGCCGGCCCGCCGCACCCATGGTGCCCTTCCGTTTCTCCCTTCTGTGTCTGTCTCTCCCCCCCCTCAGGTGAGTGAGCCCCAGAGCACCGGTGCAGAGGGAAAGCCCGGGCCGGTTTGCTGGCGCTGCGGGGAGCCAGGCCACCTGCAACAACAGTGCGCAACAATGGAGGTGGGCGCGGTGGTATGGATCCCCGACGCGCCAGAGGCTGCCCTCGATCGGGCTGGAGCGTATCGCATACCGGTGAGTGTCCAAGGGCCTACATATCAGGCGTTGGTGGATTCTGGTTGCAATCAGACCTCGATCCGCCAAAGCCTGGTGCAAGACGAGGCATTGGGGGGAGCACAGGGGGTGAAGGTGTTGTGTGTGCACGGGGATGTTCACAGCTACCCTTTGGTGTCGGTCCACATATTTTTCAGAGAGGAAAAATCTATAGTGAAGGCGGCGGTTAATCCTCGCCTTACCCACTCTTTAATTTTGGGGACTGATTGGCCGGGATTTCGGGGTTTAATGACGCGCCTAGTAAAGAGTGGGTCCTGCCATTTGACAGGGGGAGGTCCCGGTGTCGCTTTGGCTGGAGCTGCTGTCGCAGAGCCATCTACGTCATCTCCACGACAGAGTGAGGAGCTGCCGGCTCCTCCTCTTTCTGTTGGGGAATCCCTCGCGGATTTCCCATTAGAACAATCGCGAGACGAGACTCTGCGGCATGCATTTGACCAAGTGAGAGTAATCGATGGTCAAATGCTCCAGCCGAACGCCACCCCATCCTTCTCCTATTTCTCTATTATAAAGGATAGATTATACCGAGTGATGCAGGACACTCAGACGAAAGAGCGAGTCATGCAGCTTTTAATTCCAAAGAGCCGCCAGGAATTGGTATTCCAGGCGGCTCACTTTAATCCCATGGCTGGACAACTAGGGCAGGATAAGACACTAGCCCGAATAATGGCCCGATTCTATTGGCCGGGGATTCGCGGCGATGTCCGTAGGTGGTGTACGGCATGCCGCGAATGCCAATTAGTAAATCCAGTGGCCATTCCAAAAGCGCCTTTGCGCCCTCTGCCTCTAATCAAGACCCCGTTCGAAAGAATTGGGATGGATATCGTCGGGCCATTAGATCGGTCAGCACGAGGGTACTGCTTTATATTAGTCCTGGTGGACTATGCAACGCGATACCCGGAAGCAGTGCCTCTGCGCAATATCTCCGCACGCAGTATTGCGGAGGCACTCTTCCGCATCATCTCCTAAGTTGGAATCCCGAAAGAGATTCTGACTGATCAAGGCATTACGTTTGTGTCACGGACACTGCGCGAACTGTATGGGTTACTGGGGATTAAGCCGATCCGCACTAGTGTGTATCACCCACAAACGGACGGTTTAGTAGAACGGTTCAGTAGAACGGTTCAACCGCACCCTCAAGAATATTATTAAAAAATTCATAAGTGAGGACGCACGTAATTGGGATAAGTGGCTCGAACCCTTGCTGTTCTCAGTGCGAGAGGTCCCCCAAGCCTCCACGGGGTTCTCCCCGTTCGAATTGTTATATGGGCGTAAGCCGTGCGGCATCCTAGACGTGCTGCGGGAAAATTGGGAGGAGGGACCTTCACAAAGCAAAAACAAAATCCAATACGTTATGGACCTGCGCGCAAAACTCCACACTCTCACCCACCTAACTCAGGAGAATTTGCGGCAGGCCCAGGAACGGCAAGCCCGCCTGTACAACAAGGGTACACGCCTTAGAGAGTTCACTCCGGGAGATAAGGTACTCGTACTGTTGCCCACGTCGAGCTCCAAATTGATCGCCAAGTGGCAAGGACCCTTTGAGGTCACACGGCGAGTCGGGGACGTCGACTATGAGGTGAGGCAAATGGACAGGGGTGGGGCGCTACAGATTTACCACCTCAATCTGCTTAAACTCTGGAACGAGGAGGTCCCCGTGGCTTTGGTGTCGGTAGTTCCGGAGAAGGCGGAGCTGGGGCCGGAGGTTCAAAAAGGGACATTGGCATCACGTACCTCTCCAGTCCCCTGTGGAGACCACCTCTCCCCGGCCCAACTCACGGAGGTCACCCAGTTGCAGGCCGAGTTTTCGGATGTGTTCTCGCCCCTGCGCGGTCGCACTAACCTCATAGAGCACCACATAGAGACGCCACCGGGGGTGGTAGTGTGTAGCCGCCCTTACAGGCTACCCGAACACAAAAAAAAAGGTGGTTCGGGAAGAACTTCAGACCATGCTCGAAATGGGCATCATCGAGGAGTCCCACAGTGACTGGAGCAGCCCGGTGGTCTTGGTCCCCAAGGCCGACGGGTCGGTCCGGTTCTGTGTGGACTATAGAAAAGTCAACGCGGTGTCTAAATTTGACGCGTACCCAATGCCTCGTATTGATGAGCTGCTCGATCAACTAGGCATGGCTCACTTTTATTCGACACTGGATTTGACGAAGGGATATTGGCAGATCCCCTTGACTCCACTATCCCAGGAAAAAACGGCCTTTTCCACTCCGTTCAGCTTACACCAATTCATCACACTTCCTTTTGGGCTGTTTGGGGCGCCTGCTACGTTTCAGCGGCTGATGGACAGGGTCCTCTTGCCCCACGCCACCTACGCAGCCGCATATCGGGACGATATAATCGTTTATAGTAACGACTGGCAGCGGCACTTGCAACACCTGAGGGCCGTCCTTAGGTTGCTGAGGCGGGCAGGTCTCACTGCCAACCCGAAGAAGTGTGCGATTGGGTGGGTGGAAGTACGGTATCTGGGCTTCCACTTGGGCAATGGGCAGGTGCGTCCCCAAATTAATAAGACAGCAGCGATTGCGGCCTGCCCGAGGCCCAAGACCAAAAAGGGGGTGAGACAGTTTCTGGGGCTGGCTGGCTACTATCGTAGGTTTATACCTAATTATTCGGACGTCACCAGCCTGCTGACTGACCTCACTAAAAAGGGGGCACCAGACCCGGTCCAGTGGACGGAGCAGTGCCAGCGGGCTTTCTCTGAGGTAAAGGCTGCACTGTGTGGGGGGCCACTATTACACTTCCCTGACTTTTCTCTCCCTTTTGTGTTGCAGGCCGACGCGTCGGACAGAGGTCTGGGGGCGGTGTTGTCCCAGGAGGTGGAGGGGGAGGACCGCCCCATCCTGTACATTAGCAGGAAGCTGTCGGTGCGTGAGGGGCGCTACAGCACTATTGAAAAGGAATGTCTAGCGATCAAGTGGGTGGTCCTCGCCCTCCGTTACTACCTGCTGGGGCACCCTTTCACCCTCTGTTCGGACCACGCGCCCCTCCAGTGGCTCCACCGCATGAAAGATGCCAACGCGCGGATCACCCGTTGGTATCTGGCACTCCAACCCTTCAATTTCAAGGTGGTCCACAGGCCGGGGGCGCAGATGGTCGTGGCAGACTTCCTCTCCCGCCAAGGGGGGGGGGGGGGGGGGAGTCGGCTGCAGGCCAGACAGCCGCCCGGCCTGAGTCAGGCGGTGGGGGTATGTGGCAGCGGGGGCGTGGTCAAGCGCCGGTCTGTGACAGGAGGGCGGAGCCAGGGAAGGTGAGTGGCAGAATCACTACACCTGACAGTAATTAACCTGTGTTTGTGTGTCTTCCCAGTAACTGCGCCCTATTTAAGGAGACAGAGGGAGAGCAGAGGAGACCTCTTCCTGGGACGAGAACACAGCGCGTGTGTGTTTTTTGCTGAAATTTTGTTAAACTGAAAAGTCTGGCAATAAAGCCTGTTCCTTACCTGAAGCTTTGTCCTGCCGTCCTCTGTGCTCCACCTACACCTAAGGGACGTTCTACAGTGATTTTTCTAGACATACTGTACTGAGGTAAAGTTTGGTGTTTCACAAGGTTCTGTCTTGGGTCCACTGCTTTTTTCGTTCTATATGTTACCTCTGAGTGATATTATTCGTAAACATTGTATTAGTTTCCACTGTTATGCTGATGACACACAGTTGTATGTTTCTGCAAAACCTGATGAGACACCAGCTTAATAGAATTGAGGAATGTGTAAAGAAAATTAGACAATGGATGCTTATTAACTTCCTTCTGCTTAACTCTGACAAGACTGAAGTACTTGAACTAGGATCACATACAGCTAGAAGTAAGTTTTCTGATTACACAGTAACTCTTGATGGCCTTTCTGTTCCTTTACGTGCAGCAGTAAATCACCTTGGAGTGATTATTGACCCCAGTCTTTCATTCAAAACTGATATCAATAACATTATCTAGATAGTTTTCTTTCATCTCAGAAATTGCTAAGATAAGAAATTTAATGTCACTACATGACGCAGAAAAACTAGTTCATGCTTTCATTACCTCCAGGTTGGATTATTGTAATGCCTTACTGTTTATGTTCCAATAAGTGCATAAACAAGCTCCAATTAGTTCAAAATGCAGCAGCAAGAGTCCTTACTAGAACTAGAAAATATGACCACATCACCCCTGTCTTATCCACACTGCATTGGCTCCCAATCAAATTTTGCATTGATTATAAAATACTAATTGACCTTTAAAGCACTGAATGGTCTCGCACCACAGTACCTGAGCAAACTTCTGGTCCCCTATGACCCGCCATGCCTACTTAGATCAAAAAGTGCAGGCTATCTGCTGGTACCTCGTATAGTGAAGGCTACATAAGGGGGCAAAGCCTTTTCTTACAAAGCCCTACAGTTATGGAACAGCCTTCCAAGTAGTGTTCGGGAATCAGATACAGTCTCAGTGTTTAAGTCTAGGCTGAAAACATATCTGTTTAGTCAAGCCTTTTGTTAATGGTGTTTATGAGGTAAATGTGTAGATCTGGAGGGTCATCAGACAGAGCGTTTTGGTAAAGTGGGATGTATGGATGCTGTCAGTCCCCCACTCGCTTGCTCACTCGAGTTTGTTGACGGTGTAGTGGCTGGCTGCTTTATGTCCTGGGGCTCCCTCATGCCTGTGTTACCTTATGGTTCTCCCCTTTTAGTTATGCTGTCATAGTTTTGCCAGAGTCCCTGCTTGTACTCAGTGCAAAATGTATACTGTTCCTACTTATTCAGGTGACATTGGGCATACCTAACAACCTGTGTTTTCTTTCTCCCCCTCTCCCCCCAAAAAAAATCTGTCCCTCTGAGTTACATGTCAATCCTGAGATCAAGATGCTGACCTCTTCTGCTCCTTGGATCTTCCTGATCCATCCTGATGCCCTATGTCTGGTTGGAGTCTCATCACATTGCTCCTGTGGAGGACTGCCCCATATGGACAGTTGAAAGTCACACTTGGAAGATGCTCTGGACACTTACAGTGATTCTTTTATGGCTGAGGGCTACAGTTGACTTGCTAACTTTAGACTGCAGTTTTCATGAACAGTTTTGCACTCAAGTTTCAATCAATGGTGAGTTTATAACATCAACGAAACTGACTTCATATTAAAACTGTTAATGTTATAGTCATGTTGTCTGTTGTTGCCCAAATGAGGATGGGTTCCCTTTTGAGTCTGGTTCCTCTCAAGGTTTCTTCCTCATGTCGTCTGAGGGAATTTTTCCTTGCCACCGTCACCACAGGCTTGCTCATTGGGGATAGTTTAGGGATAGATGAAGGATAATATTAGCTCATGTCTTAAGTCATTCAAATTCTGTAAAAGCTGCTTTGGGATAATGCCTATTGTTAAAAGCGCGATACAAACAAACTTGACATGTTTGATACAATTCAGTTATTTTCACATAATTTTTGACAATTTATTTCCACCTGTGATTTTTTTTATACATTTATTTCCACACCTGATTTTGACACATGATTAACATGTGATACATCTCATTCAACTAATCATTTGGAGAGTTAAAAAAAAAGCCCCAAATAGTGTTACTTCTGTTCAGGGGCATGGCTACTACATGATATTTTGTATCCCATAGACAGCAATTTAGGACTCAGCTGTTTGATTTCAGTGCCGCTTCCATTTCACTCAGTTTGAGACAGACTGATGCTGTTATCCACCATTGTTGTTATCATCATCCACAACCTCTGTTAGGAGCCTAATGGAGGTTCCTCTTATCAAAAACATCACTTATCTTGGTCAGACTGTCTTTTCTTGACTTTGTCAGCTTATCCACCCAACTCATGCTCCTGTTCCTTTCTTTACAATTTTGACTATAAACACAATATTGCAGTCATTAAGGGTGAGCAGAGACACAAACAATAAGAGTGAGAAGATGAGACAGAAAAGGAGATAAAAAGAACTGGGAGAAAAGGAAAGAGAAAGGAGCTGGAGAGATGAAAGGGACAGAAAGAGACATAATGAAATTTTAGAAAGAGGGAGAAAGTAAAATGTAAAGAGAGCTGAAGGGAACAGAAAAGGAAATACACCCAACAAAGACAGATTGGACAGAAAAAAGAATGAGAATGTGAGAGGACAGAAAAAAAATTACAGAAAAAGAGACCGAAGTGAGGAAGGGGGCAGAAAGGATCTAAAAAGTGAGGAAGAAAAAAAAGAGGTAGAGAGAAGAAGGAATCTAGACAGAAAGATAAAAAAAGGGGAAGAGAAATAGGCCAGAGAATCAGGAGAAGAACAAAGAAAACCGTAAGAATGTATAGCCTGTGGAATTTGTACCACACAGGACACAAACTATTTGGGGTTCGTTATCTTTATTTTCCAATCAAAGTGCAATAAAAAAAAATACGAAGCCTCTTGCATCAATTCTTATGTTCCAGCTCCTACAACTGCATAGCCAATGATTCCATTCAAACTTACTACAAAAAAAAAAAAAAAAAAATACACAGCAGTGGGCTTACCTACAAAATGAAAAGGTAAACAAGATTTTAGGAATGCATAACAATGCACTTTGTATCATTTACAAACTGATTTAACTTTTGCATTCACTTACAGGTTTCGTTTTCCTTCTACCAGCTTACACAGCAAACGTGGGCTGAACTATCTTCAAACATCGCAGTAAAATATGACCTCCACCACCACCATCATCATCTCATGTTCTGAACAGCACCTTACAAAATCTCAAGGATTCATAAGAAATCACTCTCTGAACAGCTATATAACAGAAATTATTCAAATATTGGCCAACCTCATTCAAACAGGTCCCTTCCAGTAAACTATCTCAGGCAAAAAAGGCCAAACCAACACCAAGCAGGAAATTACTATCGAATCACTGCAATATGTTCGCAACTTCAAGTAACTTGGGAGCTGTTGCCCCCTACTGGATAACCAAAAATATCTTCCAAGATGTCATTCTCTCATTTACTTCACATTAATACTCTTAACCAGGATTTTTGTTGTACAAATATACCTTGGATCTTCAAAACAAAACAACAAAATTTTTTTTTCTATTTTATTTATATATATATATATATAAATCTCATAACCAGACTGTAACCATACATCATATAGGCCTATTTACTATTTTTTTTACTACCTGGTTACATTCTCCCCTGCATATGTCATCGTCCTCGATGACGCAATCATCCTGTGAAGAACTCATTACTCCTTGTAGTGCTTTCTAAAAAAAAAACTGCACTGATACTTGACAAAACTTGTGAAACCATCTCCGTGCTCACTGCAACTGCATTACAAGCTGACCTGGGAAGGTTAAAAGGGTTTGTACCGTATGTGTCCTGGCAGTGGTTCTTGAACTCCGCCTAAGAGGAGGTAAGTTGGATCTTAGATATGAAATGCTTGGTTCCTCTACCCGTTTCCACAGATTCACCCTCTCCATCATCAGCTAATGGTAAAGACTCATGGTCCTGTTCTGACCCAGATACTAGAACATTCTCTGTAGTGTCTGTTTCCACCAGCGCACTGAGCTCATCATAGCTAGGTGGGTTAGCTACTTCTTCAAGTACAACAAAATCAGGTTCATTACAGTCATCAGATGTGTGTGTCTCTGCCACCATAGGCATGTTTCCCTTAGGAGGACTCACATTTTTTCCAGTGCTTGATCTAAGCCTGGGAAGATTACATGGCCTCAGTTCTGTTCTGTGTACCCTCTTTGTAGGACCTCCCTCTACAGGCTCAACAGTATGCGTAGTGCCCTGGATATCCACTACCTTGTACACAACTGGACTCCAGGCATCCTGAATTTTGTTCCTTCCTAAAGGTCTATGGCATAGATAGACCTGTTTGACCTAAACCGACTTTAGGACAGAAGACTCTCTCATTTAGTATGGATATTCTTTCATTAGCTTTTTGCTCTGAATACTCTCTAGCTTGTTCATGGGCTTGCCTTAGCCTCTCCTGATGTACAGACAGCCAGTCTACCCTCTTGTCTCCTGAAACTGTATCCTGACCTAACAAGGCATCCACAGGTAATCTTGGCTGTACTCCAAAGCGTAGAAAGTGAGGTGAATACCCTGTAGTGGAATGAGGGGTGACATTATACGCATAAACCAATTCAGGGAGATGTTCAGTCCACCTTCACTTTTTCTCAGGAGGTAGAGTACGCAAGAGGTCATGTAGGGTTCTGTTGTACCTCTCACATTGTGCATTACCCTGAAGCCTATAGGGAGTGGTACAGGTCTTTTTCACACCATAAAGTTTACACAATTCAGCAATAAATTCACTTTCAAAGTTTCTGCCTTGATCTGAGTGTAATCTCTCAGGTACGCCATATTTCATGAACCATTCCTTCAGTAGAATCTTGGCTGGTGTGTCAGCTTTCTGGTCTTTAGTTGGATAGGCCTGTGTAAATTTTGTGAAGACATCTGTGACAATTAATACATTCTCGCGGCTATCAGATGTTGGTTCTAACACAGTAAAATCTACTACTATCACTTCAGGAGGTCTAGAAGCCAGAAAGGCTTTAATGGGAGCATGTATTTTTGGCTGGGGCATCTTAGTAAGTATACAGCATTGACACTTCTTTACCCAGTTGTCTACATCTTCATACATGCCAACCCAAAACCACCTCTGTTTCAAACGGCTAACAGTACGTTTGATCCTCTGATGGCCAATACTGTCATGGACACTCTCTAAGACCTGTTCTCTGAGGCAGAGGGGTAGGAGTAGTTGCCAGCACTGACCATGTCTGGGGTCATCTACCACTCGATACAATAACCCATCTCTCACCTTAATCAGGCTCCACTGCTTCAGGAGATGCTTCACAGGAGTTGTTAAATCCAACTGTAACAGTTCTAACGAAGGGTGGAGCACAGAGGACAGCAGGACAGAGATCAGGTTCGTAAACAAGGCTTTTATTGCCACACTTTTCAGTGAAACATCAGTGACTAACACAGACACACACAACTGGCGTCTGGTTCGGGGATGAGCCCTCTGCTCTCGCTCTCCCTCCTTAAGTAGGGCGCGGTCACTGGGAAGACACACACAAACGCAGGTTAATTGACATCAGGTGTAGTGATTCTGCCACTTACCTTCCCTGACTCCGCCCTCCTGTCACAGACCGGCGCTTGACCACGCCCCCACTGCCACACCAACTTTTCCCTGTAGTTGGGTTTCTTCTGTCTGTCACAAAACTGTCTAAACTCCCTGAGTATTACATCATTACTCTGGAACTCCACTAGTTGTTGCCTGGTGTACCCTGGCAGTGTAGGAGTACTGCCTTGTACATCATTATTTTCAGCATCCCCAGATTCAAGTGCATGGATTTGTCCAACCCTACAACAATGTACGCCAGCCACCACAAGGTCAGAGTTCAACTCTGTCCCCTTGTTCACCATGTTACAAACAGCAACACAGTCATCAAACTCTGTATCTCCATCACTCTCAGGCTCCCCTGCAAACTCCTGCCTAGACAAAGCATCAGCATTACTAGAGCCAGGCTTCACTTCAAAATCAAAAATAGATAACTGCCCAACCCATCTCTGTTCTATTGCGTCTAGTTTAGCAGATTTCAAATAACACAACAGGTTATCATCAGTCAGAACCACAAACTTCGATCCCAATAAGTAACTTCTAAATTTTTCTGCTACTGCCCACTTTAGTGCAAGTAATTCTAACTTCATGCTACTGTAGTTGCAGTCATTCTTTTCTGCATTATGCAGCCTTCTTCTTGCAAAAGCTAGGACATGCTTATGGCCCTCTTGTTGCTGATACAAAACAGCACCCAAGCCGTGCTGGCTGGCATCTGTCTCCACTATAAAGGGGAGCGTGAACTCTGCAAAGCCCAATATAGGAGCGATGGTCAGTTTTTCTTTAAGGCTTTCAAAGGCGCTCTGGCACTCGTTGGTCCAAAATGAACTAAACTGGAGTGATCTTTTGGGCTTTCCATCATACAAGCAACTATTAACAAGGTCATGCAGTGGTCCAGCAATCTTAGAAAACCCCTGTATAAACTTCCTGTAATAACTACAGAATTCCAAGAAGGACCTCAACTGCTTGACCGATGTGGAGACTGGCCACTCCGTCACAGCAGCTACTTTACCAGGGTCAGGGCCTATGCCATCAGCTGAGACCTGATGCCCTAAAAACTGAACTTTCTCTTGCAAGAAGTTACATTTCTCAAGCTTTACCTTTAACCCTGTCTCTGCTAATCGTGACAAGACCGTCTCCAATCTGCTTAGATGGTCATCAAAACTTTCTGAGAAAAGCAAAATATCATCCAAATAGACTAGTATGACCTGAAACACAAGATCACTCATTGTAGCTTGCATTAATCATTGAAATGTTGCAGGCCCATTACAAACCCCAAATGGCATTCAAAGAAATTCTAAAAGCCCGAAAGGTGTAGTAAATGCGGTCTTTGGCCTGTCTCTTTCACTCATAGCCACCTGATGGTATCCACTGGCCAAATCAATTGTTGAGAAGAATTTCAGCCCTCTTAAGGCATCAAAGCTCTCATCTATCCTGGGTAATGGAAATGCATCTCACCTAGTCTTTGCATTTAGCTTCCTGTAATCAATGCATAACCTTAAAAGGCCCGGTCACACAGCACTCCGCGTCTATATCACGTACAAAAAGATACAAAAATCTGGTGGACGTGGTCGTAAGTGGTAATTTTTGGTCAATTTTTGGCTTTGCCGTGCTTTGTACGGGGTATGGCCGTCGGCGGCTGTTTCACTGCTGCAGCACTGTCAAATCACGGGTAACCGCGGCTCAGCATCGTTGGAAGAGCGGCTTGCTGCGCATATAAAAGCGGTAGGATATGTTGAGCCTGTATCAGTTGGTTCTGTTGGTGCTGGAGCATTAAGATGAGGACATCACAGCGTTGAGGGTTCATGTTCACCCCTTGACATCTAGACTGCAAGTGCCGAGGTCTCAGAAAATTACGGTATTTACATGCCGCAAATCAGAAGTGATGCAGAAGTGATTAGACAGTGATCAATCGAATTTAGAACTTGTTTGAGACGTCGTTTAACGGGCTTAGACAGTGGTATGTACGCGGAAAAATCCATTTCTCAGTGATAAGCCGCTAAACACACGCTATATCCCGTGATACCAACGCGTAACACCCGTCCGATGACCGTGCTCTGCCCGTGATAGACCGCCAAACTTTCGCGTCTTACCACGTCTCCCCAAGTTTTAATAACGGCCGGGACACTGATTATCACGTGTTTTTCACGTGTGTTGCACGTCTTTACCACGTGTGCCGGCCGTGGTTGTCCGCGGTCTAAAGTTTTGAGCAGTCCAAAACTTTTTGCCGCGTCCGACGCCGTTCCGATTTTCCCCTGCGTCCTGTCACGTCTGTATATCGACTGTAACACGTCTTAAGTTCGACATCAACACGAACAACATCGTCTGCTTCACGGGAGAGCACTTTTTGACGGGTTTTGGCCGTGATAAAGCCGTAAAGCGCTGTGTGACCGGGCCTAAACTACCATCAGGTTTGGGGACTACCACTATGGGTGATGCATATGAACTTGCACTTTCCTGGATCATACCTTTCTTTAACAGCTTGGCTATGTGTTCTCTAACCTCTCTGTATTGGGTTGGTGGAATTTTATGATAGGGTTGTGTCATGGGCACTTCATCAGTCAAGTGGATCTCATGTTATACTTTATCAGTATAACCCAAGTCCTCATCATCAGATGCAAAGATGGCTGAGTACTTCTCTAACAAACTACCCAACCTAGCCTGCTGCTCTGGGGTGCCTCCAATGTTCAATCAATGTACAAAAGATGCCTTACTTGTACATTGAACATTGCTGTCAATGCTAATCTGCTCAATATCTGCTGAAATCTGGTGAAATCTGACTTCACATGACTTTTCTGCATTTACTACATCTGCTGGAGTAAGTAGGCCCACTCTAGTTCTAGGATGGAGCCAAATATCTTCTGGTGACATGTTTATCACTTGCACTGGAAATTCCTGATTCCCAGTAGGAACAAGAGTTGGCACCAATAACAGTCCTCCTGGTAAGTGGGTACTAACAGGCTCTAACAAGAGTGATTTCCCTTCGACCCCAGCTCTCCTAGCCCCTCTTGCC
Organism: Neoarius graeffei; assembly: GCF_027579695.1. Classification (NCBI taxonomy): domain Eukaryota; kingdom Metazoa; phylum Chordata; class Actinopteri; order Siluriformes; family Ariidae; genus Neoarius; species Neoarius graeffei. The sequence goes on from NC_083582.1 coordinate 15,435,847, forward strand.
ATTATGGTAGCAACAGACAATGCTGGTATATGAGTGAGGTCTCTTCCTGAAACACAAGAAAAGGAGGACTAGTGTACAAGACCCACAGACTGTACTTTCTGAAAAGCTTCCCTCCAGTCAGAGTCCAGTTGACCATTGAGTGTGGTGTCAAATTTGGCATTGACAATCTATCTGCATCTGCTGATGATATTCATTCCAATTAACCCAGGCACTGTAGAAGAGTTTGGCGGATCTTTAACTATTAAAAATCCACAATCAGGTAACACCATCCCCATAGTTTCTACATCCAGTTCAAGATAACCCAAGTAGGGAATGTCCAAACCATTGGCAGCCGTTAGCTTTAACCACCCAGAGGTAGAAAGCATTTGTTGGTTATGTCCTGCCAAACTATCCCTAAAGAAACTCTCTGTAAGGGTACTAACTTGACTGCCAGTGTCCAGTAGACATGAAGTGTTAACCCCCTTTATTTTTAATTCCACTACATGACATTTCCCCACTGCTCGCTCCAGCAGTCTATTTCCACTGGTCATGTCTGATGAGCCAATAGCCTCCCCTCGCATTGCCTGGCTCACAGCAACTGAGGGAGTGAGTTTTCCTGGTTAGAGGCTTGAGGCTGTTCAGCAAGTTTCTTGGTGCATGCTTTTGCTAGGTGACCTACTCCACTGCACTTAAAACAAATAGGTTGCCCATTTCAGTAAAATGTGGCTGCATTCTAGGCCTACGATCAGGTGTTCTGTACACTTGTGTTGCCTTAGACATGGTCAGCTCCTTGACAGCTTTAGTAAGTTCAGATATAGCAGTGTCTTGTTCCGCTAACCATCATTCTTGTCTAGAGACCACGTCTAAGACCTCATCCAATGTGGTGGATTTGCCCTTTCCCATACTAACAGCTGAACATAGGGGTTGGCTAGTTATCTCAGACACTCTTGATTTCACTGTTCTAGTGGCCATAGTACTTTCCTCCATTGCCCATAACTCAGCTTCCTTACGAACACCTTTAATGTCCAAGTCAGTTTTCTCTCTCACTAACTTCCTAAGTTCTCGCTTGAGCAATGCGTCTTGTAAACCCTCAGTGAACTGGTCCCTTAACAGGATCTTCTCATTACGAGCAAGACCTGGAGACTGTTTAACAGCAGAATTCAATAAATGGGACAGAGCATGGGAGTAATCACTTAGTTTTTCACCCTCTGCTTGTTTGCAGTTATAGAAGGACTGTAAAAGTTGAGTGGCACTGCATTTCTCCCCAAAAGCCTCACGAAGACAATCAAACACATCACTTGGTTGCTTAGCCTCATTCCCTATACACATCCGGACCTCCTCAAGTGCGGAACCTCTTAAGAGGGAAATGACAAAGTCAAATTTCTCATCTAATGTTTGCTCTCGAGTTCTTAAGACTCTCTCTACCTCCTCAATAAACTCTTCCACATGTCTCCCATCTCTACTGTAATCACCACTGAAATTCTGGATCTGGCGTTCTTTTGGTAAGTACACATAGGATTGTGTTGTCCTATTGGCCATTGCCTCAGCCTCCAAGCTCCGAGATTTGATCCTGTATCCTATCCAAAGTATTATCCCGCCCACCACTCAAGTTAGGCGTACTCTCCTCTGTTACTTCAGTGTCACTAGATGAAGCAGACATTTTAAGTATTTAGCAATAGGAAAATCAAAACAAAAATTCTTAGTCCTTCAAATAAAGGAAATTGTCTTCAATTTGTCAAGGATATTAACCAAGGAAAGTCTTTTGATGTCTACCATATGGAGATCCGCTGCTATTGTAGCCCATCAATGTAGCAGCCTCTGGAGCTTTAGCACGTGTGCTAGAACCAAGGTCGTAGTCATCCTCCTAGCGACTCTCCATTGTCCACACCAGGGAAACAAACACCGCCTCTTCTGCACCACACCAATGTGACTCCCCACTCCGGAACATCGTCTCTCCCGCGCAATCTTCACCACTGCCATATTGTTTAACTAGCTTAGCTAGGAATCTAGACAGAAAGATAAAAAAAAGGGGAAGAGAAATAGGCCAGAGAATCAGGAGAAGAACAAAGAAAACCGTAAGAATGTATAGCCTGTGGAATTTGTACCACACAGGACACAAACTATTTGGGGTTCATTATCTTTATTTTCCAATCAAAGTGCAATAAAAAAATGCAAAGCCTCTTGCATCAATTTTTATGTTCCAGCTCCTACAACTGCATAGCCAATGATTCCATTCAAACTTACCACAAAAAAAAAAAAAAACACAGCAGTGGCCTTACCTACAAAATGAAAAGGTAGACAAGATTTTAGGAATGCATAACAACCCACTTTGTATCATTTACAAACTGATTTAACTTTTACATTCACTTACAGGCTTTGTTTTCCTTCTACCAGCTTACACAGCAAACGTGAGCTGAACAATCTTCAAACATCACAGTAAAATATGACCTCCAACACCATCATCATCTCATGTTCTGAACAGCACCTTACAAAATCTTGAGGATTCATAAGAAATCACTCTCTAAACAGCTATATAACAGAAATTATTCAAATATTGGCCAACCTCATTCAAACAGGTCTCTTCCGTCTTCTTCTTCTTCTGATTAATGGAGTTTCACAATATTTAATTGTATATCGCCACCTACTGTATAGGAGTGTGTGAGTTGGTCAGGTCACGTCTTCGGCATGATAGGGGGAAACAAAAAAAAAACTAAGTGTAAGGAACTAAATTCTACCCATTAGTCTAGTGTCTGTCAGATATGTCATAAGGGCTTTAATACTCTTTCCCTGCATTCCCTCCTCTTTCAGAATGTTATGAATGTCTCCTTCTTTACCTACTTGTTCTAACCATTTTTCCCTATGATCGTTATATTTCTTACAGCAGAAAAGAATGTGTTCTACGTCTTCCTTAACTTGACATTCAGCACAAAGTCCATTAGTTTTCCCCAAAATATGTAGTGTGGCATTGAGGCCAGTGTGTCCTAGTCTCAGCCTTGTGTATGTAACTTCCACCTTCCTTCCCAGCCCCATTGAAGTGATTCTTTTCCCACCAATCTGTTGTTGCACATTAAAGTATTGCCTGCCCTTTGGGTTTGTCTCCCATTCATCTTGCCATCTACTCATAGTTATTGATTTGATAAGAGATTTAGCTTCCCCTTTTCCTAATGGTATGTGAATTGCAATACAGTGATGACCTAAAGCTTCCTTGGCAGTTTTATCTGCAACTTCATTACCCTTGAGGCCTGTATGAGCTGGAACCCAGCAAAATTGAACAGTGAGTCCAAGATTTCTGAGTTGAGCCAATAGCTGTTTCATTTCAAGAACTAGGTCATCTCTTATTGCATTTCCAGAGACAAAGCTTTGCAAAACAGAGAGTGAGTCTGTGCATATGACTGACCTTAAAGGTTTAACTTCTTCAATCCATCTTAAGGCTGTAATTATAGCAGTTAATTCTACTGAGTATACTGACAAGAGGTTATTCAGTCGATATCCATATGTCTTCTTGAGTTCTGGTATGCAGATTCCTATGCCACACTGACCATTTTGAGGGTCTTTCGAACCATCTGTGAATATCTGTAGGTAGTCATAGAAGGTAGAAATTAAATAATTTTTGCAATGTATTGCAAGGCTTTGTTCGTTGGAGTGGTCTTTCTTTGCTGTAAGTAATACTGTATTAACATCTGGAGCAGGGAGGATCCATGGGGAGACACTACTCATGGCCAATGCAGAGTTGAACTTAACATTTTTAAGACCATACTGTCTTGCAGACTCATCAATATTCCATCCAAAACCCATAGCTTTTTTGGAGTATTCCCAACAGTCTGTAAGCACTGATATGGCTGGATAGTGAATGCTGCACTGTAATCTGACCCAGTACGTCAATGACAGTTTTGTAAATCGTAACTGAAGTGGGGTTTCCTCTGATTCCACTTGTAATGCACTAATGGGAGTTGTCTTAATAGCTCCCAGTGCTATTCTCAGGGCCCTTGACTGTACTCTTTCTAGTTTCAGGAGGGATGTTTTACAGGCAGAACCATACACTATACAACCATAATCAATATTTAACCTTATCAATGCTTTATAAATATTAAGTAAGGATTGTCTATCTGCACCCCAACAGAGACCAGAGACCATTCGCATTAAGTTTAGAACCTTTTTTGCACTTTGTTTCGACATATTCAATATGGTGTTTCCAAGAGAGTTTGTTGTCTAACCATAAACCCAAATGCTTGAAGCCCTCTCCTCTTTTGAGTGGATGGTTGTAAAGCAGGACTTTATGTCTCTCTGGAACTTTCTTCCGTGTAAAGTATGTCACTTGCGATTTTTGTACAGAAAACTTAAAACCCCACTCCACTCCCCATTGTTCTAGGATATATAAGTCCTTCTGTATTGTTTTAGTAATATATGGAATATTATTGCCCCTTCTCCAAATGACAGCATCATCAGCATACAGTAGCCCATCATTGATTCTGCTCAAGTTCTCAAAAATGTCATTAATCATAATATTGAATAAAATTGGGCTAATAACACTGCCCTGCGGAATTCCACCTTCCACTAAGAACTCTTCTGACATAGCTTCACCAACTCTAACCCTCAAGGTACGTTTTGATAGGAAATTTAAAATGTAGTTGTACATCTTCCCTTCAATGCCCACTTTCTGTAGTTTAATTAATAGTCCTTCTCTCCACATTGTATCATATGCCTTTTCAATATCCAGAAAGATTGCTACCATAGCTTCTTTCATAGTCAGTGTCTTCTCTATTTCATTTGTGAGTTTGACCAGTGCATCTGTAGTTGACCTTTGCTTTCTAAAACCTGTTTGATAACCATGGAGTAAGTTATTATATTCCAAGTAATAGTTAAGCCTAGTTACAACCATCTTTTCCATTAGTTTGTTCAGGTGTGAGGTGAGGGCTATTGGTCTATAGTTGCCTGGCTCACTTTTATCTTTACCAGGTTTATGAAATGGGAGAATTGTTGATCTTTCCCAAGCAGTTGGTAATATGCCCTCCTTCCATACTTTATTAAATAACTTAAGAATAATTTCTAAAACTTCGTCGGGGAGTTGTCTAAACATGGCATAGCATAAACAATCACTACCAGGGGCAGAGTAAGTGGTATTATTTAGCGCCATTTTCAATTCTGTTATGCTAAAATCAAGATCTAGACTAGACATGTTTGATTCCCTTTTGGTAAAAAGGTTTTCATTCATACTTAAGATTTCCACTTTTCTTTTCTTGAAACAGTCTTCTAAACGATTACCTTTGTGAACATCTGCAAAAGTTTTAGCTAATATGTTAGCCTTATCAACATCTGTAATATATTGGTTATCCTTGTTAGTTAAGACAGGAATATGAGGAGGTGTATATCTACCAGTCATCTTTTTGATCATCATCCATACTTGGTTAAGTGAGGTTTCTCTGCCTATTGATGAACAAAAGCTTCTCCAAGATTCTCTTTTTGCCTCTTTAATAATTCTTCTAGCTAATGCTTTCTTCGTTTGATAATCCAATAAGTTGTCATATGTTAGAGTATTATGTAATATCTTAAAAGCTTTATTTCGGTCCTTAATTGCTCAGGTACATTTATCATTCCACCAGGGAACATTCCTTGGGTTATTCTGACCTTCACTCATTGGTATAAATTGTCTTGCTGTAGAATAAATAAAAGAGCTTATACTGTCATTCATATCATTCACACTCTGATCAGATGGTATCAGTTTAGCCAGGTCTGCAGACATGTTCTGGAATTCCTCCCAGTTAGCTTTCCGAAAAAGCCATTTATGATATATATAGTTAGATTCAGTCCTGATTTCCACATCCACTTTACACCAGATAGGAAAATTATCACTGCCAATATTAGTTGTTTGGTCAGTTTTCCATTCACATCTGTAGGCTAATCTTCTGTCAACTAAGGTTAGGTCAATACATGAAGTCTCATTCTTAAGGATATTGAATCTAGTACCAGAGCCATCATTCAAACACACTAACATTCTGTCATTGATAACTTCTTCCACCACCATACCATTCAGGTCAGTGTGATTGCTACCCCATAAGCTATTGTGGGCATTAAAGTCTCCACACCAGGGGCCTCATGTACAAAGCTTGCGTACGCACAAAAAAGCTATGTACGTCACTTTCTGCGCAAACATTCGTATGTACAAAGATTGACTTGGCGTGGAAAAGTGCGGTACTCTACGCAAACCTCATGGCTGGCGTATGCACATTTCTGGTGCATCTTGGTACTTGGCGACACTTAGAGGCAGAGCAACGCAACTACATTTAGGCCTACTCGGTCAAGAGTCATGACATGGCGATAAGAGGCATCCAAAAATGCATCGGAACATCAGGATGCGTGAATTGAAATGTATGTCAGTCATACGACATTGTCGAGACACATAATGCGAGACTGTTGGGTAAATGCCAACAGATCCATCAACCATCCCTTCCATATTGTAATTACGGGAAATGAGAAACCCCAGCAATATCATTTTGATATTATTCCCATTGACTATTGGTTAATTAATTAAATTAAAGAATGCACATGCAGGACCATGCATTGCAGCTAGCTTAATAGATCTTCCTCGCGCATTTGCCGTGAGGTGTCAGACTGATATTATTAATTGATGTTGCGTGGGGTAGCCTTATCACAATTACCAAGATCAATATATGAAACGATTTCCAAGTGCGTACAAATCAGACACAACCGTGGTGTGTGGCATGTTACACAATGTGGCGCAGCGGCACGGCGTGCCAATAATGGAGCGAGACCTGCCGGAGGACCCAGACCCTGGGCCTCACAATGAGGTGCCACAGTGACATGGCATACAAACCCGGCAGCGCTTAATAGCCACAATGTGAAAAGGTAAGGACAGACGGGACACGGAACACCATTCATTTTTTAAGATATTCTTTTAATGTGTTATTCAGTTCCTTCAATTCCTCACGGATTCCCTTGAGGTTGTCGTTAATCGCCTCTATCCCCTTTAAAATTTCCCCCTGCGACTTAAGGACTGCGCGCGTCAGCACCCGGCCTGTGGACCCAGTGACAGGCGGTGGAGAAGGGGGGCAGGTGACAGTGACGCTGGATCCGCTCGGCTGGGGGTCCTCTTCCTGCTCGGGTGGGATGGACTGGGGGCCTCCTGTTGTTCCCTGGCACCCTGCTAGAATACATTTGTCATTAAAATCCTATTGTGGAAAATATGTGCACGTTTTATATCTGGTTACATGTGGCTAGGAATATTGGGCCTACTAAGAGAGGAAGACATTTCCTCAAATACAGGGTGTCCCCGAAAAAATGTACACATTAGAGCACTAAAGGTGTTTTTTTGTTTTCAAAACCCATGTAACTCAAATAGACACTCATTGTGGCGCAGGCACTGTGGACGATGCGAATCATACCGTTATCTTGGTATAGGCTACATTCACATTCAGTGGCATACAATCAGTGACCGTTGCATGTCTCATAGCATACACTTTGAACATCACTTTAATTGGAGATGACAGAACAATTAAGTGATGTATGTGAATTCTATTACACTGTGCTAAAGGCAGGGATTAACGCGAATAAATGTTAATGTTAAATGTTAATAATAAATGTTAAATGTTAATTTGATTAACGCGAGATTTCTAACATTTAATTAACATTAACGCGTTAGTAAAAGTTGCCATGTCTTTTACCTAATGCGGGCCTTACTGCAGGTCTATTTATACTAATTAACATATTCAGTGTGGAATAACTGAGGGAGGAGACGAGGCGGGGAACGGGGCTCGTGCATGTGTGCCGAATTCCACGTTGATTGGGATGTACAACAGGAGAGTGCGTGGAAACCTTCGTACGCACTGATTGATACATCCGGATTTTTTTGGTCATACGCAAATTTCCCGATTTTGACGTGCGCACATATTTAGTGGGAAATCCATGCAGGTCTTTGTACATGAGGCCCCAGATCTCTGCATTATTCCTCCTAGTAACATTATTTAAAAGATCAATAGTTAGAGCTTTACATGGGTTATAATAATTATAGTACATGTCTTCTTAGGCCCGTTAAATATTTCTGTTACAATGCATTCATGTTCATTACTTGTTTTAATAATTTTATATGGAATCCCATCTTTAATGAATGTTATACATCCGCCACCTCTCTCATTACATCTGTCATGTCTAACGGCACTGTAGCCCTTAATGACAAATTGTAAATGGGCTTTCAACCATGTTTCCTGGATACAAATGACCTCTGGTTTATCAGTTAACTTTTGAATGTATCTTTTAAGTTCTGTCCATTGGCTATTAAACTTCTTGCATTCCATTGTAAAATGAAAAGCATCATATACCATTCACATATCTTGAGTCTGGCCATATTTTAGAGTTAGCATTTCATGTATCTCATCTGCTTTGGCAGTAGTCCCTAAGAAGTCATTGGCAATTTTTACAATAGATTTAATCCTGTCGCTTTTACTTGAATATTTCAATGTTTTATTCATTACTGTACAAAGGAATGCAATAAAATCATTTTTCTTCACTAGTAGCATTTCCTTTGTAATTTTGGTGCTGCATTCACACTTTTCCAAGGCTGGCGTAGGCCTAGGACCAGGCCTAACCTGGTAATGATTTCCAGCCAATACCTGCTCATTCAAGTTAGTAGTTTTATCATATTGGCTCCATGTAGGTCTTGTCAATGTGGTAGGAACACTAGATACTCGTCATATTGCACCACCTTAAGGGCGTTCGCATAAGACGTATTACGTGTGACTCTGCATTTCTGTACCTCCTTTGCCTCCTTCTGCTTTTCACAACCACCATATGCAGCACTGTGTGGGCCTCCACAGTTGCAACACTTCAACACTAAAGTCTCACATTTATCATGGTCATGGTTCCCACCACATTTAGCGCATCTTAATTTCCCTCTGCATTGGCTTGCAACATGTCCAAATCTTTGGCAATTAAAACACCTTAAAGGAGGAGGGATGTATTCGCGGACTGCATAAGACATAAAGCCCATTTGGACTCTATCTGGCAGGTATTTACTGAAACTTAACAGAATTGATGTACTGTCTATTTTCTCCTTACCTTTAGTTAATCGTTTAGCATCTAGTACTGCATATTTGGATAGATTCTCTTTTATCTCTTCAATAGAGACAGTCGTAGGAATTCCATATATGACCCCTCTTGCTCTGGACGCTGTTCCTGGAATGTGCGAGGATATCTTAATCTTATTAAGAGTGTTTTTCTTTAGAATGTTATTACGTTGCTCTTCTGAGCTAGCATAGATTAACAGTCTACCATTTCCCAAGAATGCAGCATGATGAATCTTCCCTATTTCTTTCTGAATGGCATTAGTTATGTGAATTGGGTGCAAGTCTGGTCCACCTTTTGCTTCGAAGGCAATAATTACTTTCCATGTTCTAGCCTCTACTTCTTTCTTAGATTGTCTTCTAGTCACTCTTGATTTCTTAACCACTGAGGCCACCGATTCACCACTGCTATCTCTGTCTGACAGTTCCCTCACTCAGCTAATTTCTTCCCAAAACATATCATTACACAAATTATAACTTCCCAATTGCCCACCAGACTTCTCCGCCATAACCACTCACATTCACTATACAGTTTCTAGTAAGATATCAATATTATCATGTATTGAAGAAAGATTTAAATTTGCCGCCTCACAAACGCAAGTTCCCTTGGGTGTGTCCAGCCACTGCTCAGGTCTCTTCCAGTAAACTATCTCAGGCAAAAAAGGCCAAACCAACACCAAGCAGGAAATTACTATCGAATCAAGGCAATACGTTTGCAACATCAAGTAACTTGGGAGCTGTTGCCCCCTACTGGATAACCAAAAATATCTTCCAAGATGTCATTCTCTCATTTACTTCACATTAATACTCTTAACCAGGATTTTTGTTGTACAAATATACCTTGGGTCTTCAAAACAAACAAACAAACAATATATATATATATATATATATATATATATATATATATATATATATATATATATATATATATATATATATATCATGACCAGACTGTAACCATACATCATATAGGCCTATTTTCTATTTTTTTTACCACCTGGTTACAAGACAGAATGGGTAAATGCAGAAAAGGAGAAAGGGACAGAATGGAGCAGAGAGGCAGTGCAGTAGAGAATAGTAAAGGGAAGAACATGACAGAGGAAGAGAGAGAGAGAGATGGACATAATTCTGGTTTTTTAATTGTTTCCTGTCTTTTTTCTATTGGTTTCAGAATTTAACCTACAAACTTTTTCATCTTTCCTACAAATAATTTTCCACTGTTATTTTCATTTTTGTTGTATTTTCACTTTCCCTTTTTCTGCATTTTAATTTCTTTTCATAGAATGCCAAAGGCCAGAAGGGTTTCCCTTTTCATGCAAAGACAGCAAACAGAAGCCATCCACATCAGATCTGCCTTAATATCAATAGATCAGTTAAGGTACGTAAACCACTTATCATGGCAAACATTCAGCTTGTTCAGTGTGTTGAGTGCAGAATGTTTAGTCATTATTCCTCCATCATTAATAATAGTCGTGATAAGTGTAGATTAGTTAGTGCTCTGATGGAGAGGATTGCAGCTTTAGAGGTACACATCTAGACTCTCAAGAGGGTTCTTGAGAATGAGAGCAGTGTAGTTTCTGTAGGGGAAAGTCTGGATGCCAAAAGTGGAGGGAGCAGTCTCCCAACTCCGGCATTAGAGCCCTCACAGTGGGACGAATGGGTGATGACTTGGTGGCATAATCGCAGAGCCAAACGCTGAGGCTCACCCATGGGAGCACCACTCCTCTCTGCTTCATGTGTCAAACAGGTTTGCTCTCTTCAGTGACACATCTGCTGAGAAACCTGAAAGAGCTCTGGTTATAGGAGACTCTATCTTACAGCACATGAAATTAGCTAGGACTTTCGGGTCACCAGCAGCTTTACTTAGGTGTATACCAGGAGCCAGGGTGCCAGACATAGCAGGTAATCTTAGGGACCTAGGCAATCACAGGTTTTCAAAGATAGTTATCCATGTAAGAGCTAACAATATATGCCTTCATCAGTCTGAGGTTACGAAGAGTAACTTTGTAGATGTGTTTAAATTAGCGAAGGTGATGTCCCATGCTGTAGTATGCTCTGGCCCCATCCCAATGTGGCGTGGCGATGTAACTTACAACAGGTTACGGTTGAACTGCTGGTTGTACAGGTGATGCTCTGAAAACAATGTGGGCTTTATAGATAATTGGATTAGTTTTGAGGGCAATGCTGGCCTGTTAGGGTGGGACAGTATCTATCCTATTCAGGAAGGTGCTGCTCTCATTTCTTGTAGCATCACTCATAGTCTCAGAACAGGCCTAGTTAACTTCTGTCAATCCAGACCCAAGGCCAGGGAGTAGATAAACAGGCTAAACTGACTGTCTGCTAGCTGCATAGATTTGTCAGTCAGGTTCCACTATATCAAGACTGTGTCTGTTCCCTGAGCTATACAAAAAAAGTTGAAATACTTGTTCTAGTAATCTAATTAATATAAAATTAGATCATATTGAATGTACAGCCAATGCCAGCAACATTGATCTAAAGGTAGGACTACTAAATATTAGATCTCTTTTGTTGAAAGCATGATTGGTTCATGAACCTATTACTGACCAGGAGTTTAATGTACTCTATCTAAGAGAAATATGGATTAAACAAAATTAATATGTAGCATTAAATGAAGCTAGTCCTCCTGCATAAAATTATATACACCAGCCTTGTCTAACTAGCAGAGGAGGCTGCATTGTAGTTAACACAAAAACCTGGACATAAATTCAATACAGTTGAAGTTCTTCATACCAACATAACATATGTAGCTTCAATGAATAAGTCTACGGAGTTAATTCCGTTACTTCTTATTTACAGGTGTGCGGCACCATATTCTGAGTTTCTTTCTGAATTTGTGGATTTTATCCACATTATGAACATTATTATTTAGTTCCATAACCCAGAAGACACTTTGAAAACAGTGTTTGAGTCCATTCTAGATTCAGTAGGGGTCAATCAGAAGGTCATAGGACCTACTCATAATGGTGGTCACACTCTTGATCTAATACTAACATTCAGATTAAGTATAAAAAATATAGTCACACTTCCACAGTCTGAAGCTACCTGAGATCATTATCTCATCTCATTCAAAATATGTTTGACTAAGAATATATGCACCTTGCCACACTATTGTGTCAAACGTACATTCACATCAACTACTGCACAAAGATTTATTAATAGTTTCCCAGAGTTCTCAACTTTGACTGGATCACTGTCAGACCCCACAGAACTCAATCAAGCAACTGAATGCTTAGAGACAATGTTCCACTATACTTTAGATAATGTAGCTGTACATAAAAGAAAAATGATTACAGAGAAAAAACTAGCACCCTGGTATAACAATTACACTCACACCTTAAAACAGACCACTCAAAAATTAGAATGTAAATGGCATCAAACAAAATTGCTAGTATTCCAATTAACATGGAAGCAGAGCCTCTTGAAGTATAGATAAACTTGTAATACTGCTAGATTAATGTATCTCTCTACCCTAATAGAGAATAACAAAAATAATCCTAGATTCTTATTTAATACTGTAGCAAAATTGACAAGGAAAAAGACTACCATAGACACACAGACCTTTGAAATATGTAGTAGCAATGACTTCATGAATTTTTTTCAATGACAAAATTGAAAATGTCTGACAAAAATTTCAAGCTAATAATTTGAGGCCAGACAATTTAAATAAGTGGCTGGTAAGAGAAAGAGTGGCAGGCAAAAGATCAGATTTATCAATAACATTAAGGAGCTGACAGGCCTTCCAATCAACAAGGCCACACGATTGGCTAAAGATAGGGAAAGATGGTGAGCTTTGACATTAAGAGTCACTATGGGGTGGTGACCAGCCCGAAGGACAGTAATAATTTAAATAACCCTGTAGTTAACAATATAACTGTATCAGATGAGCAATTAGAATGCTTTACTCCACTTAGAGAAATTGAACTAACTTCATTAATTTCCACATCAAAATCTGCAACTTGTAGCTTAAATCCCTTACCTACATGACTCTTCAAACAGATAATACCAGAAGCAACTGAACCTCTTCTGAAAATAATAAATTCTTCCCTTAGAACTGGCTATGTAATGGCCCGGTCACACCGCCCGAACTTTGCTGGAGCGTTCCTTGAACAGTGGGGGGGGGGGGGGGGGCGAATTTCGACAATGCTCGTCACCGGCACAAAATGGGAAAAAAATCGAAAACACGGGCGTTGGCTTAGCGGTGCACCGCTGAAGCCGGCGTTGCTTTAGCGTTGGTTTAGCGGTAGCGAGCGGTAGCAAGCGTTGGTTTACCAGTGACGCGAGCGTTGGTATAGGGGCGTTCTGCGCATGCGGGCTTTGGCTCGGCGGTGGTATAAAGTTGGTTTAGCACCAATCATAGCAAGTCTCTCAGCATCCATGGTGATACAGTTTTACTGTAACTTTGAGCAAATTCGATATAGATGAGGTCTGAACTCAACGGCAGCTCGATTCCAAATGAGCTCCTGATCCATTTCTCCCCGTATTTATAGCCAAATTCTGGTCCTGCTCCAACACCTCTATACCAACGCCAAACCAAAGTTCATCGCCGCCATGGATAGCTGCTTCAACGCCCGACACCATTCCAGCAACCCCGTGTCCGCTCGTAAAACGCTTACAACCGCTCCACTGAAGTTTGTGCAACGTTTAATCGCTGCCGGGGCAATGCTGGCAAAGCAGCGGTGGTCCAGCGTTCAAGATTTCTGCGTTGGCCTAGTGGACCCAAGCGTCCACGAACTTGCATCTAGTGGTGCCAAACTTTGACTGGGCGTTGGTGGAGCGGGGGTGAACTTTGCCAGGGTGGAAAATTGCCCCCTCCTCACCGCTCGCAATATTTTGTGCAGCTCAAAACTTTCGGAGCGGTAGGAGGGCCCCTCGAGAAACATCAGCGGTGGCCGAGCGTATACGGCATTGTTTTAACGGGGGCCAACTTTTGTTAAACGGTGGTGAACGGTTACGAGCGGTGATGAATTTTTTTCACCGCTCCAAGAACGCTCCAGCAAAGTTCGGGCGGTGTGACCGGGGGCTAACCAAATCCATTAAACTAGCAGTGATCAAATCCCTCACTCGCTTTCAATCAGTCAGCTCTGCGTGCCTCTGCATATAGCTCTCCAGGCGGATCTGTTCCTGGCAGCCTCCCAGGCGGTGGCAATGTTGAGGCCAGCAGCCTGCAGGTTGTCGCTCAGCTAGTCAGACCATGTGAGTCTGGGTCGGCCTCTGGGACAGGACCAGGTGGTGGTGGTCAGTTCCCTCAGTAGGGTGGCTGGTTCCAGGGGTGGCTCCGCCCTGGCAATGTGGCCAAAGAAGCGGAGACGGGCCGAGCGGATCTTGTTGGACAGTGGAGGCTGGTTGGTGATCTCACGCAGGGTGGCATTGGAAATGTGGTCATGCCACCTGATCCCCAAGATCCTTTGTTGGCACTTGGTGTCGAAGGCATCCAGTCGGTGTTCCTGGGCAGCTGGTAGAGTCCAGGTCTCAGCTCCATACATGAGGATGGACAGCACAAGGCTGTTATACAGCCTGATATTAGTTTGGACCGAGAGTTTCCTGTTGGACCATACGCTGTCAAGGCTTGCCATAGCAGAGGCAGCATGACCAATGCAGAGCTGGATGTCAGAGTCGCTCTTGCAGTCAGACGTTATCGTGCCTCCGAGTTAGCAAAACCTGTCGACAGCTTCAACGGGGTGGGAGTTAATCACCAGTCCTGCTTGGGGTGTCTCGTAGTTGCTGAGGCACTGGACCTCGTTTTTTTCCCATCTGACCAACAGGCCAAGCTGTTGGGTTTCCGTATCCATGGCCTGCAGGGCAAGTTGGAGGGCTTCCATGACTTCAGCCAGGATTGCCACATCGTCTGCATAATCAAGGTCTGTGTAACTGCTGTGGATATTATTTGCAATAATTAATAATAATGTGTTTACATATATGTTTACATATATTATTTATGTGGTTTATTTCTTGTGAAGATTTATTTGTATTGTGCAACTCAAGCCCAAGCCTTCTCAGTCCTTCTTTCTACATGTCTGAACATGTCAGAACATGTCTCAGGGTTTACATGAATAATGTGAGACTAAAAAGTATTTAGTCAGCCACCAATTGTGCAAGTTCTCCCACTTAAAAAGATGAGAGAGGCCGGTAATTTTCATCATAGGTATACTTCAACTATGAGAGACAGAAT
Organism: Neoarius graeffei; assembly: GCF_027579695.1. Taxonomy (NCBI): domain Eukaryota; kingdom Metazoa; phylum Chordata; class Actinopteri; order Siluriformes; family Ariidae; genus Neoarius; species Neoarius graeffei. The sequence continues at coordinate 15,451,090 of NC_083582.1, forward strand.
GGGGGGAAAGAATCCAGGAAATCACATTGTAGGATTTTTAATGAATTAATTGGTAAATTCCTCGGTAAAATAAGTATTTGGTCACCTACAAACAAGCAAGATTTCTGGCTCTCACAGACCTGTAACAACTTCTTTAAGAGGCTCCTCTGTCCTCCACTTGTTGCCTGTATTAATGGCACCTGTTTGAACTCATTATCAGTATAAAAGACACCTGTCTACAACCTCAAACAGTCACACTCCAAACTCCACTATGGCCAAGACCAAAGAACTGTCAAAGGACACCAGAAAGAACCAAAATTGTAGACCTGCACCAGGCTGGGAAGACTGAATCTGCAATAGGTAAGCAGCTTGGTGTGAAGAAATCAACTGTGGGAGCAATTATTAGAAAATGGAAGACATACAAGACCACTGATAATCTCCCTTGATCTGGGGCTCCACGCAAGATCTCACCCTGTGGGGTCAAAATGATCACAAGAACGGTGAGCAAAAATCCCAGAACCACACGGGGGGAACTAGTGAATGACCTGCAGAGAGCTGGGACCAAAGTAACAAAGGCTACCATCAGTAACACACTACGCCGCCAGGGACTCAAATCCTGCAGTGCCAGATGTGTCCCCCTGCTTAAGCCAGTACATGTCCAGGCCCATCTGAAGTTTGCTAGAGAGCATTTGGATGATCCAGAAGAGGATTGGGAGAATGTCATATGGTCAGATGAAACCAAAATAGAACTTTTTGGTAAAAACTCAACTTGTCATGTTTGGAGGAGAAAGAATGCTGAGTTGCATCCAAAGAACACCATACCTACTGTGAAGCATGGGGGTGGAAACATCATGCTTTGTGGCTGTTTTTCTGCAAAGGGACCAGGATGACTGATCCGTGTAAAGGAAAGAATGAATGGGGCCATGTATCGTGAGATTTTGAGTGAAAACCTCCTTCCATCAGCAAGGGCATTGAAGATGAAATGTGGCTGGGTCTTTCAGCATGACAATGATCCCAAACACACCACCCGGGCAACGAAAGTGTGGCTTCGTAAGAAGCATTTCAAAGTCCTGGAGTGGCCTAGCCAGTCTCCAGATCTCAACCCCTTAGAAAATCTTTGGACAGAGTTGAAAGTCCGTGTTGCTCAGTGACAGCCCCAAAACATCACTGCTCTAGAGGAGATCTGCATAGAGGAATGGGCCAAAATACCAGCAACAGTGTGTGAAAACCTTGTGAAGACTTACAGAAAACGTTTGACCTCTGTTATTGCCAACAAAGGGTATATAACAAAGTATTGAGATGAACTTTTGTTATTGACCAAATACTTATTTTCCACCATAATTTGCAAATAAATTCTTTAAAAATCAGACAATGTGATTTTCTGGATTTTTTTTTCTCATTTTGTCTCTCATAGTTGAGATATACCTATGATGAAAATTACAGCCCTCTCTCATCTTTTTAAGTGGGAGAACTTGCCCAATTGGTGACTGACTAAATACTTTTTTGCCCCACTGTATTTGAGACACTTCTGGCAGTGTAGTGAGTAACAGGTGCTGAAGGAGAACCATGTGAGGACAAACAGTGCTAATTTCTGCTGGAAAGCACCACATCTGATGGGATCACAGGACGCACTTAATTGCAGTAATCCACCAAAAAAGTTTCAAGAAGTTGTTTATCCTCTGTTTTCAAGGTTATCCTAGTATTTCCTATTTTGATTTTGAGGGTTTTTTCGTTCAAGACTCATTCCCCCTGTGTTGTATGCAGCCAGCAAGGTATGTTTATTTACGTTGCTTGTCGCATTAATTAGTCTTTGGTGTGTCAATTTTATGTTAAATGAATGCATGTTTTTTTTGTATATTGTCTCATAACAGTTCGACAGTGGATTGTTGATGGTGAATTGGAATAAAGAGGAAAAATACCATAAATCCATCTGTATAAAGAACCAGCATCGCTTATTTCATGGAGGGAGTGATAGTCTGTGATGGTAACATCGCCAAAGCTAGCACTGCAGGCACACTGGGCCACAGTTCTCCCCATGACATAGTTGATGGCTGTGTTGAAGACTGTTGGGGCCAAGACACAGCCCTGGCAGATGCCGCTGTTGATGTTGAAGTTGTCTGACAGCAGCCCATTTACTCTCACACAGGAGGAGGTGTCGAAGTAGAGGAGAGAAAGAAGGTTTAGCAGCTTGACCGGGAAACCAAGGATCTTGAGCATCTTCCAAAGGGCTGGTCTGTCCATGGAGGTCTTTGGGCCCCTTCTTCCAGAAGGGAAGGATGACACCTTGCAGCCAGTCCGCTGGGATGGTCTCATTACTCCAGATGGCAGTAAACAGTTGTTGGAGCTGACCTGCTACTACAGGTCCACCATGCAGCAGCAACTCTGAGGCGATTCCATCGGCCCCTGCGGCCCGGCCAGGTTTGAGTTTCCGTATGGCCTTGACCACTTCAGCTAGAGTGGGGGGACCAGCAGGGACAGAATCATCCTCCCTGGCTGAGGCAGCTAGTTCTTCCAGCTGGGGAGAGGGGGGTGGACTGGATGGTTGAGAAAGCTCTGAAAATGCTCCCTCCACCGCACCATCTGTTGATCTGGAGTGTCTGGGATGGTTCCATCCATGGCTTTCACGTAGGTGGTGATGTCTTCCCAGAGAGGGTCCTTAGGGTCCTGTAGAGGGAGCCTTGGTCACCTCTACGGGCAGCTGCCTCTGCTTCTTCTGCTAGATTGTCGAGCCAGTTCAGATTGTCCTTGCGGAGGAGCTTGTTGCGTTTGGCATTAAGACGTCTGCACTCCCTGCGGTTTCCTGCTATTCTGGCTGTTCTTCTTGCCTCCACAACACTGAGAGTTTCCTCTGACAGGAAGTACTTCCTCTTCTTCATTCTCTTGTGCCCAAGCTCCTTTGCTGCAGCAGTGGTGATGCTTTGCTTGAGGTCATTCCAGAGCTTATCTGGGTTGTCCTCATCTGGGTCTGTAGGCAGAGTGGCAAAGCGATTGTGAAGGCCCAGCTGGAAGTGGGCTGCGACTTCAGGAGACTGCAGTTTGGAGACGTCTACCTTGCACTGTGCTTTGGTGGTGGGGTTCCTTTTCAGTCGAAGACAGACTGTCATGGCAAGCAGCCTGTGGTCGGAGTTTCCCAGCTCGGCACTGCGGTAGACATGGCAGTTTGTTGAGGTGTACCAGCATTGGCTGGTAAGGATGTGGTCCAGTTCTTTCCTTGTGTGGCCATTGTTGCTGATCCAGGTCATGCTGTGTATGAGTTTGTGCTGGAAGAAGGAGTGCTTTGTTCATAGGCAAAAGTTGGAGCAGAACTCTAGGGGTCTCATGTCATTGTTGTTGCAGATGCCAGTTCCATGGGGGCCTAGGGCACTCTCAAACCTGGCTGTATTGGGCCTTGTTGCAGCATTGAGGTCACCAAGGATGTCATGTCTGGAGATGTCAGTCACAAGCGATGATAACTGGGTGAAAAACTCGTCCTTCTCCTCGTCTGCTGCCATGTTGGTTGGGGCATAGGCTAAAATGACAGAAATTCTGCTGTGGCGTAGGCAGGCAAGGAGCAGTTTGTTGTTCACTGGTTTCCAGTGGACTAGTGCTCGGGAGGCAGGTGGAGCTAGGGCAAGTGCAACCCCTTGGCAATGTTGGCCGTCATCCCTGCCCAACCAAAGGAAGTTGTAGTCGTTTGCTACATGTGTGCCAGATCCAGGCCAATATACTTCTGTAAGACCTGCTACTGCGATGCTCAGGCATGCCAGTTCGTTGGCAACCAGCTCTGCTGATCCTTCCCTTTTCATGGACAGTATGTTCCAGGTTGCAACTCTTATTGTTGCAGTTCAGTTAGGTTTAACTCGTAGGTCCATCTGGTCCATGGCCGGGGTTCCATTGGGGTCAGTCCAATTTGGGTTCCATACACGAGGTTTCGTAGCAGGTTTGTTTTATGTGGGGGGTTGCTAACCCATTGCACAATCTCAGCTGAATTTATAGACTGCCCATTGGGGACTGAGGCAGTGCAGGTGCTATTAGACAGCATCAGCTCCCCTGGGAGCCATCCCACCATGGTTAAACCTGCTAGGAGCAGGGGGAGCCTTTGCAGACAAACCTGCTAGTTCTCCGCCCAGCCCCCAATGGTATCGCAGCCCAGGGTCATTGCAGCAGCCGTTGCCTAGGGAAAACCACTAGGAGGTTAGCACTCTGCCTTTAACCCCATCAAATCCCAGGTTAAAAAAAAAAACTGTCCTCAACCCCTGTAGGCTGTCCACTTATAGCTCAATATGAAACCTCCCCTTTATCTCCAAGATCCAAGAAAAAGCTCTGGCACAACAGTTATGCTCATATCTACATAGGAATAACATCCATGAAATGTCTCAGCCAGGATTTAGACCTCATCATACCACAGAGACAGCACTGGTTAAAGTAGTAAATAACCTACTCTTGGCATCTGGTCAGGGCTGTCTCTCCTTGCTTGTACTGCTTGATCTTAGTGCAGCCTTTGACACCATTGATCATACCATTCTCCTTGATAGACTAGAAAATGTTGCGGGAGTCCATGGAATGACCCTTTCCATGCCCAGATTAACTGATCATTATCAGTTTGTTGATGTAAATGGTGATTCTTCTATGCATAGTAAGATAAAGTTTGGTGTTCCACAAGGTTCTGTCTTACCCCCATTGCTTTTTGTCTTTATATGTGTTACCTCTGGGTAATATTCGTAAACATGGCATTAGCTATCACTATTATGCTGATGACACACAGTTGATGATGTTATGCTAACGACACTCGATACTTATTAATTTCCTTCTGCTTAACTCTGACAAGAGAGATCTACTTGTACTAGGACCACATGCAGCTAGAAGCAAGTTTTCTGATACATGGCAACTCTGGATGGCCTTTCTGTTTCTTCTTGTGCAGCAGTAAAAGACCTTGGGGCGATCACTGACTCCAGGTTTTCATTAGAAACTCATGTGGATAACATTACAAGGATAACCTTCTTTCATCTCAGAAATATTGCTAAGATAAGAAATATAATGTTGCAGAAAAAATAGTTGCAGAAAATGTTGCAGAAAAAATGTTGCAGAAAAACTACGGTAGTTCACACCTTTGTTACCTCCAGGTTGGATTATTGTCTTGAGGTACCTTACTGTCTGGATGTTCAAGTAGGTGCATTAACAAGCTCCAGTTAGTCCAAAATGCAGCAGCAAGAGTCCTTACTAGAACTAGAAAGGATGACCACATCACCCCTGTCTTATCCACACTGCATTGGCTCCCAGTCAAGTTTTGCACTGATTATAAAATACTCCTATTGACCTATAAAGCACTGAATGGTCTTGTACCACAGTACCTGAGTGAACTTCTGGTCTTTTATGACCCACCATGCCTACTTACTGTAGATCAAAAGGTGTAGGCTATTTGTTGGTACCTTAAATAGTGAAAGTACATTAGGGGGCAGAGCCTTTTCTTACAAAGCCCCATAGTTATGGAACAGTGTGGTCAAGCACTGGTTTGTGAAGCAGCAGGGGTGTGGTCAAGCATTGGTTTGTGAATGGAGAGCAAGGCTAGGGAAGGTGAGTGGCAAAGTGATCACACCTGTCATGAATTGAGTGTGTGTGTGTGTGTGTGTGTGTGTGTGTGTGTGTGTTGCAGTGATGGTAGAGAGTTGATAAGGAAGGGAGGAAGTGGAGAGGTGGTTCATCTCCCGACCGGAGTGTGTGTGTGTCTCTCTCTTTCTCTCTCTCTCTCTCTCTCTCTCTCTCTCTCTCTCTCTGTGTCTGTGTGTGCATCTAATGAAACATAACTTTAAGCTGAAAAGCTGTTATAAAAATAAGAGACTGATTTTGCCATCATTCCTGTCTGCGCTTCAATGTTCCACCCACTGTCAGGAACATGCGACACTGGTGCCAAAACCTGGGAACAATGAAGGAAACCACTGTCATGAAGTCCTCCCCCTTCAAGGACCTCATTCATGCCCTTGCTGCCACCCAACAAAGCCAGCACCAAGTGCAGATGGCCCTGCACAAGGAACAGAAGCAGCACTTTGAGGTCTTGCTGCTGACTCAGCAGGAAGATCGACAGGTGTTCCAGCATCTACTCACATCAGCGGGGCCTTTGGCTGCTGTGCCTGAATCTGCGGACCTTCCCCATGTCACCCTCGCAAAGATGGGGCCTCATGACGACCTGGAGGCCTTCTTCACACTATTCGAGCAAGCTGTGTAAGCATGGGGGTGGTCGGTCGAAAAACGGGTGGCTTGTCTACTGCCCACTCCTGGCCGGAGAGGCCCAGCTCACCGCCCAACAGCTTCCCCTTGATAACTGGCTCAACTATGCCAACCTGAAGCGAGCCATCCTGCAGTGTGTTGGCTGCACCCCAGAACAACATCGTCAGCGCTTCAGCACACTGATTTTGGAGGACATCGGCTGGCTGTTTGCTTTCGGCCAACAGCTCTGAAATGCCTGCTGGTGGTGACTGAGGGCAGAATATCGTGACACTGAGAGGATCATTGATGCAGTGGTGCTGGAGCAATTCATCACATGGCTGCAAGAAGGGTCCAGTGCCACTGCCCGGTGTCAGTGGAGTGAGCGATTGAGTTGGCAGAGGCCCATCTGGGGGCAATTCCAGTGGCAGGTGCACATCTTACCTCTTCTCTCTCTCTTTCTCTCTCCCTCCCTCACTACCCCCTCTTTCCATCCTTGCCCTGTAACTGCAGTATGGAAGCAGGGACAAAGCCCCCTTCCCCCCTGCAGCCTGCTTGCTAAGCCCATGGTGTTCCCCTTCCTTTATGTGTCTGTCTCTTCTCTCCCTCAGGTGAGTGAGCCCTGAATTGCTGGAGTAGAGGTGAAGCCTTGGTCGGTATGCTAGCACAGCAGGGAGCCTGGGCATTTCCAGGACCAGTGCCATGCAATGGATGTGGACCATGGCTCCCATGGTCTACATCCTCGACACACCAGAGACTGCCCTCGATCAAGCTGGAGCATCTCACATACCGGTGAGTATTCAAGGGGATACATATCATGCATTTGTGGTTTCAGGCTGTAATCAGACCTCCATCCACCAAAGTGTGATTCAAGGTGAGGGATTGGGGATCACGATTGGTGAAGGTATTTTGTGTCCACAGGAATGTTCACAAATATCCGCTGGTGTCTGTTCACATCTATTTCCAGGGAACAAGCCATAGTGTAGAGGCAGTGGTTAACCTGCACCTCCCCCACCCACTGATTCTGGGGACAGATTGGCTGGAGTTTAAGGTGCCAATGGAGCGTGTAGTAGTGGGATGGTCCTGCAGCAGTGCATCATGAGGGGGTCCCAGTGTAGCATTGCCTGGGGGAGCTGTCTCAGAATCATACATATCAGCACTGCATCAGAGCAATATGGAGAATGGGGAGCGGCTCACCCCTCTTTCTCGAGGATTCCCTTGAGGACTTCCCTTTAGAACAAATGTGAGACTCTGTGTAATGCTTTTGACTAAGTGAGGGTAGTCAATGGTCAGACTCTCCAGCCAAACACAACAATCTCTGACCCATATTTCACACATTGGGATAAATGGCTCGAGCCCCTGTTACTTGCAGTACGAGAGGTTCCACAAGCCTCCATGGGGTTTTCCCCATTCAAATTATTATACAGGCATAAGCCTCACAGCATCTATGACATGCTGTGGGAAAATTGGGAGGAGGGAGCTTTGAGCAGTAAAAACAAAATTCAATACATTCTAGACCTGCATGCAAAGCTCCACACACTCAATCGCCTAACCCAGGAGAATTTGCAGGTGGCACAAGAATGTCAGGCCCAGCTGTATAACAGGGGTGCACGCCTTTGACAATTCACGCTAGGAGATAAAGTGCTTGTAGTGGCTCAGTGTGGGTGGGTGGAGCACAGAGGACGGCAGGACAGAGATTAGGTTTGACAGGGCATTTTATTGCCACACTTTTCAGCACTGACAACTATGCACTCTTGCAGACAGACACACACACACACTCTGCGTCTGGTTCCAGAAGAGCCCCTCTGCTCTTGCTCTCCCTCCTTAAGTAGGGCGCGGTCACTGGGAAGACACACAAACACAGGTTAATTGCTCTCAGGTGTAGTGATTCTGCCACTTACCTTCCCTGACTCTGCCCTCCTGTCACAGACTGGCGCTTGACCACGCCCCCGCTGCCACATACCCCCACCGCCTGACTCAGGCCGGGCGGCCGTCTGGCCTGCAGCTGACCCCCCCCCCTTGACGGGAGAGAAAGTCCGCCACGACCATCTGCGCCCCCGGCCTGTGGACCACCTTGAAGTTAAAGGGTTGGAGTGCCAGATACCAATGGGTGATCTGTGCGTTGGCATCCTTCATGCGGTGGAGCCACTGGAGGGGCGCGTGGTCCGAACAGAGGGTGAAAGGGTGCCCCAGCAGGTAGTACCAGAGGGCGTGGACCGCCCACTTGATGGCCAGACACTCTTTCTCTATGGTGCTGTAGCTCCCCTCACGCACCGACAGCTTCCTGCTGATGTACAGGACAGGGCGGTCCTCCCCCTCCACCTCCTGGGACAAAACCGCCCCCAGCCCCCTGTCCAAAGCATCGGACTGCAACATAAAGGGGAGAGAAAAGTCAGGGGAGTGTAAAAGTGGCACCCCACACAGTGCAGCCTTTAGCTCAGAAAAAGCCCGCTGGCATTGCTCTGTCCACTGGACCGGATCTGGTGCCCCCTTTTTAGTGAGATCAGTCAGCGGGCTGGTGACGTCCGAATAATTAGGTATAAACCTACGATAATAGCCAGCCAGCCCCAGGAACTGTCTCACCCCCTTTTTGGTCTTGGGCCTCGGGCAGGCCGCAATTGCTGCGGTCTTATTAATTTGGGGATGCACCTGCCCGTTGCCCAAGTGGAAGCCCAGATACCGTACTTCCACCCGCCCAATCGCACGCTTCTTCGGGTTGGCTGTGAGTCCCGCTAGCCTCAGCGACCTAAGGATGGCCCTTAGGTGTTCAAGGTGCCTCGGCCAGTCATTACTATATATGATGATGTCGTCAAGATAGGCGGCCGCATAGGTGGCGTGGGGGCGGAGGACCCTATCCATTAGCTGCTGAAATGTAGCGGGTGCCCCAAACAGCCCAAACGGAAGTGTGACGAATTGGTGTAAACCAAACGGTGTGGAAAAGGCAGTTTTTTCTCGGGATAGTGGAGTCAAGGGGATCTGCCAATATCCCTTCGTCAAATCCAGTGTCGAATAAAAGTGAGCTGTGCCGAATCGATCGAGCAACTCATCAATACAAGGCATTGGGTACGCGTAAAATTTAGACACCACGTTGACTTTTCTATAGTCCACTGTGGCAGCGGGGGCATGGTCAAGTGCCGGTCTGTGACAGGAGGGCGGAGCCAGGGAAGGTGAGTGGCAGAATCACTACACCTGAAGATAATTAACCTGTGTTTGTGTGTCTTCCCAGTAACCGCGTCCTATTTAAGGAGACAGAGGGAGAGCAGAGGAGACGCTCTTCCCCGGACGAGAACACAGAGTGTGTGTGTGTGTTTCGCTCCCGTGATTATTGTTAGACTGAAAAGTGTGGCAATAAAGCCTTCTAATTACCTGAATCTCTGTCCTGCCATCCTCTGTGCTCCACCCACACCTAAGGGACTTTCTACAGTGGTGCCGAAACCTGGGAGAAAGGTGGAGCACCAACCCAGCAGCCCCATGGAATCCTCACTGTTCGCCGACCTGGTCCATGCCCTCGCCACGGCTCAGCAAAGCCAGCACCAGGCGCTCGTCACGCTCCGAAAGGAACAAGAGCGGCGCTTCGAAGCCCTGGTGCTGGCCCAGCAGGAAGATCACGAGGCGTTCCGGCATCTCCTCGCGTCGACGGGGTCCACCAGCGCCCCGGCCACGGGCCTGTCTCCCCTCACTTTCACTAAGATGGGCCCGCAGGATGACCCCGAGGCATTTCTCACATTGTTTGAACAGGTCGCCGAAGCCTCGGGGTGGCCGATGGAGCAGCGCGTGGCGCACCTCCTCCCCCTCCTGATGGGAGAGGTGCAGCTGGCTGTGCTACAGCTCCCCGCCGACCGCCGGCAGGCCTACGCGGACCTCTGCTGGGCCATCCTCCAGCGCGTGGGGCGCACACCAGAACAACAGCGCCAGCACTTCCGCGCGCTGCGATTGGAGGAAGTCGGCCGGCCGTTCGCATTCGGCCAGCAGCTCCGGGACGCCTGCTGGCGGTGGCTGAGGGCCGACGATTGTGACGCCGAGGGAATCGTCGATCAGGTGGTGCTGGAACAGTTCATCGCCCGCTTACCAGCAGGAACCGCAGAGTGGGTCCAGTGCCACCGCCCGGCGTCGCTGGATCAGGCAGTCGGACTGGCAGAGGATCATTTGGCGGCTGTTCTGGCGGCAGGACAGCTGACGACGTCTTCTCTTCTCTCCTCTTCTCTCTCTCTTTCTCCCCTCCCTTCTGTGTCCCGTCCTCACCCCATTCCTCCACCACGGAGATGGGGGCCGGCTCCACCCCAGCTGGCCCGCCGCACCCGTGGTGCCCTCCCGTTTCTCCCTTCTGTGTCTGTCTCTCCCCCCCCTCAGGTGGGTGAGCCCCAGAGCACCGGTGCAGAGGGAAAGCCCAGGCCAGTTTGCTGGCGCTACAGGGAGCCCGGCCACCTGCAACAACAGTGCACAGCAATGGAGGTGGGCACGGTGGTACGGATCCCCAATGCGCCAGAGGCTGCCCTCGATCGGGCCGGAGTGTATCGCATACTGGTGAGTGTCCAAGGGGCTACATATCAGGCATTGGTGGATTCTGGTTGCAATCAGACCTCGATCCGCCAAAGCCTGGTGCAAGACGAGGCATTGGGGGGAGCACAGGGGGTGAAGGTGTTGTGTGTGCATGGGGATGTTCACAGCTACCCTTTGGTGTTGGTCCACATATTTTTCAGAGAGGAAAAATCTATAGTGAAGGCGGCGGTTAATCCTCGCCTTACCCACTCTTTAATTTTGGGGACTGATTGGCCGGGATTTCGTGGTTTAATGACGTGCCTAGTAAAGAGTGGGTCCTGCCATTTGACAGGGGGAGGTCCCGGTGTCGCTTTGGCTGGAGCTGCTGTCGCAGAGCCGTCTACGTCATCTCCGCGACAGAGTGAGGAGCCACCGGCTCCTCCTCTTTCTGTTGGGGAATCCCTCGCGGATTTCCCATTGGAACAATCGTGAGACGAGACTCTGTGGCATGCATTTGACCAAGTGAGAGTAATCGATGGTCAAACGCTCCAGCCGAACGCCACCCCATCCTTCCCCTATTTCTCTATTATGAAGGATAGATTATACCGAGTGACGCAGATGCAGGACTCTCAGACGAAAGAGCGAGTCACGCAGCATTTAATTCCAAAGAGCCGCCGGGAATTGGTATTCCAGGCGGCTCACTTTAATCCCATGGCTGGACACTTAGGGCAGGATAAAACACTAGCCCGAATAATGGCCCGATTCTATTGGCCGGGGATTCGTGGCGATGTCCGTAGGTGGTGTACGGCATGCCGTGAATGCCAATTAGTAAATCCAGCGGCCATTCCAAAAGCGCCTTTGCGCCCTCTAGCTCTAATCGAGACCCCGTTCGAAAGAATTGGGATGGATCTCGTCGGGCCATTAGATCGGTCAGCACGAGGGTACCGCTTTATATTAGTCCTGGTGGACTATGCAACGCGATACCCGGAAGCAGTGCCTCTGCGCAATATCTCAACACGCAGTATTGCGGAGGCACTCTTCCGCGTCATCTCCCGAGTTGGAATCCCGAAAGAGATTCTGACTGATCAAGACACTACATTTATGTCACGGACACTGCACGAACTGTATGGGTTATTGGGGATTAAGCTGATCCGCACCAGTGTGTATCACCCACAAACGGACGGTTTAGTAGAATGGTTCAACCGCACTCTCAAGAATATTATTAAAAAATTCATAAGTGAGGATACACGTAATTGGGATAAGTGGCTCAAACCCTTGCTATTCTCAGTGCGAGAGGTCCCCCAAGCCCACCTGTACAACAAGGGTACGCGCCTTAGAGAGTTCACTCCGGGAGATAAGGTACTTGTACTGTTGCCCACGTCGAGCTCCAAATTGATCGCCAAGTGGCAAGGACCCTTTGAGGTCACAAGGCGAGTCGGGGACGTCGACTATGAGGTGAGGCGAACGGACAGGGGTGGGGCGCTACAGATTTACCACCTCAATCTGCTTAAACTCTGGAATGAGGAGGTCCCCATGGCATTGGTGTCGGTAGTTCCGGAGAAGGCGGAGCTGGGGCCAGAGGTTCAAAAAGGGACATTGGCATCATGTACCTCTCCAGTCCCCTGTGGAGACGACCTCTCCCCGACCCAACTCACGGAGGTCGCCCAGTTGCAGGCTGAGTTTTCGGATGTGTTCTCGCCCCTGCCTGGTCGCACTAACCTCATAGAGCACCACATAGAGATGCCCCCGGGGGTGGTAGTGCATAGCCGCCCTTACAGGCTACCCGAACACAAAAAAAAGGTGGTTCAGGAAGAACTTCAGACCATGCTCGAAATGGGCATCATCGAGGAGTCCCACAGTGACTGGAGCAGCCCGGTGGTCTTGGTCCCCAAGGCTGACGGGTCGGTCCGGTTCTGTGTGGACTATAGAAAAGTCAACGCAGTGTCTAAATTCGACGCGTACCCAATGCCTCGTATTGACGAGCTGCTCGATCGACTAGGCACAGCTCGCTTTTATTCGACACTGGATTTGATGAAGGGATATTGGCAGATCCCCTTGACTCCACTATCCCGGGAAAAAAAAGGCCTTTTCCACTCCGTTCGGCTTGCACCAATTCATCACACTTCCTTTTGGGCTGTTTGGGGCACCTGCTACGTTTCAGCGGCTGATGGACAGGGTCCTCCGGCCCCACGCCACCTATGCGGCCGCATATCTGGACGATATAATCGTTTATAGTAACGACTGGCAGCGGCACTTGCAACACCTGAGGGCCGTCCTTAGGTCGCTGAGGCGGGTGGGTCTCACTGCCAACCCGAAGAAGTGTGCGATTGGGCGGGTGGAAGTACGGTATCTGGGCTTCCACTTGGGCAACGGGCAGGTGCATCCCCAAATTAATAAGACAGCAGTGATTGCGGCCTGCCCGAGGCCCAAGACCAAAAAGGGGGTGAGACAGTTCCTGGGGCTGGCTGGCTACTATCGTAGGTTTATACCTAATTATTCGGATGTCACCAGCCCGCTGACTGACCTCACTAAAAAGGGGCACCAGATCCGGTCCAGTGGACGGAGCAGTGCCAGCGGGCTTTCTCTGAGGTAAAGGCTGCACTGTGTGGGGGGCCACTATTACACTCCCCTGACTTTTCTCTCCCTTTTGTGTTGCAGACCGACGTGTCGGACAGAGGGCTGGGGGCGGTGTTGTCCCAGGAGGTGGAGGGGGAGGACCGCCCCATCCTGTACATTAGCAGGAAGCTGTCGGTGCGTGAGGGGCGCTACAGCACTATTGAAAAAGAATGTCTGGCGATCAAGTGGGCGTTCCTCGCCCTCCGTTACTACCTGCTGGGGCGCCCTTTCACCCTCTGTTCGGACCACGCGCCCCTCCAGTGGCTCCACCGCATGAAAGATGCCAATGCGGGGATCACCTGTTGGTATCTGGCACTCCAACCCTTCAATTTCAAGGTGGTCCACAGGCCGGGGGCGCAGATGGTCGTGGCGGACTTCCTCTCCCGCCAAGGGGGGGGGGGAGTAGGCTGCGGGCCGGACGGCCGCCCGGCCTGAGTCGGGCAGGGGGGGTATGTGGCAGCGGGGGCGTGGTCAAGCGCCGGTCTGTGACAGGAGGGCAGAGCCAGGGAAGGTGAGTGGCAGAATCACTACACCTGATGGTAATTAACCTGTGTTTTTGTGTCTTCCCAGTAACCGCGCCCTATTTACGGAGACAGAGGGAGAGCAGAGCAGACGCTCTTCCCCGGATGAGAACACAGAGTGTGTGTGTGTGTTTCGCTCCCGTGATTATTGTTAGACTGAAAAGTGTGGCAATAAAGCCTTCTAATTACCTGAATCTCTGTCCTGCCATCCTCTGTGCTCCACCCACACCTAAGGGACTTTCTACATCCACACAGAACCGGACCAACCCGTCGGCCTTGGGTACCAAGACCACCGGGCTGCTCCAGTCACTGTGGGACTCCTCGACGATGCCCATTTCGAGCATGGTCTCAAGTTCTTCCCGAACCACCTTTTTTTTGTGTTCGGGTAGCCTGTAAGGGCTGCTATGCACTACCACCCCCAGGGGCGTCTCTATGTGGTGCTCTATGAGGTTAGTGCGACCAGGCAGAGGCGAGAACACATCCGAAACCTCGGTCTGCAACTGGGCGACCTCCGTGAGTTGGGTCGGGGAGAGGTGGTCTCAACAGGGGACCGGAGAGGTACGTGATGCCAATGCCCCTTTTTGAACCTCCGGCCCCAGCTCCGCCTTCTCCGGAACCACTGACACCAATGCCACGGGGACCTCCTCATTCCAGAGTTTAAGCAGATTGAGGTGGTAAATCTGTAGTGCCCCACCCCTGTCCGTTCGCCTCACCTCATAGTCGACGTCCCCGACTCGCCTTGTGACCTCAAAGGGCCCTTGCCACTTGGCGATCAATTTGGAGCTCGATGTGGGCAACAGTACGAGTACTTTATCTCCCGGTGTGAACTCCCTAAGGCGCGTACCCTTGTTGTACAGGCGGGCTTGCCGTTCCTGGGCCTGCCGCAAATTCTCCTGGGTTAGGTGGGTGAGTGTGTGAAGTTTTGAGCGCAGGTCCATAATGTATTTAATTTCGTTCTTGCTTTGTGAAGGTCCCTCCTCCCAATTTTCCCGCAGCACGTCTAGGATGCCACGTGGCTTACGCCCATATAATAATTCGAATGGGGAGAACCCCGTGGAGGCTTGGGGAACCTCTCGCACTGAGAACAACAAGGGCGCGAGCCACTTATCCCAGTTACGTGCGTCCTCACTTACGAATTTTTTAATGATTTTTTGAGGGTGGGATTGAACCGTTCGTGATACACACTGGTGTGGATCGGCTTAATCCCCAATAACCCATACAGTTCTCGCAGTGTCCGTGACATAAATGTAGTGCCTTGATCAGTCAGAATCTCTTTCGGGATTCCAACTCGGGAGATGACGCGGAAGAGTGCCTCTGCAATACTGCATGCGGAGATATTGCGCAGAGGCACTGCTTCCGGGTACTGCGTTGCATAGTCCACCAGAACTAATATAAAGCGGTACCCTCGTGCTGACCGATCTAATGGCCCAACGAGATCCATCCCAATTCTTTCGAACGGGGTCTCGATTAAAGGTAGGGGCGCAAAGGCGCTTTTGGAATGGCCGCTGGATTTACTAATTGGCATTTGCGGCACGCCGTACACCACCTACGAACGTCGCCGCGAATCCCCAGCCAATAGAATCGGGCCATTATTCGGGCTAGTGTTTTGTCCTGCCCTAAGTGTCCAGCCATGGGATTAAAGTGAGCTGCCTGGAATACCAATTCCCGGCGGCTCTTTGGAATTAAAAGCTGCGTGACTCGCTCTTTAGTTTGAGTGTCCTGCGTCACTCGGTATAACCTATCCTTCATAATCGCGAAGTAGGGGAAGGACAGGGTGGCGTTCAGCTGGAGCATTTGACCATCGATTACTCTCACTTGGTCAAACGCATGCCGCAGAGTCTCGTCTCACGACTGCTCTAACGGGAAATCTGCGAGGGATTCCCCGAGAGAGGGAGGAGGAGCCGGTGGCTCCTCACTCTGACGTGGAGATGACATAGACGGATCTGTCACAGTTGCTCCCGCCAAAGCGACACCGGGACCTCCCCCTGTTAAATGACAGGATCCACTCTTCACTAAGTGTGTCATTAAATCCCGAAATCCCGGCCAATCAGTCCCCAAAATTAAAGAGTGGGTAAGGCGAGGATTAACCGCCGCCTTCACTATAACTTTTTCCCCTCTGACAAAAATGTGGACTGACACCAAAGGGTAGCTGTGAACATCCCCGTGCACACACAACACCTTCACCCCCTGTGCTCCCCCCAATGCCTCGTTTTGAACCAGGCTTTGGCGAATTGAGGTCTGATTACAATCGGAATCCACCAACGCCTGATATGTATCCCCTTGAATACTCACCGGTATGCGATACGCTCCGGCCCGATCGAGGGTGGCCTCTGGCGCATCGGGGATCCGAACCACCGCGCTCACCTCCCGAGGCCTCTGCGACTTGCTCGAAGAGTGTGATGAAAGCCTCGGGGTCGTCCTGCGGACCCATCTTGGTTACGGTGAGGGGGGATGGGCCCGCGGTGGGAGCGCTGGTGGACCCCGCCGACGCGAGGAGGTCCCAGAACGCCTCCCGATC
Organism: Neoarius graeffei; assembly: GCF_027579695.1. Taxonomy (NCBI): domain Eukaryota; kingdom Metazoa; phylum Chordata; class Actinopteri; order Siluriformes; family Ariidae; genus Neoarius; species Neoarius graeffei. The sequence continues at coordinate 15,467,383 of NC_083582.1, forward strand.
TTCTTGCTGGGCCAGCACCAGGGACTCGAAGCGCCGTTGTTGTTCCTTGCGGAGGTTGATGAGCGCATGGTGCTGGCTTTGCTGGGCCGTGGCGAGGGCGTGGACCAGGTCGGCCAACGGGGAGGAATCCATGGGGCTGATCAGCTGCTGTACTCCACAATAATCCCGGGTTCCGGCACCACTGTAGCGGTTCAGTGTGGGTGGGTGGAGCACAGAGGACGGCAGGACAGAGATTAGGTTTGACAGGGCGTTTTATTGCCACACTTTTCAATACTGACAACTATGCACTCTTGCAGACAGACACACACACACTCTGCGTCTGGTTCCAGAAGAGCCCCTCTGCTCTCACTCTCCCTCCTTAAGTAGGGCGCGGTCACTGGGAAGACACACAAACACAGGTTAATTGCTCTCAGGTGTAGTGATTCTGCCACTTACCTTCCCTGACTCCGCCTTCCTGTCACAGACTGGCGCTTGACCATGCCCCCGCTGCCACAGTGCTCATATTATTAACCACTTTGAGCTCAAAATTACTTGCTAAGTCACAAGGGCCCTTTGAGGTCGCATGGTGAATCGGGGACACTGTGAGGTGACCTGACCGGATGGTGTGGGGCCCTACACATTTACCACATCAATTTGCTAAAACATTGGAATAAGGGGGTCCCCATGGCAATGACGTCATTAGTTCAGGAGAGGGCAGAGCTGGGGTTGGAGGTACAAATGAAAAGTAACCACTTAAGATGCTCTGGTCCCCTGTGGAGACCACCTCTCGCCGGCCAAACTCACGGAGTTTGCCAGGTTGCAAGCGGAGTTTTCCAACATGTTCTCACCCCTCCCCAGCCACACTCATCTCATAGAACACCACATTTAGACTCCCACAGGGGTGGTGGTGCATACTCGCCTCTACTGCTTACCCAAACACAAGAAAGCTGTGGCATAGGATGAACTCAAGGCCATGCTCGAAATGGGAATAATTGAGGCATCACAGAGTGACTGGAGCAGCCTGGTGGTTGGTCCGGTTCTGTGTGGACTACAGAAAAGTCAGCACAGTGTCTAAATTCAAGAAGTACACAATGCCCTGCATTGACGACTTGCTTGATTGGTTAGGTGCTGCTTGCTTTTACTCAACACTGGATTTGACAAAGGGATATTGGTACATCCCCCTGAGTCCTTTATCCCGAGAGAAAATGGGCTTTTCCATAGCATTTGGCTTACACCAGTTCATCACTCTTCCTTTCAGGTTATTTGGGGCTCCTGCAATGTTCCAGCGGCTCATGGACAAAATCCTCCATTCGCATGCCACCAATGTTGTGGCCTATCTAGATGATATTATATGCAGCAATGATTGGCCACAGTACCTAAATCACCTCAGGGCCATCCTGGAGTCACTGAGGCATGTGGGCCTCATGGCTAACCCCAAAAAGTGTGTGAATGGCCAGGTGGACGTATGGTATCTGGGCTTCTACTTGGGTCATAGGCAGGTGCATTCCCAAATTGACAAGACTGCAGCAATTGTGGCCTGCCCAAGGCCCAAGACCAAAAAGGAAGTGAGGCAGTTCCTGGGGCTGGCTAGCTACTATCACAGGTTTATACCTAACTATTCAGACATCACCAGCCTACTGACTGATCTCACTAAAAAGGGGACACCATATTCGGTCCAGTGACAACAGGTGTTCACTAGGGTAAAGGCTGCACTGTGTGGGGGGCCACTTTTACACTCCCCTGACTTCTCTCTCCCTTTTATTTTGCAGACAGATGTGTTGGACAGAGGGCTGGGTGCCGTTCTGTCCCAGGAGGTGGAGGGGGAGGAGTGCTCAGTGCAGTACATCAGCCACAAGCTCTTGATGTGAGAGAGTATGTACAGGACCATCAAGAAGGAGTGTCTGTCTCTCAAGTGGGCAGTATTCACCATCTGATATTACCTGCTGGGGCCATCATTCCCCCTCTTTTGGATCACACTCCCCCTCCAGTGGCTCCACCACTTGAAAGATGCCAATGCGCACAGCACCTGTTGGTATCTCACCTTCCACCCTTTCAGGTTCAAGGCGGTCCACAGGCCAGGGGCACAGATGATAGTGGTGCATTTTTTTCCTGTGGGGGGAGTCGGCTACAAGCCGGATGGCTCCCTGGCATGAGTCGGGTGGTGGGGGCATGTGGCAGCAGGGGCGTGGTCAACTGTCGGTTTGTGAATGGAGGGCAAGGCTAGGGCAAGTGAGTGGCAAAGTGATCACACCTGTCATTAATTGATTGTGTGTGTGTGTGTGTGTGTGTGTGTGTGTGTGTGTGTGCACGTGCGCATCTGTGAAAACATAGCTTTAAGCTGAAAAGCTCTTATAAAAATAAGAGACTGAGTTTGCCATCACTACCAGTTTGTCTTTGCTTCAGTGTTCCACACACTGTCAGGGACAGTCTACAAACAGCTTTCCAAGCAGTGTTTGGGACTCTGACACAGTCCCATTGTTTAAATCTAGGCTGAAAACATATCTGTTTAATCAAGCCTTTTGTTAATAGGTTTTTATTAGGTAAAGAAGCAGATCTGGAGGCTCTTCAGACATAGTGTCAGACAACCTTCACTCTCACATTCACACCTATGGGTAGCCAGTTGACCAAATCCACATCTTTGGACTGTTGGAGGAAATCAGAGCACCTGGAGGAAACCCACACAGGCACAAAGAGAATGTTTAAACTCCATACAGTTAGCTGACAGGTTCAAACCCAGAATTATCTTGCTGTAAGGCGACAGTGATGACAACTGCACCACTGTGCTACCTCCATTTTCACGTCTTTGGGGAAAAAAAAACAAACTTGATTTTAAGTTTTCATGAAAAGTATTACTTTATTTTGCAGCTTTTGTTAATATTGATATAAAGAGAATGTTGGCCTGCACTTTTGGTCCAGCTAGGTCAAAAGTGGGTAACATTTTGGGCAACAAAAAAGGTTTTGGGGTATTTGTGATGAGCATGTATCAGCCATTAGGTGGCAGCAGACATACTCTGATTGGTTCACTTCTCCTAATGATGGCCAGGTGAAGTGCATTCAGGTGAGACAAGATGACCTGCTCCAGTATTTATTGCACTCACTGGTGTATGCGTCTATATTGGTGTGTCACAATGTGTGTCTTAAGTCTTACTGGTTTTGCTTTATTCATTGCGGTTATTGTACAGTGTAAGTTTAAACTAAGCTTTGTGTCCTTTTTTTGTGACTTGTGTATGTTTTTTTTCTGGGCTGTAGCCACATGCACAGCTTCACTAGCATACTCTTGTATTGTAGCAATTGGTTCTCCAGTGGTGTGTGAACATGGGTGGGAAGCAGATATCCTAGCACCACCTGTGAAACTAGAACGAGGTGTGAGTCCATGTGATGTCTGTAAACTGTGGCATGGATTTGATTTAATCCTTTACAAACATTTTCTGTCTGAGGTTTTTTTTTTTTTGTGCGCTTGTTTGTTTGTAGATTTCCATGCTCAACTTCCTAGCTCTGGGAAACCAATGCTATGGGATGGACGTGATCTGGATACAGGATCTGGATTAGGAATGCTGGAAGTGTGACCTGGATAACTACTGGAGTCTGACTGGAATATGAAAGTGTATGTATGGTCATAGCTGCCACAAATACTGAAATGCTTGTTACTGATGCTATGGGGATCTTCAAACACTATGGAAGGAGTCTCCAGTGTTGGCAATCTTGCAGTCTAGGGTAAAACTACCTTTTCTAGTGTGGGGGAAGTCTTTAAGGATGGAAACATTCATGCTCTGTGGGTTTAACATGGCAAGCTTATTTTTACCGGCTAACTACTATGTAAAGTAGGAAGTCACTTCTAAAATGTGAAGCTTTCCCTGGAGTTTTATTCCTTGGCTAACTTTTTTTTTTTTTCTCTTCCTAGGAAGGCACACTGGGGGGGATTTCAACTTTTGCCTTGCTTTGTGTCTGTTCATGGACAATTTATCAGATGAATGTATGGCTCTGAATAAAGGCCTTGCTGGCTCATCTTTCCTTGGCTTCATCTCAACTTGTAAACTTTGTGCCAAGTTTGGATTCCCAGTGGAAATGTGCCATGGAACAATGCAGGGGTTATTGAGCATGTGAGGTGGCCCCCTGACCCCCAATTGTGTAGTAGGCATGTGATGAACTCCAGCTTTACCTTTTTTTTTTTTTTTTTTTTTTTTTTTTTTTTTTTAAATAAAGTCTATGATTGTCTTTAGTACTATTGAGCATTTTATATTCCTAATCTTGGGTCCAAGTTGACCTTTTACAGAACTACTTGTCTCTTTAGCATAAACCAAAGACTATTTCTTACAGGTTTTCACTTGAGCTTTAAACAGTAGAATAACCTTCAACAAAAGTGATGTGGCTGTGATTTTTGCTGGGTAAATCTAGACCTGGAAACTATAACACAACTTCCAGCTAGGGTTTTTAAAGGAAAAGAACAGCTAACGCTACGTTCACACTGCAAGGCTTAATGCTCAATTCCGATTTTTTTGTGAAATCCGATTTTTTTTGTGAGGTCGTTCACATTAACAAATATATGCGACTTGTATGTGATCCTCAGTATGAACGAAAAGCGACCTAAAAGTGTTCCGCATGCGCACTGCAGGATACGACGACGTCACGCAGTGAGCATGGCCAGTGTTTACGGAAGTAAAACCGCCTGGTTGCGGTATGACTCATCCAATCTAGCTTGAATAGCTGCATCCCCCCCCAAATGGAAATCAGCTCCCTAACCTCTGCGTCCTTCCATTGAGAAGATTCAGAACCTTCACAGCCTGAAGCGTCCCTCGCATTGATGTCATGCGCAGGGGCGCAGATACGTTTTTTGAACTGGGAGGGACAAAAAACTGGGGGGGGACAAAGCTGCCAGCAAACCAACCCCAACATGCCTGTCAAACTTGTTGTTAGCAACCAAGCTCGAGCTCGCAACCTGTGCAGTCCGCGCAGCTCAACCAACCGAATATCAGTCTTTGTTTTGTTTTATGTGAGTTGTTACAACTATGTACACACTGCCGTGCACCTCAATAAACCGAATGGTAATTAGTCTTTTGATTTTTCTGTGAGGTTTGCCTTATGCAAAGAAAGACAGCATAGACGTTTTTTCCTCCCTATAAGTGGGGGGGACCGAACGAGGTGAATTTAAATATGACTCGTCCCACCCTCTATCTGCGCCCGTGATTATGCGCCATGTTGTTGTAACTTTTTTGAGAGACCCGCCGCCTACTTCAGCACAGAATAGTGATGTTTGTGGCTTGTTGATGACGTGTAAGTCGGATGAATGCGACCTGGCGGTTCAGACTGAAGTCGCATATGAAAAGAGCGGATAGGAATCGGAATTAGCACCACATATCCAAACGGCCTGGGTCGGATTTGAAAAAATCGGATCTGTGTCGTTCATATTGTCAATAAAAGATCGGATACAGGTCACATATGGGCGAAAAGATCGGATTTGAGTCACTTCAGCCTGCAGTGTGAACGTAGCCTAAGAAGGTTCAAGAACAAAACCTCATTGGCAAATGTATATCCATAAGATATGGCTAATGTCAAATACAAAGTAAAATCATATGGATCTATTAACATTATTAATCTGTGGTAACATGGGGGAGGGGTTAACCCCCACATATGTATATAATTTCCTTTAATGTTCCCACTTGTGATCTTATCTTGTATGTTCAGTATGCAAAAATCAAGTCTTGCAACTATTATCACTGTAATGAAGTGGTCAAGTTAATATGGTCTGGAAAGAACTTTAAGACATGTGGTTAGGTTAATGGGGGGTGCCCTTGGGTAAGACACCTAAACCCTAACTGCTATTGTGTCACTGTTTGAGGGGGTGAATGAGTGTGCATGTGACAAATGGAAGCTGTCTCTTCAACTTTTTTTCCTTCAGCAGAGTGGCTTTTTGGAAATGTTCCTGTAGTCTTGACCTACTGTACATGTGTCCTTTTGGAATAAGTCAGAGCAATCTTGTTCAACAGGCAAGGGTTTTTTTTTTTTTGAGAAGTGAACCCCCCCCCCCCCCCCCCCGTCTAAGACTTGACAGCTTTGTGAGCTGGCTACATACAGTGTCCTCCACAATTATTGACATCCCTTGTGAAGATTAGTAAAATCCATCTTTTGAAGTTGCTTTATCTCCCCCCTGAAAAAATCTGACCTTTAATTGTAATTTATTCAAGAAAGTCATGTTTATTTGACAACACTTATTGGCACCCCTGCATTGAATACTTTGTACAACCTCCTTTGGCAGTAAGATAGCACGGAGTCTCTATAACATTATATATTACTATATATATATATATATATATATATATATATATATATATATATATATTTCTCTATATATATAATTATATTATACTATAACATTTTAAGGTTGAAGATCCAGAGCAGGGCATCTGAGACCATTCCTCTTTACACAATCTCTCCAGGTCATCCAGGGTCTTGTGTGCTCTCCTCTTCAGCTCACCTTACAGGTTTTCAATGGGATTCAGGTCAGGAGAGTGAGATGGCCATGGCAGAAGCTTGACTCTGTGCTTAGCAAACCATTTTTGTGTTGATTTGGACAGTGCTTTGGATCATTGTTCTAGTGGAAAATCCAATAACAACCCAGTTTTAGTTTCCTTGCAGAGGCACCTAGATTGAAATACCATGGTATTTTAAATCACATAGAGTACATGGCATCATGGATTCCAACAAGGCCTTTGGAGAAAAACCAGACACCAAAACATCTCACAACCTCCACCATATTTTACAGTGGGGAGCAGGTTCTTTGAACCGTGTTTTTACTACTATTGTAGACCAAGATATGGCCCTGGTGGTGGGGTGTATCCAGCACCAGGGCATAGACAGCATTTAACTGGATGAACACAGGACTAGTACAAGATGAAACATTGCTTTCTAGATTTACAGTTGTTCTGGTGTGAATAATGAGAAGGAAAAGGTATAAAAAGCTCTGAACCAGCAAATTTGATTTTGCAACTATCTTGAAGAAACCTTTTTGTATTTTGAAGCTCAGATCTGAGCAATAAAAAATAGAAAGGAGCAAAACAGACTTCATTGAAGCATTCTTTTAAATCAAGCTGTGTTCAGAAGGACAAAGTTCTGTATAAAAATAAAGAAAACTGGCACAGGATTAACAGGCAGGTTTTCTTTCCTCATGCAGATGCCAGAATACAGTGCAGTTATCCATATCCTATCAGCACAGTCTTTACATCTTTCATATGAGGCTAAGCAGTTAGGCTCAGGTGTTGTAGCCAGCTCACTGTATCGATGTTGGGGCTGGTGAGGTTAAGGCTTGTGTTCAGGTGGACTGAGGGTGGGACACTCATGAATTATGTGGTGTGCCCACCACATAATTCATGAGTGTCCCACCCTCAGTCTGGTTGGCATGTCCACAGACACAGGCTGCTGATGGGCACAGCCCCCAGTGGTACATGTCATTGAACCAACCGACTCCAGTTCATAGGCGATTCAGGGTGACCCATGATCCTTGGGGTAGGTCAGATCCTGGTGGTAACATTGTGTTTTGGGGAGAGTGCAAATTGGGTGGGTGGGGTAGTCTCCTGCTAGGAGGTTCTCCATTTGTCTATGGTGTTGAAGTTAGTTCCACATAGGGTTGCTGCATGGCAGGAGAAGGGGTGGCAATCCAGTTGAGATTTCTGTATGAGGTTGTGAAGGGTGATATCTTGCGAAGCCTTGTTGACCAGTCTGTGCGTAAGGCATTCTCTGTGAAGAGCTGCAGGAGCAATGCCAGCTAACACTGGTAGGAACTCAGATGGAGTTGGATGCAGGCAGCCTGTGATGATTCTCAGGGTCTTGATTTAATGTTCTATCCAGATTTCTTGCATGTGCGCTGTGACACCAAGCTGGGGCTGCATATTCCCTGGAGCTGTAGACTATGGCAAGGACACCTGTGTGGAGGGTTGATGTATTGGCTCCCCATGATGACCCTGCTAAGCGGCGAAGGAGGTTCATCCTGGATGACACTTTAGTCCATAGTGATTTGAGGTGTTGCTTGAATGTCAGTTGCCTATCTAATTTGATACCAAGGTATGTTGGAGTGGGGGCGGCACAGTGGTGTAGTGGTTAGCACTGTTGCCTCACAGAAAGAAGGTCCTGCACTGCAAAAAATGACCTTTCAAAAATAAGAAATAAAAGATTAAAACAAAGCATATTTGCTTGAATCAGGTGAAAAAAATCTGCCAATGGAACTAGTCAAATTTGACTTGGTAAGATTTCTTAAAGTAAGATGAAAAATCTAACCTGTTTTTAGATGAAATAATTCCAAAATAAGATTGGGGAACTTATTATGCGAGATCTGATTAACTCAAAATAATCAAAATAGTTCTTATAACAAGATTGTACTTCTTACATTTAGCCATTCAAGTCATTTTTATTTATTTCATTTTAAGGGTATTTCACTTAAATTCATGACAAAGTCTTAGCAGTAAAAACTGAATTTAAGATAAATATACTAATATTAGGTTTGTTAAATTCTACAACTAAGCATTGCTAGCTTAAACGATTCTCCTTTTGTGACCTGTAATTAGTAAAATACTCTAGATATGAGACCAGAGACCATCTTGAATCAAGTTGACGACACGTGTAGCATTGCAACGAGTTTATTTTTTTCCCATTTCAACATTCAAACATTAAAACATCTCTTAAGATTCCACTTCCCCAGGACCACAGGTACCAAAAAAAAAAAAAAAGTCTACGCATTTTGACTTACAGTGCTTACACAACGCCAAAGCAACAGTGCATTTTGGGGGCACTGACTATTCATGTGTATGAGGGGTTTACAAGATCAGGCACAAAAAAAAAAAAACACTGAACTTAACTCGCAGCATTCCAAAAAGACCTCACTAAAACGCCCTCCACTCACTCATATAGCCTTTTTGAAGGCACTTGTCTGGTCTAGAGTATGTACAGCATCTAGAAGGACCTCACTCTGAATGACTGAGAAAACAGTCGCAGTAAACTTAGGATATGTAAGTTGGAGTTGAATTGTAATGAAAGATTCAAAGATTTCAGTAAAGTTAATCTTGAAACAAGATAAACCGCATTTGACAAATGTCCAAAATGTACTTGTTTAAAAAAAAACTTTTATTTTCAAAGGTGCTCCAAATAAGACTTTTTCAAGACATTTTGTCTATACAAGATTTTCAAGATGGACTGTCTAAAAACTAGCCTTTTCTAGCTAAATGAGGTTTTGCTTATTGGGCAATTATGTCTCTTCTAATAAGGGTGGCTAGATGTTTTGACTTGAAAATAGACAAATAAACTTCCTAAGATTTTTATTTTTTGCAGTGTGGGTTCAAGCCCAGTGGCCAACAGGGGCCTTTCTGTGTGGAGTTTGCATGGGTTTCCTCCGGGTGCTCCGGTTTCCCCTGCAGTCCAAAGACATGCAGATTAGGTTAATTGGTGGCTCTAAATTGACCATAGGTGTGAGTGTGAATGGTTGTTTGTCTCCGTGTGTCAGCTCTGTGATGACCTGGCAACTTGTCCAGGGTGTACCCCGCCTCTCGCCCATAGTCAGCTGGGATAGGCTCCAGCTTGCCTGCGACCTTGCATAGGACACAGATAATGGATGGCTGGTATATTGGAGTGGCATTGTAAGGTAGGGGTGGCCCATTGAGGTTCACTGTGAGCTGATGGTGGGCTTCCTTGGTGTTGAGGTGGAAGGCTGTGGTGGTTTTTGCTGTGCTCAGCTTCAGTCTCCACGATTTAAGATGGGTTGCTATGAATGCTATGTCCTTCGTGAGTGCATCTTCCACATTTGACCAGCTACTGTTTGAAAACAGGAGAGCGAGGACATCTGTGTATCCATATTGCCTTGATTTATGGGGTAGGTTGCTGATGTTGATGTTAAATAGCATGGGGGCCAGTACTGAGCCTTGAGGAACTCTGTTTCTGAGCTGTCATTGATGACTGGACTGTCTGTCACTTGTCTTCAAAATAAAGCTGTGGTTAGCAAGGGTGTTTGAAATGAAATGTACGAGGTTGTGATCTGGGACAGTCTGGAGGAGTTTCAGGATCAGGCCCTGGTGCCATATGGTGTTGTAAGCTGCAGTCAGGTCAACCAAGATGACTCCCACTTTCTGGCATTTTCAAATCCTGCTTCTATGTCCTTGGTAAGTTTCATAACCTTGTGTACTGTGTTGCGTCCACATTGGAAACCTGCTTGTTCTTCAGGGAGTTGGGGATCAACGATTGATTTCTGCCAGGTTAGAAGGAGTCATTCAAGGAGCTTGAAGGGGACACAGAGGAGTGAAACAGGATAGTAACTTTTTGGGTTGTTGGAGGCTTTGTTTGGTTTTGGTTGTGCAATGATAGTTGCTTTATGCCAGATCTTGGGTATGGACTGTCTGACAAGGCAAGTGGAGTAAAAAAACCTTGAAGCCAATCCAGGCACTTTGGGCCACAATGTAGTAGGAACTCTGATGGGATGTTGTCAGGTCCTTGTGCCTTTCCACTCTTAAGTTGCTTGAAGGCAGCGGAAAGCTCTTTGGCTGTGAAGGGTGTCGACAGATGGCCATCAACTCTCTGGGCTTGCCAGAACTTGATTGATTGTTTCTTGTTTTATGGTGCACGTGTGGTTTCTGTTCGCATTCTTGAAATGACCATTCGCAAGGAGCTGCTCAGCAATTGAGTTAGCTGTTACTGAGCACTTACTGTAGATGGTTTGGGGCTTCTGAGAGTAAGGTGGTTAAAGGTCTTCCCGGTCTGCTTGCTGGAATGGGTGAAGTGAATATTTTGGACCGTCTCCTCCCATATCTCTTCATGCTTTCTGTCCAGATAGTCTGTGAGGAGTGATGCTTTAATGGCTGCCTCTTCACCTGATTCAGTATGCAGGAAGTCATCATAGTGTGACTCACTCTTCTCATCCCATGTAGGGATATAGCGATGACAATACCCATGTGGGATGGTGCTCTTAGCTGCCTTGGTAAGGAGTTTACAGAGGGCTGAATACGCATGATCCAAGTCAGAGGTTGTAGGTGAAGGTAGACTGTCAATGACTGTAAGGTAGACTGTATCAACAAGGTTGGTGAACTGGTCCCATCTAGCTTTACGGAAATTCCACCTCTTCACTGGTTTAGTAGGGATTGGTTCTATCAGACTGACTGGAATTATCAATGATGGCCTGTGTTGTAATCTGGGAAACGGTTCCAGGATGATCCGGTGGGGTGAGAGACCATTCAGGTTTGCAAAGGCCAAGTCCAGGTTTAAGGTTGAGTTCCATCTGCTTGAGTGGAAGCTGTCTGGTTGTTTGGGGTCATATAGGAGTTGCATGCCAGAAGCTGAGGCCCAGTCTTCGAGGACGAGACCATCTGGGTTGGATGAGGTGTATCCCCAGGTAGTATTGCGGCAGTTGAAGTCTCCAGCATAAATGCAAGGAGGGTCAAAGGCAAGGATGGTATCTTTCGATTACGTTCATTATGTCTTATATTGAATATTGTTAGTTTTTTCTTTTTTATCAGACATCTAGTTTTTAGGTTTGTTTACCTGACATGTTTCGATATACGACTGTCGTCTTCCTCAGAGTGTCACCGGATGTTATTGGTGATGCATCTTTTATCAGCTGATGTTTCCGAAGGCATGGCTTTCCTGTCTGGATTGACAGGTCGGTCATGCCTTCTACTGTCAGTTCGTCCCCTGCAAGATGGCACTCCAGGTATGGGAGAGCATGTATGCTCCCTCATCTCGGTTGATGGTCCTCGGACTTCGCTTACGGATCTCTATGGCCTCCTTGATCCAGCGCTGATGTTTGTTATCTTCTGTGCGGATGACTCTGGCATTCCCCCAGTCCATAATATGATTTTCCCTTTTGCAATGATCTGTTATGGCTGACTTATAATTTTCCTGTTGTGCCTTTTCTTTTATTGTTCAGGTTTGTCTTGTAGCTGTCTCCTTTTCACACTCTTTCTTATGTTCATTTTTCCTTGTGTTGAAACTCCTTCCTGTCTCCCCAATGTAAGTTTTATTGCATAATTGGCATGGAATCTCATATATGGTGTTGCATCTGTTGTCCGGATGTATTCTGTCTTTGGGATGAACCAGGATCTGACGGAGTGTTGTGTGTGGTTTGACAGGTGTGTTAATGTTGTATTTCCTCATTGCTCTTTGAATGCATTCCGTTATTCCTCTGATGTATGGCAATGTTACTACTCCCCTGTGTTCTTGTTTGTTTTTTCTCTTTCTTCTGTGTTTTATTGTTTTTGACCTGTTCTGCTCCTTTGGATATTGCCCATTGTGGATATTGACATGCCTTCAGTGCATGTTGTATACGTTGTTCTTCCTGTTCTTTGTCCTGTGCATCTGTAATTATTGCTGCGCGTTCATGCAATGTTCTAACTACAGATATTTTGTGCATTATGGGGTGTTCGGAAGTCCAGTTTAAATATTGGTCGGTGTGTGTGGGTTTCCTGTGTACTTTTATTTTGATGTCCCCCTCTTCTGTGTGATGTATTTTTAAGTCCAAAAATGCTATTGACTGCTCCGTTTCCTCTTCATGTGTGAATTTTATATTGCCGGTATTGTCTATAGTATTGAGATGGTCGGTAAGTTGTTGAGTGATACCCCCTTTACTTTTTCCAATATGTCGTCCACATAACGTTTCCAGAGTGTTGGTCTGTATTCCGCTGGTATTGTAGTGAGTGCTTTCTGCTCCAGGTCTTCCATGAAAAAGCCGCACATGATGGCTGATAGTGGGTCTCCTATGGCAAAACCTTCCTTTTGTCTGTAAATTGCGTTCCTGAACTGAAAGTATGTGGATGTGGCAATGAATTGAAGGAGCTGAGTGATGTCTTGTACAGTGAGGTTTGTGCATTTCTTGAGCGTCCTATCTGTTTTTAATTTGTCTTGTACTACCTGTATGGGGCGGCACGGTGGTGTAGTGGTTAGCGCTGTCGCCTCACAGCAAGAAGGTCCTGGGTTCGAGCCCCGGGGCCGGTGAGGGCCTTTCTGTGTGGAGTTTGCATGTTCTCCCCGTGTCCGCGTGGGTTTCCTCCGGGTGCTCCGGTTTCCCTCACAGTCCAAAGACATGCAGGTTAGGCTAACTGGTGACTCTAAATTGACCGTAGGTGTGAATGTGAGTGTGAATGGTTGTCTGTGTCTATGTGTCATCCCTGTGATGACCTGGCGACTTGTCCAGGGTGTACCCCGCCTTTCGCCCGTAGTCAGCTGGGATAGGCTCCAGCTTGCCTGCGACCCTGTAGAAGGATAAAGCGGCTAGAGATAATGAGATGAGATGAGACTACCTGTATGGTGGCTTCCGTAGGTGTTCTGGTGAAAAGAGATATGACATCGTGTGAAATGAAAACTTCGTCTTGTTGCATTTTTATGTTTTTTAGTTCTTCTGCCAGTTGTTTTGAGTTTTTGCAGTGTTGGTCTGTGAGTCCTAGTAATGGTTTAATTATTTCGGTGAGTGCTTTTGATAAGTTGTATGTCACTGAACCAATGCTATCTACTATGGGGCATAATGGTGTTCCTGGTTTGTGTGTTTTTGGTGTACCGTAAATCCTGGGGATGACGTTGGCTGTGGGTACTAATTGATTATATGCCTGTTTATCTATTTTATTTTCATCGAGTAATGGTTTGAGTAATGCTTTAAGTTTCTTTTTCTTGTCTTCTGTTGGGTCTTTTCTTAATATCTCAAAGGCATTGTCACTGAGTAATTCCATCATTTTGTGTTCATATTCATCGGTATCCATGATAACTGCTGTTCTGCCTTTATCTGCTGGGAGGATTGTGATGTCTTTATTTTTTGCTAATGTTCTCATGGCTTTGGCTTCCTGTTTGGTGATGTTACTGGGTGGTGGTTTGGCCGTTTTCAATATACCAGCTATTGCGTTTCTTAGTGCTGCTTTTTGTGCCTGATCCTGTATTTTCTCACATGCTAATTCAGTTGCCAGAATGAATTCATCGTGTGGTATATTGTGCGGTGTGACAGCGTAGTTGAGTCCTTTTCCTAGTATACTGCATTCTACTTGTGAGAGTTTGTACCTTGATATGTTGTGGATCCATTTTTCGTTGATGTGTGCGTGCTCCGGTTCTGCCTTCTTTTTCTGTGCGATGAGTTTGTCCAGTTTTCGGATTTGTCGGGTTTTTGTCTCGGTGAATTCCTGCTCGTGTATGTCTGCCAAGTGTCCGTGTATTGCTAATCCCATTTCCTTGTTTTGGGAAAACCGGCATTTGAAAGTTTCCATCTCCCTATGTAGTTCGCTGTTGATATTTTTGAGTTTGTCAGTTGTGCACCGTATCCGTTCTTTTACCAGAGTCATCCGCACTTTCTTGATAATCTTCTCCGCGTTTCTGGTTGGAATTAGCATGTGAGAAAATACAGGATCAGGCACAAAAAGCAGCACTAAGAAATGCAATAGCTGGTATATTGAAAACAGCCAAACCACCACCCAGTAACATCACCAAACAGGAAGCCAAAGCCATGAGAACATTAGCAAAAAATAAAGACATCACAATCCTCCCAGCAGATAAAGGCAGAACAGCAGTTATCATGGACACCGATGAATATGAACACAAAATGATGGAATTACTCAGTGACAATGCCTTTGAGATATTAAGAAAAGACCCAACAGAAGACAAGAAAAAGAAACTTAAAGCATTACTCAAACCGTTACTCGATGAAAATAAAATAGATAAACAGCCATATAATCAATTAGTACCCACAGCCAACGTCATCCCCAGGATTTACGGTACACCAAAAATACACAAACCAGGAACACCATTACGCCCCATAGTAGATAGCATTGGTTCAGTGACATACAACTTATCAAAAGCACTCACCGAAATAATTAAACCATTACTAGGACTCACAGACCAACACTGCAAAAACTCAAAACAACTGGCAGAAGAACTAAAAAACATAAAAATGCAACAAGACGAAGTTTTCATTTCACACGATGTCATATCTCTTTTCACCAGAACACCTACGGAAGCCACCATACAGGTAGTACAAGACAAATTAAAAACAGATAGGACGCTCAAGAAACGCACAAACCTCACTGTACAAGACATCACTCAGCTCCTTCAATTCATCGCCACATCCACATACTTTCAGTTCAGGAACGCAATTTACAGACAAAAGGAAGGTTTTGCCATGGGAGACCCACTATCAGCCATCATGTGCGGCTTTTTCATGGAAGACCTGGAGCAGGAAGCACTCACTACAATACCAGTGGAATACAGACCAACACTCTGGAAACATTATGTGGACGACATATTGGAAAAAGTAAAGCAGGGATACACTCAACAACTTACCGACCATCTCAATACTATAGACAATACCGGCAATATAAAATTCACACATGAAGAGGAAACGGAGCAGTCAATAGCATTTTTGGACTTAAAAATACATCACACAGAAGAGGGGGACATCAAAATAAAAGTACACAGGAAACCCACACACACCGACCAATATTTAAACTGGACTTCCGAACACCCCATAATGCACAAAATATCTGTAGTTAGAACATTGCATAAACACGCAGCAATAATTACAGATGCACAGGACAAAGAACAGGAAGAACAACATATACAACACGCACTGAAGGCATGTCAATATCCACAATGGGCAATATCCAAAGGGGCAGAACAGGTCAAAAACAATAAAACACAGAAGAAAGAGAAAAAACAAACAAGAACACAGGGGAGTAGTAACATTGCCATACATCAGAGGAATAACGGAATGCATTCAAAGAGCAATGAGGAAATACAGCATTAACACACCTGTCAAACCACACACAACACTCCGTCAGATCCTGGTTCATCCCAAAGACAGAATACATCCGGACAACAGATGCAACGCCATATATGAGATTCCATGCCAATTATGCAATAAAACTTACATTGGGGAGACAGGAAGGAGTTTCAACACAAGGAAAAATGAACATAAGAAAGAGTGCGAAAAGGAGACAGCTACAAGACAAACCCGAACAATAAAAGAAAAGGCACAACAGGAAAATTATAAGTCAGCCATAACAGATCATTGCAAAAGGGAAAATCATATTATGGACTGGGGGAATGCCAGAGTCATCCGCACAGAAGATAACAAACATCAGCGCTGGATCAGGGAGGCCATAGAGATCCGTAAGCGAAGTCCGAGGACTATCAACCGAGATGAGGGAGCATACATGCTCTCCCATACCTGGAGTGCCATCTTGCAGGGGACGAACTGACAGTAGAAGGCGTGACCGACCTGTCAATCCAGACAGGAAAGCCACGCCTTCGGAAACATCAGCTGATAAAAGATGCGTCACCAATAACATCCGGTGACACTCTGAGGAAGACGACAGTCGTACGTCGAAACATGTCAGGTAAACAAACCTAAAAACTAGATGTCTGATAAAAAAGAAAAAACTAACAAGGATGGTATCTGCCTTGAGCCAAGCCATAGGGGGCTTATAGATGTCAATGATAGACACACCTTCAACTAGGGTGGCTGCCCATTCCATGTGGTGGTCTGGGGAGGAGGCTACAATTGGTTTCCATTTTGCAGAGTTCTTGACGAAAGTAGCTATCCCATGGATGTCACTCTGTGTGCAGCTAAGGTAAATCCTGTGATCTTCAGATGGGAGCTGTCAGTGATATGCGTTTCTTGGAGAAGGATTGCTGTAGCTTTGTGTGCCTGTAGGAGGTGCTCAATTAAGGTGATCTTAGCCTTAGTGAGGCCTTCCACATTCAATTGCAACACAGTGATGCCATCCTATATAACATCCATCCCTGTTCTCTCCATGGGAAAAGTGTGTATGGTAAGTGAGCTCAGTGTAGCTGGCCAGAAAATCCTGAGAGTTAACTAGTGTCCAAAGCTCTGTGAGAACGTGTGTCTATGTATTGCAATGTCATTAATTTTCTGACATCAAGTTATCGGTTTTACAGGAGGCAAATGTTCTGTGAAACTCCAGTCACACTCTAAACTGGAACAAGCTGCTGCTAATCACACAAAGAGGTCTTTTAATTAAAAAAAAATATATATATGTGACCCCTCACCGAATCCAGGGACACATGTCGACCGAAACAAATCCGAGATAATCACAAAAGAAGCATTTTTTTTTTCGAAATTTGTGATTTTTTGTTTTTTTCCATCATGTGCAAGTTGAGAGCTTGAAGAATGCAATCAGTATTTCAGATAATAGATTTTGTTGGAAAAGCATACATTTTTTTTTTGTTGTTTCAAATTGTCTCGTTTTTGTCAGGACTGTAGCCTGCTGGGGGGTGTGGGTAAATTACCATATGGGCCATTCAGATGATGATTTAAGTCTTTTTTTTTTCGCGAATCAGCTGTATGATACGAGCTGAGCTCATGGCTACTTAAGCTGCATACAGGCATGTAATTTCACTATGGAATGAGCAAGCTAAACAGAGTGCAGAGGAGCTGAAACACCGCGAAGCAAACAGACACACGGTAGTTACATCAGAGATAACCATTTCTAGCAAAAAAAAAAACGCAACCTCGTTTTCCAGATTGAATGGAATACTTGAATGATCGGATGATACACGGACCATTCTAGGACTACATTCCATCGGAGGCATTGATGTGTGCAAGGCGACATTTCTCTTTCTGATGGGGTAAGTTTATTAATCTAAGGCTGTGTGGTTATTTTTGCATGTAACGGAGAGTGTTGTGGTTTGGTTAAGCCTAGGTCGCAACCGGACGTATGATTTTTTTGGCCGTGCGAATTTTGGCGTTTCCCAAATCGCTGCGTTTTTTTTTTTTTTTGTTCACGGAGAAAGACACGCGTTGGCCGTAAGTTTGTCTTGCAACCTGAAAAAACCGTAAGCACCCGTAGAGTTTGTCTGACATGACAACGAACCTCTGCGGCCAGTCTACGGCTCGAAAATCAGCACGTCACACGCGCGCTCTCGTGCGTTTCATGCGCACCCTCTGTTCGTTTCTTGCGTTTTTTGCATGTAGACCGGCCGTAGGAGCACGTACAGCCGGTTGTGACCGAGGCTTTACATGAAACTAGCATTGTGTTAGTTGTGTCATCATCGTGCTATCTTTCTTTCTTATGGTGTGAGTAATTTTTCAACCACAAAACGTTAAAGTATACTTTAGGACTTATTTTTGTACTTCATAATTGTTTTGGGCATACTTTGCATGGAAGGAAAATTGACGTGGTGATCTTTGTTTACATGAAAGTAGCATCGTGCTAGCTCGTAGGGGGTAGAGCTTTCCTTAATGTCATGCAAATGAGCACCATTATGTGCCCGCCCTACACCCAGAGTAGCTGAGATGGAAAACTTTGAGGGCGATTTTCTCCCTTTTCTGTTTTAAGAGGTATGCACTTTCAAAAGGCCACACATTCTTCAAATATTGTCAGATCTCCACATGGAAGGCATCATTGGAAAGCTTAGAAACTGTACTTTCTGAATCTGTCAATAACTCAAAATGCCCCTGGGCGGACATGTGTCCCTGGATTCCGTTATCTGACACATATTTTCCTCAGACCTGGACATGCGCAAGATAATTGTTTGGACTGTTTTGCAGCACCTGGAGCTTATATGAGGTCAGATTGTGATATTGCTTCACAGACAAAGGAAGGACAACAGGTGATTTATTCCAGACAGAAGGCATGAAGCAGGAAACTGAATGGGGGGGGGGGGAATAAAAATATAAGTTACATGTTGCTTAATTAGTTTTATTCTTTGCTGTCATTACAAATGCTAGTAAATGAGTTGACAGTAACAAAGAGGCATTGGTTGCCAGATTTGCTGGATAGTTAGCAAGTCTGATTAGCAGATGTTTATATTTTTGCATGTGTTTGTTTCTTTTTTGCAGGTACAAGTTTGCATTTAACAGAGGTGGAAAGAGTACTAAAATATTATACTCAAGTACAAGTACTGTTACTCTGATGAAATTTTACTTAAGTACAAGTAAAGTTACCAGACAAAAAATCTACTCAAGTAAAAGTAAAAAGTAGATCATTTAAAATGTACTTTGAGTAAAAGTAAAATGTTACTTTTAACAATGGGTGTTTTCTGCCTCCATTGTGTTGTGCAAAAATGAAAAAGAAGAGGAAACAAGGATGTATGTACATCTCAACCCAGATGTTTTATTTAAAGGAAGTGTACAGTGGTGCTTGAAAGTTTGTGAATACAGTTTCTAGTAAGATATCAATATTATCATGTATTGAAGAAAGATTTAAATTTGCCGCCTCACAAACGCAAGTTCCCTTGGGTGTGTCCAGCCACTGCTCAGGTCTCTTCCAGTAAACTATCTCAGGCAAAAAAGGCCAAACCAACACCAAGCAGGAAATTACTATCGAATCAAGGCAATACGTTTGCAACATCAAGTAACTTGGGAGCTGTTGCCCCCTACTGGATAACCAAAAATATCTTCCAAGATGTCATTCTCTCATTTACTTCACATTAATACTCTTAACCAGGATTTTTGTTGTACAAATATACCTTGGGTCTTCAAAACAAACAAACAAACAATATATATATATATATATATATATATATATATATATATATATATATATATATATATATATCATGACCAGACTGTAACCATACATCATATAGGCCTATTTTCTATTTTTTTTACCACCTGGTTACAAGACAGAATGGGTAAATGCAGAAAAGGAGAAAGGGACAGAATGGAGCAGAGAGGCAGTGCAGTAGAGAATAGTAAAGGGAAGAACATGACAGAGGAAGAGAGAGAGAGAGATGGACATAATTCTGGTTTTTTAATTGTTTCCTGTCTTTTTTCTATTGGTTTCAGAATTTAACCTACAAACTTTTTCATCTTTCCTACAAATAATTTTCCACTGTTATTTTCATTTTTGTTGTATTTTCACTTTCCCTTTTTCTGCATTTTAATTTCTTTTCATAGAATGCCAAAGGCCAGAAGGGTTTCCCTTTTCATGCAAAGACAGCAAACAGAAGCCATCCACATCAGATCTGCCTTAATATCAATAGATCAGTTAAGGTACGTAAACCACTTATCATGGCAAACATTCAGCTTGTTCAGTGTGTTGAGTGCAGAATGTTTAGTCATTATTCCTCCATCATTAATAATAGTCGTGATAAGTGTAGATTAGTTAGTGCTCTGATGGAGAGGATTGCAGCTTTAGAGGTACACATCTAGACTCTCAAGAGGGTTCTTGAGAATGAGAGCAGTGTAGTTTCTGTAGGGGAAAGTCTGGATGCCAAAAGTGGAGGGAGCAGTCTCCCAACTCCGGCATTAGAGCCCTCACAGTGGGACGAATGGGTGATGACTTGGTGGCATAATCGCAGAGCCAAACGCTGAGGCTCACCCATGGGAGCACCACTCCTCTCTGCTTCATGTGTCAAACAGGTTTGCTCTCTTCAGTGACACATCTGCTGAGAAACCTGAAAGAGCTCTGGTTATAGGAGACTCTATCTTACAGCACATGAAATTAGCTAGGACTTTCGGGTCACCAGCAGCTTTACTTAGGTGTATACCAGGAGCCAGGGTGCCAGACATAGCAGGTAATCTTAGGGACCTAGGCAATCACAGGTTTTCAAAGATAGTTATCCATGTAAGAGCTAACAATATATGCCTTCATCAGTCTGAGGTTACGAAGAGTAACTTTGTAGATGTGTTTAAATTAGCGAAGGTGATGTCCCATGCTGTAGTATGCTCTGGCCCCATCCCAATGTGGCGTGGCGATGTAACTTACAACAGGTTACGGTTGAACTGCTGGTTGTACAGGTGATGCTCTGAAAACAATGTGGGCTTTATAGATAATTGGATTAGTTTTGAGGGCAATGCTGGCCTGTTAGGGTGGGACAGTATCTATCCTATTCAGGAAGGTGCTGCTCTCATTTCTTGTAGCATCACTCATAGTCTCAGAACAGGCCTAGTTAACTTCTGTCAATCCAGACCCAAGGCCAGGGAGTAGATAAACAGGCTAAACTGACTGTCTGCTAGCTGCATAGATTTGTCAGTCAGGTTCCACTATATCAAGACTGTGTCTGTTCCCTGAGCTATACAAAAAAAGTTGAAATACTTGTTCTAGTAATCTAATTAATATAAAATTAGATCATATTGAATGTACAGCCAATGCCAGCAACATTGATCTAAAGGTAGGACTACTAAATATTAGATCTCTTTTGTTGAAAGCATGATTGGTTCATGAACCTATTACTGACCAGGAGTTTAATGTACTCTATCTAAGAGAAATATGGATTAAACAAAATTAATATGTAGCATTAAATGAAGCTAGTCCTCCTGCATAAAATTATATACACCAGCCTTGTCTAACTAGCAGAGGAGGCTGCATTGTAGTTAACACAAAAACCTGGACATAAATTCAATACAGTTGAAGTTCTTCATACCAACATAACATATGTAGCTTCAATGAATAAGTCTACGGAGTTAATTCCGTTACTTCTTATTTACAGGTGTGCGGCACCATATTCTGAGTTTCTTTCTGAATTTGTGGATTTTATCCACATTATGAACATTATTATTTAGTTCCATAACCCAGAAGACACTTTGAAAACAGTGTTTGAGTCCATTCTAGATTCAGTAGGGGTCAATCAGAAGGTCATAGGACCTACTCATAATGGTGGTCACACTCTTGATCTAATACTAACATTCAGATTAAGTATAAAAAATATAGTCACACTTCCACAGTCTGAAGCTACCTGAGATCATTATCTCATCTCATTCAAAATATGTTTGACTAAGAATATATGCACCTTGCCACACTATTGTGTCAAACGTACATTCACATCAACTACTGCACAAAGATTTATTAATAGTTTCCCAGAGTTCTCAACTTTGACTGGATCACTGTCAGACCCCACAGAACTCAATCAAGCAACTGAATGCTTAGAGACAATGTTCCACTATACTTTAGATAATGTAGCTGTACATAAAAGAAAAATGATTACAGAGAAAAAACTAGCACCCTGGTATAACAATTACACTCACACCTTAAAACAGACCACTCAAAAATTAGAATGTAAATGGCATCAAACAAAATTGCTAGTATTCCAATTAACATGGAAGCAGAGCCTCTTGAAGTATAGATAAACTTGTAATACTGCTAGATTAATGTATCTCTCTACCCTAATAGAGAATAACAAAAATAATCCTAGATTCTTATTTAATACTGTAGCAAAATTGACAAGGAAAAAGACTACCATAGACACACAGACCTTTGAAATATGTAGTAGCAATGACTTCATGAATTTTTTTCAATGACAAAATTGAAAATGTCTGACAAAAATTTCAAGCTAATAATTTGAGGCCAGACAATTTAAATAAGTGGCTGGTAAGAGAAAGAGTGGCAGGCAAAAGATCAGATTTATCAATAACATTAAGGAGCTGACAGGCCTTCCAATCAACAAGGCCACACGATTGGCTAAAGATAGGGAAAGATGGTGAGCTTTGACATTAAGAGTCACTATGGGGTGGTGACCAGCCCGAAGGACAGTAATAATTTAAATAACCCTGTAGTTAACAATATAACTGTATCAGATGAGCAATTAGAATGCTTTACTCCACTTAGAGAAATTGAACTAACTTCATTAATTTCCACATCAAAATCTGCAACTTGTAGCTTAAATCCCTTACCTACATGACTCTTCAAACAGATAATACCAGAAGCAACTGAACCTCTTCTGAAAATAATAAATTCTTCCCTTAGAACTGGCTATGTAATGGCCCGGTCACACCGCCCGAACTTTGCTGGAGCGTTCCTTGAACAGTGGGGGGGGGGGGGGGGGGGCGAATTTCGACAATGCTCGTCACCGGCACAAAATGGGAAAAAAATCGAAAACACGGGCGTTGGCTTAGCGGTGCACCGCTGAAGCCGGCGTTGCTTTAGCGTTGGTTTAGCGGTAGCGAGCGGTAGCAAGCGTTGGTTTACCAGTGACGCGAGCGTTGGTATAGGGGCGTTCTGCGCATGCGGGCTTTGGCTCGGCGGTGGTATAAAGTTGGTTTAGCACCAATCATAGCAAGTCTCTCAGCATCCATGGTGATACAGTTTTACTGTAACTTTGAGCAAATTCGATATAGATGAGGTCTGAACTCAACGGCAGCTCGATTCCAAATGAGCTCCTGATCCATTTCTCCCCGTATTTATAGCCAAATTCTGGTCCTGCTCCAACACCTCTATACCAACGCCAAACCAAAGTTCATCGCCGCCATGGATAGCTGCTTCAACGCCCGACACCATTCCAGCAACCCCGTGTCCGCTCGTAAAACGCTTACAACCGCTCCACTGAAGTTTGTGCAACGTTTAATCGCTGCCGGGGCAATGCTGGCAAAGCAGCGGTGGTCCAGCGTTCAAGATTTCTGCGTTGGCCTAGTGGACCCAAGCGTCCACGAACTTGCATCTAGTGGTGCCAAACTTTGACTGGGCGTTGGTGGAGCGGGGGTGAACTTTGCCAGGGTGGAAAATTGCCCCCTCCTCACCGCTCGCAATATTTTGTGCAGCTCAAAACTTTCGGAGCGGTAGGAGGGCCCCTCGAGAAACATCAGCGGTGGCCGAGCGTATACGGCATTGTTTTAACGGGGGCCAACTTTTGTTAAACGGTGGTGAACGGTTACGAGCGGTGATGAATTTTTTTCACCGCTCCAAGAACGCTCCAGCAAAGTTCGGGCGGTGTGACCGGGGGCTAACCAAATCCATTAAACTAGCAGTGATCAAATCCCACTCGCTTTCAATCAGTCAGCTCTGCGTGCCTCTGCATATAGCTCTCCAGGCGGATCTGTTCCTGGCAGCCTCCCAGGCGGTGGCAATGTTGAGGCCAGCAGCCTGCAGGTTGTCGCTCAGCTAGTCAGACCATGTGAGTCTGGGTCGGCCTCTGGGACAGGACCAGGTGGTGGTGGTCAGTTCCCTCAGTAGGGTGGCTGGTTCCAGGGGTGGCTCCGCCCTGGCAATGTGGCCAAAGAAGCGGAGACGGGCCGAGCGGATCTTGTTGGACAGTGGAGGCTGGTTGGTGATCTCACGCAGGGTGGCATTGGAAATGTGGTCATGCCACCTGATCCCCAAGATCCTTTGTTGGCACTTGGTGTCGAAGGCATCCAGTCGGTGTTCCTGGGCAGCTGGTAGAGTCCAGGTCTCAGCTCCATACATGAGGATGGACAGCACAAGGCTGTTATACAGCCTGATATTAGTTTGGACCGAGAGTTTCCTGTTGGACCATACGCTGTCAAGGCTTGCCATAGCAGAGGCAGCATGACCAATGCAGAGCTGGATGTCAGAGTCGCTCTTGCAGTCAGACGTTATCGTGCCTCCGAGTTAGCAAAACCTGTCGACAGCTTCAACGGGGTGGGAGTTAATCACCAGTCCTGCTTGGGGTGTCTCGTAGTTGCTGAGGCACTGGACCTCGTTTTTTTCCCATCTGACCAACAGGCCAAGCTGTTGGGTTTCCGTATCCATGGCCTGCAGGGCAAGTTGGAGGGCTTCCATGACTTCAGCCAGGATTGCCACATCGTCTGCATAATCAAGGTCTGTGTAACTGCTGTGGATATTATTTGCAATAATTAATAATAATGTGTTTACATATATGTTTACATATATTATTTATGTGGTTTATTTCTTGTGAAGATTTATTTGTATTGTGCAACTCAAGCCCAAGCCTTCTCAGTCCTTCTTTCTACATGTCTGAACATGTCAGAACATGTCTCAGGGTTTACATGAATAATGTGAGACTAAAAAGTATTTAGTCAGCCACCAATTGTGCAAGTTCTCCCACTTAAAAAGATGAGAGAGGCCGGTAATTTTCATCATAGGTATACTTCAACTATGAGAGACAGAATGGGGGGAAAGAATCCAGGAAATCACATTGTAGGATTTTTAATGAATTAATTGGTAAATTCCTCGGTAAAATAAGTATTTGGTCACCTACAAACAAGCAAGATTTCTGGCTCTCACAGACCTGTAACAACTTCTTTAAGAGGCTCCTCTGTCCTCCACTTGTTGCCTGTATTAATGGCACCTGTTTGAACTCATTATCAGTATAAAAGACACCTGTCTACAACCTCAAACAGTCACACTCCAAACTCCACTATGGCCAAGACCAAAGAACTGTCAAAGGACACCAGAAAGAACCAAAATTGTAGACCTGCACCAGGCTGGGAAGACTGAATCTGCAATAGGTAAGCAGCTTGGTGTGAAGAAATCAACTGTGGGAGCAATTATTAGAAAATGGAAGACATACAAGACCACTGATAATCTCCCTTGATCTGGGGCTCCACGCAAGATCTCACCCTGTGGGGTCAAAATGATCACAAGAACGGTGAGCAAAAATCCCAGAACCACACGGGGGGAACTAGTGAATGACCTGCAGAGAGCTGGGACCAAAGTAACAAAGGCTACCATCAGTAACACACTACGCCGCCAGGGACTCAAATCCTGCAGTGCCAGATGTGTCCCCCTGCTTAAGCCAGTACATGTCCAGGCCCATCTGAAGTTTGCTAGAGAGCATTTGGATGATCCAGAAGAGGATTGGGAGAATGTCATATGGTCAGATGAAACCAAAATAGAACTTTTTGGTAAAAACTCAACTTGTCATGTTTGGAGGAGAAAGAATGCTGAGTTGCATCCAAAGAACACCATACCTACTGTGAAGCATGGGGGTGGAAACATCATGCTTTGTGGCTGTTTTTCTGCAAAGGGACCAGGATGACTGATCCGTGTAAAGGAAAGAATGAATGGGGCCATGTATCGTGAGATTTTGAGTGAAAACCTCCTTCCATCAGCAAGGGCATTGAAGATGAAATGTGGCTGGGTCTTTCAGCATGACAATGATCCCAAACACACCACCCGGGCAACGAAAGTGTGGCTTCGTAAGAAGCATTTCAAAGTCCTGGAGTGGCCTAGCCAGTCTCCAGATCTCAACCCCTTAGAAAATCTTTGGACAGAGTTGAAAGTCCGTGTTGCTCAGTGACAGCCCCAAAACATCACTGCTCTAGAGGAGATCTGCATAGAGGAATGGGCCAAAATACCAGCAACAGTGTGTGAAAACCTTGTGAAGACTTACAGAAAACGTTTGACCTCTGTTATTGCCAACAAAGGGTATATAACAAAGTATTGAGATGAACTTTTGTTATTGACCAAATACTTATTTTCCACCATAATTTGCAAATAAATTCTTTAAAAATCAGACAATGTGATTTTCTGGATTTTTTTTTCTCATTTTGTCTCTCATAGTTGAGATATACCTATGATGAAAATTACAGCCCTCTCTCATCTTTTTAAGTGGGAGAACTTGCCCAATTGGTGACTGACTAAATACTTTTTTGCCCCACTGTATTTGAGACACTTCTGGCAGTGTAGTGAGTAACAGGTGCTGAAGGAGAACCATGTGAGGACAAACAGTGCTAATTTCTGCTGGAAAGCACCACATCTGATGGGATCACAGGACGCACTTAATTGCAGTAATCCACCAAAAAAGTTTCAAGAAGTTGTTTATCCTCTGTTTTCAAGGTTATCCTAGTATTTCCTATTTTGATTTTGAGGGTTTTTTCGTTCAAGACTCATTCCCCCTGTGTTGTATGCAGCCAGCAAGGTATGTTTATTTACGTTGCTTGTCGCATTAATTAGTCTTTGGTGTGTCAATTTTATGTTAAATGAATGCATGTTTTTTTTGTATATTGTCTCATAACAGTTCGACAGTGGATTGTTGATGGTGAATTGGAATAAAGAGGAAAAATACCATAAATCCATCTGTATAAAGAACCAGCATCGCTTATTTCATGGAGGGAGTGATAGTCTGTGATGGTAACATCGCCAAAGCTAGCACTGCAGGCACACTGGGCCACAGTTCTCCCCATGACATAGTTGATGGCTGTGTTGAAGACTGTTGGGGCCAAGACACAGCCCTGGCAGATGCCGCTGTTGATGTTGAAGTTGTCTGACAGCAGCCCATTTACTCTCACACAGGAGGAGGTGTCGAAGTAGAGGAGAGAAAGAAGGTTTAGCAGCTTGACCGGGAAACCAAGGATCTTGAGCATCTTCCAAAGGGCTGGTCTGTCCATGGAGGTCTTTGGGCCCCTTCTTCCAGAAGGGAAGGATGACACCTTGCAGCCAGTCCGCTGGGATGGTCTCATTACTCCAGATGGCAGTAAACAGTTGTTGGAGCTGACCTGCTACTACAGGTCCACCATGCAGCAGCAACTCTGAGGCGATTCCATCGGCCCCTGCGGCCCGGCCAGGTTTGAGTTTCCGTATGGCCTTGACCACTTCAGCTAGAGTGGGGGGACCAGCAGGGACAGAATCATCCTCCCTGGCTGAGGCAGCTAGTTCTTCCAGCTGGGGAGAGGGGGGTGGACTGGATGGTTGAGAAAGCTCTGAAAATGCTCCCTCCACCGCACCATCTGTTGATCTGGAGTGTCTGGGATGGTTCCATCCATGGCTTTCACGTAGGTGGTGATGTCTTCCCAGAGAGGGTCCTTAGGGTCCTGTAGAGGGAGCCTTGGTCACCTCTACGGGCAGCTGCCTCTGCTTCTTCTGCTAGATTGTCGAGCCAGTTCAGATTGTCCTTGCGGAGGAGCTTGTTGCGTTTGGCATTAAGACGTCTGCACTCCCTGCGGTTTCCTGCTATTCTGGCTGTTCTTCTTGCCTCCACAACACTGAGAGTTTCCTCTGACAGGAAGTACTTCCTCTTCTTCATTCTCTTGTGCCCAAGCTCCTTTGCTGCAGCAGTGGTGATGCTTTGCTTGAGGTCATTCCAGAGCTTATCTGGGTTGTCCTCATCTGGGTCTGTAGGCAGAGTGGCAAAGCGATTGTGAAGGCCCAGCTGGAAGTGGGCTGCGACTTCAGGAGACTGCAGTTTGGAGACGTCTACCTTGCACTGTGCTTTGGTGGTGGGGTTCCTTTTCAGTCGAAGACAGACTGTCATGGCAAGCAGCCTGTGGTCGGAGTTTCCCAGCTCGGCACTGCGGTAGACATGGCAGTTTGTTGAGGTGTACCAGCATTGGCTGGTAAGGATGTGGTCCAGTTCTTTCCTTGTGTGGCCATTGTTGCTGATCCAGGTCATGCTGTGTATGAGTTTGTGCTGGAAGAAGGAGTGCTTTGTTCATAGGCAAAAGTTGGAGCAGAACTCTAGGGGTCTCATGTCATTGTTGTTGCAGATGCCAGTTCCATGGGGGCCTAGGGCACTCTCAAACCTGGCTGTATTGGGCCTTGTTGCAGCATTGAGGTCACCAAGGATGTCATGTCTGGAGATGTCAGTCACAAGCGATGATAACTGGGTGAAAAACTCGTCCTTCTCCTCGTCTGCTGCCATGTTGGTTGGGGCATAGGCTAAAATGACAGAAATTCTGCTGTGGCGTAGGCAGGCAAGGAGCAGTTTGTTGTTCACTGGTTTCCAGTGGACTAGTGCTCGGGAGGCAGGTGGAGCTAGGGCAAGTGCAACCCCTTGGCAATGTTGGCCGTCATCCCTGCCCAACCAAAGGAAGTTGTAGTCGTTTGCTACATGTGTGCCAGATCCAGGCCAATATACTTCTGTAAGACCTGCTACTGCGATGCTCAGGCATGCCAGTTCGTTGGCAACCAGCTCTGCTGATCCTTCCCTTTTCATGGACAGTATGTTCCAGGTTGCAACTCTTATTGTTGCAGTTCAGTTAGGTTTAACTCGTAGGTCCATCTGGTCCATGGCCGGGGTTCCATTGGGGTCAGTCCAATTTGGGTTCCATACACGAGGTTTCGTAGCAGGTTTGTTTTATGTGGGGGGTTGCTAACCCATTGCACAATCTCAGCTGAATTTATAGACTGCCCATTGGGGACTGAGGCAGTGCAGGTGCTATTAGACAGCATCAGCTCCCCTGGGAGCCATCCCACCATGGTTAAACCTGCTAGGAGCAGGGGGAGCCTTTGCAGACAAACCTGCTAGTTCTCCGCCCAGCCCCCAATGGTATCGCAGCCCAGGGTCATTGCAGCAGCCGTTGCCTAGGGAAAACCACTAGGAGGTTAGCACTCTGCCTTTAACCCCATCAAATCCCAGGTTAAAAAAAAAAACTGTCCTCAACCCCTGTAGGCTGTCCACTTATAGCTCAATATGAAACCTCCCCTTTATCTCCAAGATCCAAGAAAAAGCTCTGGCACAACAGTTATGCTCATATCTACATAGGAATAACATCCATGAAATGTCTCAGCCAGGATTTAGACCTCATCATACCACAGAGACAGCACTGGTTAAAGTAGTAAATAACCTACTCTTGGCATCTGGTCAGGGCTGTCTCTCCTTGCTTGTACTGCTTGATCTTAGTGCAGCCTTTGACACCATTGATCATACCATTCTCCTTGATAGACTAGAAAATGTTGCGGGAGTCCATGGAATGACCCTTTCCATGCCCAGATTAACTGATCATTATCAGTTTGTTGATGTAAATGGTGATTCTTCTATGCATAGTAAGATAAAGTTTGGTGTTCCACAAGGTTCTGTCTTACCCCCATTGCTTTTTGTCTTTATATGTGTTACCTCTGGGTAATATTCGTAAACATGGCATTAGCTATCACTATTATGCTGATGACACACAGTTGATGATGTTATGCTAACGACACTCGATACTTATTAATTTCCTTCTGCTTAACTCTGACAAGAGAGATCTACTTGTACTAGGACCACATGCAGCTAGAAGCAAGTTTTCTGATACATGGCAACTCTGGATGGCCTTTCTGTTTCTTCTTGTGCAGCAGTAAAAGACCTTGGGGCGATCACTGACTCCAGGTTTTCATTAGAAACTCATGTGGATAACATTACAAGGATAACCTTCTTTCATCTCAGAAATATTGCTAAGATAAGAAATATAATGTTGCAGAAAAAATAGTTGCAGAAAATGTTGCAGAAAAAATGTTGCAGAAAAACTACGGTAGTTCACACCTTTGTTACCTCCAGGTTGGATTATTGTCTTGAGGTACCTTACTGTCTGGATGTTCAAGTAGGTGCATTAACAAGCTCCAGTTAGTCCAAAATGCAGCAGCAAGAGTCCTTACTAGAACTAGAAAGGATGACCACATCACCCCTGTCTTATCCACACTGCATTGGCTCCCAGTCAAGTTTTGCACTGATTATAAAATACTCCTATTGACCTATAAAGCACTGAATGGTCTTGTACCACAGTACCTGAGTGAACTTCTGGTCTTTTATGACCCACCATGCCTACTTACTGTAGATCAAAAGGTGTAGGCTATTTGTTGGTACCTTAAATAGTGAAAGTACATTAGGGGGCAGAGCCTTTTCTTACAAAGCCCCATAGTTATGGAACAGTGTGGTCAAGCACTGGTTTGTGAAGCAGCAGGGGTGTGGTCAAGCATTGGTTTGTGAATGGAGAGCAAGGCTAGGGAAGGTGAGTGGCAAAGTGATCACACCTGTCATGAATTGAGTGTGTGTGTGTGTGTGTGTGTGTGTGTGTGTGTGTGTGTGTGTTGCAGTGATGGTAGAGAGTTGATAAGGAAGGGAGGAAGTGGAGAGGTGGTTCATCTCCCGACCGGAGTGTGTGTGTGTCTCTCTCTTTCTCTCTCTCTCTCTCTCTCTCTCTCTCTCTCTCTCTCTGTGTCTGTGTGTGCATCTAATGAAACATAACTTTAAGCTGAAAAGCTGTTATAAAAATAAGAGACTGATTTTGCCATCATTCCTGTCTGCGCTTCAATGTTCCACCCACTGTCAGGAACATGCGACACTGGTGCCAAAACCTGGGAACAATGAAGGAAACCACTGTCATGAAGTCCTCCCCCTTCAAGGACCTCATTCATGCCCTTGCTGCCACCCAACAAAGCCAGCACCAAGTGCAGATGGCCCTGCACAAGGAACAGAAGCAGCACTTTGAGGTCTTGCTGCTGACTCAGCAGGAAGATCGACAGGTGTTCCAGCATCTACTCACATCAGCGGGGCCTTTGGCTGCTGTGCCTGAATCTGCGGACCTTCCCCATGTCACCCTCGCAAAGATGGGGCCTCATGACGACCTGGAGGCCTTCTTCACACTATTCGAGCAAGCTGTGTAAGCATGGGGGTGGTCGGTCGAAAAACGGGTGGCTTGTCTACTGCCCACTCCTGGCCGGAGAGGCCCAGCTCACCGCCCAACAGCTTCCCCTTGATAACTGGCTCAACTATGCCAACCTGAAGCGAGCCATCCTGCAGTGTGTTGGCTGCACCCCAGAACAACATCGTCAGCGCTTCAGCACACTGATTTTGGAGGACATCGGCTGGCTGTTTGCTTTCGGCCAACAGCTCTGAAATGCCTGCTGGTGGTGACTGAGGGCAGAATATCGTGACACTGAGAGGATCATTGATGCAGTGGTGCTGGAGCAATTCATCACATGGCTGCAAGAAGGGTCCAGTGCCACTGCCCGGTGTCAGTGGAGTGAGCGATTGAGTTGGCAGAGGCCCATCTGGGGGCAATTCCAGTGGCAGGTGCACATCTTACCTCTTCTCTCTCTCTTTCTCTCTCCCTCCCTCACTACCCCCTCTTTCCATCCTTGCCCTGTAACTGCAGTATGGAAGCAGGGACAAAGCCCCCTTCCCCCCTGCAGCCTGCTTGCTAAGCCCATGGTGTTCCCCTTCCTTTATGTGTCTGTCTCTTCTCTCCCTCAGGTGAGTGAGCCCTGAATTGCTGGAGTAGAGGTGAAGCCTTGGTCGGTATGCTAGCACAGCAGGGAGCCTGGGCATTTCCAGGACCAGTGCCATGCAATGGATGTGGACCATGGCTCCCATGGTCTACATCCTCGACACACCAGAGACTGCCCTCGATCAAGCTGGAGCATCTCACATACCGGTGAGTATTCAAGGGGATACATATCATGCATTTGTGGTTTCAGGCTGTAATCAGACCTCCATCCACCAAAGTGTGATTCAAGGTGAGGGATTGGGGATCACGATTGGTGAAGGTATTTTGTGTCCACAGGAATGTTCACAAATATCCGCTGGTGTCTGTTCACATCTATTTCCAGGGAACAAGCCATAGTGTAGAGGCAGTGGTTAACCTGCACCTCCCCCACCCACTGATTCTGGGGACAGATTGGCTGGAGTTTAAGGTGCCAATGGAGCGTGTAGTAGTGGGATGGTCCTGCAGCAGTGCATCATGAGGGGGTCCCAGTGTAGCATTGCCTGGGGGAGCTGTCTCAGAATCATACATATCAGCACTGCATCAGAGCAATATGGAGAATGGGGAGCGGCTCACCCCTCTTTCTCGAGGATTCCCTTGAGGACTTCCCTTTAGAACAAATGTGAGACTCTGTGTAATGCTTTTGACTAAGTGAGGGTAGTCAATGGTCAGACTCTCCAGCCAAA
The DNA here is from genome assembly GCF_027579695.1 of Neoarius graeffei. Classification (NCBI taxonomy): domain Eukaryota; kingdom Metazoa; phylum Chordata; class Actinopteri; order Siluriformes; family Ariidae; genus Neoarius; species Neoarius graeffei. The sequence continues at coordinate 15,499,603 of NC_083582.1, forward strand.
CACAACAATCTCTGACCCATATTTCACACATTGGGATAAATGGCTCGAGCCCCTGTTACTTGCAGTACGAGAGGTTCCACAAGCCTCCATGGGGTTTTCCCCATTCAAATTATTATACAGGCATAAGCCTCACAGCATCTATGACATGCTGTGGGAAAATTGGGAGGAGGGAGCTTTGAGCAGTAAAAACAAAATTCAATACATTCTAGACCTGCATGCAAAGCTCCACACACTCAATCGCCTAACCCAGGAGAATTTGCAGGTGGCACAAGAATGTCAGGCCCAGCTGTATAACAGGGGTGCACGCCTTTGACAATTCACGCTAGGAGATAAAGTGCTTGTAGTGGCTCAGTGTGGGTGGGTGGAGCACAGAGGACGGCAGGACAGAGATTAGGTTTGACAGGGCATTTTATTGCCACACTTTTCAGCACTGACAACTATGCACTCTTGCAGACAGACACACACACACACTCTGCGTCTGGTTCCAGAAGAGCCCCTCTGCTCTTGCTCTCCCTCCTTAAGTAGGGCGCGGTCACTGGGAAGACACACAAACACAGGTTAATTGCTCTCAGGTGTAGTGATTCTGCCACTTACCTTCCCTGACTCTGCCCTCCTGTCACAGACTGGCGCTTGACCACGCCCCCGCTGCCACATACCCCCACCGCCTGACTCAGGCCGGGCGGCCGTCTGGCCTGCAGCTGACCCCCCCCCCTTGACGGGAGAGAAAGTCCGCCACGACCATCTGCGCCCCCGGCCTGTGGACCACCTTGAAGTTAAAGGGTTGGAGTGCCAGATACCAATGGGTGATCTGTGCGTTGGCATCCTTCATGCGGTGGAGCCACTGGAGGGGCGCGTGGTCCGAACAGAGGGTGAAAGGGTGCCCCAGCAGGTAGTACCAGAGGGCGTGGACCGCCCACTTGATGGCCAGACACTCTTTCTCTATGGTGCTGTAGCTCCCCTCACGCACCGACAGCTTCCTGCTGATGTACAGGACAGGGCGGTCCTCCCCCTCCACCTCCTGGGACAAAACCGCCCCCAGCCCCCTGTCCAAAGCATCGGACTGCAACATAAAGGGGAGAGAAAAGTCAGGGGAGTGTAAAAGTGGCACCCCACACAGTGCAGCCTTTAGCTCAGAAAAAGCCCGCTGGCATTGCTCTGTCCACTGGACCGGATCTGGTGCCCCCTTTTTAGTGAGATCAGTCAGCGGGCTGGTGACGTCCGAATAATTAGGTATAAACCTACGATAATAGCCAGCCAGCCCCAGGAACTGTCTCACCCCCTTTTTGGTCTTGGGCCTCGGGCAGGCCGCAATTGCTGCGGTCTTATTAATTTGGGGATGCACCTGCCCGTTGCCCAAGTGGAAGCCCAGATACCGTACTTCCACCCGCCCAATCGCACGCTTCTTCGGGTTGGCTGTGAGTCCCGCTAGCCTCAGCGACCTAAGGATGGCCCTTAGGTGTTCAAGGTGCCTCGGCCAGTCATTACTATATATGATGATGTCGTCAAGATAGGCGGCCGCATAGGTGGCGTGGGGGCGGAGGACCCTATCCATTAGCTGCTGAAATGTAGCGGGTGCCCCAAACAGCCCAAACGGAAGTGTGACGAATTGGTGTAAACCAAACGGTGTGGAAAAGGCAGTTTTTTCTCGGGATAGTGGAGTCAAGGGGATCTGCCAATATCCCTTCGTCAAATCCAGTGTCGAATAAAAGTGAGCTGTGCCGAATCGATCGAGCAACTCATCAATACAAGGCATTGGGTACGCGTAAAATTTAGACACCACGTTGACTTTTCTATAGTCCACTGTGGCAGCGGGGGCATGGTCAAGTGCCGGTCTGTGACAGGAGGGCGGAGCCAGGGAAGGTGAGTGGCAGAATCACTACACCTGAAGATAATTAACCTGTGTTTGTGTGTCTTCCCAGTAACCGCGTCCTATTTAAGGAGACAGAGGGAGAGCAGAGGAGACGCTCTTCCCCGGACGAGAACACAGAGTGTGTGTGTGTGTTTCGCTCCCGTGATTATTGTTAGACTGAAAAGTGTGGCAATAAAGCCTTCTAATTACCTGAATCTCTGTCCTGCCATCCTCTGTGCTCCACCCACACCTAAGGGACTTTCTACAGTGGTGCCGAAACCTGGGAGAAAGGTGGAGCACCAACCCAGCAGCCCCATGGAATCCTCACTGTTCGCCGACCTGGTCCATGCCCTCGCCACGGCTCAGCAAAGCCAGCACCAGGCGCTCGTCACGCTCCGAAAGGAACAAGAGCGGCGCTTCGAAGCCCTGGTGCTGGCCCAGCAGGAAGATCACGAGGCGTTCCGGCATCTCCTCGCGTCGACGGGGTCCACCAGCGCCCCGGCCACGGGCCTGTCTCCCCTCACTTTCACTAAGATGGGCCCGCAGGATGACCCCGAGGCATTTCTCACATTGTTTGAACAGGTCGCCGAAGCCTCGGGGTGGCCGATGGAGCAGCGCGTGGCGCACCTCCTCCCCCTCCTGATGGGAGAGGTGCAGCTGGCTGTGCTACAGCTCCCCGCCGACCGCCGGCAGGCCTACGCGGACCTCTGCTGGGCCATCCTCCAGCGCGTGGGGCGCACACCAGAACAACAGCGCCAGCACTTCCGCGCGCTGCGATTGGAGGAAGTCGGCCGGCCGTTCGCATTCGGCCAGCAGCTCCGGGACGCCTGCTGGCGGTGGCTGAGGGCCGACGATTGTGACGCCGAGGGAATCGTCGATCAGGTGGTGCTGGAACAGTTCATCGCCCGCTTACCAGCAGGAACCGCAGAGTGGGTCCAGTGCCACCGCCCGGCGTCGCTGGATCAGGCAGTCGGACTGGCAGAGGATCATTTGGCGGCTGTTCTGGCGGCAGGACAGCTGACGACGTCTTCTCTTCTCTCCTCTTCTCTCTCTCTTTCTCCCCTCCCTTCTGTGTCCCGTCCTCACCCCATTCCTCCACCACGGAGATGGGGGCCGGCTCCACCCCAGCTGGCCCGCCGCACCCGTGGTGCCCTCCCGTTTCTCCCTTCTGTGTCTGTCTCTCCCCCCCCTCAGGTGGGTGAGCCCCAGAGCACCGGTGCAGAGGGAAAGCCCAGGCCAGTTTGCTGGCGCTACAGGGAGCCCGGCCACCTGCAACAACAGTGCACAGCAATGGAGGTGGGCACGGTGGTACGGATCCCCAATGCGCCAGAGGCTGCCCTCGATCGGGCCGGAGTGTATCGCATACTGGTGAGTGTCCAAGGGGCTACATATCAGGCATTGGTGGATTCTGGTTGCAATCAGACCTCGATCCGCCAAAGCCTGGTGCAAGACGAGGCATTGGGGGGAGCACAGGGGGTGAAGGTGTTGTGTGTGCATGGGGATGTTCACAGCTACCCTTTGGTGTTGGTCCACATATTTTTCAGAGAGGAAAAATCTATAGTGAAGGCGGCGGTTAATCCTCGCCTTACCCACTCTTTAATTTTGGGGACTGATTGGCCGGGATTTCGTGGTTTAATGACGTGCCTAGTAAAGAGTGGGTCCTGCCATTTGACAGGGGGAGGTCCCGGTGTCGCTTTGGCTGGAGCTGCTGTCGCAGAGCCGTCTACGTCATCTCCGCGACAGAGTGAGGAGCCACCGGCTCCTCCTCTTTCTGTTGGGGAATCCCTCGCGGATTTCCCATTGGAACAATCGTGAGACGAGACTCTGTGGCATGCATTTGACCAAGTGAGAGTAATCGATGGTCAAACGCTCCAGCCGAACGCCACCCCATCCTTCCCCTATTTCTCTATTATGAAGGATAGATTATACCGAGTGACGCAGATGCAGGACTCTCAGACGAAAGAGCGAGTCACGCAGCATTTAATTCCAAAGAGCCGCCGGGAATTGGTATTCCAGGCGGCTCACTTTAATCCCATGGCTGGACACTTAGGGCAGGATAAAACACTAGCCCGAATAATGGCCCGATTCTATTGGCCGGGGATTCGTGGCGATGTCCGTAGGTGGTGTACGGCATGCCGTGAATGCCAATTAGTAAATCCAGCGGCCATTCCAAAAGCGCCTTTGCGCCCTCTAGCTCTAATCGAGACCCCGTTCGAAAGAATTGGGATGGATCTCGTCGGGCCATTAGATCGGTCAGCACGAGGGTACCGCTTTATATTAGTCCTGGTGGACTATGCAACGCGATACCCGGAAGCAGTGCCTCTGCGCAATATCTCAACACGCAGTATTGCGGAGGCACTCTTCCGCGTCATCTCCCGAGTTGGAATCCCGAAAGAGATTCTGACTGATCAAGACACTACATTTATGTCACGGACACTGCACGAACTGTATGGGTTATTGGGGATTAAGCTGATCCGCACCAGTGTGTATCACCCACAAACGGACGGTTTAGTAGAATGGTTCAACCGCACTCTCAAGAATATTATTAAAAAATTCATAAGTGAGGATACACGTAATTGGGATAAGTGGCTCAAACCCTTGCTATTCTCAGTGCGAGAGGTCCCCCAAGCCCACCTGTACAACAAGGGTACGCGCCTTAGAGAGTTCACTCCGGGAGATAAGGTACTTGTACTGTTGCCCACGTCGAGCTCCAAATTGATCGCCAAGTGGCAAGGACCCTTTGAGGTCACAAGGCGAGTCGGGGACGTCGACTATGAGGTGAGGCGAACGGACAGGGGTGGGGCGCTACAGATTTACCACCTCAATCTGCTTAAACTCTGGAATGAGGAGGTCCCCATGGCATTGGTGTCGGTAGTTCCGGAGAAGGCGGAGCTGGGGCCAGAGGTTCAAAAAGGGACATTGGCATCATGTACCTCTCCAGTCCCCTGTGGAGACGACCTCTCCCCGACCCAACTCACGGAGGTCGCCCAGTTGCAGGCTGAGTTTTCGGATGTGTTCTCGCCCCTGCCTGGTCGCACTAACCTCATAGAGCACCACATAGAGATGCCCCCGGGGGTGGTAGTGCATAGCCGCCCTTACAGGCTACCCGAACACAAAAAAAAGGTGGTTCAGGAAGAACTTCAGACCATGCTCGAAATGGGCATCATCGAGGAGTCCCACAGTGACTGGAGCAGCCCGGTGGTCTTGGTCCCCAAGGCTGACGGGTCGGTCCGGTTCTGTGTGGACTATAGAAAAGTCAACGCAGTGTCTAAATTCGACGCGTACCCAATGCCTCGTATTGACGAGCTGCTCGATCGACTAGGCACAGCTCGCTTTTATTCGACACTGGATTTGATGAAGGGATATTGGCAGATCCCCTTGACTCCACTATCCCGGGAAAAAAAAGGCCTTTTCCACTCCGTTCGGCTTGCACCAATTCATCACACTTCCTTTTGGGCTGTTTGGGGCACCTGCTACGTTTCAGCGGCTGATGGACAGGGTCCTCCGGCCCCACGCCACCTATGCGGCCGCATATCTGGACGATATAATCGTTTATAGTAACGACTGGCAGCGGCACTTGCAACACCTGAGGGCCGTCCTTAGGTCGCTGAGGCGGGTGGGTCTCACTGCCAACCCGAAGAAGTGTGCGATTGGGCGGGTGGAAGTACGGTATCTGGGCTTCCACTTGGGCAACGGGCAGGTGCATCCCCAAATTAATAAGACAGCAGTGATTGCGGCCTGCCCGAGGCCCAAGACCAAAAAGGGGGTGAGACAGTTCCTGGGGCTGGCTGGCTACTATCGTAGGTTTATACCTAATTATTCGGATGTCACCAGCCCGCTGACTGACCTCACTAAAAAGGGGCACCAGATCCGGTCCAGTGGACGGAGCAGTGCCAGCGGGCTTTCTCTGAGGTAAAGGCTGCACTGTGTGGGGGGCCACTATTACACTCCCCTGACTTTTCTCTCCCTTTTGTGTTGCAGACCGACGTGTCGGACAGAGGGCTGGGGGCGGTGTTGTCCCAGGAGGTGGAGGGGGAGGACCGCCCCATCCTGTACATTAGCAGGAAGCTGTCGGTGCGTGAGGGGCGCTACAGCACTATTGAAAAAGAATGTCTGGCGATCAAGTGGGCGTTCCTCGCCCTCCGTTACTACCTGCTGGGGCGCCCTTTCACCCTCTGTTCGGACCACGCGCCCCTCCAGTGGCTCCACCGCATGAAAGATGCCAATGCGGGGATCACCTGTTGGTATCTGGCACTCCAACCCTTCAATTTCAAGGTGGTCCACAGGCCGGGGGCGCAGATGGTCGTGGCGGACTTCCTCTCCCGCCAAGGGGGGGGGGGAGTAGGCTGCGGGCCGGACGGCCGCCCGGCCTGAGTCGGGCAGGGGGGGTATGTGGCAGCGGGGGCGTGGTCAAGCGCCGGTCTGTGACAGGAGGGCAGAGCCAGGGAAGGTGAGTGGCAGAATCACTACACCTGATGGTAATTAACCTGTGTTTTTGTGTCTTCCCAGTAACCGCGCCCTATTTACGGAGACAGAGGGAGAGCAGAGCAGACGCTCTTCCCCGGATGAGAACACAGAGTGTGTGTGTGTGTTTCGCTCCCGTGATTATTGTTAGACTGAAAAGTGTGGCAATAAAGCCTTCTAATTACCTGAATCTCTGTCCTGCCATCCTCTGTGCTCCACCCACACCTAAGGGACTTTCTACATCCACACAGAACCGGACCAACCCGTCGGCCTTGGGTACCAAGACCACCGGGCTGCTCCAGTCACTGTGGGACTCCTCGACGATGCCCATTTCGAGCATGGTCTCAAGTTCTTCCCGAACCACCTTTTTTTTGTGTTCGGGTAGCCTGTAAGGGCTGCTATGCACTACCACCCCCAGGGGCGTCTCTATGTGGTGCTCTATGAGGTTAGTGCGACCAGGCAGAGGCGAGAACACATCCGAAACCTCGGTCTGCAACTGGGCGACCTCCGTGAGTTGGGTCGGGGAGAGGTGGTCTCAACAGGGGACCGGAGAGGTACGTGATGCCAATGCCCCTTTTTGAACCTCCGGCCCCAGCTCCGCCTTCTCCGGAACCACTGACACCAATGCCACGGGGACCTCCTCATTCCAGAGTTTAAGCAGATTGAGGTGGTAAATCTGTAGTGCCCCACCCCTGTCCGTTCGCCTCACCTCATAGTCGACGTCCCCGACTCGCCTTGTGACCTCAAAGGGCCCTTGCCACTTGGCGATCAATTTGGAGCTCGATGTGGGCAACAGTACGAGTACTTTATCTCCCGGTGTGAACTCCCTAAGGCGCGTACCCTTGTTGTACAGGCGGGCTTGCCGTTCCTGGGCCTGCCGCAAATTCTCCTGGGTTAGGTGGGTGAGTGTGTGAAGTTTTGAGCGCAGGTCCATAATGTATTTAATTTCGTTCTTGCTTTGTGAAGGTCCCTCCTCCCAATTTTCCCGCAGCACGTCTAGGATGCCACGTGGCTTACGCCCATATAATAATTCGAATGGGGAGAACCCCGTGGAGGCTTGGGGAACCTCTCGCACTGAGAACAACAAGGGCGCGAGCCACTTATCCCAGTTACGTGCGTCCTCACTTACGAATTTTTTAATGATTTTTTGAGGGTGGGATTGAACCGTTCGTGATACACACTGGTGTGGATCGGCTTAATCCCCAATAACCCATACAGTTCTCGCAGTGTCCGTGACATAAATGTAGTGCCTTGATCAGTCAGAATCTCTTTCGGGATTCCAACTCGGGAGATGACGCGGAAGAGTGCCTCTGCAATACTGCATGCGGAGATATTGCGCAGAGGCACTGCTTCCGGGTACTGCGTTGCATAGTCCACCAGAACTAATATAAAGCGGTACCCTCGTGCTGACCGATCTAATGGCCCAACGAGATCCATCCCAATTCTTTCGAACGGGGTCTCGATTAAAGGTAGGGGCGCAAAGGCGCTTTTGGAATGGCCGCTGGATTTACTAATTGGCATTTGCGGCACGCCGTACACCACCTACGAACGTCGCCGCGAATCCCCAGCCAATAGAATCGGGCCATTATTCGGGCTAGTGTTTTGTCCTGCCCTAAGTGTCCAGCCATGGGATTAAAGTGAGCTGCCTGGAATACCAATTCCCGGCGGCTCTTTGGAATTAAAAGCTGCGTGACTCGCTCTTTAGTTTGAGTGTCCTGCGTCACTCGGTATAACCTATCCTTCATAATCGCGAAGTAGGGGAAGGACAGGGTGGCGTTCAGCTGGAGCATTTGACCATCGATTACTCTCACTTGGTCAAACGCATGCCGCAGAGTCTCGTCTCACGACTGCTCTAACGGGAAATCTGCGAGGGATTCCCCGAGAGAGGGAGGAGGAGCCGGTGGCTCCTCACTCTGACGTGGAGATGACATAGACGGATCTGTCACAGTTGCTCCCGCCAAAGCGACACCGGGACCTCCCCCTGTTAAATGACAGGATCCACTCTTCACTAAGTGTGTCATTAAATCCCGAAATCCCGGCCAATCAGTCCCCAAAATTAAAGAGTGGGTAAGGCGAGGATTAACCGCCGCCTTCACTATAACTTTTTCCCCTCTGACAAAAATGTGGACTGACACCAAAGGGTAGCTGTGAACATCCCCGTGCACACACAACACCTTCACCCCCTGTGCTCCCCCCAATGCCTCGTTTTGAACCAGGCTTTGGCGAATTGAGGTCTGATTACAATCGGAATCCACCAACGCCTGATATGTATCCCCTTGAATACTCACCGGTATGCGATACGCTCCGGCCCGATCGAGGGTGGCCTCTGGCGCATCGGGGATCCGAACCACCGCGCTCACCTCCCGAGGCCTCTGCGACTTGCTCGAAGAGTGTGATGAAAGCCTCGGGGTCGTCCTGCGGACCCATCTTGGTTACGGTGAGGGGGGATGGGCCCGCGGTGGGAGCGCTGGTGGACCCCGCCGACGCGAGGAGGTCCCAGAACGCCTCCCGATCTTCTTGCTGGGCCAGCACCAGGGACTCGAAGCGCCATTGTTGTTCCTTGCGGAGGTTGATGAGCGCATGGTGCTGGCTTTGCTGGGCCGTGGCGAGGGCGTGGACCAGGTCGGCCAACGGGGAGGAATCCATGGGGCTGATCAGCTGCTGTACTCCACAATAATCCCGGGTTCCGGCACCACTGTAGCGGTTCAGTGTGGGTGGGTGGAGCACAGAGGACGGCAGGACAGAGATTAGGTTTGACAGGGCGTTTTATTGCCACACTTTTCAATACTGACAACTATGCACTCTTGCAGACAGACACACACACACTCTGCGTCTGGTTCCAGAAGAGCCCCTCTGCTCTCACTCTCCCTCCTTAAGTAGGGCGCGGTCACTGGGAAGACACACAAACACAGGTTAATTGCTCTCAGGTGTAGTGATTCTGCCACTTACCTTCCCTGACTCCGCCTTCCTGTCACAGACTGGCGCTTGACCATGCCCCCGCTGCCACAGTGCTCATATTATTAACCACTTTGAGCTCAAAATTACTTGCTAAGTCACAAGGGCCCTTTGAGGTCGCATGGTGAATCGGGGACACTGTGAGGTGACCTGACCGGATGGTGTGGGGCCCTACACATTTACCACATCAATTTGCTAAAACATTGGAATAAGGGGGTCCCCATGGCAATGACGTCATTAGTTCAGGAGAGGGCAGAGCTGGGGTTGGAGGTACAAATGAAAAGTAACCACTTAAGATGCTCTGGTCCCCTGTGGAGACCACCTCTCGCCGGCCAAACTCACGGAGTTTGCCAGGTTGCAAGCGGAGTTTTCCAACATGTTCTCACCCCTCCCCAGCCACACTCATCTCATAGAACACCACATTTAGACTCCCACAGGGGTGGTGGTGCATACTCGCCTCTACTGCTTACCCAAACACAAGAAAGCTGTGGCATAGGATGAACTCAAGGCCATGCTCGAAATGGGAATAATTGAGGCATCACAGAGTGACTGGAGCAGCCTGGTGGTTGGTCCGGTTCTGTGTGGACTACAGAAAAGTCAGCACAGTGTCTAAATTCAAGAAGTACACAATGCCCTGCATTGACGACTTGCTTGATTGGTTAGGTGCTGCTTGCTTTTACTCAACACTGGATTTGACAAAGGGATATTGGTACATCCCCCTGAGTCCTTTATCCCGAGAGAAAATGGGCTTTTCCATAGCATTTGGCTTACACCAGTTCATCACTCTTCCTTTCAGGTTATTTGGGGCTCCTGCAATGTTCCAGCGGCTCATGGACAAAATCCTCCATTCGCATGCCACCAATGTTGTGGCCTATCTAGATGATATTATATGCAGCAATGATTGGCCACAGTACCTAAATCACCTCAGGGCCATCCTGGAGTCACTGAGGCATGTGGGCCTCATGGCTAACCCCAAAAAGTGTGTGAATGGCCAGGTGGACGTATGGTATCTGGGCTTCTACTTGGGTCATAGGCAGGTGCATTCCCAAATTGACAAGACTGCAGCAATTGTGGCCTGCCCAAGGCCCAAGACCAAAAAGGAAGTGAGGCAGTTCCTGGGGCTGGCTAGCTACTATCACAGGTTTATACCTAACTATTCAGACATCACCAGCCTACTGACTGATCTCACTAAAAAGGGGACACCATATTCGGTCCAGTGACAACAGGTGTTCACTAGGGTAAAGGCTGCACTGTGTGGGGGGCCACTTTTACACTCCCCTGACTTCTCTCTCCCTTTTATTTTGCAGACAGATGTGTTGGACAGAGGGCTGGGTGCCGTTCTGTCCCAGGAGGTGGAGGGGGAGGAGTGCTCAGTGCAGTACATCAGCCACAAGCTCTTGATGTGAGAGAGTATGTACAGGACCATCAAGAAGGAGTGTCTGTCTCTCAAGTGGGCAGTATTCACCATCTGATATTACCTGCTGGGGCCATCATTCCCCCTCTTTTGGATCACACTCCCCCTCCAGTGGCTCCACCACTTGAAAGATGCCAATGCGCACAGCACCTGTTGGTATCTCACCTTCCACCCTTTCAGGTTCAAGGCGGTCCACAGGCCAGGGGCACAGATGATAGTGGTGCATTTTTTTCCTGTGGGGGGAGTCGGCTACAAGCCGGATGGCTCCCTGGCATGAGTCGGGTGGTGGGGGCATGTGGCAGCAGGGGCGTGGTCAACTGTCGGTTTGTGAATGGAGGGCAAGGCTAGGGCAAGTGAGTGGCAAAGTGATCACACCTGTCATTAATTGATTGTGTGTGTGTGTGTGTGTGTGTGTGTGTGCACGTGCGCATCTGTGAAAACATAGCTTTAAGCTGAAAAGCTCTTATAAAAATAAGAGACTGAGTTTGCCATCACTACCAGTTTGTCTTTGCTTCAGTGTTCCACACACTGTCAGGGACAGTCTACAAACAGCTTTCCAAGCAGTGTTTGGGACTCTGACACAGTCCCATTGTTTAAATCTAGGCTGAAAACATATCTGTTTAATCAAGCCTTTTGTTAATAGGTTTTTATTAGGTAAAGAAGCAGATCTGGAGGCTCTTCAGACATAGTGTCAGACAACCTTCACTCTCACATTCACACCTATGGGTAGCCAGTTGACCAAATCCACATCTTTGGACTGTTGGAGGAAATCAGAGCACCTGGAGGAAACCCACACAGGCACAAAGAGAATGTTTAAACTCCATACAGTTAGCTGACAGGTTCAAACCCAGAATTATCTTGCTGTAAGGCGACAGTGATGACAACTGCACCACTGTGCTACCTCCATTTTCACGTCTTTGGGGAAAAAAAAACAAACTTGATTTTAAGTTTTCATGAAAAGTATTACTTTATTTTGCAGCTTTTGTTAATATTGATATAAAGAGAATGTTGGCCTGCACTTTTGGTCCAGCTAGGTCAAAAGTGGGTAACATTTTGGGCAACAAAAAAGGTTTTGGGGTATTTGTGATGAGCATGTATCAGCCATTAGGTGGCAGCAGACATACTCTGATTGGTTCACTTCTCCTAATGATGGCCAGGTGAAGTGCATTCAGGTGAGACAAGATGACCTGCTCCAGTATTTATTGCACTCACTGGTGTATGCGTCTATATTGGTGTGTCACAATGTGTGTCTTAAGTCTTACTGGTTTTGCTTTATTCATTGCGGTTATTGTACAGTGTAAGTTTAAACTAAGCTTTGTGTCCTTTTTTTGTGACTTGTGTATGTTTTTTTTCTGGGCTGTAGCCACATGCACAGCTTCACTAGCATACTCTTGTATTGTAGCAATTGGTTCTCCAGTGGTGTGTGAACATGGGTGGGAAGCAGATATCCTAGCACCACCTGTGAAACTAGAACGAGGTGTGAGTCCATGTGATGTCTGTAAACTGTGGCATGGATTTGATTTAATCCTTTACAAACATTTTCTGTCTGAGGTTTTTTTTTTTTTGTGCGCTTGTTTGTTTGTAGATTTCCATGCTCAACTTCCTAGCTCTGGGAAACCAATGCTATGGGATGGACGTGATCTGGATACAGGATCTGGATTAGGAATGCTGGAAGTGTGACCTGGATAACTACTGGAGTCTGACTGGAATATGAAAGTGTATGTATGGTCATAGCTGCCACAAATACTGAAATGCTTGTTACTGATGCTATGGGGATCTTCAAACACTATGGAAGGAGTCTCCAGTGTTGGCAATCTTGCAGTCTAGGGTAAAACTACCTTTTCTAGTGTGGGGGAAGTCTTTAAGGATGGAAACATTCATGCTCTGTGGGTTTAACATGGCAAGCTTATTTTTACCGGCTAACTACTATGTAAAGTAGGAAGTCACTTCTAAAATGTGAAGCTTTCCCTGGAGTTTTATTCCTTGGCTAACTTTTTTTTTTTTTCTCTTCCTAGGAAGGCACACTGGGGGGGATTTCAACTTTTGCCTTGCTTTGTGTCTGTTCATGGACAATTTATCAGATGAATGTATGGCTCTGAATAAAGGCCTTGCTGGCTCATCTTTCCTTGGCTTCATCTCAACTTGTAAACTTTGTGCCAAGTTTGGATTCCCAGTGGAAATGTGCCATGGAACAATGCAGGGGTTATTGAGCATGTGAGGTGGCCCCCTGACCCCCAATTGTGTAGTAGGCATGTGATGAACTCCAGCTTTACCTTTTTTTTTTTTTTTTTTTTTTTTTTTTTTTTTAAATAAAGTCTATGATTGTCTTTAGTACTATTGAGCATTTTATATTCCTAATCTTGGGTCCAAGTTGACCTTTTACAGAACTACTTGTCTCTTTAGCATAAACCAAAGACTATTTCTTACAGGTTTTCACTTGAGCTTTAAACAGTAGAATAACCTTCAACAAAAGTGATGTGGCTGTGATTTTTGCTGGGTAAATCTAGACCTGGAAACTATAACACAACTTCCAGCTAGGGTTTTTAAAGGAAAAGAACAGCTAACGCTACGTTCACACTGCAAGGCTTAATGCTCAATTCCGATTTTTTTGTGAAATCCGATTTTTTTTGTGAGGTCGTTCACATTAACAAATATATGCGACTTGTATGTGATCCTCAGTATGAACGAAAAGCGACCTAAAAGTGTTCCGCATGCGCACTGCAGGATACGACGACGTCACGCAGTGAGCATGGCCAGTGTTTACGGAAGTAAAACCGCCTGGTTGCGGTATGACTCATCCAATCTAGCTTGAATAGCTGCATCCCCCCCCAAATGGAAATCAGCTCCCTAACCTCTGCGTCCTTCCATTGAGAAGATTCAGAACCTTCACAGCCTGAAGCGTCCCTCGCATTGATGTCATGCGCAGGGGCGCAGATACGTTTTTTGAACTGGGAGGGACAAAAAACTGGGGGGGGACAAAGCTGCCAGCAAACCAACCCCAACATGCCTGTCAAACTTGTTGTTAGCAACCAAGCTCGAGCTCGCAACCTGTGCAGTCCGCGCAGCTCAACCAACCGAATATCAGTCTTTGTTTTGTTTTATGTGAGTTGTTACAACTATGTACACACTGCCGTGCACCTCAATAAACCGAATGGTAATTAGTCTTTTGATTTTTCTGTGAGGTTTGCCTTATGCAAAGAAAGACAGCATAGACGTTTTTTCCTCCCTATAAGTGGGGGGGACCGAACGAGGTGAATTTAAATATGACTCGTCCCACCCTCTATCTGCGCCCGTGATTATGCGCCATGTTGTTGTAACTTTTTTGAGAGACCCGCCGCCTACTTCAGCACAGAATAGTGATGTTTGTGGCTTGTTGATGACGTGTAAGTCGGATGAATGCGACCTGGCGGTTCAGACTGAAGTCGCATATGAAAAGAGCGGATAGGAATCGGAATTAGCACCACATATCCAAACGGCCTGGGTCGGATTTGAAAAAATCGGATCTGTGTCGTTCATATTGTCAATAAAAGATCGGATACAGGTCACATATGGGCGAAAAGATCGGATTTGAGTCACTTCAGCCTGCAGTGTGAACGTAGCCTAAGAAGGTTCAAGAACAAAACCTCATTGGCAAATGTATATCCATAAGATATGGCTAATGTCAAATACAAAGTAAAATCATATGGATCTATTAACATTATTAATCTGTGGTAACATGGGGGAGGGGTTAACCCCCACATATGTATATAATTTCCTTTAATGTTCCCACTTGTGATCTTATCTTGTATGTTCAGTATGCAAAAATCAAGTCTTGCAACTATTATCACTGTAATGAAGTGGTCAAGTTAATATGGTCTGGAAAGAACTTTAAGACATGTGGTTAGGTTAATGGGGGGTGCCCTTGGGTAAGACACCTAAACCCTAACTGCTATTGTGTCACTGTTTGAGGGGGTGAATGAGTGTGCATGTGACAAATGGAAGCTGTCTCTTCAACTTTTTTTCCTTCAGCAGAGTGGCTTTTTGGAAATGTTCCTGTAGTCTTGACCTACTGTACATGTGTCCTTTTGGAATAAGTCAGAGCAATCTTGTTCAACAGGCAAGGGTTTTTTTTTTTTTGAGAAGTGAACCCCCCCCCCCCCCCCCCCCCCCCCCGTCTAAGACTTGACAGCTTTGTGAGCTGGCTACATACAGTGTCCTCCACAATTATTGACATCCCTTGTGAAGATTAGTAAAATCCATCTTTTGAAGTTGCTTTATCTCCCCCCTGAAAAAATCTGACCTTTAATTGTAATTTATTCAAGAAAGTCATGTTTATTTGACAACACTTATTGGCACCCCTGCATTGAATACTTTGTACAACCTCCTTTGGCAGTAAGATAGCACGGAGTCTCTATAACATTATATATTACTATATATATATATATATATATATATATATATATATATATATATATATTTCTCTATATATATAATTATATTATACTATAACATTTTAAGGTTGAAGATCCAGAGCAGGGCATCTGAGACCATTCCTCTTTACACAATCTCTCCAGGTCATCCAGGGTCTTGTGTGCTCTCCTCTTCAGCTCACCTTACAGGTTTTCAATGGGATTCAGGTCAGGAGAGTGAGATGGCCATGGCAGAAGCTTGACTCTGTGCTTAGCAAACCATTTTTGTGTTGATTTGGACAGTGCTTTGGATCATTGTTCTAGTGGAAAATCCAATAACAACCCAGTTTTAGTTTCCTTGCAGAGGCACCTAGATTGAAATACCATGGTATTTTAAATCACATAGAGTACATGGCATCATGGATTCCAACAAGGCCTTTGGAGAAAAACCAGACACCAAAACATCTCACAACCTCCACCATATTTTACAGTGGGGAGCAGGTTCTTTGAACCGTGTTTTTACTACTATTGTAGACCAAGATATGGCCCTGGTGGTGGGGTGTATCCAGCACCAGGGCATAGACAGCATTTAACTGGATGAACACAGGACTAGTACAAGATGAAACATTGCTTTCTAGATTTACAGTTGTTCTGGTGTGAATAATGAGAAGGAAAAGGTATAAAAAGCTCTGAACCAGCAAATTTGATTTTGCAACTATCTTGAAGAAACCTTTTTGTATTTTGAAGCTCAGATCTGAGCAATAAAAAATAGAAAGGAGCAAAACAGACTTCATTGAAGCATTCTTTTAAATCAAGCTGTGTTCAGAAGGACAAAGTTCTGTATAAAAATAAAGAAAACTGGCACAGGATTAACAGGCAGGTTTTCTTTCCTCATGCAGATGCCAGAATACAGTGCAGTTATCCATATCCTATCAGCACAGTCTTTACATCTTTCATATGAGGCTAAGCAGTTAGGCTCAGGTGTTGTAGCCAGCTCACTGTATCGATGTTGGGGCTGGTGAGGTTAAGGCTTGTGTTCAGGTGGACTGAGGGTGGGACACTCATGAATTATGTGGTGTGCCCACCACATAATTCATGAGTGTCCCACCCTCAGTCTGGTTGGCATGTCCACAGACACAGGCTGCTGATGGGCACAGCCCCCAGTGGTACATGTCATTGAACCAACCGACTCCAGTTCATAGGCGATTCAGGGTGACCCATGATCCTTGGGGTAGGTCAGATCCTGGTGGTAACATTGTGTTTTGGGGAGAGTGCAAATTGGGTGGGTGGGGTAGTCTCCTGCTAGGAGGTTCTCCATTTGTCTATGGTGTTGAAGTTAGTTCCACATAGGGTTGCTGCATGGCAGGAGAAGGGGTGGCAATCCAGTTGAGATTTCTGTATGAGGTTGTGAAGGGTGATATCTTGCGAAGCCTTGTTGACCAGTCTGTGCGTAAGGCATTCTCTGTGAAGAGCTGCAGGAGCAATGCCAGCTAACACTGGTAGGAACTCAGATGGAGTTGGATGCAGGCAGCCTGTGATGATTCTCAGGGTCTTGATTTAATGTTCTATCCAGATTTCTTGCATGTGCGCTGTGACACCAAGCTGGGGCTGCATATTCCCTGGAGCTGTAGACTATGGCAAGGACACCTGTGTGGAGGGTTGATGTATTGGCTCCCCATGATGACCCTGCTAAGCGGCGAAGGAGGTTCATCCTGGATGACACTTTAGTCCATAGTGATTTGAGGTGTTGCTTGAATGTCAGTTGCCTATCTAATTTGATACCAAGGTATGTTGGAGTGGGGGCGGCACAGTGGTGTAGTGGTTAGCACTGTTGCCTCACAGAAAGAAGGTCCTGCACTGCAAAAAATGACCTTTCAAAAATAAGAAATAAAAGATTAAAACAAAGCATATTTGCTTGAATCAGGTGAAAAAAATCTGCCAATGGAACTAGTCAAATTTGACTTGGTAAGATTTCTTAAAGTAAGATGAAAAATCTAACCTGTTTTTAGATGAAATAATTCCAAAATAAGATTGGGGAACTTATTATGCGAGATCTGATTAACTCAAAATAATCAAAATAGTTCTTATAACAAGATTGTACTTCTTACATTTAGCCATTCAAGTCATTTTTATTTATTTCATTTTAAGGGTATTTCACTTAAATTCATGACAAAGTCTTAGCAGTAAAAACTGAATTTAAGATAAATATACTAATATTAGGATTGTTAAATTCTACAACTAAGCATTGCTAGCTTAAACGATTCTCCTTTTGTGACCTGTAATTAGTAAAATACTCTAGATATGAGACCAGAGACCATCTTGAATCAAGTTGACGACACGTGTAGCATTGCAACGAGTTTATTTTTTTCCCATTTCAACATTCAAACATTAAAACATCTCTTAAGATTCCACTTCCCCAGGACCACAGGTACCAAAAAAAAAAAAAAAGTCTACGCATTTTGACTTACAGTGCTTACACAACGCCAAAGCAACAGTGCATTTTGGGGGCACTGACTATTCATGTGTATGAGGGGTTTACAAGATCAGGCACAAAAAAAAAAAAACACTGAACTTAACTCGCAGCATTCCAAAAAGACCTCACTAAAACGCCCTCCACTCACTCATATAGCCTTTTTGAAGGCACTTGTCTGGTCTAGAGTATGTACAGCATCTAGAAGGACCTCACTCTGAATGACTGAGAAAACAGTCGCAGTAAACTTAGGATATGTAAGTTGGAGTTGAATTGTAATGAAAGATTCAAAGATTTCAGTAAAGTTAATCTTGAAACAAGATAAACCGCATTTGACAAATGTCCAAAATGTACTTGTTTAAAAAAAAACTTTTATTTTCAAAGGTGCTCCAAATAAGACTTTTTCAAGACATTTTGTCTATACAAGATTTTCAAGATGGACTGTCTAAAAACTAGCCTTTTCTAGCTAAATGAGGTTTTGCTTATTGGGCAATTATGTCTCTTCTAATAAGGGTGGCTAGATGTTTTGACTTGAAAATAGACAAATAAACTTCCTAAGATTTTTATTTTTTGCAGTGTGGGTTCAAGCCCAGTGGCCAACAGGGGCCTTTCTGTGTGGAGTTTGCATGGGTTTCCTCCGGGTGCTCCGGTTTCCCCTGCAGTCCAAAGACATGCAGATTAGGTTAATTGGTGGCTCTAAATTGACCATAGGTGTGAGTGTGAATGGTTGTTTGTCTCCGTGTGTCAGCTCTGTGATGACCTGGCAACTTGTCCAGGGTGTACCCCGCCTCTCGCCCATAGTCAGCTGGGATAGGCTCCAGCTTGCCTGCGACCTTGCATAGGACACAGATAATGGATGGCTGGTATATTGGAGTGGCATTGTAAGGTAGGGGTGGCCCATTGAGGTTCACTGTGAGCTGATGGTGGGCTTCCTTGGTGTTGAGGTGGAAGGCTGTGGTGGTTTTTGCTGTGCTCAGCTTCAGTCTCCACGATTTAAGATGGGTTGCTATGAATGCTATGTCCTTCGTGAGTGCATCTTCCACATTTGACCAGCTACTGTTTGAAAACAGGAGAGCGAGGACATCTGTGTATCCATATTGCCTTGATTTATGGGGTAGGTTGCTGATGTTGATGTTAAATAGCATGGGGGCCAGTACTGAGCCTTGAGGAACTCTGTTTCTGAGCTGTCATTGATGACTGGACTGTCTGTCACTTGTCTTCAAAATAAAGCTGTGGTTAGCAAGGGTGTTTGAAATGAAATGTACGAGGTTGTGATCTGGGACAGTCTGGAGGAGTTTCAGGATCAGGCCCTGGTGCCATATGGTGTTGTAAGCTGCAGTCAGGTCAACCAAGATGACTCCCACTTTCTGGCATTTTCAAATCCTGCTTCTATGTCCTTGGTAAGTTTCATAACCTTGTGTACTGTGTTGCGTCCACATTGGAAACCTGCTTGTTCTTCAGGGAGTTGGGGATCAACGATTGATTTCTGCCAGGTTAGAAGGAGTCATTCAAGGAGCTTGAAGGGGACACAGAGGAGTGAAACAGGATAGTAACTTTTTGGGTTGTTGGAGGCTTTGTTTGGTTTTGGTTGTGCAATGATAGTTGCTTTATGCCAGATCTTGGGTATGGACTGTCTGACAAGGCAAGTGGAGTAAAAAAACCTTGAAGCCAATCCAGGCACTTTGGGCCACAATGTAGTAGGAACTCTGATGGGATGTTGTCAGGTCCTTGTGCCTTTCCACTCTTAAGTTGCTTGAAGGCAGCGGAAAGCTCTTTGGCTGTGAAGGGTGTCGACAGATGGCCATCAACTCTCTGGGCTTGCCAGAACTTGATTGATTGTTTCTTGTTTTATGGTGCACGTGTGGTTTCTGTTCGCATTCTTGAAATGACCATTCGCAAGGAGCTGCTCAGCAATTGAGTTAGCTGTTACTGAGCACTTACTGTAGATGGTTTGGGGCTTCTGAGAGTAAGGTGGTTAAAGGTCTTCCCGGTCTGCTTGCTGGAATGGGTGAAGTGAATATTTTGGACCGTCTCCTCCCATATCTCTTCATGCTTTCTGTCCAGATAGTCTGTGAGGAGTGATGCTTTAATGGCTGCCTCTTCACCTGATTCAGTATGCAGGAAGTCATCATAGTGTGACTCACTCTTCTCATCCCATGTAGGGATATAGCGATGACAATACCCATGTGGGATGGTGCTCTTAGCTGCCTTGGTAAGGAGTTTACAGAGGGCTGAATACGCATGATCCAAGTCAGAGGTTGTAGGTGAAGGTAGACTGTCAATGACTGTAAGGTAGACTGTATCAACAAGGTTGGTGAACTGGTCCCATCTAGCTTTACGGAAATTCCACCTCTTCACTGGTTTAGTAGGGATTGGTTCTATCAGACTGACTGGAATTATCAATGATGGCCTGTGTTGTAATCTGGGAAACGGTTCCAGGATGATCCGGTGGGGTGAGAGACCATTCAGGTTTGCAAAGGCCAAGTCCAGGTTTAAGGTTGAGTTCCATCTGCTTGAGTGGAAGCTGTCTGGTTGTTTGGGGTCATATAGGAGTTGCATGCCAGAAGCTGAGGCCCAGTCTTCGAGGACGAGACCATCTGGGTTGGATGAGGTGTATCCCCAGGTAGTATTGCGGCAGTTGAAGTCTCCAGCATAAATGCAAGGAGGGTCAAAGGCAAGGATGGTATCTTTCGATTACGTTCATTATGTCTTATATTGAATATTGTTAGTTTTTTCTTTTTTATCAGACATCTAGTTTTTAGGTTTGTTTACCTGACATGTTTCGATATACGACTGTCGTCTTCCTCAGAGTGTCACCGGATGTTATTGGTGATGCATCTTTTATCAGCTGATGTTTCCGAAGGCATGGCTTTCCTGTCTGGATTGACAGGTCGGTCATGCCTTCTACTGTCAGTTCGTCCCCTGCAAGATGGCACTCCAGGTATGGGAGAGCATGTATGCTCCCTCATCTCGGTTGATGGTCCTCGGACTTCGCTTACGGATCTCTATGGCCTCCTTGATCCAGCGCTGATGTTTGTTATCTTCTGTGCGGATGACTCTGGCATTCCCCCAGTCCATAATATGATTTTCCCTTTTGCAATGATCTGTTATGGCTGACTTATAATTTTCCTGTTGTGCCTTTTCTTTTATTGTTCAGGTTTGTCTTGTAGCTGTCTCCTTTTCACACTCTTTCTTATGTTCATTTTTCCTTGTGTTGAAACTCCTTCCTGTCTCCCCAATGTAAGTTTTATTGCATAATTGGCATGGAATCTCATATATGGTGTTGCATCTGTTGTCCGGATGTATTCTGTCTTTGGGATGAACCAGGATCTGACGGAGTGTTGTGTGTGGTTTGACAGGTGTGTTAATGTTGTATTTCCTCATTGCTCTTTGAATGCATTCCGTTATTCCTCTGATGTATGGCAATGTTACTACTCCCCTGTGTTCTTGTTTGTTTTTTCTCTTTCTTCTGTGTTTTATTGTTTTTGACCTGTTCTGCTCCTTTGGATATTGCCCATTGTGGATATTGACATGCCTTCAGTGCATGTTGTATACGTTGTTCTTCCTGTTCTTTGTCCTGTGCATCTGTAATTATTGCTGCGCGTTCATGCAATGTTCTAACTACAGATATTTTGTGCATTATGGGGTGTTCGGAAGTCCAGTTTAAATATTGGTCGGTGTGTGTGGGTTTCCTGTGTACTTTTATTTTGATGTCCCCCTCTTCTGTGTGATGTATTTTTAAGTCCAAAAATGCTATTGACTGCTCCGTTTCCTCTTCATGTGTGAATTTTATATTGCCGGTATTGTCTATAGTATTGAGATGGTCGGTAAGTTGTTGAGTGATACCCCCTTTACTTTTTCCAATATGTCGTCCACATAACGTTTCCAGAGTGTTGGTCTGTATTCCGCTGGTATTGTAGTGAGTGCTTTCTGCTCCAGGTCTTCCATGAAAAAGCCGCACATGATGGCTGATAGTGGGTCTCCTATGGCAAAACCTTCCTTTTGTCTGTAAATTGCGTTCCTGAACTGAAAGTATGTGGATGTGGCAATGAATTGAAGGAGCTGAGTGATGTCTTGTACAGTGAGGTTTGTGCATTTCTTGAGCGTCCTATCTGTTTTTAATTTGTCTTGTACTACCTGTATGGGGCGGCACGGTGGTGTAGTGGTTAGCGCTGTCGCCTCACAGCAAGAAGGTCCTGGGTTCGAGCCCCGGGGCCGGTGAGGGCCTTTCTGTGTGGAGTTTGCATGTTCTCCCCGTGTCCGCGTGGGTTTCCTCCGGGTGCTCCGGTTTCCCTCACAGTCCAAAGACATGCAGGTTAGGCTAACTGGTGACTCTAAATTGACCGTAGGTGTGAATGTGAGTGTGAATGGTTGTCTGTGTCTATGTGTCATCCCTGTGATGACCTGGCGACTTGTCCAGGGTGTACCCCGCCTTTCGCCCGTAGTCAGCTGGGATAGGCTCCAGCTTGCCTGCGACCCTGTAGAAGGATAAAGCGGCTAGAGATAATGAGATGAGATGAGACTACCTGTATGGTGGCTTCCGTAGGTGTTCTGGTGAAAAGAGATATGACATCGTGTGAAATGAAAACTTCGTCTTGTTGCATTTTTATGTTTTTTAGTTCTTCTGCCAGTTGTTTTGAGTTTTTGCAGTGTTGGTCTGTGAGTCCTAGTAATGGTTTAATTATTTCGGTGAGTGCTTTTGATAAGTTGTATGTCACTGAACCAATGCTATCTACTATGGGGCATAATGGTGTTCCTGGTTTGTGTGTTTTTGGTGTACCGTAAATCCTGGGGATGACGTTGGCTGTGGGTACTAATTGATTATATGCCTGTTTATCTATTTTATTTTCATCGAGTAATGGTTTGAGTAATGCTTTAAGTTTCTTTTTCTTGTCTTCTGTTGGGTCTTTTCTTAATATCTCAAAGGCATTGTCACTGAGTAATTCCATCATTTTGTGTTCATATTCATCGGTATCCATGATAACTGCTGTTCTGCCTTTATCTGCTGGGAGGATTGTGATGTCTTTATTTTTTGCTAATGTTCTCATGGCTTTGGCTTCCTGTTTGGTGATGTTACTGGGTGGTGGTTTGGCCGTTTTCAATATACCAGCTATTGCGTTTCTTAGTGCTGCTTTTTGTGCCTGATCCTGTATTTTCTCACATGCTAATTCAGTTGCCAGAATGAATTCATCGTGTGGTATATTGTGCGGTGTGACAGCGTAGTTGAGTCCTTTTCCTAGTATACTGCATTCTACTTGTGAGAGTTTGTACCTTGATATGTTGTGGATCCATTTTTCGTTGATGTGTGCGTGCTCCGGTTCTGCCTTCTTTTTCTGTGCGATGAGTTTGTCCAGTTTTCGGATTTGTCGGGTTTTTGTCTCGGTGAATTCCTGCTCGTGTATGTCTGCCAAGTGTCCGTGTATTGCTAATCCCATTTCCTTGTTTTGGGAAAACCGGCATTTGAAAGTTTCCATCTCCCTATGTAGTTCGCTGTTGATATTTTTGAGTTTGTCAGTTGTGCACCGTATCCGTTCTTTTACCAGAGTCATCCGCACTTTCTTGATAATCTTCTCCGCGTTTCTGGTTGGAATTAGCATGTGAGAAAATACAGGATCAGGCACAAAAAGCAGCACTAAGAAATGCAATAGCTGGTATATTGAAAACAGCCAAACCACCACCCAGTAACATCACCAAACAGGAAGCCAAAGCCATGAGAACATTAGCAAAAAATAAAGACATCACAATCCTCCCAGCAGATAAAGGCAGAACAGCAGTTATCATGGACACCGATGAATATGAACACAAAATGATGGAATTACTCAGTGACAATGCCTTTGAGATATTAAGAAAAGACCCAACAGAAGACAAGAAAAAGAAACTTAAAGCATTACTCAAACCGTTACTCGATGAAAATAAAATAGATAAACAGCCATATAATCAATTAGTACCCACAGCCAACGTCATCCCCAGGATTTACGGTACACCAAAAATACACAAACCAGGAACACCATTACGCCCCATAGTAGATAGCATTGGTTCAGTGACATACAACTTATCAAAAGCACTCACCGAAATAATTAAACCATTACTAGGACTCACAGACCAACACTGCAAAAACTCAAAACAACTGGCAGAAGAACTAAAAAACATAAAAATGCAACAAGACGAAGTTTTCATTTCACACGATGTCATATCTCTTTTCACCAGAACACCTACGGAAGCCACCATACAGGTAGTACAAGACAAATTAAAAACAGATAGGACGCTCAAGAAACGCACAAACCTCACTGTACAAGACATCACTCAGCTCCTTCAATTCATCGCCACATCCACATACTTTCAGTTCAGGAACGCAATTTACAGACAAAAGGAAGGTTTTGCCATGGGAGACCCACTATCAGCCATCATGTGCGGCTTTTTCATGGAAGACCTGGAGCAGGAAGCACTCACTACAATACCAGTGGAATACAGACCAACACTCTGGAAACATTATGTGGACGACATATTGGAAAAAGTAAAGCAGGGATACACTCAACAACTTACCGACCATCTCAATACTATAGACAATACCGGCAATATAAAATTCACACATGAAGAGGAAACGGAGCAGTCAATAGCATTTTTGGACTTAAAAATACATCACACAGAAGAGGGGGACATCAAAATAAAAGTACACAGGAAACCCACACACACCGACCAATATTTAAACTGGACTTCCGAACACCCCATAATGCACAAAATATCTGTAGTTAGAACATTGCATAAACACGCAGCAATAATTACAGATGCACAGGACAAAGAACAGGAAGAACAACATATACAACACGCACTGAAGGCATGTCAATATCCACAATGGGCAATATCCAAAGGGGCAGAACAGGTCAAAAACAATAAAACACAGAAGAAAGAGAAAAAACAAACAAGAACACAGGGGAGTAGTAACATTGCCATACATCAGAGGAATAACGGAATGCATTCAAAGAGCAATGAGGAAATACAGCATTAACACACCTGTCAAACCACACACAACACTCCGTCAGATCCTGGTTCATCCCAAAGACAGAATACATCCGGACAACAGATGCAACGCCATATATGAGATTCCATGCCAATTATGCAATAAAACTTACATTGGGGAGACAGGAAGGAGTTTCAACACAAGGAAAAATGAACATAAGAAAGAGTGCGAAAAGGAGACAGCTACAAGACAAACCCGAACAATAAAAGAAAAGGCACAACAGGAAAATTATAAGTCAGCCATAACAGATCATTGCAAAAGGGAAAATCATATTATGGACTGGGGGAATGCCAGAGTCATCCGCACAGAAGATAACAAACATCAGCGCTGGATCAGGGAGGCCATAGAGATCCGTAAGCGAAGTCCGAGGACTATCAACCGAGATGAGGGAGCATACATGCTCTCCCATACCTGGAGTGCCATCTTGCAGGGGACGAACTGACAGTAGAAGGCGTGACCGACCTGTCAATCCAGACAGGAAAGCCACGCCTTCGGAAACATCAGCTGATAAAAGATGCGTCACCAATAACATCCGGTGACACTCTGAGGAAGACGACAGTCGTACGTCGAAACATGTCAGGTAAACAAACCTAAAAACTAGATGTCTGATAAAAAAGAAAAAACTAACAAGGATGGTATCTGCCTTGAGCCAAGCCATAGGGGGCTTATAGATGTCAATGATAGACACACCTTCAACTAGGGTGGCTGCCCATTCCATG
This sequence comes from Neoarius graeffei, assembly GCF_027579695.1. Classification (NCBI taxonomy): domain Eukaryota; kingdom Metazoa; phylum Chordata; class Actinopteri; order Siluriformes; family Ariidae; genus Neoarius; species Neoarius graeffei. Next base: position 15,524,880 of record NC_083582.1, read on the forward strand.
TGGTGGTCTGGGGAGGAGGCTACAATTGGTTTCCATTTTGCAGAGTTCTTGACGAAAGTAGCTATCCCATGGATGTCACTCTGTGTGCAGCTAAGGTAAATCCTGTGATCTTCAGATGGGAGCTGTCAGTGATATGCGTTTCTTGGAGAAGGATTGCTGTAGCTTTGTGTGCCTGTAGGAGGTGCTCAATTAAGGTGATCTTAGCCTTAGTGAGGCCTTCCACATTCAATTGCAACACAGTGATGCCATCCTATATAACATCCATCCCTGTTCTCTCCATGGGAAAAGTGTGTATGGTAAGTGAGCTCAGTGTAGCTGGCCAGAAAATCCTGAGAGTTAACTAGTGTCCAAAGCTCTGTGAGAACGTGTGTCTATGTATTGCAATGTCATTAATTTTCTGACATCAAGTTATCGGTTTTACAGGAGGCAAATGTTCTGTGAAACTCCAGTCACACTCTAAACTGGAACAAGCTGCTGCTAATCACACAAAGAGGTCTTTTAATTAAAAAAAAATATATATATGTGACCCCTCACCGAATCCAGGGACACATGTCGACCGAAACAAATCCGAGATAATCACAAAAGAAGCATTTTTTTTTTCGAAATTTGTGATTTTTTGTTTTTTTCCATCATGTGCAAGTTGAGAGCTTGAAGAATGCAATCAGTATTTCAGATAATAGATTTTGTTGGAAAAGCATACATTTTTTTTTTGTTGTTTCAAATTGTCTCGTTTTTGTCAGGACTGTAGCCTGCTGGGGGGTGTGGGTAAATTACCATATGGGCCATTCAGATGATGATTTAAGTCTTTTTTTTTTCGCGAATCAGCTGTATGATACGAGCTGAGCTCATGGCTACTTAAGCTGCATACAGGCATGTAATTTCACTATGGAATGAGCAAGCTAAACAGAGTGCAGAGGAGCTGAAACACCGCGAAGCAAACAGACACACGGTAGTTACATCAGAGATAACCATTTCTAGCAAAAAAAAAAACGCAACCTCGTTTTCCAGATTGAATGGAATACTTGAATGATCGGATGATACACGGACCATTCTAGGACTACATTCCATCGGAGGCATTGATGTGTGCAAGGCGACATTTCTCTTTCTGATGGGGTAAGTTTATTAATCTAAGGCTGTGTGGTTATTTTTGCATGTAACGGAGAGTGTTGTGGTTTGGTTAAGCCTAGGTCGCAACCGGACGTATGATTTTTTTGGCCGTGCGAATTTTGGCGTTTCCCAAATCGCTGCGTTTTTTTTTTTTTTTGTTCACGGAGAAAGACACGCGTTGGCCGTAAGTTTGTCTTGCAACCTGAAAAAACCGTAAGCACCCGTAGAGTTTGTCTGACATGACAACGAACCTCTGCGGCCAGTCTACGGCTCGAAAATCAGCACGTCACACGCGCGCTCTCGTGCGTTTCATGCGCACCCTCTGTTCGTTTCTTGCGTTTTTTGCATGTAGACCGGCCGTAGGAGCACGTACAGCCGGTTGTGACCGAGGCTTTACATGAAACTAGCATTGTGTTAGTTGTGTCATCATCGTGCTATCTTTCTTTCTTATGGTGTGAGTAATTTTTCAACCACAAAACGTTAAAGTATACTTTAGGACTTATTTTTGTACTTCATAATTGTTTTGGGCATACTTTGCATGGAAGGAAAATTGACGTGGTGATCTTTGTTTACATGAAAGTAGCATCGTGCTAGCTCGTAGGGGGTAGAGCTTTCCTTAATGTCATGCAAATGAGCACCATTATGTGCCCGCCCTACACCCAGAGTAGCTGAGATGGAAAACTTTGAGGGCGATTTTCTCCCTTTTCTGTTTTAAGAGGTATGCACTTTCAAAAGGCCACACATTCTTCAAATATTGTCAGATCTCCACATGGAAGGCATCATTGGAAAGCTTAGAAACTGTACTTTCTGAATCTGTCAATAACTCAAAATGCCCCTGGGCGGACATGTGTCCCTGGATTCCGTTATCTGACACATATTTTCCTCAGACCTGGACATGCGCAAGATAATTGTTTGGACTGTTTTGCAGCACCTGGAGCTTATATGAGGTCAGATTGTGATATTGCTTCACAGACAAAGGAAGGACAACAGGTGATTTATTCCAGACAGAAGGCATGAAGCAGGAAACTGAATGGGGGGGGGGGGAATAAAAATATAAGTTACATGTTGCTTAATTAGTTTTATTCTTTGCTGTCATTACAAATGCTAGTAAATGAGTTGACAGTAACAAAGAGGCATTGGTTGCCAGATTTGCTGGATAGTTAGCAAGTCTGATTAGCAGATGTTTATATTTTTGCATGTGTTTGTTTCTTTTTTGCAGGTACAAGTTTGCATTTAACAGAGGTGGAAAGAGTACTAAAATATTATACTCAAGTACAAGTACTGTTACTCTGATGAAATTTTACTTAAGTACAAGTAAAGTTACCAGACAAAAAATCTACTCAAGTAAAAGTAAAAAGTAGATCATTTAAAATGTACTTTGAGTAAAAGTAAAATGTTACTTTTAACAATGGGTGTTTTCTGCCTCCATTGTGTTGTGCAAAAATGAAAAAGAAGAGGAAACAAGGATGTATGTACATCTCAACCCAGATGTTTTATTTAAAGGAAGTGTACAGTGGTGCTTGAAAGTTTGTGAACCCTTTAGAATTTTCTATATTTCTGCATAAATATGACCTAAAACATCATCAGATTTTCACACAAGTCCTAAAAGTAGATAAAGAGAACTCAGTTAAACAAATGAGACAAAAATATTATACTTGGTCATTTATTTATTGAGGAAAATGATCCAATATTACATATCTGTGAGTGGCAAAAGTATGTGAACCTTTGCTTTCAGTATCTGGTGTGACCCCCTTGTGCAGCAATAACTGCAACTAAACGTTTCCAGTAACTGTTGATCAGTCCTGCACACCAGCTTGGAGGAATTTTAGCCCATTCCTCCGTACAGAACAGCTTCAACTCTGGGATGTTGGTGGGTTTCCTCACATGAACTGCTCGCTTCAGGTCCGTCCACAACATTTCCATTGGATTAAGGTCAGGACTTTGACTTGGCCATTCCAAAACATTAACTTTATTCTTCTTTAACCATTCTTTGGTAGAACAACTTGTGTGCTTAGGGTCGTTGTCTTGCTGCATGACCCACCTTCTCTTGAGATTCAGTTCATGGACAGATGTCCTGACATTTTCCTTTAGAATTCGCTGGTATAATTTAGAATTCATTGTTCCATCAATGATGGCAAGCCATCCTGGCCCAGATGCAACACAACAGGCCCAAACCATGATACTACCACCACCATGTTTCACAGATGGGATAAGGTACTTATGCTGGAATGCAGTGTTTTCCTTTCTCCAAACATAATGCTTCTCATTTAAACCAAAAAATTCTGTTTTGGTCTCATCCATCCACAAAACATTTTTCCAATAGCCTTCTGGCTTGTCCATGTGATCTTTAGCAAACTGCAGATGAGCAGGAATGTTCTTTTGGAGAGCAGTGGCTTTCTCCTTGCAACCCTACCATGCACACTATTGTTGTTCAGTGTTCTCCTGATGGTGGACTCATGAACGTTAACATTAGCCAATGTGAGAGAGGCCTTCAGTTGCTTAGAAGTTACCCTGGGGTCCAGTGTGACCTCACTGACTATTACACGCCTTGCTCTTGGAGTGATCTTTGTTGGTCGACCACTCCTGGGGAGGGTAACAATGGTCTTGAATTTCCTCCATTTGTACACAATCTGTCTGACTGGGGATTAGTGGAGTCCAAACTCTTTAGAGATGGTTTTGTAACCTTTTCCAGCCTGATGAGCATCAACAACGCTTTTTCTGAGGTCCTCAGAAATCTCCTTTGTTTGTGACATGATACACTTCCACAAACATGTGTTGTGAAGATCAGACTTTGATAGAGCCCTGTTCTTTAAATAAAACAGGGTGCCCACTCACACCTGATTGTCATCCCATTGATTGAAAACACCTGACTCTAATTTCACCTTCAAATGAACTGCTAATCCTAGAGGTTCACATACTTTTGCCGCTCACAGATATGTAATATTGGATCATTTTCCTCAATAAATAAATGACCAAGTATAATATTTTTGTCTCATTTGTTTAACTGGGTTCTCTTGATCTACTTTTAGGACTTGTGTGAAAATCTGATGTTGTTTTAGGTCATATTTGTGCAGAAATATAGAAAATTCTAAAGGGTTCACAAACTTTCAAGCACCACTGTATCAAATTGAATGCTTAGGATAATGCTGCATTAAAACTGAGACAAACAAAAAAGGTCAATACACATAGTCATGTCGTTTACATCGCCCTGACCACACACAAAGCATTGTACACGAAATATGAAAGTGAAATGTTGCACCGAAATCTTGTAGCTTGCCTGTGTGCACTGTGTGTTATTGAACAATTCAATTCAAACATTATTTGTTTTGCTTAGTATTCCTTTCTGGCCTGTTGGATGTAGAATGGTAGGAGGACTGATCACGTCAGGTTGGCGAGCTAACTTGCTTGCATGATTAGCCAACCGAATAACAGACTAGTTACCGTTATGTTACAGTACCAACAGGTTGCTACTTCAACATTAGCAATGCCATCCACTATTTTTGGAATATACCCAGCCTATTGTCGGTTTTACTATGGAAAGGAAACATTATGATCAGGGGCGCAGATACGTTTTTTGAACTGGGGGGGACAAAAAACTGGGGGGGACAAAGCTGCCAGCAAACCAACCCCGATATGCCTGTCAAACTTGTTGTGGGTAACCATAGCAACCAAGCTCGAGACCTGTGCAGTCTGCGCAGCTCAACCAACTGAATATCAGTCTTTGTTTTGTTTTATGTGAGTTGTTGCAACTATGTATGTACTGCTGTGCACCTCAATAAACCGAATGGCAATTAGTCTTTTGATTTTTCCGTGAGGTTTGCCTTATGCAAAGAAAGACAGCATAGACGTTTTTTTCCTCCCTATAAGTGGGGGGGACCGAACGAGGTGAATTTAAATCTGGGTGGGATGAATCCCACCCGTCCCACCCTCTATCTATGCCCTTGATTATGATGCCAATGACAATACTTACCTCAACATGCTTGCACAGATTAGACGTCGAATTTTTGTATGCCGCAATGGTTGTCTTCTTGGGCATTGCATAATGAAACTGTCACCCCTTTTCTCTACAAAGCTGAAGTGATCACATATGTAGGGCCAGGGGTGCACTTCATTACTGGAAGAAATTGCGTTTTCTGCAGGGTCGTCCACCACAGGTTCCTCGGTCTCCTCCATGTCTGCAGGGGCGCTTTATCAACACCCGTGGCCCAGGGGCTAGGCCCCTCATAGGCTACCTGTCAACCCTACCCTTACCGTTGGCCAGGAAAACACTCTCTTATTTTATTTGCAATACGTGTCAAGCATTTACAGTGTAAGCGCGTAATTAGCCTAGAAGCCTACGATAGGTTACGTTTGGCTCAGCGTAGCTGCGCAAGGCCCACGCTCACATCGCTCAACACATCCGACCACAGAGGGAGAGAAGAACGCGCGCATTATCATTACAGAGCCGGTTCTCATTATTACCATGGACAGGACAGTGATACTGCATAACTTTCACGCAGGGGCATGGCCAGAGATAACCACACAAGCGCGCGTGCGCTAATATAGACCTATGTGTTGTAAACATAAAACACACACACACCTACAGACAAGTCCTTTTAAAAAATAAAATACATAAAAATAGCTCAGCGGCATGAAAACAAACATTCACTGCAAGACAAGGTGCCCTAGAATCGCCATCAGTTTTTAATATCTATATGGACTTTGTTGTCAGGATTGCACAGCATGAGATATCAAAACTGTACCCAGATACAGGCTTCAAGTTCAGATATTGCATTCCAAATGAGGTATCCATAAGAGAAATGCGTACGAAAGCACGAGCATCAGGAGAGGGTTGCATAACACAGATTCTATATGCAGATGATCAGGCCATACTCGCTGGATCCATCAAGGAGCTTCAGAATATTCTTCAGTTGTATGATAAGACTTACACCCGCTTTGGTTTACAAATATCATATGTCAAAACAGAAACAATGGCTTTTAACGTCAATGAGGATATCAAATGTAAACCAAGTATCATTTCCCTTGGCGGCACTAATATTAAAAACGTCCGCACCTTTAAATATCTTGGTTATAATGTCAGCAACTGTGATGAATCCTCACACTTCCTGCATGCTAGGATAAGTGCTGCATTCATGAAATGGAATGAACTGAAACACGTTCTAACCGACCACCGAATACTACTAAAAACCCGTATAAAGTTCCTAGTGGCATGCGTTCGATCTCGTCTCCTGTACAGCACACAGGCATGGCAACTATCATCCAGTGAAATTCACAAAATTGAGGTAGTGTGGCACGGCTTCCTAAGGAAAATGATTAAAGGTGGATATAAACGAAAGAATGCCCCTGACCAAAAGAACACTACAAATGAAGATATAGACTGGAGCTACAAGATGTCCAATGCTGACCTCCGGAAACTGACAGGAACCCAGGATATAAAACTATCCTGCTATGTACAACAACTAAAATATATTGCTCACGTTTGCCGGATGGGCAATAACCAAGTGCAAAAGTAGCTCCTGTTTGACAAAAATGGTTACAAATGGACGAAATGGAAAAATCTGCTGGGCATAGACACCCAACAGATAAGACGTATGATGATGGACAAATCAAACTTTGAGCAACTGCTGCAACTGCTACAGCAGAAGCACCCCTAGAGAGTTTAACTTTTGACAGGGGCACATGATGATGATGATGATGATGAAGGAACTTGGCTCGGCGGCCACATGAAACATAAACACCATGGACAGCGGCCAAACTCATAACTCTACAGACCGAAATACACGAAACCAAGTCCTACTAGGGTCTATTTTACCGATCTATGTTCAAGCATCATGCAAGTCTTCTTTCTCCTTGAATAAGACCGTGCATTCAACTGCCTTTTTGACATGACTGCATCGAAATACCACTTGCAACAATATTTCACGCACTCCATCAAGAAAAAAGTTAAACATGATGAACACGGGCATACTGTTTTGAGCATATGATTTTTAAAAAAGAAACTAGCTACATCAAAGTCCTTCAATAAACCCATCCTTTAGCGCAAATGAGCTTAACCTAGTTCAAAGCACGACGCTAGCAGTAGCTGCATAAGGCAAAATCATGTGGGCCTTTCATCAACAACAAGCCACGGCGGGCAAACATTAATAATCGAGTGTCCTTACCTTAAAACGTTGTCTTGACCACAGAACTTCTCAAGTATTTCACTTAAATCCACACGGGTTAACAACACACCCAACACAGCTAGCGAGAAATGTGGATATGCGCTAGCTTTGTATTGCTGTTCCCCTCAGTATGCTTACTCTGTCTGCTGCCCGAACTGTGAAAATTATAGGCTACAATCTTTTCATCAATTTCTTCAGTAGATGCCGTTTTAGACATTTTATTATCCCCATCGAAATATGCTATTATACTAACAGGATTATAACTCAAATCACACGACACGTATTCAAATCACAACTGATTTATTTTACTGTTGGACAGATGATAGCATATCTAGCCTAGCTGCACATAGCCTAGCTGCTGGTAGTCTGATAACTGATAAGTAGCTGATATTCTGAACAGATTGGTGATCCTTACCTTAAAAAAGTCTGTGACTTTAGGCAATGATTCTATCATTACCTGCATCTCTCTTTTTTTTCCTTTTATGCGCCCCGCTAACATGTGAACACTTCATCTTTCAAAGCCTCTAAATTTGTGTCTCAGTAGTCTGCAGTCTTTGGCGCGCTTTCGTGCGTGACGTTACATTTTGTTATATTTTATTCTGGTTCAGTTGTGGGTGTTTGTTTCGCGAACCACATCCACCATGTCTCTTACAGCAGGCTACTGTGTGCTCATTTATTTCTAACCTTATTTCTATCCGTACATTAATGTAGGCCCACGATTCCGACAGTTTATTATTTTATTAATATTAAAAGGCCCCTGATTGGCTGTGGCCCAGGGGCTTGAGCCCCACGAAGCCCCCCCCTTAAAGTGCCGGTGCATGTCCGCCATCGTCTGTGTGAGACTCGCGCGCGCGACAACTGTCCTTCCCGTGATTTATTTCCAGAACGCATTTCCCCTTCTCCATTTTAGCCTTTTTTTATTTTTTATTTTATTTTTTTTTTACTCAGTAACGGTTGTGATGTAAAATGTACCGAAGTACACTACTTAAAAGAAAACATACTTAAGTAAAAGTAAAAGTACACTCTTTAAAAATTACTTGAAAAAGTATAAGTACACAAAAAAGCTACTCAAGTACAGTAACGCGAGTAATGTAATTCGTTACTTTCCACCTCTGGTATTAGCAAATACATAAAATGTGGTTAACTAGAATCCATGCTAATGATATGATGACGTTCAAGATATTCTTTTAAAAAAGATATGATTTACTTTGTGTGTGGGTTTTTTTTTAATTAATCACTTGCTTGCAGTCTATAAATTTGGTGAATGGGTTCAGGTAAACTAGTGAAACTAAAAGGTTTTTTTTTTCATAACCAATAATAAACATCTTGTGGAAAAGGATATTTCAATCATGAGACATGAAACAGATTCACACATTAATGTAAAAGGTCACCAGAAAAGGTCAAAATTGTGGGGTTTTTTTTTTTGCGATATCTTCCTTCATATTCATTATACAGTGGGGCAAAAAAGTATTTAGTCAGTCACCAATTGTGCAAGTTCTCCCACTTAAAAAGATGAGAGGGCTGTAATTTATCATACAGTAGGTATACCTCAACTATGAGAGACAAAATGAGAAAAAAAAATCCAGAAAATCACATTGTCTGATTTTTAAAGAATTTATTTGCAAATTATGGTGGAAAATAAGTATTTGGTCAATAACAAAAGTTCATCTCAATACTTTGTTATATACCCTTTGTTGGCAATGACAGAGGTCAAACGTTTTCTGTAAATCTTCACAAGGTTTTCACACACTGTTGCTGGTATTTTGGCCCATTCCTCCATGCAGATCTCCTCTAGAGCAATGATGTTTTAGGGCTGTCGCTGGGCAACATGGACTTCCAACTCCCTCAAAGATTTTCTATGGGGTTGAGATCTGGAGACTGGCTAGGCCACTCCAGGACCTTGAAATGCTTCTTACGAAGCCACTCCTTCGTTGCCCGGGCGGTGTGTTTGGGATCATTGTCATGCTGAAAGACCCAGCCATGTTTTATCTTCAAGGCCCTTGCTGATGGAAGGGGGTTTTCACTCAAAATCTCACGATACATGGCCCCATTCATTTTTTCCTTTACACGGATCAGTCATCCTGGTCCCTTTGCAGAAAAACAGCCCCAAAGCATGATGTTTCCACCCCCATGTTTCACAGTAGGTATGGTGTTCTTTGGATGCAACTCAGCATTCTTTCTCCTCCAAACACAACAAGTTGAGTTTTTACCAAAAAGTTCTATTTTGGTTTCATCTGACCACATGACATTCTCCCAATCCTCTTCTGGATCATCCAAATGCTCTCTAGAGCAATTCCAGCGTTATGGACGTGACACTTGAACTCAAAATGGCAACAAATGACCCAGTGCATGTTTTATTGTCTCCCAGTATTTAAACAGGTGTTGCATACTTTAAGGCTGTACCATACTGGAGAAGTGATAGAACAAGAACAATTCCCATAGTACATCTAGGGCAGGGGTGCCCAACCTTTTTTTAACCAAGATCTACTTTTGAAGTTGATGGCATGCTGAGATCTACCAAGTCAAGATCAAGGGCCGGGCAATAATTCAAACAAGGAGCCGCAATCGCAGATCACACGTAGTTGAGTTTTTATTTGCACAGGAGGAGAATAGGCAGTATAAATGCACAAAAAAATGAGGAACTGATCAACATGTCACAAATAGGTTGTCCAAAACAGAACTTCAGAGGCACATCATCTCTCTCTCTCTCTCTCTCTCTCTCTCTCAACCACACACACACACACACACACACACACACACACACACACACACACACACACACACACACAACTACAGAAAAGAACACTCCAAAAACTCCATAACAGAAATCCAAAATTGGAAAACATCAATTCAACATGAATTCAACAGATTAACACACACACACACACACACACACACACACACACACACACACACACACCTACAGAAAAGAACACTCCAAAAACTCCATAACAGAAATCCAAAATTGGAAAACATCAATTCAACATGAATTCAACAGATTAACACACACACACACACACACACACACACACACACACCAGAAGAGATAACTTCAAAGCAGGAAGGAGAAGAGAAGTCCAATATTTCAAAATGATAAACTTCACTGGAGAGTGGCAATAGCAGGGAAACCAGCAGTTGGATTTAAATGAATCTGGAAAACAGATAAAATACTCCTCTAAGTATATGGATATGATATGAATATGTCATTCAAGATACTACTACTACTACTACTACTACTACTAATAATAATAATAATAATAATAATAATAATAAACACTTCTCTACCTTAGTGGGACTTCTGGCACTGGGAGGAGGCAGCTAGCTTCTCGTAATCCGGACAGTAGGAGTTGAGTGCCAGCCTTAAGCAGGCTGCGAGGTGGTCATCAGTCAGTGTGGTTCTGTACTTGGACTTGATTATTTTCATGTGTGAAAAGGCAGACTCACACAAATATGTTGATCCAAAAAGGGAAGTCATATTCAGTGCGCATTGTCTGAGGTTTGAATACTTCTCTTCCAGCAGCAGGTTCCAGAATTCGCCAGTTATCCCAGGTGTTGCTCTGCATTTGATCTCAATGTCATTTTGCAGTGTGAGAATTTCATTCTCGACAGCACTGGAGTCCAGGCTGAAGAGTGTGGCTACTTTGGGCGCAATGCAATCCACATCAACATTTTCACCAAATGGAAAGCACAGAAACTGAGCAACAGGCTCAATGGACGCAAAGTCAGTAAACCGGCGCTCAAACTCCAAAAGAATGTTTTGGATCTGTTGCTCATAACGAGCAAGTTCCACACTGTCTTTGCCCTGACGGCGGAGCTCAGCCTCCAAGTGCGGAAAGTTCCTGACATCACACTGTTGCAACCTGCGTACCAGCAGGCGCAACTTCGTTTTAAAGGTGTTCACTGAACTGATCATGTTGGCGATGTGCTTTCCTTTCCCCTGCAGCTCGAGATTCAAGTCATTGATCTTATTGGTGACATCTGTGAGAAAAGCCAAATCAGCGAGCCACTGACCGTCCTCCAGCTGAGTATAAGCAGCAGCATGGGTAGTTGTGTGCTTCAGGAACTCTTTAATTTCGGGCAAAAGTTCCAAAAATCTTTCGAGGAATTTGCCTCGGCTCAACCACCTGACGTCGGTGTGCAGCAGCAGATCGGTGTGGTCTGCACCTGCCTCCTCGAGCTGGGCACGGAATAAGCGCCTCTGTAAACTCCTGGCCCGAAAAGAGCACGCGATTTTTATAGCTACGTCCATGATGTCCTTCATGTTCAAAATCTTCCCGCACAGCCCTTGTTGGTGAATGATACAGTGATAGTTCAAAAAATCAGGGAAAGATTCCGACTGCTTGCACAAAGCAACGAACCCAGCAGTATGCCCAACCATAGATGGAGCCCCATCAGTTGTGATTGACGTAAGTTTGAAGAGGGGTAAATGCGACTTACTGACAAACTCCATAAACGTGTCAAAAACATCCGACCCTCTTGTGTGCCCTTTCAAAGGCAAAATTGTCAGAATCTCTTCTTTTGCCGTCATGTTATGAAAAACCATCCGAATGAAAACACATAACTGCGCCACATCCACAGCATCAGTTGATTCGTCAAATTGCAGCGAAAAACAAAGACAGCTCTCAATGTCATTTCTAAGCTGTTGTTCAATGTCCTCTGACATGGTCTCGCACCGCCTTGTAATGGTGTTCCTGGATAGCTGGGTTTCTTGAATAGCCGACATGATCTCCTTCTTGTTCTTGAAGTCAGCGAAAAGTGCATCCGCGGCCTCCACAAAGGCTTCTTTGAAAACTTCGCCGTCTTTAAAACATTTCTTGTGCTTTGCCAGAACACGACTCACACGGTAAGACGCTATCGTGGCAGTTTTACTCTTATTAACAGGTCGCGTAAAAACACTGCCTGCTTTGCGGCTAGCTGTCTCCTCAGGTTGTTTACCTTTTCAGTTCGTACAGCTGATTTCGCCGGGAAGTCTTTAGCATAGCTCTTGTGAACGGTCATGAAATGTCGCTCCAAATTTCCCTTCTTTGGAATGGCCACGGTAGCATTACAGATCAAACACACTGGCTTTGAATTCGAAAAAACAAAAAAGTAATCCTCTTCCCACTCAGGATGAAAGTGATAATTTTTAGCTTTTTTGGTTTCCGCCATTATCTTCTCAGCTTCCACTACACTGGTTGCTAGGTTGTAACTAGGCGGACTCTAAAGCTTCTTCACGCTTTAGGCCCCTAGTTACAACCTAGCAACCATGGCAAACCATACCCAGCATGCAACAGAATAGGATTCAGAATTATTTATATATTTAAGAATTATTTATATATTTCTTAATTTTATTAATATGAAAATATATTCTGGTCACTCATGAACGATGGTTTTATTAGTGTGCTTTTTCAACAAAGTTTTTTTTTTTTTTTGTCATTCTCGCGATCGACTGAAACTCCGCCTGCGATCGACTGGTAGACCGCGATCGACTGGTTGGGCACCCTTGATCTAGGGCATACCAGAAAATCCCAATAAAAGATGCGTTATGGATGTGACAGAAAAAGTATCACTTTTCTTGGGTGACTGTACATTTTTATCAAACTCTGTGAAATCGTAAACCTAATGTCGAAATGGAGATATCCATTTGATAGAGGGGTCCAAGGTGAATATTAAAAAATCTTTGTTTAAAATATTTTGTACTTCATGCAGAGTTTCGGAAGGAAAAGTCAGCGTTATGGATGTGACGAAATTCCGTTATGGATGTGACGTCTAGCAAACTTCAGACAGGCCTGGACATGTACTGGCTTAAGCAGGGGGACACGTCTGGCACTGCAGGATTTGAGTCCCTGGCAGCGTAGTGTGTTACTGATGGTAGCCTTTGTTACTTTGGTCCCAGCTCTCTGCAGGTCACTCACTAGGTCCCCCCGTGTGGTTCTGGGATTTTTGCTCACCGTTCTTGTGATCATTTTGACCCCACAGGGTGAGATCTTGCATGGAGCCCCAGATCAAGGGAGATTATCAGTGGTCTTGTATGTCTTCCATTTTCTAATAATTGCTCCCACAGTTGATTTCTTCACACCAAGCTGCTTACCTATTGCAGATTCAGTCTTCCCAGCCTGGTGCAGGTCTACAATTTTGTTTCTGGTGTCCTTTGACAGCTCTTTGGTCTTGGCCATAGTGGAGTTTGGAGTGTGACTGTTTGAGGTTGTGGACAGGTGTCTTTTATACTGATAATGAGTTCAAACAGGTGCCATTAATACAGGTAACGAGTGGAGGACAGAGGCGCCTCTTAAAGAAGAAGTTACAGGTCTGTGAGAGCCAGAAATCTTGCTTGTTTGTAGGTGACCAAATACTTATTTTACCGAGGAATTTACCAATTAATTCATTAAAAATCCTACAATGTGATTTCCTAGATTCTTTACCCCCATTCTGTCTCTCATAGTTGAAGTGTACCTATGATGAAAATTACAGGCCTCCCTCATCTTTTTAAGTGGGAGAACTAGCACAATTGGTGGCTGACTAAATACTTTTTTGCCCACTGTATTTACTTCAAACCAATTCCAAAATGTTCATCTTTCAATTCTGTTTCCATTGATATGCTATCTCTCATAGTTTTCTTAGTAGTTGGGGGTCAAATTTCAGGGGGGTCAAGGTCATTGCTAAAATTTGTATATTTTCCATTATAACTCAAATGGTTAGAGAGAGATGTTTATCATTATCAACATATATAGGAAGTCTCATATGGGCTTTCATTTGGCCCCATGACCTTTTGACCTTGTTTGTTAACAGACAGACAGACAGACAGACAGACACACACACACACACACACAATCTAGCATCTAGACTGTTGCACCAATTGACTTAGAATTTTCAGGGTAGATGGACAATAGTCCATAGATTACCTGATAAAATTTTGGGGGTAATCGGGTCAAGGTGAAGGTCAAGGTCACTGGAAAGGTCAACCTTTTGGTCAAAATAACATTTTCCATTATAACTCAAATGGTTGCTGATAGGCAAATGTTTATTATTATGAGCATATAGGAACTTCCATATGGCCTTTCATTTGGCACTATGATCTTTCACCTTAAGTGACCTTGAAAGGTCAAACTCAAGGTCACAGATTTTCAGAGGGCTATAACTTAAACGGTTGATGGTAGACAGATGTTTACCATTATCAACTTATAGGAAGTGCTATATGGGCTTTCATTTGGCACCATGACCAAATGACTTTGTCAAACTCAAGGTCATGGATTTTCATAGGACTATAACCTGACAGCTGATGATTGAGAAATATTACCCTTATCAACATATAGGTATAAAATATTTGCTGACGGGCAAGGTTTGTTTTACCTGGCGACACTTGTTTTTATACAGTGAATGGCTAGGCCTAAAGTGCCAAACAGTAAGTGTTACAGTAACATAAGGCAGTTTGCTAACAAACGATTAGTTAGTTAGCAGTTATTCATAACAAGCACAAGCTGTTAAAGGGACTGGTACAGCATTTAAACACGGGTGATAATAGTACTGTTAGGACTTGGACTGTTTTGGCCTCTAGAGGCCGCTGTTATTTCCTTTTCGTGTCTTGTTTATTTTGGCCTCTAGAGGCCGCCACTGTTCCTGTGTTTTGTGTTTTTGTTAATTGCCTGTTAGTCCTAATTATCTTCACCTGTGTCCTTAATTAGTTTGTGTATTTATACCCCTGAGTTCAGTCCTCTTGTCACGGAGTCTTTGTGCTGTTATGTTTATCTCCAGTTTCCTTTGTACTGTGTTTTGTGGATCTTCTGAGCTTTTGCATTTTTGCCTTTTTCTTTTTGAATTATACTCTTTGTTTTTGTTTTTTTTGTTTTGCCCTGGATTGTATATAGTGTACATAGTATAAATAAACCTTTTGTTACTTTTTCTACTTCCGCCTCACGCCTCTGCATTTGAGTCATTCCCCTGGTGGCCTAGTGGGGGTTTGCTGGATCATCACACCAACGAACCAGGTTCGAATCCCAGCAAAACCCTAACAGAAAGACTCCGTCATGACCGACTCAGCAGAAGCTGCTTCAACTGTCTACCCGGCCAACCTTCAGGGAATTATGGCAGCTTTGACACGCTTCGGAGCGACCATGGACGTACGCTCACCAGCCAACGTGAGGCCCTTGCTCGCCACGAGGAACTGCTTCAGCAAATTGGGAAAACCCTGGCACAGCTGACATCTCTGCCTGCATCTCCTGCTCCTGATCCAGTTCCTGCTCCTGATCCAGCTCCCACTCCTGCTCCAGTGCCTCCTGCCATGCTGCCTTCTTCACCTCGCGAACCCAGCCTTCCTGCACCACAGAGGTATGACGGCAAGCACAGTGAGTGCCGAGAGTTCCTTACCCAGTGTCAACTCACCTTTGAGCTTCAGCCTACCACCTACACTACGGATCGCCGCAAGATTGCCTTTGTGATCACCTTATTAGCTGGTAAGGCGTGAGCCTGGGCTACTGCTATCTGGCAAAGACAGGGACCTGAGTGCTTTGATTTCCAGCTGTTTTCTGAAGAGATGCTTCGGGTCTTCGATCAGGCAGACATCAGTACCGACGCAGCCCGAAAGCTCATGTCCATCCGGCAAGGAGGAAGCGTCGCAGATTACGCCATCTCGTTCCGAACACTCGCAGCAGTAAGGGGATGGAACGAGACTGCCCTGGTGTCAGCCTTCCACCATGGTCTGTCTGACCCCATCAAGGACGGTCTGGCCTCTATTGGATGCCCAAGTGACCTCGAAACCCTCATCTCACATGCTATTCGTCTGGACAACAGGATGAGAGAACGCCACCAAGCCTTGAGCCCCCCCAGCCTCCCTACCTCTACCTGGAGACCATCTACCTCCTTCAGTGACTGTCCAGAACCCATGCAAGTGGGTCGTACTCGCCTCTCCGCATCTGAGAGGGAGCGCAGAAGGAGGGACAAGTGCTGCATCTACTGTGGCAAGCCTGGTCACTTCCGAGCATCATGTCCCGAACTCTTGGGAAAAGGACAGCCCCGTCCAGCCGAGGGAGGGTTGTGACGGGGCCTACCCTCTCTCCCGGACTCCCTGGTCAAGGAATCTACATCCCGGTCTCCATCTCCTGGGGTGAGTCTGTCCACTCTTGTCAAGCTTTGATAGACTCAGGGGCGGCTGGGAACTTTATGGATATTCACTTCGCCCAAAGCATCAATATACCTACTGCACCTCTTGAAGTCCCTCTGTCTGTGTCTGCCCTCGATGGCCAAGCGTTAGGTGATGGAAGAGTCACCCAAGTTACTTCTCCAGTCTTCCTCCAGTCTCAAGGTCACAAGGAAGAAATATCCCTGCACCTGATTCCTTCACCTGAGTTCCCAGTTATTCTAGGCCTTCCTTGGCTTATTCGCCACAACCCTCGCATAGACTGGGTAACAAGCCAGGTTGTGGAATGGGGCCCTGCATGCCATGCCTCTTATCTGCTCTCTAGCTCTCCTGTGTCTCCTGCCGAGCCCCCTGATCTCACCGAGTTATCTCAAGTTCCCACAGAGTACTGGGATCTCAAGGAAGTATTCAGCAAGAGCAGGGCCACCGTTCTTCCTCCGCACCGGGCCTACGACTGTGCCATCGACTTGCTCCCTGGGACTACCCCTCCTCGTGGCAGACTGTTTTCCCTCTCTCAGCCAGAATGCAAGGCTATGGAGGAATACCTCAAAGACGCCCTGGTCTCTGGGTTCATTCGACCCTCCACCTCACCTGCTGGTGCCGGCTTCTTCTTTGTCGGCAAGAAGGATGGGGGGCTTCAACCATGTATTGACTACAGGGGCCTGAACAAGATCACTGTGCGCAACCGATATCCCCTTCCGCTGATGTCCACTGCTTTCGACCTGCTCCAAGGCGCCACCGTCTTCACCAAGTTGGACCTACGGAACGCATACCACCTCATCCGTATCCGACAGGGAGACGAGTGGAAGACTGCCTTTAACACCCCGTCTGGGCACTACGAATACCAGGTGATGCCCTTCGGACTCACCAACGCACCAGCTGTTTTTCAGGCCCTAATCAACGACGTCTTAAGGGACATGATTAACCTGTACGTCTTTGTCTACCTCGATGACATCCTTATCTTTTCCAAGACCATGAAGGAGCACCGCCACCATGTCCGCCAGGTTCTCCAGAGGCTGCTACAGAACAATCTGTTCACCAAGGCCCAGAAATGCGAATTTCATGTTCCCGAGGTCTCCTTTCTGGGATTTATTGTACGGACAGGCCAACTCCAAATGGACCCTGCCAAGACCCTGGCCGTCTGGGACTGGCCTACTCCCAAGTCCGTTAAGGAGGTTCAGCGGTTCTTAGGATTCGCTAACTTCTACCGCAAGTTCATCAGGAACTTCAGTTCTGTGGCAGCACCCATGTCAGACCTCACCAAAGGGACAGGTGGATCTTATGGCTGGTCTCCTCAGGCAGAAAAGGCGTTCAAAGACCTCAAGGCCCGCTTCTGCACGGCACCCATTCTGGTCCTCCCGGACACCTCCCAACCATTCATCGTGGAGGTGGACGCCTCGGACAGTGGTGTCGGCGCGGTACTCTCTCAACGTTCGGAAGGAAAGCTGCACCCCTGCGCTTACTTCTCCCACCGCCTGAGTCCTGCGGAGTCCCGGTACGATGTGGGGGATCGAGAACTGCTAGCGGTCAAACTGGCCCTTGAGGAGTGGAGGCACTGGCTGGAGGGAGCGCAACATCCATTCCTGGTTTGGACTGACCACAAGAACCTGGAGTACCTCCAGCAAGCCAAGAGACTGAACCCTCGACAGGCTAGGTGGGCCCTGTTTTTCAGTCGGTTTGACTTCACCCTCTCGTACCGTCCCGGCTCCAAGAACACCAAACCTGACGCACTGTCCAGGCTGTTCTCTGCCACTAACAGGGAGAATGAAGTCAGGCCTATTATCCCGGTGTCCCGGATTGTGGCCCCTGTCCGCTGGGGTATTGAGGAGGCTGTTCGACGAGCCCAACGCCAGGACCCCGGTCCTGGGACGGGGCCACCGGGCCTCTTGTACGTCCCACATCAAGCCCGGGCCAAGGTTCTCCAGTGGGGTCACTCTTCCCTTCTCACCGCCCACCCGGGAGCTCGGAGGACCCTGGACTTCCTGAAAAGACGCTTCTGGTGGCCTAACATGGAGCAGGAAGTAAGGTCATTTGTCCTGTCCTGTGAGGTTTGCACCAGAACCAAGAACCCACGACAGCGTCCCCAGGGTCTCCTGCATCCTCTGACCATTCCCCGGCGTCCCTGGTCCCACGTGGCAGTCGACTTCATCACGGGTCTCCCTGAGTCACAAGGTAACATGGTCATTTTGGTCATTGTTGACAGATTCTCCAAGGCCTGCCGCTTCATACCTCTGTGCAAACTCCCCTCTGCTCTTGAAACAGCGAAACTTATATTTAATCATGTCTTCCGAGTCTTTGGTCTTCCACAGGACATCGTCTCAGACCGAGGGCCCCAGTTCTCCTTCCGAGTGTGGCACGGGTTCTGCAAGGTCATCGGAGCCACTGCCAGCCTCTCCTCTGGGTTTCACCCACAGTCCAATGGTCAGACGGAGAGGCTCAACCAGGACCTGGAAACCACCCTGCGAGGCCTGGCTATGGATAACCCGACATCATGGAGCACCTGGCTGCCATGGGCAGAGTACACCCACAACACCCTGCAGTCATCGGCCACCAAGCTGTCGCCATTCCAGTGCCAATTCGGGTTCCAGCCACCTCTGTTCCCGGACCAGGAGGAGGACGCGGGGGTGCCCTCGGTCAACCAATATGTGAGACGGTGTCGCAAGACCTGGAGCAAGGTCAGGAAGACCCTCATACAGACCTCCAGAACCAACCAGACTCAGGCCAACCGCCACAGAAGACCTGCACACACTTTCCGCCCTGGGCAGTGGGTTTGGCTGTCCACTAAGGACCTTCCGCTGCGGGTGGAGAACCGCAAGCTTGCTCCTCGCTACATTGGCCCCTTCAAGGTGGTGCGCAGGGTGAACCCTGTCTCCTACCGGCTCCAGTTGCCCCGGACTCTGAGGATCAACCCCACTTTCCATGTTTCCCTGTTGCGGCCTGTACTGACGTCTACGTATGCCCCTGCCCCTAGGAACCCCCCACCCCCCCGCATCTTCCAGGGGCAGACTGTGTTCCCTGTGCATCGCCTGCTTGACTCCCGCCGGGTCCGCGGCGGGTTGCAATATCTGGTGGACTGGGAGGGCTATGGTCCTGAGGAGCGCTGCTGGGTTCCTGCTCGGGATGTCCTAGATAAAGAACTGTGTCGGGACTTCCATTCGGCCCATCCGGATCGCCCTGGGAACGTCAGGAGACGCTCCTAGAAGGGGGGGTCCTGTTAGGACTTGGACTGTTTTGGCCTCTAGAGGCCGCTGTTATTTCCTTTTCGTGTCTTGTTTATTTTGGCCTCTAGAGGCCGCCACTGTTCCTGTGTTTTGTGTTTTTGTTAATTGCCTGTTAGTCCTAATTATCTTCACCTGTGTCCTTAATTAGTTTGTGTATTTATACCCCTGAGTTCAGTCCTCTTGTCACGGAGTCTTTGTGCTGTTATGTTTATCTCCAGTTTCCTTTGTACTGTGTTTTGTGGATCTTCTGAGCTTTTGCATTTTTGCCTTTTTCTTTTTGAATTATACTCTTTGTTTTTGTTTTTTTTGTTTTGCCCTGGATTGTATATAGTGTACATAGTATAAATAAACCTTTTGTTACTTTTTCTACTTCCGCCTCACGCCTCTGCATTTGAGTCATTCCCCTGGTGGCCTAGTGGGGGTTTGCTGGATCATCACACCAACGAACCAGGTTCGAATCCCAGCAAAACCCTAACAAGTACAAGCCCGAGGCATAACTAGAGACCTGTGCAGGTCTGAGCTCAGCCTTTTACGTCAATGCCAGGATTTGATCTGATATTGCAAAACCGGTTCCTTTCATGAAACGCGCATTCAGTCACAGAGGATTACATTGTGAACTGAGGTTATATAGCCTTACATAGTCGGTACACAGTGGCACCACACCATGACTGCGGAATCACTACCTGAGGCTGGCAAGCCAATTACATTCTTAAACATGCTTGAACTCAGTTAAACATACACATACAGACAGGTGCCTCTCTAGGCTTCAGCCAAAGGCTGAGTCAATAATGCACACAAGTGTAGCCACCTGATGGCTATCATAAGTAGCTTTAAGTGCTTAAGTCTGAAAGCACATCAACCAATATGGCAGCCAGGATGTGATATAAATTCATTGATAGCCTGGTACTGGAAGTTAAGTGTAGCCGATATAAACTTAGTTGTTAGCATGGATTTAGTCAGATGAGAAAGAGTTCTCTTCAAGTTAGTGTGGACAGCAGAGAATTTAGCAAATGGCAAAAAATGTGCAGAAAATTGACAAATTTTGCGTTTAGAGGCAAAAACTCGAATTTAGATAATCTATTTCAGTATTTCTCAACTGTTTTTTTTTTTAATTGATTGGATTTTTTTATTGGATCAAAAATTATTGGATCGTGGGACTGCTGGGAAGAAAATACATGTTGCTGAATACAAATGATAAAATGTAAAACTGTGAAAAAATGACAATAAAGCAAATTGTGTTAACAAGTAATAATAATAAAATAGGAATACTCTCCATAGCTGTTTTGATAGGCAATGAAAAATTCAGTCAATTCATCTTGAAACAGTTGATGCTAATATTGATAAATGGGCTGAAATTCCCTCCTCCAATAAAAGGCTGAAGAAAACTGCAACATAAATGAAGACAAACTGTCTATATGTGAGATGAGTTAGAGGCTGCAGAAAGCTTGCTCCATCGAAATTCATAAAGAAAGTAAAGGGACACATCTCAAATGAAGAAAATCAGTTGGGAAAATCTCCAGTGACATCATACAGAGGAGAATAAAAGCAGAATGTGAGGACATGAAGCAGAAGAAGGTAACATGTATTAAGGCAAGTGACTACAAACTAGATGACTCAACAGATGTATTGGATCAGGCCATCCTGATTTTGAGACTCTTATTACAAACAAATCACATTCTCAGGCAGGCTGCCATGGGGGGGGAGTTAGGATGATTATAAGGGCCCAGTATTAGCAGAGGGCCCTCAGAGGACAAATTAATATTATTACCATGTATAAGTTAATTTAATAAATAATAATTTTGTCTCTTATATTGAGCAAATACAACAGCCTTTTTGGTTTTCCATTTTCTGCAAAATTATTAGAATAGTCTTTGTATTTCACCCCTTTCCCTATTGATTACATGGCACAGTCTTGCACAGGCAGAGACAGAGTGTGACACCACATTACGTTTGTTGCTTTCCAATCCAGCACTAACATTAGCTGCACACAGTAGAAACAGAATTGATGGTGAACCATTGGTAGACTGATACCATCATGAAGAAGTTGGGTTACCAGAACCATAAAGAGAGGCAGCAGAAAGCTGAGAGAGAGAGAAAGTTACCCAGTGGTGGTGTTTTGTTTTTTGTTTTGTGTTTTGTTTTTTTAAGAAAGGTAGCCTATACATTTATTCACTGACCTATATTGGGGCAATATTCTTTTCTTCCATTGGGCCCAAAATTTCTAGCGGCACCCCTGTCCTCAGGTCTCCTATTGATTTGCACATCTCTGTTCTTGTGAGCTGCAGTTAATTCTAATTGTTTTTGCATTATTTTAAGATTTGTGCATATTTCATACTGACTATACAATTTGTAATTCATTATTTGTGTTTGTGTATGCATTTATATTTTTCATAGATTTTCATGTTAGTATCGTGAATAATTTTTGTGTTGAATAAATTGATATTTCCCACTATACAGTAAATACTTTTTTAGGTACAACTTTCATAACCTAGTATGTTAAGTTGATTTTATTAAATTTATGTCCATATGATAAACATATTTGGCCGTGTCTTGATATCCACGGGCGATTGCTCTAAGACAACAAGGGAGGCTCAGCCTCCTCTAAAAATGACGAACATCGTGTAGGATGAATTGCGCTAGGCTTATGTTATAGCCGACCTTATAACATTGCTATTTCAGATCCAGAATCATAGAAATATATGTGCTCAACCCACTACAGTGCGAAATCATTTCCTTATAACTTTAATGTGTGCGTGAGTTTTTCCCCCTTGTGACAGCGCGATGCAGCGCAGCCTCAGTGGACTTCAATGGCATTTGGGAGCTCTGCGCTTTTCAATCTCAAAATGCAAGACGATTATTGGACAAATATTGTGAAAACGCCCGCCCACGGAGTCTCATGGACTCCCAGCCTCAGTGGACTTCAATGGCATTTGAGAGCTATGTGCTTTTCAATCTCAAAATGCAAGACGGTTATTGGACAAATACTGCGAAAATGCCCGCCTACGGACTCCCAGCCTCACATGGGAGGGACATGGCAGTTTCCGCGAGGAGACTGGTGATTGGTGAAAGCAGCTGGATATTTTCTTTGATTGACAGCTCGTTTCAACTATAGACAGGCAGCGGTGAATCTCAGTTCAGTCCCATGCAGATTCGCAAGTGCTGTGGTGTATTGTAAGAGATCAGCTTACATTTCGATTTCATTCATTGCATATGGTTTCTACCAGCTTTTTTAGTTTGTATATATTTTCATTGTAAATAAAGTGTAAATATAGTGCTGTCAAGTTTGCTATCTTAGTTCCAGAAATTTTGTTTATTTGAGTGACTGAACTTGAACTTGAGGGGGCTAGTCAGCTAGCAAGAAAGCTGCGCACGGATGCCAAGCATTGCTGATTTAATTTTGGTGAAGCCATTTGCCAGTCTTCCTTTCGAGGAAAAAATTAAAATTAAAGAGCAGGGTAGACCAACGCCTCAAATTGACTTGGTGAAAAAGGTAGGGAATAATACTCGTTCCTTTCAGCTCTCCTGGTACGAGAAAGTGAATTGGCTAACAGCAAGTGACCCACATCAACAACAGTAAATAGGCTACTTTAGTAATATGTCATGGATGGACCAAAAATATAGAATCTATTTAAAATGTTTATGCTGAGTATATTATATTGGAATATATATTTTTCTGGATATGAATTAAACACAGCTACAATTTGGAAAACATTTTTAAACAAAAACACAGCCGAGAACATTTCACACTACAGACCTGGATTAAAAGTGAAGGGTTATCAAAATTGTCAATTAAACATTTCTCAGTCAAAATAAGTAAAATATAGGGAAAGTGTCATTGAATGAAATGTGTGGCACCCAGCTCTACTGCTGAGGTTCCTGACAAAGAGCTGCTTTCAATAATGATCAATTTTTAAACAACATGCCACAATTTTAAAAATATAAAATGTTAAAATATACCCCCCCCCAACACCACCATCATGTATATTGGACAGTAGGCTAATGGGCCAAAAGAACCTGTTATTTCACAGTTTGTGACGCTGCCAACAATCAGCCAGATCAGAGGCAAGAGTATGGGCAAAATTGATGTTTTTTCTTTTAAAATCTGGAAATATCGTAACCGACCAGCTTCCCCTGTTTGAAAGACTACCAGCCGCCACTGTTGATATCCAACATAAAATATGGGTCCTGAAGCAAAACCATTTGAGACCCAATGATATACATAATGGTAACTTTCAAATTCTAGGAAGAATTTGCCCAAGCAGCAGGCAATCTAACAGGTGGCATGGTGATGCAGTGGTTATCATTGTTGCCTCTCAAGAAGAAGGTTCCGGGTTTGAACCTTACGGCTGATGGGGGCCTTTCTCTGTGGAGTTTGCATGTTCTCTCCGTGTCTATGTGGATTTCTCCCACAGTTCAAAGACATGCAGATTAGGTACAATACCCAGTCACTGGGGTTGCACAAGCCAGTGCATACTTAGTGCTGATTCCAAGCCCAGATAGATCGGGGAGGGTTGTGTCAGGAAGGACATCCAGTGTAAAACCTATACCAAATCAAATATGATCTGCTCTGGCAACCCCTAATGAGAGCAGCTGAAAGAAGAAGAGCATGCACAACTGACATGAACAACTGAAGCCCAGCCGGAGGCAAATGGGATCAAGAAATTACCCAATACTTTTAGGAAATATTTCTCTGGATACAGAAGCAGCAAACATCAAGACATCCACAATTAATTATTCCTTGTTGGCTACAACCTCATTAGCGGCTCAAAGCTACGGAGATCCCAGATTGGTTTCATAACAAAGACAAAAGGAAATCCATGCAGGATGAAAGGTCACAAGATGATACAAGTGAAGAGAATGCAGAAAAGGAATTCGAACACAATGCATTTTTGGTTGTTCTGGACAGAATCATTAGTGAATTGAGCAGAAAGTTCAGGGCTACAACAGAAAGGTGACTGAAAAAGACTGAGCACTCCTCTCATTGGAAATCAAGGGGGCTACTCATGTTTGGGTCCAAAATTTGGTGCTGGACCCCTGACAATAATAAGTATGGTCAAATTTTGGGTGCTTTTTCCCCTTCATAAAAATAGCCCTATCACCATCATTAAGATCTGCCATTTGTTAGTGTATATACGGTATATCCAATTTTCTTTGTTATTATTCCTACCACAAGATGGCGGACTAATGCAAGAGCAGTTTCATTAATTTCCACAATGATCCAAGAACCTGCTTCAAATTGCCAGGGAAGTTCAACAACAAAAAAGGATAAGGTGAATACTTTTCCCACAGATGTTGAAATCTGTACACCCTGGGGAAAATTCACTCCAGTTTGCTATGGGGTCCGTGTATCATCCGATCATTCAAGTATTCCATTCAATCTGGAAAACGAAAAAAAAAAACACTCAATATTTCGTTTTCCTGTTTTTCTGTATGACCAAAAAATGAGGGATTGGTGTTTGTTTTCCTTTTTCCAACTCAAAACAGAACAAATAATAAACAGGGAAACCAAAATGAAATAATAACTCTAATTTACGATTATTGATTTTCTCTGTTCCCCACGCTACATTAGCCTTCCCATGATCCTCAGCGACAGTCCATCATCTCTGCGTCTATGAAACAGAAAAATTGCATGTGCATGTATATATCAAGTAATTTATTCATACATCCTATTCATTTAATATATTAAGCTGTTAATGTTAAGCTGATGATCTCTTAATTATTATTATCTCAATATAATAGTAATCTGTACTCGAGTTGAGGGGGGATGAGGGGGATGCCATGCCCCCTGGAATAAAAAATGGTCAAAATCATCCCCCCTCTAAAATGGGCATCCCCCCTCCCTTCCCTTGAGCAATTTTATTAATAAATGTGGACATTACTTCTATTTAACATTGGAATTAGAAATGCCATTCCACGTAGCTTTGCTGAAACTGAGCATACAATAAGCTACCGTGAGAGAGGGCACGCGCAAGCGAAGCATTTGAGGAGGTGACATTCAGTTGGGGTTCCGTTATTTTTGATTTCATTCGGCGTCAGTGACAGCAGCGGATTGCAGCATCATGGCCAAGCGGAGTGGACAGCAAGACCTAAGCAAGTTCGGATGTAAGATCACAAGAAAAAAACATTTCAGGGGATAAGTCAAGAGTTACGAATATCAGTCACACTTTCTGTGAGCCCACTATCACGCTGTAAAGTTACCGATATGGAGCCTAATTTGTGGGCGGCGGATAACAACACAGCTATCATAATGAATGTTAGTTTGGAGTCTAGCCAGCTATTGATAGCTTACTCAGGTTCATGTTAGCTTTGATTTCTTGTATAAGGCCATTAATTTAATCAGCCTGGACGTTCGTTTGTTATTCTTCAGGCAACAAAAAGTGTTACTCAAGACAGGAAGGCTAAAATTAACGACACTAGCAGTTTTGAAGGCTTCATTGCCTCATTAGAGAGCCGGTCACAACATGTAAGGCAGAGCAGGATTGGTATAGGACTCGACAAAGTGTCTGCTAAAATGCAGCTTTCTTTTTCTTCGTCATAGGCTCTTCTTCTGTCTCCTCAATGGGCCTTTTCCCCTTTCCAAAGAAACTTTCCAAAGTTGCCTGCTTTTAACTCATTTTGCTCGCTTGTATACAGTATGTATCAAAGTGCTGGTATGTATCGAAGCAAAGTATCAAAGTATTCAAGGCAGCTCCTTGGTAACCGTCAACGTTAAGGTGTCACGTGACCTAGATAACAGCTGGAATCAACGTTACAGAAAGAATCCGGTCATTTTTCAAAGCTCAAATCCTCGTTCAGATAATAAATAAATCAGAAATAACATTATAATTGTATTTAATTAAATTATCTTATCCACTGCTCTTTATTCCAGATGACAGTCAGCAGCAACTGCAACACAGTGCGACAGGAGCTGGAGGACCCGGAGTGTGAGACAATACAAGCAGGAGAACCAACAGCTGAAGAGCTGAAGATTTACAATTTACTGTTGCTTGTTTTAGCTTATTGATTACCTACCTACCTCTGTATTTAATTCAATGTTCCCAATGTTCAGCTTTGAATAAAAATTCTATTGACTTGATATGAAAAGATTCAGTTGTTCATTTACATTGCCTGCTGAGGTTTTAATAAATTATTAGGAGCCTACCATGACTAGTGCAATTTGAAGTGCAACTTCATAGTCATGGTAGGCTCCTTTTAAATCGTTTGGTAAATAATTTATTAAAACCTCAGCAGGCAATGTAAATGAACAACTGAATCTTTTCATATCAAGTCAATAGAATTTTTATTCAAAGCTGAACACTGGGAACATTGAATTAAATACAGAGGTAGGTAGGTAACCAATAAGCTAATTTCTATTTCTTGATGGAAAACATCGGCGATTTGGGCTTGTTCCGAATGGGCTTTTGGTGATCTGTAATGGAAGTACAATTGAATGTGTGGTTCCTATAACACTGTATGTGCAGGAGCACAGAATGGGAGGTGGGAATACACCCTGGATGAGACACCAGTGAAAGCACTTTATCCTAGTTTGGGTCATGGTGAATCTGGAGTCTGTTTAGTGAACGGTGGGTGCTAGGTGATAATACGACCTGGATAAAACTCTGACATACAGGACTTATGATATGATATTCATGTGCAAGATGATAAAAGATGATATACTGAATGTAAAACACAAATCTTGATTCATTTTTGTGTAAGACAACTCATAAGACTAAATATTCTGTTTATGGCCCTGGTTCCTGTATAAGTGTTTTAGGGACTCACCATTAACATCTACTAGAATTTATCATTTGAAAAGAGCAGATTTGATCAATGCCAGCAATTTATATCAGGACAAAAAGTACCAGAAGGAACATTAAAAAAAATGCAGCATAAGAGTTGCAGCTTTAAATCAGAAAACTCGGGAAAGAAAAGCAGTTACGTATAGCTGGACCTGGAAGCAGTTTTCCTGTAATGGTGTACAAGAAGAGGAATGGATTCAAAGAAAGCACAACCCTGTTTGTAGTTATTTACTTTTCTAAAATTACACTGGAGTCTACAGTCACCAAATAATTCCATGAGTATGGATAGATTTGTAATGAGCTTAATACCTCAGCATTGTTGAATACTGAATTCTTCTTGGTCAGGCAGTGTAGATTAATTTTCTGTACTGTAAATGCAGTGCTGAGTTGTAGATGTAATTCAAACAAATTGTGTGAGCTGTTTACTTCATTCATTTGGAGAAGTTTTCTGTTTTCTGCTTCTTTCATTGAATATGAAAGGGGTCTCTAGGGTCAATGCTCTGTAACATGTTTATCAAGTGTCTATAATGTCCAAGAAAGAAATTTAAATGTCAATAAACCTACAGTGGAACATTGTGTCAAACATCCAGCAAGTACAACAAAGTGCTACATTTCTCTCCAATGCCGAAACCTGGTAAAAATTGACCATCACTATCCAGAGGTTTACAGGTACACGTAAAACCATACCAGAGTTTGCAGCTGGAACTTAAAGAGGATGTTCATGAGCTAGGGTTCTACACAGGGCAGCGACTGTTGGAAGAAGGGAGTGGTTCTGACATTGTTTGAGTGGAACAATTTCTCCATTCCACTTTCAAGACCTGGGGTTGGGAGAGGAGAAAGCAACTGGCAGAGGATGACACAATGGGTGAGGAGGCTGATACAATTCCTGAGGACCATGACTCTGCTTTGGCTCTGATGCTGCAGTTGTTCACTTAACTCTCAATCAAAACATGCCTCTCAGAGAGGAGATTCTCCAGCTAAGGAAACAAAC
The DNA here is from genome assembly GCF_027579695.1 of Neoarius graeffei. Lineage (NCBI taxonomy): Eukaryota > Metazoa > Chordata > Actinopteri > Siluriformes > Ariidae > Neoarius > Neoarius graeffei. The sequence continues at coordinate 15,553,250 of NC_083582.1, forward strand.
TGAGAAACTTACTAGGAAGCAGCAGTTAGGCATTCACCATTTTGCTAGCTCAGACAGACATTGTTGAAAAGATGTGCAGCAGGCTCAGATTAAAGGTAGATGCACAGAAATGCATTAAGCTTAGACAATTTCAACTGTCATGATTAAAGTTTAATTTTCATGGACTATACAATACAATGTGACAAAGATAAGGGCCGATGGTAGTATTGTAGTCAACACCACTGAAACTGAGACCTAGTCATGACTGAGACCAGAGTCTATCAAGACTGAGAAAAGACCAAAGCTTTGAGGAGTTGAGACCAAGTCAAGACCAGGACCAGACCAGTGTGTGTGAATGGGGAAGAGAGGGGTGACGGCTGTTAAAAGGAATGGAAATTTAAAATTAGCAATGAGTCACGTTTTTGGTTGCATTTGAAGCAGGAAGTTTGACCTCCAATCACAGTAACAAGGTTAACACACAAATCAGGCAATGCAGAGGCAATTTACTGAAATCCCCACAGTTCTAGTCTTGACTGGTCTTGAAATAAAATCCTGAGTCTCTATTTTTGAGACTGAAAACCTAGTAAAAAATGCAGTCGATTCTGAGACAAGACCAAGACCTTCAAAAAGTGATCTGGAGACCAGTCTCAAGTACCACAACACTAGCCAATGGAATTAAAATAATTTGAAAGAAATATAATCTATCTTTCATTTCTTTTGAACAGACTCATTCCCTGCAGCCCACTGATGAGATGTTCATGATTCTGAACTATCCTGCACTGGATTCAAAACAGCGTGACCTTGCTGACTGGTATCAAGTCCATGTTCAGTCACATTATTACAACATGGAGCAATATTTTGTACACTGTCCCAGTGTCTGTGAGAATCTGGATACCAGAGGTTATAATAAGGGAATCTTTGCCAGCAAAGTTCAAGGACTATGCAGACACTACATTCATCTTGGCCTGCATGGAGCAGAGGTACTAGTTCCCATCACCTCTTCTCCAAAGTGAAATGTTCTCTGCAGACAAGTCCCACTGTACTCTCAAAGGGTTGCTTGGAGTTGCTCCTCATGGGGTGTTTATATTCATCTCTCCACTGTGTGCCGAATCGATCAGAGACAAATGGATCATGCGAGAATCTGGAATTCTTTCTCCTTTGAGACCTGGGATGGCCATTGTAGTCAACCAAGTTTTTCTTGTTGATGACTTCATGCTGTGTAAAACCTATAAACCTGTCAGATCTCAGATGTCTGCTTGTGAGGGATCTAACCCATTACATGCCTAAGGGTGCATGTGGAGCACCTCATACGCTGAGTGAAGTTCTTTGACAATGAGATTCCACTCTGGCTTTTTGGCAATATTAATCAGCTATATACCCTTGCATGTTTTCTGACGAACTATGAAAACTAGCCTCTTTGAAAGGCTTGAGCAAAGAAGCCAGAGTAGCACATGTATTACATTCACATTCAGTCAACTGGCAAATGCTTTTATCCAAAATAACATCCTTGCACCACCTCCACCCTGAAGAAAGGCTAGTGGAGGATGTGCTATATTGTCTTTAGAACAAAACAGAGATGTTTTATTTTTTGTATATATATCAGCTGGATAGTACAGTGGTAATGCTCACTGACTATGACGCAGGAGATCGGGGTTCGAATCCTGGTTGGGGCAAAACATCATCCAGTAAGGGTCCTTAGGCAAGACCCCTCATGATATATCAGTCTACCTCAGGAATGAGTGAAGACATAACTGATAGAGTCATACTGGCTCAGATGTCGCCTGGGTCAACAAGGTCTGCGTCAGGGAACCAGGGCAAACTGATGAGAAATGGGCTACTGGAACAAGACATTGATGGACGAGGACAGAAAATACGGATTTGCTGGAATGCTACTATACACATGCAGTGAATGTGGGACCATTGGATACTTCGAAACCCACAATCAAGGCTAACAAAGAAACAGCTATTAGCCCAGTGTTCCAACATCTGTAATCGAAATCTACTATCACAACTAGAGATTAATGAAATACAACAACGATGCTACGGCAAGGGGGAGCCAGGAAGACAGGTCAGCGGGGAGATGTCATCATCATCCCCACAACCAGAGATTGGGTACCAACAGCTAACAGCCTCAACACAAGAGCTGCTGACATGAGGGAAGCCTGGAGCCCCCGAATACCGAAGCTGAGTTGCCTTCAGAAGATCTACTAGATGCTAGCTGAACTACAGAAAGGGAACATGGTGAATAAAGGGGCACCCAGGAAGTACAACTCACTCTCCATACCAGAGGCACTCGAAACTGCCAAACAGCGACTAACAGCTCTGATACACCAAGGAGGGAGAGGCCAGGAGAATAAACAAGCTGTTCTCCACTGAACCAGCCAAGGTGTACTCTCAGTGGCAGGGGAACAACAACCGGTCAGACCCACCAAGAGCTGAGGTAGAAAAATACTGGAAAGACATATGGGAAAGAAAGGCATCACACAACACCGATGCCCAATGGTTAGTGGACCTAAGAGCTGACCACAGCAACCTCCCAGAACAAGAACCAGTAACCATCTCAATGGCAGACGGCCAAGAAAGAGTGTCAAATGAGTGTCCCCGATATGATCCATACGTACTGGCTGAAGAAGCTAACTGCACTCCATGAATGCCTAGCAGCACAGATGAACCAGCTGCTGAGGGATGGGACCCACCCAGAATGGCTAAGAATGGCTAACCCAAGGCAGGACAGTCCTAATCATGAAGGACCCCCAGAAGGGACCCATCCCATCCAACTACCGGCCAATTACCTGTCTCTACACAACATGGAAGGCCCTGTCAGGCATCATTGCGGCAAAAATGAGTAAGCATGTGGCTCAATACATGAGCGAGGCACAGAAAGGAATTGGCAGTAACACCAGAGGAGCCAAGCACCAGCTACTGGTCGATAGAACAGTCGCCCGAGACTGTAAGAAGAGACAGACCAACCTGTGCACTGCCTGGATTGACTACAAGAAAGCCTACGACTCAATGCCACACACATGGCACTGGAACTGGAACTGTATAAGATCAACAGGAACCTAAGGACTTTCATCCAGAACTCAATGGAAATGTGGAAGACAACCCTAGAGGCCAACTCAAAACCCATTGCCCAAGTCAACATCAAGTGCGGCATATACCAAGGAGATGCGCTATCACCACTGCTGTTCTGCATAGGCCTGAACCCCCTCAGTCAGATCATCACGAAGAGCGGCTACGGGTACCGATTCCGTAGTGGGGCAACAATCAGCCACCTGCTCTACATGGATGACATCAAGCTGTATGCCAGGAACAAGCAAGAAATAGACTCGCTGATCCACACCACCCGGATCTACAGTGATGACATAGGGATGTCATTCGGATCGGACAAGTGTGGCCGGATGGTCTCAAAGAGAGGCAAGATGGTCCGGACTGAGGGGATTGACCTACCAGAGGGCAACATAGGTGATATCCAAGACAGCTACAAGTACCTTGGCATCCCACAGGCTAATGGAAACCATGAAGAGGCCACAAGGAAGTCAACCACAGCCAAATACCTCCAGAGAGTAAGGCAGGTCCTGAAAAGTCAGCTGAATGGTAAGAACAAGGTCTGAGCCATCAACATGTATGCACTACCAGTCATCAGATACCCCGCTGGTATCATAAACTGGCCAAAGGAGGAGATAGAAGCCACAGATATCAAGACTAGAAAGCTCCTCACCATGCATGGAGGGTTCCACCCCAAGTCCAGCACCCTGAGACTATACACTAAGCGGAAAGAGGGAGGCCGAGGGCTAGTGAGCATCAAGACCACGGTCCAGAATGAAACATCGAAAATCCGAGAATACATCAGAAAGATGGCCCCAAAGGATGAACTGCTAAGTGAATGTCTCAGGCAGCAGAACCCTGATGAGAGTGCAGAGGAGGAGGAGGAACAGACAACCTGGAGGGACAAACCCCTACATGGCATGTACCACCGTCAGATAGAGGAAGTGGCTGATATCAAGAAATCCTACCAGTGGCTGGATAATGCAGGACTGACAGACAGCACAGAGGCACTAATCATGGCAGCACAAGAACAGGCCATAAGCACAAGAGCCATAGAGGCCAGGATCTACCAGAGTAGATCAGACCCAAGATGCAGACTGTGCAAAGAAGCCCCTGAAACAGTCCAGCACATAGTAGCAGGGTGTAAGATGCTAGCTGGATCAGCGTACATGGAGAGGCACAACCAAGTGGCTGGGATAGTATACAGGAACATCTGCAACCAGTATGGAATAGAAGTACCCAAGTCCCAATGGGCCATACCACAGAAGGTGGCTGAGAACAACAGGGCCAAGGTTCTGTGGGACTTCAGCTTCCAGACTGACAAACAGATCCTGGCTAACCAACCGGACATAGTGGTGGTGGACAAAGAGCAGAAGAGGGTGGTGGTGATAGATGTGGCGATCCCAGCTGACGCCAACATCAGGAAGAAGGAACATGAGAAACTTGAGAAGTATCAAGGGTTGAAAGAGCAGCTGGAACGGATGTGGAAGGTCAAGGGCTGCGTGGTCCCCGTGGTAGTGGGGGCACTTGGGGCAGTAACCCCCAAACTGGGAGAGTGGCTCCAGCAAATCCCAGGAACAACATCTGAAGCCTCAGTCCAGGAGAGCGCAGTCCTAGGAACATCGAAGATACTGCGCAGAACCCTCAAACTCCCAGGCCTCTGGTAGAGGACCCGAGCTTGAGGATGACATGGATACCACCCCCCCGCCGGGGGTGAGAAGGATATATATATATATATATATATATATATATATATATATATATGTGCATATCGTAAACATTGTATTAGTTTCCACTGTTATGCTGATGACACACAGTTGTATGTTTCTGTAAAACCTGATGAGAGACACCAGCTTAATAGAACTGAGGAATGTGTGAAGGACATTAGACACAGGATGCTTAAGTTCCTTCTGCTTAACTCTGACAAGACTGAAGTACTTGTACTAGGACCACATGCAGCTAGAAGTAAGTTTTCTGATTACACAGTAACTCTGGATGGCCTTTCTGTTTCTTCACGTGCAGCAGTAAAAGACCTCAGAGTGATTATTGAGCCCAGTCTTTCATTCGAAACTCACATTGATAACATTACCTGGATAGCTTTCTTTCATCTCAGAAATATTGCGAAGATAAAAAATTTAATGTCACTACATGACGCGGAAAAACTAGTTCATAATTTTGTTACCTCCAGGTTGGATTATTGTAATGCCTTACTGTCTGGATCTTCCAATAAGTGCATAAACAAGCTCCAGTTAGTTCAAAATGCAGCAGAAAGAGTCCTTACTAGAACTAGAAAATATGACCACATCACTCCTGTCTTATCCACACTGCACTGGCTCCCAATCAAATTTCGTATTGATTATAACTTCTTCTGTTTCTCATTTCCCATGCTGTCTATTCTCATCCTGTCTTTCTGTCCCATTCTGCCACTTTCTCTTTTCTTCTCCCACCTGTCTAACTCTGTCTTTCCATCCTTTTATGTTCTTTCTGTTTCTTCCCGTCAGTCTTCCCTCTTCCAGTCTGTCTCTTTCTGTATCTGTCTTACAGTGGTGCTTGAAAAGTTGTGAACCCTTTAGAATTTTCTATATTTCTGCATAAATATCACCTAAAACATCATCAGGTATTCATACAAGTCCTAAAAGTAGATAAAGAGAACCCAGTTAAACAAATGAGACAAAATATTATACTTGGTCATTTATTTATTGAGGAAAATGATCCAAGATTACATATCTGTGAGTGGCAAAAGTATGTGAACCTTTGCTTTCAGTATCTGGTGTGACCCCCTTGTGCAGCAATAACTGCAACTAAACATTTCTGGTAACTGTTGATCAGTCCTGCACACCGGCTTGGAGGAATTTGAGCCCATTCCTCTGTACAGAACAGCTTCAACTCTGGGATGTTGGTGGGTTTCCTCACATGAACCCAGGTTCTGGGTTCGAACCCAGCAGCCAGTAAGAGCCTTTCTGTGTGGAGTTTGCATGTTCTCCCCGTGTCTGTGTGGGTTTCCTCTGGGTGCTCCGGTTTCCCCCACAATCCAAAGACATGCAGGTTAGGTTAATATGGGATGGCCTTGGGCTGAGGTGCCCTTGAGCAAGGCACCTAACTCCCAACTGCTCCCCGGGTGCTGTTAGCATGGCTGCCCACTGCTCTGGGTATGTGTGTGCTCATTGCTCACATGTGTGTGCATGTGTATGTTCACTGCTTTAGATGGGTTAAATGCAGAGAGGAAATTTCACAAGTGTGTGATGAATAAAGTTGTGCTTTCTTTCTTTCTTTTCTTTGAACTGCTCGCTTCAGGTCCTTCCACAACATTTCGATTGGATTAAGGACAGGAGTTTGACTTGGCCATTCTAAAATAATAATAATAATAATAATAAACTTTATTTGCCAGGTATGTGAACACACATGAGGAATTTGACTCCGGTTCCACTTAGCTCTCTTAGTACAAACAAATAAAAAGCAGAGAAAAAAACAAAAAGCTATGTACATGTAGAAGGGTAAATATATGTATAGACAGCATAGTGCAAGGATGAATTAGTAAATATAAATATACCGTGTGCACAGAATGATGGTATGAGTGTGCAGATATTTCACAGTTGATGTTACTGATATTTGAGTCCAGTTTTAGCTGTTCATCACAGAGACAGCCTGAGGGGAAAAAACTGTTCTTGTGTCTGGTTGTTTTTGCGTACAGTGTTCTGTAGCGTCTTCCAGAGGGGAGAAGTTTAAACAGTTTGTGACCAGGGTGTGATGGGTCTGCAGAGATGTTACCTGCCCATTTCCTGACTCTGGACAGGTACAGGTTTTGGATGGAGGGCAGACTGACACCAATAATTTTCTCTGCAGACCTTATTGTCTGTTGCAGTCTGTTCTTGTCCTGTTTGGTGACCGATCCAAACCAAACAGTGATGGAAGAGCAGAGAACAGACTGAATGATGGCAGTGTAGAATTGTGTCAGCAGCTCCTTAGACAGGTTGAGCTTCCTGAGCTGGCACAGAATGTACAACCTCTGCTGGGCCTTTTTGATGATGGTGACTGTGTTGGTCTCCCACTTCAGGTCCCGGGAGATTGTGGAACCCAGAAACCTGAAGGTTTCAACAGCAGTCACAATGTTGTTGGTGATGGTGATGGACGGCAGCATGGGGGGGCTCCTCCTAAAGTCCACTGTCATCTTCACAGTTTTGAGCGTATTCAGCTCCAGATTGTTCTGACCGCACCAACAGACCAGCCGTTCAACCTCTCATCTGTATACAGACTCGTCGTCGTCTCGGATGAGACCGATGACCGTTGTGTCATCTGCAAATTTCAGGAGTTTAACAGACAGGTCTCTTGAGGTACAGTCATTGGTGTAAAGGGAGAAGAGCAGTGGGGAGAGCACACACCCCTGGAGGGCGCCAGTGCTGATAGTCCGGGTGCTGGATGTGATGCTCCCCAGCCTCACCTGCTGCTTCCTGTCAGTCAGGAAGTTTATAATCCACTGACAGGTGGAGGAGGGCACAGTGAGCTGGGTGAGCTTGGTGTGAAGGATATCTGGAACGATGATGTTAAATGCCAAACTGAAGTAACATGAACTTTATTCTTCTTTAACCATTCTTTGGTAGAATGACTTGTGTGCTTAGGGTCATTGTCTTGCTGCATGACCCACCTTCTCTTGAGATTCAGTTCTTGGACAGATGTCCTGACGTTTTCCTTTAGAATTTGCTAGTATAATTCAGAATTCATTGTTCCATCAATGATGGCAAGCCATCCTGGCCCAGATGCAGCAAAACAGGCCCAAACCATGATACCATGTTTCACGGATGGGATAAGGTTCTTATGCTGGAATGCAGTGTTTTCCTTTCTCCAAACACAATGCTTCTCATTTAAACCAAAAAGTTCTATTTTGGTCTCATCCACAAAACATTTTTCAAATAGCCTTCAGGCTTGTCCATGTGATCTTTAGCAAACTGCAGATGAGCAGCAATGTTCTTTTTGGAGAGCAGTGGCTTTCTCCTTGCAACCCTGCCATGCACACCATTGTTGTTTATTGTTCTCCTGATGGTGGACTCATGAACATTAACATTAGCCAATGTGAGAGACGCCTTCAGTTGCTTAGAAGTTGCCATGGGGTTCTTTGTGACCTCAGCGACTATTACACACCTTGCTCTTGGAGTGATCTTTGTTGGTCAACCACTCCTGGGGAGGGTAACAATGATCTTGAATTTCCTCCATTTGTACACAATCTGTCTGACTGTAGCTTGGTGGAGTCGAAACTCCTTTAAAGATGGTTTTGTAACCTTTTCCAGCCTGATGAGCATCAACAACGCTTTTTCTGATGTCCTCAGAAATCTCCTTTGTTCGTGCCATGATACACTTCCACAAACATGTGTTGTGAAGACCAGACTTTGATAGATCCCTGTTCTTTAAATAAAACAGGGTGCCTGCTCACACCTGATTGTCATCATTGTTGAAAACACCTGACTCTAATTTCACCTTCAAATTAACTGCTAATCCTACAGGTTCACATACTTTTGCCACTCACAGATATGTAATATTGGATCAATTTCCTCAATAAATAAATTGCCAAGTATAATATTTTTGTCTCCTTTGTTTAACTGGGTTCTCTTTATCTACTTTTAGGACTTGTGTGAAAATCTGATGATGTTTTAGGTGATATTTATGCAGCAATATAGAAAATTTGAAAGAGTCCACAAACTTTCAAGCACCACTGTATCTATTCCATTATTTATGGTCTTTCCCATTCCCCATATGGTTTTAACATGAAGTCTGTTTTGTTGAAGTTATCAACTGTTCATTGACGGAGACTTGAGTGCAAGACTGTTGATAACTGCAGTCCTAAAGTTATCATGGTGAGCGTAGTGTATTCAGCCTAGACTGAAACACTGAGACTGTGACTGAATCCCACACACTACTTGGAAGGCTGTTCCATAACTGTGGGGCTTTGTAAGAAAAGGCTCTGCCCCCTGATGTAGCCTTCACTATTTAAGGTACCAACAAATAGCCTGCACCTTTAGATCTAAGTCGGCATGATGGGTCAAAAAGGACCAGAAGTTCGCTCAGGTACTGTGGTGCAAGACCATTCAGTGCTTTTATAGGTCAGGAGTAGTATTTTATAAATCAGTGTGAAATTTAATTGGGAGCCAGTACAGTGTGGATAAGACAGGGGTGATTTGGGCATATCGTTTAGTTCTAGTAAGGACTCTTGCTGCTGCATTTTGAACTAACTGGAGCATGTTTATGCACTTAATAGAATATCTAGACAGTAAGGAATTACAATAACCCAACCTAGAGGTAAAAAAAGCATTAATTAGTTTTTCTGTATAGTGTAGTTACATTATGTAGTGGGGCAAAAAAGTATTTAGTCAGCCACCAATTGTGCAAGTTCTCCCACTTAAAAAGATGAGAGAGGCCTGTAATTTTCATCATAGGTACACTTCAACTATGAGAGACAGAATGGGGGGAAAGAATCCAGGAAATCATATTGTAGGATTTTTAATGAATTAATTGGTAAATTCCTCGGTAAAATAAGTATTTGGTCACCTACAAACAAGCAAGATTTCTGGCTCTCACAGACCTGTAACTTCTTCTTTAAGAGGCTCCTCTGTCCTCCACTCGTTACCTGTATTAATGGCACCTGTTTGAACTCGTTATCAGTATAAAAGACACCTGTCCACAACCTCAAACAGTCACACTCCAAACTCCACTATGGCCAAGACCAAAGAGCTGTCAAAGGACACCAGAAACAAAATTGTAGACCTGCACCAGGCTGGGAAGACTGAATCTGCGATAGGTAAGCAGCTTGGTGTGAAGAAATCAACTGTGGGAGCAATTATTAGAAAATGGAAGACATACAAGACCACTGATAATCTCCCTCGATCTGGGGCTCCATGCAAGATCTCACCTCGTGGGGTCAAAATGATCACAAGAACGGTGAGCAAAAATCCCAGAACCACATGGGGGGACCTAGTGAATGACCTGCAGAGAGCTGGGACCAAAGTAACAAAGGCTACCATCAGTAACACACTACGCCGCCAGGGACTCAAATCCTGCAGTGCCAGACGTGTCCACCTGCTTAAGCCAGTACATGTCCAGGCCCCTCTGAAGTTTGCTAGAGAGCATTTGGATGACCCAGAAGAGGATTGGGAGAATGTCATATGGGCAGATGAAACCAAAATAGAACTTTTTGGTAAAAACTCAACTTGTTGTGTTTGGAGGAGAAAGAATGCTGAGTTGCATCCAAAGAACACCATACCTACTGTGAAGCATGGGGGTGGAAACATCATGCTTTGGGGCTGTTTTTCTGCAAAGGGACCAGGACGACTGATCCGTGTAAAGGAAAAAATGAATGTGGCCATGTATCATGAGATTTTGAGTGAAAACCTCCTTCCATCAGCAAGGGCATTGAAGATGAAATGTGGCTGGGTCTTTCAGCATGACAATGATCCCAAACACACCGCCCGGGCAACGAAGGAGTGGCTTCGTAAGAAGCATTTCAAGGTCCTGGAGTGGCCTAGCCAGTCTCCAGATCTCAACCCCATAGAAAATCTTTGGAGGGAGTTGAAAGTCCGTGTTGCCCAGCGACAGCCCCAAAACATCATTGCTCTAGAGGAGATCTGCATGGAGGAATGGGCCAAAATACCAGCAACCGTGTGTGAAAACCTTGTGAAGACTTACAGAAAACGTTTGACCTCTGTCATTGCCAACAAAGGGTATATAACAAAGTATTGAGATGAACTTTTGTTATTGACCAAATACTTATTTTCCACCATAATTTGCAAATAAATTTTTTAAAAATCAGACAATGTGATTTTCTGGATTTTTTTTCCTCATTCTGTCTCTGAGTTGAAGTGTACCTATGATGAAAATTACAGGCCTCTCTCATCTTTTTAAGTGGGAGAACTTGCACAATTGGTGACTGACTAAATACTTTTTTGCCCTACTGTATTTATTATCTTAGAAATATTTCTGAGAGGAAAGACAGCTATCCAGGTGATGTTTTCGATATGAGTTTTGATTGAAAGACTGGAGTCAATGATCACTCTGAGGTTTTTTACTGCTGCATGTGAAGAAAAAGAAAGGGCATCCAGAGTTACTACATGATCAGAAAACTTACTTCTAGCTGCACGTGGTCCTAGTACAAGTACTTCTATCTTGTCAGAGTTAAGTAGAAGGAAGTTAATAAGCATCCAGTGTCCAATGTCCTTCACACATTGCTCAACTTTGCTGAAACATACAACTGTGTGTCATCAGCAGAACAATACCATACTTCGGAGTGATTACTGACCCCAGTCTTTCATTTGAAACTCACATTGATAACATCACCTGGATAGCTTTCTTTCATCTCAGAAATATTGCTAAGATAAGAAATTTAATGTCACTACATGACGCAGAAAAACTAGTTCATGCTTTCATTACCTCCAGGTTGGATTATTGTAATGCCTTACTGTCTGGATGTTCCAATAAGTGCATAAACAAGCTCCAGTTAGTTCAAAATGCAGCAGCAAGAGTCCTTACTAGAACTAGAAAATATGGCCACATCAGCCCTGTCTTATCCACACTGCACTGGCTCCCAATCAAATTTCGTATTGACTATAAAATACTACTATTGACCTTTAAAGCACCGAATGGTCTCACACCACAGTACCTGAGTAAACTTCTGGTCCTCTATGACCCGCCACACCTACTTAGATCAAAAGGTGCAGGCTATCTGCTGGTACCTCGTATATTGAAGGCTACATCAGGAGGCAGAGCCTTTTCTTACAAAGCCCCACAGTTATGGAACAGCCTTCCAAGTAATGTTCGGGAATCAGACACAGTCTCAGCATTTAAGTCTAGGCTGAAAACGTATCTGTTTAGTCAAGCCTTTTGTTAATGGTGTTTATGAGGTAAAGGTGTAGATCTGGAGGGTCCTCAGACACAGAGTGCTTTGGTAAACTGGGATGCTGTCAGTCCCCCACTCGCTTGCTCACTTGAGTTTGTTGACAGTGTTGTGGCTGGCTGCTTTATGGCCTGGGGCTCCCTCATGCCTGTGTTACCTTCTGGCTCTCCCCTTTTTGTTATGCTGTCATAGTTAGTTTTGCGGGAGTCCCTGCTTGTAGTCAGTGCAATATGTATACTGTTCCTACTTATTTAGGTCACATTGGGCATACCTAACAACCTGTGTTTTCTCTCCCCCCCAAAAAAAAAAAAAAATCTGTCCCTCTGAGTTACATGTCAGTCCTGGGATCAAGATGTTGACCTCTTCTGCTTCTTGATCCATCCTGGTGCCCTGTGTCCCTGTGTCTGGTTGGATCCTCATCGCATCGCTCCTGTGAAGGACGGCCCCATGTGGACAGTTGAAAGTCACACCTGGAGGATGCTCTGGACTATTACAGTAATGCTTTTATGGCTGAGTACTACAATTGACTTGCTAACTTTAGGACTGCAGTTGTCATGAACAGTTTTGCACTCAAGTTTCAATCAATGAAGAGTTTATAACATCAACAAAACTGACTTTATGTTAAAACTGTTAATGTTATAGTCATGTTGTCTGTTGTTGCCCAAATGAGGATGGGTTCCCTTTTGAGTCTGGTTCCTCTCAAGGTTTCTTCCTCATATCATCTGAGGGAGTTTTTCCTTGCCACCATCGCCACAGGCTTGCTCATTGGGGATAGATTAGGGAAAGATTAGGGATAAAATTAGCTCATGTTTTAAGTTGTTCAAATTCTGTAAAGCTGCTTTGGGACAATGTTTATTGTTAAAAGTGCTATACAAATAAACTTGACTTGACTTATGAATAATGTTATCCAGAGGTAACATATATCAAGAAGAAAGCAGTGTGCCTAAGATAGAACATTGTGGAACACCAAAACTTACATTAGTATGCATAGAAAAATCACCAGTTGCATTGACAAACTGATAATGACCAGTTAATCTGGGCAAGGAAAGGGTCATTCCATGAACTCCCACAACATTTTCTAGTCTATAAAGGAGAATGGTATGATCACTGGTGTCAAAGGCTGCACTACAGTCAAGAAATACAAGTAAGGAGACAGCCCTGACCAGATGCCAAAAGTAGTTCATTTACTACTTTAACCAGTGCTGTCTCTGTGGTATGATGAGGTCTAAATCCTGACTGAAACATTTTATCGATGTTATTCCTATGTAGATATGAGCATAATTGCTGTGCTACAGCTTTTTTCTTGGATACTGGAAATAAAGGGGAGGCATCATATTGACCTATAATTGGATAGCTGACAGGGGTCGAGGTCAGGTTTTTTTAGTCTGAGATTTGATCACTGCTAGTTTAATGAATTTGGTTACATAGCCAGTTCTAAGGGAAGAATTTATTATTTTCAGAAGAGGTTCAGTTGCTTCTGATATTATCTGTTTGAAGAGTCATGTAGGTAAGGGATCTAGTCCACAAGTTGAAGATTTTGATGTAGAAATTAATGAAGTTAGTTCAATTTCTCTGTGGCAGCGGGGGCATGGCCAAGCCTCGGTCTGTGAATGGAGGGCGGAGTCAGGGAAGGTAAGTGGTGGAACCATTGCACCTGATGGGAATTAACCTGTGTTTGTGTGTCTTCCCCAGTGACCATGCCCTTTAAAAGGAGAGCAGAGAAAGGGAGCTCTCTCCCCAACCAGAACACCTGTGTGTGTGTGTGTGTGTGTGTGTGTGTGTGTGTGTGTGTGTGTGTGTGTGCGCGCGCATGTGGCTGGGAATTTGGGAAAGGCTGAAAAGCAAAAAAATAAAGAGTTTGTTGAGAACTCAGTTCTGGCCTGCCATGCTTCTGTGCTCCACCCACCTGTTCGAATACCACAGTGGTGCCGAAACCCGGGAAAGTGCAGAAGGGAATGGCCACATGGAGTCCTCCCCCTTCAAGGACCTGGTCCATGCCCTCGCCACAGCCCAACAGAGCCAGCACCAGGCGCTGATCGTCCTCCGGAAGGAGCAAGAACAATGCTTCCAAGCCCTGGTGCTGGCGCAACAGGAAGATCACCAGGCGTTCCGGCACCTGCTCGTGTCGGCGGGGGCCCCGATCACCACCACCATGGACCCTCCCCACTTCACCCTAACAAAGACGGGTCCACAGGACAACCCCGAAGCCTTCTTTTCTCTTTTCAAGCAGGCAGCTGAAACCCGGGAACAGCGCACGGCATGCCTCCTCCCCCTGCTAACAGGCGAGGTGCAGCTGGCCACGCGACAGCTTCCTGCCGACAGCCGGCTGGTCTACACAGACCTCCGCAGGGCCGTCTTCCAGCACGTGGGTCGCACCCTGGAGCAGCAGCGGCAGCGCTTCCGCGTGCTGTGCCTGGAGGAGGTCGGCCGGCCATTCGTGTTTGGCCAGCAACTCCGGGATGCCTGCCGGTGGTGGCTGAGGGCTGACAACCGCGACACTGAGGGAATCATCGATCTGGTGGCGCTGGAGCAATTTGTCACCTGACTTCTGGAAGGAACCGCAGAGTGGGTCCAGTGCCATCGCCCGGCGTCGCTGGATCAGGCCATCGAGCTGGCGGAGGACCATATGGCGGCCATTCCGACGGCAGGACAGCATGTCTCCCCTTCTCCCCTCTCCTCTCTCTCTCCCCCCTTCTGTTCCTCATCCTCACCCCATTCCCCCACCGCCGAGGCGGGGGCCAGCTCCACCCCAGCCAGCCCGTGGCACCCGCAGTGTCCTACCATTTCCTAATTCCATGTCTGTGTCTTCCCCCCCTCAGGTGAGTGATCTCCGGAACACTGATGCAGACAGAGAGCCTAGACTGGTATGCTGGCACTGCGGGGAACCGGGGAACCTCCAGCACCAGTGTTCGGTGATGGAGGTAGGTGCGGTGGTCCGAAACCCCGACGCACTGGAGACCGCCCTCGATCGGGCCAGAGTGTATCACATACTGGTGAGTATCCAAGGGGATACATATCAGGCTTTGCTGGACTCCGGCTCTAATCAGACCTCAATCCACCAAAGCCTGGTGCAAGACGAGGCATTGGGAAGAGCACAGTTGGTGAAGGTGTTGTGTGTGCACGGGGATGTTCACAACTACCCTTTCGTGTCGGTCCACATTCTATTTCATGGGGAGAAATTTAGAGTAAAGGCGGCGGTTAATCCTCACCTTACCCACTTGATAATTTTGGGGACTGATTGGCCGGGATTTGGGGAATTAATGATGCATTTAGTGAAGAGTGGGGCCTGCCATAGTTCAGGGGGTGGAGGTCCTGGAGTGGCATTGGCGGGAGCAGCTGTCACAAAGCCGTCTATGTCATCACTGTGTCAGAGTGAGGAGCAGCAGGCTCCTCCTCCCTCTCTCGGGGATTCCCTCACAGATTTCCCGTTAGAGCAGTCGCAAGACGAGACTCTGCGGCATGCGTTTGACCAAGTGAGAGTAATCGATGGTAAAATGCTCCAGCCAAACGCCACCCTATCCTTCCCCTATTTTTCCATTATTAAAGATAGATTATACCGAGTGACGCAGGACACTCAGACTAAGGAACAAATAACCCAGCTTTTAATCCCAAAGAGCCGCCGGGAATTTATATTCCAGGTGGCTCACTTTAATCCCATGGCTGGACACTTGGGGCAGGACAAGACGCTAACCTGAATAATGGCCCAGTTCTATTGGCCAGGGATTCGCGGCGATGTCCGTAGGTGGTGTACAGTGCGCCATGAATGCCAGTTAGTAAATCTCGCGGCCATCCCAAAAGCGCCTTTGCACCCTCTGCCATTAATCGAGACCCCGTTCGAAAGAATTGGGATGGATCTCGTCAGGCCATTAGATCAGTCAACACGAGGATATTGCTTTATTTTAGTTCTGGTGGACTATGCAATGTGATATCCGGAAGCAGTGCCTCTTCGCAATATCTCAGCATGTAGTATTGCAGAAGCACTCTTCCGCGTCATCTCCCGGGTCGGAATCCCCAAAGAGATTCTGACTGATCAAGGCACTATGTTTATGTCATGTACACTGCGCGAACTGTATGGGTTACTGGGAATTAAGCCTATCCGCACCAGCGTTTATCACCCACAAACGGATGGCTTAGTCAAACAGTTTAATCGCACCCTCGAAAACATAATTAGAAAATTCGTAAGCGAGGACACACGCAACTGGGATAAATGGCTCGAGCCCGTTATTCGCAGTGCGAGAGGTCCCGCAAGCCTCCACAGGGTTCTCCCCATTCGAATTACTTTTCGAGCGTAAGCCGCGTGGCATTCTGGATATGCTATGGGAAAATTGGGAGGAGGGACCTTCAACCAGTAAAAACGAAATTCAATACGTTATTGACCTGCGCGCCAAACTCCACACACTCATGCACCTAACCCTGGACAATTTGCGGCAGGCCCAAGAATGTCAAGTCTGTCTGTACAACAGGGGCACGCGCCTTAGGGAATTCACACCGGGAGATAAAGTACTCGTGTTGTTGCCCACGTCGAGCTCTAAATTGATCGCCAGGTGGCAAGGACCCTTTGAGGTCACACGGCGAGTCGGGGATGTCGACTATGAGGTGAGGTGAACGGACAGGGGTGGGGTGCTACAGATTTACCACCTCAATCTACTAAAACTTTGGAACAAGGAGGTCCCTGTGGCATTGGTGTCGGTGGTTCCGGAGAAGGTGGAGCTGGGGCCGGAGGTTCATAAAGGGAAATTGACATCACCCACCACTCCAGTCCCCTGTGGAGACCACCTCTCCCTGACCCAGCTCACAGAGGTCGCCCAGGTGCAAACAGAATTTTCTGACATGTTCTCACCGCTGCCCGGCCGCACCCACCTCATAGAACACCACATTGAGATGCCCCCGGGGTAGTAGTGCACAGCCACCCTTACAGATCGCCCAAACACACAAAAAAAGGTGGTTCGGGAAGAGCTCGAGGCCATGCTCGAAATGGGCATCGTCGAGGAGTCCCACAGTGACTGGAGCAGTCCGGTGGTCTTGGTTCCCAAGGCCGACGGGTCGGTCCAGTTCTGCATGGACTATAGGAAAGTCAACGCGGTGTCTAAGTTTGATGCGTACCCAATGCCTCATATTGACAAGTTGCTCGATCGACTAGGCACGGCTCGTTTTTATTCGACACCGGATTTGAAAAAGGGATATTGGCAGATCCCCTTGACTCCGCTATCCCGAGAGAAGATGGCCTTTTCCACACTGTTTGGCTTACACCAGTTTGTCACACTTCCTTTTGGGCTGTTTGGGGCGCCCGCTACGTTCCAGCGGCTTATGGATAGGGTCCTCTGCCCCCATGCCACCTACACGGCCGCCTACTTGGACAATATTATTATTTATAGTAATGATTGGCTGCGGCACTTGGAACACCTAAGGGCCGTCCTTAGGTCGCTGAGGCGAGCGGGTCTCACAGCCAACCCGAAGAAGTGTGCGATTGGGCGGGTGGAAGTATGGTATCTGGGTTTCCACCTGGGCAATGGGCAGGTGCGTCCCCAAATTAATAAGACAGCAGAGATTGCGGCCTGCCCGAGGCCCAATCCCAAAAAGGGGGTGAGACAGTTCCTGGGGCTGGCTGGTTACTATTGTAGGTTTATACCTAATTATTTAGATGTCACCAGCCCGCTGACT
Source organism: Neoarius graeffei (assembly GCF_027579695.1). NCBI lineage: Eukaryota > Metazoa > Chordata > Actinopteri > Siluriformes > Ariidae > Neoarius > Neoarius graeffei. Next base: position 15,570,813 of record NC_083582.1, read on the forward strand.
GATCTCACTAAAAAGGGAGCACCAGATCCGGTCCAGTGGATGGAGCAATGCCAGTGGGCTTTCTCAGAGGTAAAGGCTGCACTGTGTGGGGGGCCACTGTTACACTCCCCTGACTTTTCTCTCCCCTTTATTTTGCAGACAGATGCGGCAGACAGATGCGTCAGACAGAGGGCTGGGGGCTGTTCTGTCCCAGGAGGTGGGTGGGGAGGACCACCCAGTGCTGTACATCAGCTGGAAGCTGTCGGTCCACAAGGGCAGGTACAGCACAATCGAAAAGGAGTGCCTCACCATCAAATGGGCAGTCCTCGCCCTCCGCTACTACCTGCTGGGAAGCCCTTTCACCCTCTGTTCGGACCACGTGCCCCTGCAGTGGCTCCACAACATGAAGGATACCAACACCCGGATCACCCGTTGGTATCTGGCACTCCAGCCGTTTAAGTTCAAGGTGGTCCACAGGCTGGGGGCGCAGATGGTTGTGGCGGATTTCCTCTCCCGTTGGGGGGGGGGGGGGGGGTTGGTTACAGGCCAGATGGCTCCCCGGCCTGAGTCGGGTGGTGGGGGTATGTGGCAGCGGGGGTGTGGCCAAGCATCAGTCTGTGAATGGAGGGTGGAGTCAGGGAAGGTAAGTGGTGGAATAATTGCACCTGATGGGAATTAACCTGTGTTTGTGTGTCTTCCCTAGTGACTGCACCCTTTAAAAGGAGAGCAGAGAAAGGGAGCTCTCTCCCCAACCAGAACACTTGTGTGTGCGTGTGTGTGTGTGCGCGCGCGTGTGGCTGGGAATTTGGGAAAGGCTGAAAAGCAAAAAAATAAAGAGTTTGTTGAGAACTCAGTTCTGGCCTGCCGTGCTTCTGTGCTCCACCCACCTGGTCGAATACCACATTCTCAAAGTGGAATAAAGCATTCTAATTGCTGATCTGATGCAGTTATATTTTTATCTACAGATTTATTTAACTTGTCTGGCCTCACAATATTAGCTTGAATTTTTTGTTGGATATTTTCAATTTTGTCATTGAAAAAAATTTGAAGTCGTTGGTACTACATATTTCAAGTATGCATGTGTCTATGGTATTCTTTTTCCTTGTCAATTTTGCTACAGTATTAAATAAGAATCTAGAATTATTTGTGTTATCCTCTATTGGGGGCGGCACGGTGGTGTAGTGGTTAGCGCTGTCACCTCACAGCAAGAAGGTCTGGGTTCGAGCCCCGTGGCCAGCGAGGGCCTTTCTGTGCGGAGTTTGCATGTTCTCCCTGTGTCTGCATGGGTTTCCTCCAGGTGCTCCAGTTTCCCCCACAGTCCAAAGACATGCAGGTTAGGTTAACTGGTGACTCTAAATTGACCGTAGGTGTGAATGTGAGTGTGAATGGTTGTCTGTGTCTATGTGTCAGCCCTGTGATGACCTGGCGACTTGTCTAGGGTGTACCCCGCCTTTCGCCCGTAGTCAGCTGGGATAGGCTCCAGCTTGCCTGCGACCCTGTAGAACAGGATAAAGCGGCTAGAGATAATGAGATGAGATCCTCTATTAGGGTGGAGCGATACATTGATCTTGCAGTACTAAGAGTTTTTCTATACTTCAAGAGGCTCTTCTTCCATGTTAACTGGAATACTAGCAATTTTGTTTGGCGCCATTTATGTTCTAATTTTTGAGTGGTCTGTCTTAAGGTGTGAGTGTAATCGTTATACCAAGGTGCTAGTTTTTTCTCTGTAATCATATTTCTTTTAAGCAGAGCTACATTATCTAAAGTATAGCGGAACATTGTCTCTAAGCATTCAGTTGTCTGATTGAGTTCTGTGGGGTCTGACAGTGATCCAATCAAAGTTGAGAACTCTGGGAGACTATTAATAAATCTTTGTGCAGTAGTTGACGTCAATGTACATTTGACACAACAGTGTAGCAAGGTGCATATATTCTTAGTCAAACATATTTTGAATGAGATGAGTTAATAATCTCAGGTAGCTTCAGACTGTAGAAGTGTGACTATATTTTTTATACTTACAGTAATCTGAATGTGATTAGATCAAGAGTGTGACCACCATTATGAGTAGATCATATGACCTTCTGATTGACCCCTAATGAATCTAAAATGGACACAAACACTGTTTTCAGAGGGTGTTCTGAGTTATTAAAGTGAATATTAAAGTCTCCAACAGAGAAAGCTTTGTCTAAGGAAATAACCAGGTCTGAGATGAAATCCACAAATTCAGAAAGAAACTCAGAATATGGCTCTGGGGGCCTGGAAATAATAAGCAATGGAATTGACTGGGTAGAATTTTTTTTTTTTTAGGCTACATATGTTTGTATGAAGAACTTCAAATGAATTTATGTCCAGGTTTTTGTATTAAATGCAATGGTGACTCCTCTGCCAGTTAGACAAGGCTTACATACATAATCATATCTAGGAGGACTAGCCTCATTTAATGCTACATACTCATTTGGTTTAATTCATATTTCTGTTAAACAGACTACATTAATGTAGTGTAATTATAATATATATATACACGCACGCGCATACGCACACATATATACATGCATACATACTTTACACACACACACGTGTACATACATGAGTACACATGTACACACATACATACATACATACATACATACATGTGTACACACATTTATGTACGCACATACGCACACACATACATACACACGTACATGCGTGCATACGTACATGCACACGCACACATATGCGCGCACATATGCACATGCGTACATGCGCACGCGTACATATGCGCGCACATATGCGCGCATGTGTACATACATACATACATACATATATACACTTTTTTTTTTTAAAGGATGTGCAAATAAATGAATCATGTGTAAAAAATCCTTTGGAAATTAATGAATCATAATTAAAACAATGAATCAAAAATAAAATTAGATGTGAAAAAAATCCTGTTTTAAAAAAAGAAAAAAAAATGTGAAAGTGTGTGAAACATCACATTTGACATGCCAGGTTTCTGTAAAGGAGAACTGCCCTGCAGTTAGACACCCTTGCCACAGACTATATAAGAGAGCTATAAGTCCCAAATGTCTACAAACCCTTGTGTTTTATATATATGTACAAAGAAAATAAACCTCTGTTAAACCATGTCAGAGCTTTTTTTTTTACCTTTAATGTCAAATTGCAACATATAAAAAAACAAGTTCCAAAGAAACAGATGTTTCAGGGGAAAAGAAAGAAAAACAAGAAAACTTCCAAAACCCAGGTTGCATAAGTGTGTACACCCTTTTATACTTGGAAATGTATTCAGACTTAATCAATCATGCTAAATACTAATTAGTCGTGTTGTAGTCAAGAGCACCTAATCTGAAGACCAATCATGACCAAGATGAGAGTCCAAGCCTGAGACAAGACCAAGACCTGGAGAGATTGAGACCAAGTCAAAACCAAAGCAAGACGAGACCAAGCCAAGACCAGGACCAGACCAGTGTGTGGGAAGAGGAGCAGGGAGGGGTGACAGCCATTAACAAACAATTCGAATTAGCAATGAGCCATGTTATTGGTTGCATTTGAAGCAGGACGTTTTACATCCAAATCACAGTAACGATGTTAACAAATAAATCAAACAATTCACAGGCAATTTAGTGAAATTCCCACAGTTGTGGTTTTGAAAGAAAATCCTGAGTCCTCTATGTCTGAGACAAGACTACAAAAAATGCAGTCAATTCCAAGGTAAGACCAAACCTTCATAAAGTGTCTAGAGACCAAGACCGGTCTCAAGTACTATAATACTACTAATTAGTGTACACCTGCCATCAATTAAAGTGACTTATTATTTTGGTAATCAAAGTACAGCTGTTTCTATAGGATTTTTCTGACATTGTCTTGGGAACATCCAACTGGAAAAGCCATGGGCCACAGAGCTTACAAAGCATGTACAGGATTTCACTGTTAAAAAATCAGGAGAGGGTTACAGACAATACTCAGTGGAGAAAATGTGACAACAGTCCCTCTAAAATTCATGAGAAGTCCAGGAAAATTGGCTGCCAAGAGGCCTCCAGCAGCATTAAAATAATTGCAGCTATTTCTGGCAAGTACTGGTTGCTTCCTCAGTATGACAACAATTTCCTGAATTCTCCATATGCCTGGACTATGTGGTATGGTGGTGAGACAGAAGGCTTTAACAAAAAACATCACATCCCAGCCCTGCTAAAGTTTGCAAAAAAATGCATCTAATCTCTCAAAACCATGTGGAATAATGTGTTTGTGGCAGCGGGGGCATGGCTGAGCATCAGTCTGTGAATGGAGGGCAGAGTCAGGGAAGGTGAGTGGTCATGTCACTACACCTGTTGTCAATTAACGTGTGTTTGTGTGTCTCCTCCAGTGACCGCGCCCTATAAGAAAAGAGTGAGAAGGGGAGGTCGGTGCTGAGGGCTCGATACTAGCCTGTGTGTGTGTGTGTGTGTGTGTGTGTGTGTGAGAGAGTTTTTGAGTCCTATGCTGAAAAGCAGCAATAAAGACAATACTTCAAATGCAAACAACCACCTGCAGTGCTTCTGTGCTCCACCCACATCAGGGTCTCACTACAGTGGTGCTGAAACCCGGGATCGAGTGCAGAAGGGAACAGCCCTATGGAGTCCTTGCCATTCAAGGACCTAATCCATGCCCTCACCACAGCCCAGCAGAACCAGCACTAAGCACTGGTCACCCTCTGAAAGGAGCAGGAACAATGGTTTGAAGCATTGGTGCTGGCCCAACAGGAAGACCGCCAGGTGTTCCAGCACCTGCTCGTGTCAGCGGGGCCCATAACCGCCACCAGAGTGGACCCTCTCCATCTCACCCTAATGGAGATGGGTCCGCATGACAACCCGGAAGCCTTCCTCATGCTCTTCAAGCAGGCAGCGGAGGCATGGATTTGGCCGGTCGACCAGCGCGTGGCATGCCTCCTCCCCCTGCTGACGGGTGAGGCGCAGCTGGCCGCACTGCAGCTCCCTGCCGACAGCCAGCTCGTGTATGTGGACCTTCGACAAGCCATCCTCCAGCGTGTTGGCCGCTCCCCAGAGCAACAATGGCAGCGCTTCCGCTCGCTGCCTTTGGAGGAGGTCGGCCGGCCATTTGCATTCAGGACATAACTCTGGGACACCTGCCAGCGGTGACTGAGGGCAGACGACCACGACGCCAAGGGAGTGATTGACCTGGTGACACTGGAGCAATTCATCGCATGACTTCCAGAAGGACCGGCGGAGTGGGTCCAGTGTCATCGCCCGGCGTCGCTGGACCAGGTGATCGAGCTGGAAGAGGACCACATGGCGGCAGTTCCAACGGCAGGAAGGCATGTCTCCTCTTCTCCTCTCTCTCTCCCTCTGCTTCCCGTCCTTGCCCCATTCCCCCACCATGGAGGCGGGGGCCAGCTCCCCCCCAGCTGGCCCGGCGCACCTGTGGTATCCTCCTGGTTTCCCCTTCCTTGTCTGTGTCTCCTCCCCCCCAGGTGAGTGATGTCCATAACACCGGTGCAGAGGGAGAGCCTGGGCCGGTGTGCTGGCACTGCAGGGACCCAGGACATCTCCAACATCAGTGCTCCGCGATGGAAGTGGGCATAGTGGTCCGGTTCCCCGAAGTGCCAGAAACTGCCCTCGATTGGGCCGTAGCGTATAGTATACCGGTAAGTGTCCAAGGGGATATGGATCAGGCTTTGGTGGATTCTGGCTGTAACCAGACCTCAATCCACCAAAGCCTGGTGCAAGGTGAGGCATTGGAGAGAGCATGAATGGTGAAGGTGTTGTGTGTGCACGGGGATGTTCACAACTACCCTTTGGTGTCCGTCCACATTCTATTTCGAGGGGAAAAGCATAGTGTAAAGGTGGCAGTTAACCCTCGTCTCACCCACTCACTGATTTTGGGGACTGATTGGCTGAGTTTTAAGGAGTTAATGATGCACATAGTGAGCAGAGGATCCTGCAGTAATCTGTCTGGGCAAAGCCCCGGAGTAGCATTGGCAGGAGAAGCTGTCACAGAGCCGTCTACATCAGCACCATGTCAGGGCGATACGCGGAGTGAGGAGTGCTCGCCCCTCCTCCCTCTCTCGGGGATTCCCTTGGGGATTTCCCGTTAGAGCAGTCGCGAGATGAGACTCTGTGGCATGCATTTGACCAAGTGAGAGTAATCGATGGTCAAATTCTCCAGCCAAATGTGGCACCGGCCTTTCCCCACTTTGCTATTTTTAAGGATAGGTTATACTGAGTGATGCAGGACACTCAAACTGGTGAAAAGACAACACAGTTATTAATTCCAAAGAGCCGCCGGGAACTCGTATTCCAGGCGGCTCACTTTAATCCCATGGCCGGACACTTAGGGCTGGATAAAACACTAGCCCGAATAATGGCCCAGTTCTACTGGCCAGGGATTCACGGGGATGTCTGTCGGTGGTGTGCGGCATGCCGCAAATGCCAATTAGTAAATCCCACGGTCACTCCAAAAGCGCCTTTGCGCCCTCTCCCTTTAATCAAGACCCCTTTTGAAAGAATTGGGATGAATCTCGTCAGGCCATTAGATTGGTCAGCATGGGGATATCGCTTTATTTTAGTTCTGGTGGACTATACAACACGATATCCGGAAGCAGTGCCTCTCCGCAATATCTCAGCACGCAGTATAGCAGAGGTGCTCTTCCACTTTAACTCCCAGGTCGGGATTCCGAAAGAAATCCTGACAGACCAAGGCACTACATTCATGTCATGCACACTGCGTGAGCTGTATGGGCTACTGGGGATTAAACCTATCTGCACCAGCATCTATCACCCACAAACTGACGGCTAAGTGGGAAGTTTTAATCGAACTCTCAAAAATATAATTCAGAAGTTCGTAAGCGAAGATGCACATAATTGGGATAAGTGGCTCGCGTTCCTGTTATTTGCAGTATGAGGGGTCCCGCAAGCCTCCACAGGTTTTTCACCATTTGAATTATTATGTGGGCATAAGTCGCGTGGCATTTTGGACATGCTATGTGAAAATTGGGAGGAGGGACCTTCACCTAGTAAGAATGAAATTCAATACGTTCTCGACTATGAGGTGAGGCGAACGGACAGGAGTGGGGAATTGCAAATTTACCACATCAATCTATTAAAACGTTGGAATGAAGAGGTCTCTGTGACGTTGGTGTCAGTAATCCCAGAGAAGGTGGAGCTGGGGCTGGAAGTTCGAGAAAGAAAATTGGCATCGCCCACCACTCCAGTCCCCTGTGGAGACCACCTCTCCCCAGCCCAACTCACGGAGGTAGCCCAGTTGCAGAAAGAGTTTTCCGACATGTTTTCGCCCCTGCCCGGCCACACCCACCTCATAGAACACTGCATTGATAAAATGGACTATCTCAAGCTGGATTTAACCACACAAAGAAATGTGAGAGAATGCAACGCGATCATCCTTACCGAGACGTGGCTTCACAACAACGTTCCGGACAGCGCCATTAAACTGGATGGGTTTACAACATTCCGCGCGGACAGAAACCACGCCAGCACGGGTAAATCTCGAGGAGGTGGTGTGTGCATTTACACAAATAACAACTGGTGTACAAACGCTGCAGTTATTACAAGTCACTGCTCAGAGAACATTGAGTTTTTAACCCTCAACTGCCGTCCATTCTACCTGCCGCGAGAATTCAATACCGTCAACATCACAGCTGTTTACATCCCCCCCAGCGCCAACACAAAAGAGGCGCTCTCCATTCTGTACAAGTCTGTGAGTACACTACAAAACACACACCCGGACTCGGTCTGCATAATCGCTGGCGATTTTAATCAGGCCAATTTGAAATCTGTAATGCCACACTACCACAAGAGTGTGAACTTTGCAACAAGGGGAGAGAACACACTTGACCAGGTATACACCAACATCAGACATGCCTTCAGAGCTGTTCCCCACCCCCAACTGGGTTCATCAGACCATCTCTCTGTTATGCTAATCCCAGCCTACAGACCTCTGTTGACAAGAAGCAAGCCAACTGTGAAACAGATCAGGGCCTGGCCAGAGGGCTCCATAGCAGCTCTACAGGACTGTTTTGAACGCACAGACTGGTCTGTTTTCAGGGAGGCGGCCACCACCAACCAGGACGTCAACCTCACCGAATACACAGACTCTGTAACTGGATACATAACAAAATGCATGGAAGATGTAACCGTCACCAAGGACATTACAGTGAGAGCAAACGAAAAACCCTGGTTCACCAGGGAGGTACGTGAGCTCCTAAGGGCACGCAACGTTGCTTTCAGGTCTGGGGACAAGGAGGCCCTAAAGTCTGCCAGGGCCAACTTGCACCGCGGCGTGAGAGCAGCCAAGCGTGCATATGGACAAAAAATCAATTCGCACTTCACTGATACGAAGGACCCAAGACGCCTGTGGCAAGGCATCCAGTCAGTCACAGACTACAAACCATCCCCCCCACTGTGTGAGGACAACACAGACTTCCTCAACTCACTGAACACTTTCTTCAGCCGGTTTGAAGAAAATAACACTACAACACCTACAAAAACCCCCGTCAACCCAGACAGCACAACACTTCAACTGGACTCAGCAGACGTGAGGAGGACCCTACTCAAGGTGAACCCCAGGAAAGCTGCAGGCCCAGACAACATACCCGGGCGCTTGCTCAGAGACTGTGCGAACTCACTCACGGAAGTCCTCACAGATATCTACAACATCTCTCTGAATCAAGCCATCATACCAGCAAGTTTTAAAGCCACCACTATTGTACCACTACCCAAGAAGTCACCAGCATCATCACTGAACGACTATAGACCCATAGCACTCACTCCCATCACGATGAAGTGCTTTGAGAGACTGGTTAAAGCCCACTTAACATCCACCCTCCCCACTACTCTGGATCCATACCAATTTGCCTACCGCCCCAAGCGCTCCACTGATGACGCCATAGCAATAGCACTCCACCTCTGCCTGGCTCATCTGGAGAACAAAAACAGTCACGTGCGGATGCTGTTCATTGACTTCAGCTCTGCGTTCAACACTGTCATCCCCCAACATCTGGTGAACAAGCTGAGTGAAATAGGCATCAGCACTTCACTGTGCAACTGGCTGCTGGACTTTCTAACAAACAGACCGCAGACAGTCAGAGTTGGAAACAACTCCTCAGCGACCACCATCATAAACACCGGGGTGCCGCAAGGTTGTGTGCTGTCCCCCCTGCTGTTCACGCTGATGACTCACGACTGCTGTGCCAGATTTGAAACGAATCACATCATCAAATTTGCAGATGACACAACAGTGGTGGGCCTCATCAAAGACAACGATGACTCAGCATACAGAGAGGAGGTACAGCTACTCATCAACTGGTGTGAGAGGAACAATCTGCGTCTCAACGTCAACAAAACAAAAGAAATTACTGTGGACTTCAGGAAAAAACAACCAACACACATCCCACTGATCATCAATGGCAGTGCAGTGGAGTCTGTGAAAAGCACAAAGTTTCTAGGAGTGCACATCACAGATGACCTCTCATGGACTACCAACACCACCGCCCTGGTCAAGAAGGCGCAGACACGACTCCACTTCCTGCGGAGGATGAGAAGAGCCGACCTCCCCACATCTGCACTCACCACATTCTACAGGGGTGCCATTGAGAGCATCCTGACCAGCAGCGTCTCTGTCTGGCATGGCAGCTGTCTAGCTGCAGACAAGAAGGCGCTGCAGAGGGTGGTGAGGACAGCAGAAAAGATTATCAGGTCACCCTTACCAGCCATTCAGGACCTGTACACTTCACACTGTTCCAAGAGAGCGATGAACATTATCAAAGACCCCACTCACCCAGCACATAAACTGTTCTCCTTACTGCAGTCAGGGAAGCGCTACCGCAGCGTGCGGTGCCGCACAAGCAGACTGGGAAACAGCTTCTTTCCACAAGCTGTCAGACTCCTTAACTCACTGAGGAAAACTACATGAACATTCCAAAGATACCAAGAACATTCCATGAACATTTATTCACCATGCCCTTGCACCTTATCCTTCGCACCTTATATACTGCATCTATACTGCAGGACTCTACCTTTACGACGACTGATTGTACTCTCTGCTGCTGCTGCTGCTGCGTGTGTGTGTGTGTGTGTGTGTGTGTGTGTGTGTGTATTTATTGTCCATCAGTATGTCTTATTATTGCACAGTGTGTGTGTGTGTGTGTGTGTGTGTGTGTGTTTTCACTGCAGTGTGTGTGTGTTTTACTGCAGTGTGTGTGTGTGTGTGTGTGTGTGTATTTATTGTCCATCAGTATGTCTTATTATTGCACAGTGTGTGTGTGTGTGTGTGTGTTTTCACTGCAGTGTGTGTGTGTTTTACTGCAGTGTGTGTGTGTGTGTGTGTGTGGGTGTGTGTGTGTGGGTGGGTGGGTGGGTGATTTTTATCAATAGTATATGTATGCTTAGTTAAACTTGCACATTGGAGACTGGTCAAACGCAATTTCAAACTTCTGTGCTAACCCTGTTACATAGATTTTTGACAATAAAGTACACTTGAACTTGAACTTGAACTTGATTGAGATGCCCCCGGGGGTGGTAGTGCGCAGCCGCCCTTACAGACTGCCCAAACACAAAAAAAAGGTGGTCTGGGATGAACTCGAGGCCATGCTTGAAATGGGCATAATCGAGGAGTCCCACAGTGACTGGAGCAGCCCAGTGGTCCTGGTCCTCAAGACCGATGGGTCGGTCCGATTCTGTGTGGACTATAGGAAAGTCAATGCAGTGTCTAAATTCGACACGTACCCAATGCCTCGCATTGATGAGCTGCTCGATTGATTAGGCACTGCTCATTTTTATTCAACACTGGATTTAATGAAGGGATATTGGTAGATCCCCTTGACTCCTCTGTCCCGAGAGAAAACTGCCTTTTCCACACTGTTTGGCTTACACCAGTTCATCACACTGCCTTTTGGGTTGTTTGGGGCACCTGCTAAGTTCCAGCGGCTTATGGACAGGGTCCTCTGCCCCCACACCACCTACGCAGCTGCATACCTCAACGATATATTATTGTATACAGCAATGACTGGCCTTGAACACCTTAGGGCTGTCCTAAAGCCACTGAGGCAGGTGGGTCTCACGGCTAACCCAAAGAAGTGTGCAATTAGGCAGGTGGAAGTATGGTATCTGGGTTTCCACTTAGGCCATGGGCAGGTGCGTCCCCAAATTAATAAGAGGGCAGAAATTGCGGCCTGCCTGAGGTCCAAGACCAAAAAGGGGGTGAGACAGTTCCTGGGGCTGGCTGGCTACTATCGTAGGTTCATACCTAATTATTTGGACGTCACCAGCCCGCTGACTGATCTCACTAAAAAGGGAGCACCAGATCCGGTCCAGTGGATGGAGCAATGCCAACAGGCTTTCTCTAAGGTAAAGGCTGCACTGTGTGGGGGGCCACTGTTACACTCCCCTGACTTTTCCCTGCCCTTTATTTTACAGACGGACGTATTGGACAGAAGGCTGGGGGCCATTCTGTCCCAGAAGATGGAGGGGGAGGAACGTCCTGTGCTTTACCTTAGCTGGAAGCTGTCAATGCGAGAAGGCAGGTACAGCATGATAGAGAAAGAGTGCTTAGCCATCAAGTGGGCGGTCCTCGCCGTCCAGTACTACCTACTGGGGCACCCTTTCACCCTCTGTTCAGACCACGCGCCCCTCCAGTGGCTCTACCGCATGAAGGATGCCAACGCGCAGATCACCCATTGGTATCTTGCCCTCCAGCCATTTCAATTCTAGGTGGTCTACAGGCCAGGGACGCAGATGGTGGTGGCGGACTTCCTGTCCCGTCAAGGGGGGGGGGTATGTGGCAGCGGGGGCATGGCCGAGCATCAGTCTGTGAATGGAGGGCGGAGTCAGGGAAGGTGAGTGGTCATGTCACTACACCTGTTTTCAATTAACGTGTGTTTGTGTGTGTCCTCCAGTGACCGCGCCCTATAAGAAGAGAATGAGAAGGGGAGGTCGGTGCCAAGGGCTCGATACTAGCCTGTGTGTGTATATGTGTGTGTGTGTGTGTGTGTGTGTGTGTGTGTGTTAGAGAGAGTGAGAGTTTTTGAGTCCTATGCTGAAAAGCAGCAATAAAGACAATACTTCAAACGCAAACAACTGCCTGCCGTGCTTCTGTGCTCCACCCACATCAGGGTCTCGCTACAGTGTTATAATCTGATGAGACCAATGTTGAACTTTTTGGCCATAATACTAAAAAGGCACATCACATCACCAAAAGAAGACCATTTCCATGTTGAAGCATGGAGGCGGCAGCAGGATTATGTTTTGGGGCTGCTTTTCTTTAAGTGGAACTGGTGCTTTAAACAGGGTGGAGGGAATATAGTCAATAGCTCCAAATTCCAGTCAGTCAATTTTGGTGCAAGACAAAGTTTCTGCTAAAAAAACTGAGGATGAAAAAGAATCTCACCTTGCAGCATGCCAACAACCTGAAGCACAGTTCCAAATCAACAAAAAATGGCTTCACCAAAACAAAATCACTGATTTTGAATGACCCAGGAATGTCCAGGGGCCCCATTACAGGAAAATATCCAAACTGCTTGTCTTGACTTAAAGCCTCACTCACAATTCGCCGTAAGTGTTTTGGATATGCACGGGTCACAGGGTTTGGTAGCTCGCAGCCGTGCCGCAGGGTCGCGGTGAACCCGGGGGAAAGTTTGGGGGAGGAGTACAAGCAAAGTACTTTTCAAGTATAGGTTGCACACCTGACTTCCTCGAGGTGTGGGGAAAAATTGCGCTGTTAGCCCATGGAAAGCATATATCTGACGCACATGATCAGTGCGTGTTCAGTGAGTGTGGAATGTGTGAGACTTGCATTTTACCAGTTTCCTGCACTATGAGTTCGGGCCGCACTTGTGAAGCATGTGTGATGCATGTGATTAGCACATTACAGTCACTCATAACTTGTGTTTGATGCAAGCCAGGAGTGGGTATAAAACCAGCATGTCTGCAGCATTCTGCATCTGTCTTTCGGCTGAAGAACATTGGATATTTTGTGGAAAAAATTAAAAATTTTCAGTTTAAAGTTTAGAAAATGGGACCCAAGAAGAAGCAAGCAAAAGTGAAGTAACCCAGCACCAGCAAGGACAGGGAGAAGTATGCCTTCAAGCTGGCAGAAGGCACAGCACCCCGCTAGAGGTATTTTCACAGGTAAATACACATGCTTTAAATATTCATGTCAGTATCTATATGCTCATGTAATTAATATTATATATGCTGATTTTCATGTATGTTTCAGCTAATGATGCCCAGAAGTGAGGACACCGCAATCCCATTATTGCTGTCAGGCCATTGTACCATGTTCAGTGATAAGGACAAGGACATCCCAACACCCCGTCCCACCACTCAGCAGGAGCAGGACAGTAGCTCGGAGTCAAAGTGTGTTTCAGTGCTCAAACACACTTGGGGCGGCACGGTGGTGTAGGGGTGGCATGATGGTATAAGTGGTTAGCACAGTCCCCTCACAGCAAGAAGGTACTGGGTTCAAGCCCAGCAGCCGGCGGGGGCCTTTCTGTGCGGAGTTTGCATGTTCTCCCCGTGTCTGTGTGGGTTTCCTCCAGGTGCTCCGGTTTCCCCCACAGTTCAAAGACATGTGGTTAGGTTAATATGGGACAGCCTTGGGCTGAGGTGCCCTTGAGCGAGGCACCTAACTCCCAACTGCTCCCCGGGCACTGTTAGTGTTAGAATATATGCATAAGCTGCTATGTTCTTGAGCCTGTGTACTAACCTTTTTTTAACTGCTGTAACCTTTTGATGAACTTGCTGACAACTATGTCTGCACAACTGTTCCTGTTTTGCTGGAGGAAGTGCTAGCCCAATCCAGCTGACAGTGTCATAAGTAACCTATTGCACAATATATAGAATGCTCAAACCTTTCCATATAAGGCTAAACCCAGCTATGTGATAGTTGCGACATCTGTATCCTGTCGCCTATAAAAATGTAACCTCTGTTCTTCCCCTTCTGAGCATTGCTTTGAATAAACCAGATTTGATTTCACTCGTGTGGTTTGTTCCTCTTTGCTCCGGAGCACTCCTATGACATTGACACATCAGGACACAGACGGGCTGTAAGAAGTCCCGTTTCTTACAATTTGGTGACCCCAATGTGATACTCCTGATCAGGTAAGACAAGATTTGATTGACTACCTGGTTGGCAGTATCATTGGACGTCGAGTAGCCCCTTAGAGGGGAGAGTGGAACCCCAGTAATGGTACTGGGCAGAGCGCGCTATACAAATTAAGGTTTTGTCTTATGCTCCTCTGTGTCTCTTGTGGCCTTGTCAAAATAAGGGTATTTTAATTATGGGCAGCTCGTTCCCTAAGCCAGCACTAGGCGAAACGCCCAAAGACTGGATGCAACGCTGTGGTTTAACCTATTATGTTGTCCCATACCTGGACAACCTCGGGGGATGGACTGAGGCAAATCCTCAGATCCCGCCCTATCCCCGTAGTGGGACCTTTGATCCTGGATACTTAGCCTCTGCCCACCGTATGATTTATGAAGGGCAGGGCGACCCTGACTGGGATTATCCTTATATGCGAGAAAGCTATGAAAAATGGTATGGAATGAAGGAGGCGTGGGATCAACTAAAAAAGATATATACGCCCGGGCCCGTGCTAAAAGCCATCCCTAAACCTAGATCTAAAACTAAAACACCATATTGCACTAGTTCTAATTCCCTTCCAGATTCTCCCATTGGCCCACCGCCCTATACAGACGAGGGTAAAAAGACACTGCCCACGAGCACTAGCTTTAACCCTCAACCTGTGCCTGTCCCATCGCTCTATCCTTCTCTAGCTGAGATGAGGATTTCCGTAGAGCCCAGAGCAGATACAGGGACTGAGAAAAAGAAGGCTAGTGTAAAATCGACTTCCAGTAAGAAAAACTCTAGAGGGTCGGGGAAGAATGGTGCTGCGGAAAACGACGACGATGAGGAGGAGGAAGGGGAGGAAGGGGATGATGATTGGGATAACCCTGATGATGTAGGTCCGGACGGGGGATCGCGCCCTCCGCCACCGGTCAATACTGCGTGCGTCTGGGTGGCTAAGCGTAACGGCGTCGACATAACTCCCCCATCGCCCTCTGCCCTAAGGGATATTATTAGTCTGTTGCCCTCCCCGGATAAGCCTCTCCTCTTTGTGGATATGCTAGTTAAGGCATCTCGGAATTACCAATTGACAGGGGCAGACTACCGTTTTATCCTTCAGAGCAAATTAGGCGATATGTATGATGAAGAGCGTCTCCTGGAAGCCGTCCAGGTTTTGAGCACGGATAATGACAAGGTAATCAACCTAGAAGAAATTACCGAACCTGAAGTGAGAGAGGGTGAAAGGAAGAAAAAGGTCAGGTGAGTGATTTCCACCTTTTTCTGGAAGGACAATGAGGGGGCACTCGACAGGTTGCGTAAGGAATTGACCGCGTATCTACTGTCACTTAAACAGGCAAATTGAGATCTTTCACAAGTGACGAATTGTAAACAGGAACGGAATGAGTCCACCTCTGTGTTTGGAACCGTTTTTGTGAAGTATGGCAACATCTGGGAGGATTGGACCTAAATAGAGACGGTGCTAACCCTCTCTTCTTGTCAACCTTTTTGGTCAACTGCCGCCCCGAGATCCAGGGTGTGTTAAAACACCATTGGAGTGACAGGAATAATTTAACCGTCCGCGCTGCTGGAGAAAAGGTGTGTACGTTGGAAGGAGATGGTCTTCTGGATGTTAAAATTAATAAGGCTTGTTTGTCCGTCGCCCCGCATCAGGCTTCTGATCAGAGGCGGGGTGGAGGAAGGCGTGAGGGCCCGGCTGGGGGCCAGATTCGAAGGAAGAAAGGCAGGTGTCATTATTGTGGAAAAGAAGGTCATTGGATAAGGGAATGTCACAAGAAGCAGCAGGACGAACAAGGGCGGGATAGGGGTGCAGTCGAAGGTTCACGGGGCTTGCAGTATCAGGAGCAGGTAGTGGAGCCTTATCGTGGCCCTCCTAATGGTGGACAGGCCCCCTACCAATCGCGACAATAGGGGTGCCCGCAGAGCATGGAACCCCCGACCATTTCTATGTTGCACCTCTCTTTCCATTCCCCTGATAATGAGGACCTTCCCATTGTGGTTTTAAATGTAGATGGGGTGGAATACTCATTTCTACTGGACACAGGGGCTACCCTGTCCTCCATGGGGAAAGATTATGAGGGGACCCTTTCTTCACGGTCTGCTAACTCTGTGGGAATTGATGGGGTTCCCTTCGCTTCCAAATTCACTCCGCTTCTGTCTGTGTCGTGTCCCTCTGACTCCTCACTCTGTTTCTCTCACTCTTTTGTTTTCATGCCTGAATGCCCCTTCAACCTCTTGGGTCGCGATCTCATGAGCTCTCTTGGTTTCTGTATCTCTTTTAGTGGCTCATGCATGACTGTACAAACAGCTGATGACTCCCCCCCAGATGTTGTGGCTCTATCTAGCCTGAAAGTGCCTCATAATATTTTTAACTCTGCCTGTGTGTCTGTGTCTCTTCCCTCCTCCCTAGATTCTCTCCCTTCCTCTCTGTGGGCAGAGCACAAGAACGATGTAGGCTGTGTCACCTGCGCACCTTATGAAGCTACTGTTAAACACCTTAACCCAGTATACATTAAACAGTATGCTCTCTCACCGGCCAAAATGAATGGTATTGACTCTGTTCTCTCCTCCCTTTTACAGCAGGGCATCGTGGTTCCGTGTGTAAGCTCTTACAATACACCCGTCAATCCAGTGCCCAAACCTGATGGCACCTGGAGGTTCACTCAGGATCTCCGGAAAATAAACGAACTTATCGTCCCTGTGGCGCCGCTGGTGCCGGATGTTCCTTCCCTTATGGCTTCTATCCCACACCATCACACACATTTCTCTGTTGTTGACCTTTGCTCGGCCTTTTTTAGTGTCCCAGTTGAATCACGCACCCAGCCTCTGTTCGCTTTCACACACAGGGGCCAGCAGTACACGTGGACAAGGCTGCCACAGGGTTTCATTGACTCCCCCGCGGTCTTTGCGGCCGTGGTCAGAAGCGCACTTGACAACCACTGCCTTCCCCCGGGTTCCATGGTCCTCCAGTATGCGGACGATCTGCTGGTGTCCGCCAAGAGCCAAACTCTCTGCCAGGAGGCGACGAACGCCCTCTTACTGCTGCTGGCATCCAAGGGTTTCAAGGTATCACGCACTAAACTGCAATACTGTCTGTCTACTGTCTGTTACCTTGGTCATGAACTCTCTCAGGGCTCTAGGAAGCTTACCCAGGACCGCATCAAGGTCATTCTGGACACACAACGCCCGGCCACAAAGCATGCTCTGATGTCGTTTCTTGGCCTCATCAACTATTGCAGACAATGGATCCCTGACTGTTCTATCTATGATAAGTGCCTCCGCTCTGCGCTGCGTCACAATGATCCTCTCACTCAGCCGCTGGTCTGGACTGAAGAGATGCTGTCTGCCTTTGCTGCGCTCAAACAGGCCCTCTGCGCTGCTCCCGCCCTGGGCCTGCCTAACTATGAACTGCCCTTCCATCTCTACGTCTCTCACCAGGCCGGAACCGCTTCAGGGGTCCTGGCCCAGGAACATGGGGGAGGTATGCGGCCTTGTGCGTTTCTCTCTAAAACTCTTGACACTGTGGCACAGGGTTTGCCTGCTTGTCTACGGGCTGTGGCCGCTTGTGCGCTGATGGTCACAGACGCGGAAAAAATCGTTCTCTCACACCCTCTCATTCTTCACTCGTCCCATCAGGTCTCTCAGATTCTCCGCAATCTTAACACACAACACATGTCCTCCCAACGCCGTTCTGGTTACGAGACCATTTTATTGGCTACTGAGAACCTCACGATTAAGCCTACCTCTTCTCTTGACTCTGTCGCTCATGCTCTTCAACGCTTTCTTAACGCTCAGGACGATTGCGAACCTGTCGACTCTCATGATTGTCTGTCTACTATTCTACATGACACTAGTATTCGTCCTGACTTGCGTTCCACTCCTCTTGTGTCTGGTGATTCTCTGTTTGTCGACGGCTCATGTTCTAAACAATCCGACGGTGTGTTCCTCTGTGGTTATGCCGTATGCCGCCTGCCTGATGAGATAGTTGAGGCCTACTCCCTTCCTTTTTCGTCAGCCCAGGCTGCTGAGTTGTATGCCCTAACGCGCGCATGCATCCTAGCTCAAGACTTAGATGTCACTATTTACACTGACTCTCGTTACGCCTTTGGCGTGGCGCATGATTTTGGGCGCATCTGGGAATCCCGTGGTTTCACAGCAGCTGATGGAAAACCTATCTCTCATTCATCCTTGGTTCAGGGCTTGATCATGGCATGTCATCTGCCCAAAACATTAGCTATAGTCAAGACGCGCGCACACTCCACCGGGGATACGTTTGAAATTAGGGGAAATTCCTTAGCCGATCGTACCGCCAAACAGGCCGCGGCCTCTCTTCCGCTTCCACCTTTTTTAAATATGGCTCTCGTCTCTACCAGTCATATGGTCAGTGCCATTTTGCCCGACATAGATCTAAAAACTGTGCAGGCTTCCGCCTCCGTCTCAGATAACCAGTTTTGGGATTCCCAACAGGCACAGGAAAAAGACGGTTTCTGGATTGATGCGCAGGGCCGTCTCTGTTTGCCACGACACTGCATCCCTTTCCTCGTCCGCGAATTTCATGGTCCCACTCATCGCGGCCGAAGAGGGGTAGTAGAGGATCTGGAAAAAACATTTTGTATCAATAATTTGCACAAAGACGTACACAATATCTTGGATAAATGTTTGACGTGCGCCCAGAATAACCTATCTAAACCAGGCGCGGTACATCAGCACCTTCCTATGCCCGACACGCCTTTCCAAGAATGGCAGGTAGATTTCACCCACATGCCGAAACAGGGACCGTTCAAATACCTTTTGGTCATGGTTGACAAATTTTCACGCTGGATAGAAGCTTTTCCCTGCAGCAAGGAAGATGCTCGGACAGTGGTGTTAAAATTGACAGACGAAATTATCCCGCGGTATGGTCTCCCTGTAGGAATCGATTCAGATAAAGGAACGCCTTTCACAGCTAAAGTGACTCAGTTGCTGTGCAGAGAACTGAAAATAAATTGGCGCTTCCATATTCCATACCACCCACAGTCTTCAGGGATCGTGGAAAGAGCTAACCGTACGATTAAGGGAAAAATCTGAAAAGCCATGCAGGATACCGGTTCCAAGAACTGGCTGCAGGTCTTACCTCTAGTGCTCGCTGACATGCGTATGATGTCACAAACTGCCCTCGATCACCTCTCGCCGTACGAAGTAGTCATGGGACGGCCGTTTCCCTTACCCTGGCGCCGGGGGATGCAGGCTGTGGGAACGAGCGACCTCGATGTGCACCTCAGTGAGTACTCTGCGGGTCTCGTCAGGGCATTGGATGAATATTGGACACGTGTCAATTCAAAAAAGCCACTCATTCCAAAAGAAAACACACACCCTTTTGAGGTTGGGGATCGGGTTCTGGTCAAAAAGTTTGCAAAATTGAACACCCCCTTGGGGGAAACACCCTACAGTGAGCCCGCAGAGGTAGTTGCTGTAACCCGCACGGCTGTGCTAACTGATCTCTTTCCACAGTGGATCCATGCGGGACGATTGAAGAAGGCTCCCAATTAATAGCTAATAGTATTGTGAATGCCCAACAGGTTTTTGTGTTTCAGTGATCTGCCAAGACAATAGCTAACGGTCTTTTCAGGGATCGCCTCTGCCAGCATCTGGAGAAATCCGGTTTAGGCTGACCTACAAAGAGGGGATAGTCGGTGAGTCCCGTGGAGGTCACCCATGAGTTCCTGGCCAAAGCCTGCCAACACATCAAAGAGAAAGGCGAGAAGAAACCTCTCCTAGAACAACGTAGGAAACAGAAACATAGCCAGTGACCAGTATGGCTATCCTACTCTTCATCCTCATCACGCTTGGGGCAGGGCTACCCGCACAAGCGTTTCCACACGATAATGTATTTTGGCAATTTGCAAACTGGACCCAGATAGCAGAGGGACGTTGAAACGGCGCCGATTCTTGGTCAGAATGGTCGGTTTCCGTCGTAAGTCAGAAAATCAACGCTGAAACGGCGCCGTGAAACGTCGATTTCTCCGCCGTCGGAGAAGGTCGATTTATCACTGTTGAATCACCGTGGGTAAAGGTTGATCTGTCGACCGTCAGAGAAGGTCGAATATACGATGTTGAACCATCGTCACTTTTGCCGGCCAGTTTTCAACATTGGTAGGATGAGCAACTAATTCTGGCCCGTAGCCAGGGGGGACCGGAGGGTTCGTTCAATCCCCCCCCGCGACACCGCGCCCCGGACACACACGCCCCTCAAGATTACTCAAGATTTATTCATTTGTTCATGTCCGATGAATATACATTGATTCACATTTAAATTTACAATATCAAATCCAGACTAATCAAAAAAGAAAAGTAGACTAAGTGAGGACGAGTTAGAAAAACGGGTTCATTTCTCCTATGTTTATGTTTACACGTTTTGTTCAGACTGCTTTACACCCCAATCCAGTGGGTGGCGGTAATGCCCCCATTAGACCCCTTTCACTGACGTCACCCGAAACCGGAAGTAAACAAACCCTGCGCCACATTGGAAGACCAACAAACTCATGATTAGGGGGAAATAACGGCAGCGCGCGGTATGTGAACCCACGAGGCACTTGGTTCATCAAAAACCTACAATGGTAAACTTTTGTGCTGTGTTAGGGTTCTAACAAAGCTGATGGGAAAGGTGAAAAGAAGTCTTTCTACAAAATACCAGCTGTGATTGAGACAACAAGCAAACCAAGGAGCTTTCTGCCGGGAGACAGAGAGAGGATCTGAATACTTCAAGTCTATTTTGTTACTGGTAAGTCACTAGGCTAGAGTGTTGTAGAACATTTTTTTAAATGTTTACTGAATAAAAACATCCTTAATTTTTCATTTCTTTCTTTTGTTTTAATTTTCCTCCCTCCATCCCTCTTTGGATTTTAAATATAGTTTTTCCCCATGTCCAAATAATGAGGTAGGGTGGCATTTAGAAACCCATAGCCTACTGCTGACTTTCTTTATCAATGCTGCATCAAATTAATTTTGGTTATGTTTTTCTGTTTCCATGTACAGGTGTCTGCGCCGCAGGAGGAATAGGCCACAATTATAAATTATAAATAAATCATAAAATGTTTCTAAGAACTTGTTCAAGTGTGTTCTGTTCCTTATAAATGTTAAAAGTTATGCCTCATTAGATAGCTTGACAAACATTAGGAGAGGTGCATTGTTGCATGCATTTTTATATCCGGTTGTACATTAAACAGGACGTAGCCTACGCACATTGATATAAATTAAGTTTCACTTTCATGGTTGAAGTATGCATGTGTGTGTTCATCCTAGGCAAGAGCCCCGATGCTTTATTGTTAGCTAGTTTAATTTAGCCTGTTTTGCTTAATTTGTAGCCTTCCTGTTGTACATAAAACAGGAAGTAAAGTTGGATGAATCATCGCCGAAAATTAAACTATAAATCGACCGAAATCCGTAGTTGAATAAAGGGTGAAAGGGGGTCTATTCTCTGTCGGCCACCATCCACTTTTCAACGTCATTTCAACGCAAACTCGTATGAGCAAAGCGGTGTTGAATCAACGCCGGTGATCCACGATGATTCGACGGCGTATGGTCGAAGAACATGCCGATGATTCCCCGTCGAATCAACGCCCTTTTGCTATCTGGGGACTGCCAGAGAACATACTAACGAGTCATGTTATGTCTGTCATATTATGCCCACTAGTAGTTCCACCAACTCGTTAAAGCCTTCGCACAACAATGATTCTACTACCCTGACTGCTATATCTCGTGGGTGCATATCTAGTCGATGCATATCCGCCTCCCTCAATCCTAGTACCTTTACCACTAACTTCATGACCACGGCCTTTTCTGAACCCGGATATATGGCGTTAAGGCAAAGAGTAGATACCCCTGTATAACGTTATACTTAAATAAGTACTGAAGTATAAAAGAGGGGATTGTTAGAATATATGCATAAGCTGCTATGTTCTCGAGCCTGTGTACTAACCTTTTTTTTAACTGCTGTAACCTTTTGATGAACTTGCTGACAACTATGTCTGCACAACTGTTCCTGTTTTGCTGGAGGAAGTGCTAGCCCAATCCAGCTGACAGTGTCATAAGTAACCTATTGCACAATATATAGAATGCTCAAACCTTTCCATATAAGGCTAAACCCAGCTATGTGATAGTTGCGACATCTGTATCCTGTCGCCTATAAAAATGTAACCTCTGTTCTTCCCCTTCTGAGCATTGCTTCGAATAAACCAGATTTGATTTCACTCGTGTGGTTTGTTCCTCTTTGCTCCGGAGCGCTCCTATGACATTGACACATCAGGACACAGACGGGCCGTAAGAAGTCCCGTTTCTTACAGTTAGCATGGCTGCCCACTGCTCTGGGTATGTGTGTGTGCTCATTGCTTACGTGTGTGTGCGCATGTGTGTGTTCACTGCTTCAGATGGGTTAAATGCATAGAGGAATTTCACAAGTCTGTGATGAATAAAGTTGTGCTTTCTTTTCTTTTAAACTTTTGGGCTATTTAGTTAGGATTTTTTACAATGTAATAAAATGCATTATTCCCTTATACTCATGTTTTATTATTTGATGTTTGCATGGTAAATTAACATATATTCAAATAAAAACAGCAAATGAGGTGGTCTTCCCTTCTACAATGCTACACGCTACATGATCGGTTCCTTGGTTCCTCCCCCAATATATATACCCAGAGTCTTGCCCCTTGTGTCGTGTGCACGTCGCGTGCGCTGTGTGTACGCCACACATAGGGGTAGAAAGTGAGATGTACTTCTGTCTTGCGGGCTGCACAAGTAGCAAGTGTGGAATACTTGTGTAGTACTTCTGAGGCATGTCACTCATACAATGACTGTGTGTCACTCATGCGTCTTACTGTCATCGCAAAAAGCCCCTACTATCCGTAATGCTGACTTGATTCAGGCGTACAAAAGGAGTACGGGTCCTGTATATAGTGTATGCATTCTTGATTTGTCGCAAGACCCGTAGAATTTGCATGTGCAGGATCAAAAGTCTCCACGGGCAGTCTGCGACCTTCTATGGCGCTGAACACACGCAAGTCTCAAACATGGTTTTGCCAATTTTTTTTTTTTTTTACCGTAGACCGCCCGTAGCAGCACGTATGGCGGGTTGTGAGTGAGGCTTAAGCTCCAAAAAAAAAAAAAAATCCTATCCTATTACAGAGGCAATTCCTAAAATTATGGCTGTGTCCTATCCTATTTCAGACCTTCTATATAATAATAATAATAATGACAGAGGACAAGAAAGAAACACGACAGAAAAAAGATAAAGAAATAGAGACTGAGAGGGACAAAAAGGACATAAGGTGGATGGAGAGATGAGACAGAAGAAAAGAGAAAGTTACAGAATGGGAGACAGAGAGACAATGAGACGGAGGGACAGAAAAGACAAAAAGAGGGAGAGAGACAGACAGAAAAACAGATGACACTGAGGGACAGAAAAGAGAAAGAGGAAAAGAAAGAAAGAGACGAAGAATAGGAGAGGGATAATTGACAGAGAAAGGACACACAGAGAGAGGGAGAGAGAGGAGGAGGAGAAGAGAAGAGAAGAGGGGAGTGCCGGATCATTTCCTCTCTATTCACTCACTCTCCTGTTCAGTCCCGAACTAGTCCGTCTCCTATTTCTATCTGTCTTTCTCTCTCTTCTTCTGTTCACTTTTGGACATCAGTAAGCGTGAGACTCAGAGCTCGCGGCCACTGGAGAACCAAGCCGGAGAGCACGCGCTAACTAACACAGAAAAAAAAAAGCGTTTAAAACATCGCAGGGATGCTCACTTCTCCGGCGCCTCACGTGCACCAGTGATTCATCATCATCATCATCATCAACTGTTTTAATTTTCCGAGAAGAGTCCGCGTGCAGGTCAGAGGGTGCGCAAAGACCTTAACAAACATGTACGCTGTTGTGCTCGTGGTAGTGTGTGGACTGGTAAGTGTTCAATTCTCTCTCTCTCTCTCTCTCTCTCTCTCTCTGTGTACATGCGCTCGTGCGAAGCGTTGGTTACATGTGTAGTACAGGTTTATCGTGAAAATGATCATTTCCTCGCGCGTGCTGGAAGGACGCACGCAGGGCTGCACGCGCGTCTGGATCAAGCGAAACATGCGCTGTTGGTCTTCATTTGACACTGCAACGCGTAGCATGTACGTGTAAAAATGTTGAAAGGATTTAAGCAGTTATGCATTTTAAGGAGTATTTGTTTGTTTGTTTGGTTGTTGGTTTAATCGTTAACAAACTTTTCAAACTTCACGCTACACTTTTCCAAGGAGTACATGTGATTGTTTTAAAATATATATATATATATATATATATATATATATATATATATATATATATATATATATATCTTTCTCTTATTTTCTAAGGTAGTGTGCTTTCAAAAGCAGGTCCTTGCAGATTTATCTGAGGCAGGTGCACTTGGACACACCTTCACTGGGCCATGTGGAAACCTGGATTGTGTATTCAGATGTGGATTTGGCTGCAAAGTCTTGAAGTTTCTGTATGCTTCTGTCGTATGCATGCTTCTCAGTTACTGTGTTTTGTATTCAAAGCAAGGATTCGAGCCCTTTTGTACTTGCTTTGAAACTCGCTCCATGTGCTGACGTGATCGTATCAGTGATCAAGAACAAATCTGAACAGCTGCCTGGTATAGTTTTCTGTAAGGAGACGTTTATCGGAAGGAGTCTCCAATGTCAGTGCTGTTTAGGAAAATACTGTACCACTTTGGGGTGATAACAGCATGACTCATCTTCTGTCCCACTTCTATGTGGAGTCAATAGGGTTAAGGACTTTGCCCATGGGTCCAACAGTGGCAGCTGGGTGGTGCTCAGGCTTGAGACCCCAACCCTCTGACCATTAACCCATTGAGACACCACCACTTCTGAGAACAGTCACTCATTATTTTACTATAATAGCACATATACTATACTATACTATACTATACTATACTATACTATACTATAAAGTATGTTATAATTTGATTGACCTGTAATTATACATATTTAGACCATTTAAATTTAGTGGAAATACTTTTTTCTTTGAGGTTACATTAAAGAGGCATAATCCAAATGAGAATATACTACAACAACAACAGCCCTCTTACTCAGGCCTCTCAAGTGGAACTGCTTTGTTAGTGTGTTGTCAAGTTTATTTGTATAGCGGTTTTAACAATAAACATTGTCACAAAGCAGCTTTACAGAATTTGAACGACTTAAAACATGAGCTAATTTTGTCCCTAATCTATCCCCAATGAGCAAGCCTGTGGCGACGGTGGCAAGGAAAAACTCCCTCAGACGACATGAGGAAGAAACCTCGAGAGGAACCAGACTCAAAAGGGAACCCATTCTCATTTGGGCAACAACAGACAGCATGACTATAACATTAACATGTTGTCTAATGTAACATGCATTCACTTTCTCTCTCTCTCTCTCTCTCTCTCTCTCTCTCTCTCTCTCTCACACACACACACACACACACACACACACAGATTTTCCTTTTTTTGTTGTTGTTTTTTTTTTACTCTGACATGCCCACAGCATGCTCTTCTTTTTTCTTTTTTTTTCCTCACACACACCCACAAAATAACATCTTCACCCAGCCTTCACTGTGGGGGGAAAACCACAATGACTCTTCTTCCCCTCTTCCTCTTCCCATTATCCCCTTGTTCTTTCCACTGATGTTTTGCAGTAGATCAGTCAGCTCCAGTTGCGAATGAGATTCTGTTATTCTTCCCTACCATGTGCCAGTGACACATGTATTTTACTGGCTGAAAGTAAGTAGTGATAATAACAGAGCACACAGAGGTGATCAGGTGTTTAAGAGGCAACGGAGTGGAGTCAGCTACGTGTGTAAAAAGTAGACTGCCTTTCAGATTTTTCAAGTGTA
The DNA here is from genome assembly GCF_027579695.1 of Neoarius graeffei. Classification (NCBI taxonomy): domain Eukaryota; kingdom Metazoa; phylum Chordata; class Actinopteri; order Siluriformes; family Ariidae; genus Neoarius; species Neoarius graeffei. Next base: position 15,596,755 of record NC_083582.1, read on the forward strand.
GGTCATAAAAAGAATTTTCCCTGACACCCAATTATTTTTGTTTAGTGGACCAAAAGCTGCTGAATTCAAATCACAGATTTCCAATTTTATTAGTTTTTTTTTTTTTATAGAATGAATTTAGAGCCACATGGCCCTAAATTATCTGCTATTTTTTCCTGCTTCACCATGACCCAATTCAAGATACTATGTCATGCATCACATGGTGGGCATTTTGGGATACAAATTTGAAACAGGAGAGAAAAACAGAGGATGTGAGTGTGCAACTGAAACGTGAAAGACCAACTACAGTAACGGAAAGCGAGAAGAAAAGACTTTATGTTGTGAAGGAAAGAAAACACAGGACCAAACTAATAAATATTGGCGGTCAGTGAGCACCTCGGTGTGATCAGCTGTTTAGTGAAAGATTGATGTAACTGTCAGTGCATGGTCAAGATAAACCTACGCATGCGCACATGGACTTCCTCTGTCTGCTCTGACTGCGCGAAGCGAGCGATTTCATGCACATTATTTGCTAGAGTCCCCTCAAATTCCCAGCCACAGAATGGCCTGGTTTTTTTTTAATTTTTTATTTACTTATTTATTTTTTTAGATATTATAGAAATAAACATATCACAATGACCAAATTTCATAGGGAACTAAATTTCACTGATTTTATGAAATCGAAAGGCCGTCTAGCTTTAACCTTGAAAGACACACCTACAAATGCACATCTTCATTCAGCCTTCATTAAGCTACTCAGCATAAGGGGGGGGAAAAACCCACTGGGTTTTAACTTTGAAAGAAAAGATAATGGGGCAGCATGGTGGTGTAGTGCTTAGCACTGTTGCCTCACAGCAAGAAGGTCCTGGGTTCAAGCCCAGCGGCCAGCGAGGGCCTTTCTGTGTGGAGTTTGCATGTTCTCCTTGTGTCTGTGTGGATTTCCTCCAGGTGCTCCGGTTTCCCCCACAGTCCAAAGACATGCAGGTTATCTAAATGGCTCTAAATTGACCATAGATGTGAGTGTGAATGGTTGTTTGTCTCTGTGTCAGCCCTGTGATAACCTGGCAACTTGTCCAGGGTGTACCCTGCCTCTCGCCCATAGTCAGCTGGGATAGGCTCCAGCTTGCCTGCAACCCTGTAGAACAGGATAAGCAGCTACAGATAATGGATGGATGGAAGGAAGAAAAGATAAAGTGATCTTCAATTTTTTTTTACTTTCCTACAAATTAAGTTGTAAGAAAAGGCACAAACCTTAACTCTACTCTTAATCCTTACCTACACCTTTATGACATTTAATACAGATAGTAAAAATGAGCCTACTGAAAAGAGTGTGCACATTGTGATCTCATCTCATCTCATTATCTCTAGCCACTTTATCCTGTTCTACAGGGTCGCAGGCAAGCTGGAGCCTATCCCAGCTGACTACGGGCGAAAGGCAGGGTACACCCTGGACAAGTCGCCAGGTCATCACAGGGCTGACACATAGACACAGACAACCATTCACACTCACATTCACACCGACAGTCAATTTAGAGTCACCAGTTACCCTAACCAGCATGTCTTTGGACTGTGGGGGAAACCAGAGCACCCGGAGGAAACCCACGCGGACACGGGGAGAACATGCAAAGTCCGTACAGAAAGGCCCTCGCCGGCCACGGGGCTCGAACCCGGACCTTCTTGCTGTGAGGCGACAGTGCTAACCACTACACCACCGTGCCGCCCCACATTGTGATCATTTATATTATTTAAGAAAGCTCAGATACCAATATCAATGCATCTGCTAAATTCTGGGATATAGAAGTGCACTAATCCATGGAAATTATATGATTTGAAGTTGATCAAGTCAAGCTTTACACTAGTAAGTTTTATGCAAAAATTAGGTGATAAAAGTTTTTCCAAATTTACAGGATTTTCTTGAATACCATATTTCTTTATTAGTAATTGCTTGTACTAATGTTTTACATATGAATTTGTTTGTGTCTAGCTTGATAAATGAGGCCCAGTGATTGCATTTAATGAAACACACTTACAAAAAGGTATTTGCCAGTGTGGAGCAGTGAAGCTGTAGATCACTTCTCTGAGCACTGAGAAACACGCTCTTCCTTTCCCTTCAAGGTACAATTTATGTTGACATCATAACATAAGACTCATCACTAGCAGAAGGAGTTCATCACTAGCAGAATGCTGGAACAACAAATGCTGCAGAAAATGCTAGCTAAGCTGGAAAAAAATGTCGACAGACAACGCTAGGCAAGTTTTCCCCAGAACATTTGTCTGGCCATTGATAACAACGGATTCCAGAACAATGAAGAAACAAAAACATATTTTACTGAGAGTTGTACAGAAACACTTTCCTGAAGTGAAACAAATCCCACTCTTCTCCACCTCAACCCTACTACATCCAAAACTAACTAATATACACTCACCAGCCACTTTATTAGGAACACTGCTGCATCCACCTGCTGTTTTATGTAGTTCTGTAATCAGCCAATCTCTTGACAGCAGCACAGTGCATAAACTCATGCAGATACAAATCAAGAGCTTCAGTTAATGTTCACTTCAAACATCAGAATGGGAAAAATTGTGATCTCAAAGTGTGACTTTCACTGTAGCATGGGTGTTGGTGCCAGATGGACTGGTTTGAGTATTTCAGAAACTGCAGATCTCCTGGGGTTTTCACACACAACAGTCCCTAGAGTTTACACAGAATGGTGCGAAAAACAAAAAAAATATATATCGAGTGAGCAACAGCTCTGTGGGTGGAAACAAATGCCTTGTTGATAAGAGAGGTTAGAGGAAAATGGCCAGATTGGTTCAAGCTGCCAGGAAGGATATAAGAACTCCTGATAACTGTGGTGAGCAAAAAAGCATCTCAACATGCAACAACAGAAGAACACATTGTGTTGCACTCCTGCAGCCAAGAACAGGAATCTTAGAATCAGGAACAAGTTCCTTTTAAAGTGGCTGGTGAGAGTAGATAATGAATCCAGTTCAGTTGATATCATCTGGCTAATATTTTAAGTCTAGTAGCATGTCCTAGCTGTTTGTCTTAGCCTGGAACTGTCCTTGCCTTTGTCCAAACACCTGTACTAGACTTCTGCTCTAACCAAGGTCTTTACTTCTATCCTAGCATCTTGTCTTAGCTATTTATCTCATTGACTGTCCTCGACGTTTGTCCTAGCCACACAGTGGTGCTTGAAAGTTTGTGAACCCTTTAGAATTTTCTATATTTCTGCATAAATATGACCTAAAACACATGAACTGCTTGCTTCAGGTCCTTCCACAACATTTCGATTGGATATCAGGACTTTGACTTGGCCATTCCAAAACATTAACTTTATTCTTCTTTAACCATTCTTTGGTAGAATGACTTGTGTGCTTTGGGTTGTTGTCTTGCTGCATGACCCACCTTCTCTTGAGATTCAGTTCATGGATAGATATCCTGACATTTTCCTTTAGAGTTCGCTGGTGTTAGGACTGGGGACTGTTTTGGCCTCTAGAGGCCGCTGTTATTGCTTTATCTTGTCATGTTTGTTTTGGCCTCTAGAGGCCGCCACTGTTTTATGTGTTTTGTGTTTGTTTTGACAGCCTTTGTTTTCATGTGCTTTTGCCTCACCTGGGGCCTCATGTACAAAGACCTGCGTGGATTTCCCACTAATCATGTGTACACGTCAAAATCGGGAAATTTGCGTATGACCAAAAAAATCCAGACGTATCAATCAGTGCGTACGAAGGTTTCCACGCACTCTCCTGTTGTACATCCCAATCAATGTGGAATTCGGCGCACATGCACGAGCCCCATTCCCCGCCCCATCTCCTCCCTCAATTATTCCACACTGAATATGTTAATTAGTATAAATAGACCTGCAGTAAGGCCCGCGTTAGGTAAAAGACATGGCATCTTTTACTAACGCGTTAATGTTAATTAAATGTTAGAAATCTTGCGTTAATCAAATTAACATTTAACATTTATTATTAACATTTAACATTAACATTTATTCGCGTTAATCCCTGCCTTTAGCACAGTGTAATAGAATTCACATACATCACTTAATTGTTCTGTCACCTCCAATTAAAGTGATGTTCAAAGTGTATGCTATGAGACATGCAACGGTCACTGATTGTATGCCACTGAATGTGAATGTAGCCTCTACCAAGATAACGGTATGATTTGCATCGTCCGCAGTGCCTGCGCCACAATGAGTGTCTATTTGAGTTACATGGGTTTTGAAAACAAAAAAACACCTTTAGTGCTCTAATGTGTACATTTTTTCGGGGACACCCTGTATTTGAGGAAATGTCTTCCTCTCTTAGTAGGCCCAATATTCCTAGCCACATGTAACCAGAAATAAAACATGTGCACATATTAGGATAATAGGATTTTCCACATTAAAATCCACAATAGGATTTTAATGACAAATGTATTCTAGCAGGGTGCCAGGGAACAACAGGAGGCCCCCAGTCCATCCCACCCAAGCAGGAAGAGGACCCCCAGCCAAGCGGATCCAGCGTCACTGTCACCTGCCCCCCTTCTCCACCGCCTGCCCCTGTCGCCGGGTCCACAGGCCAGGTGCTGACGCGTGCGGTCCTTGAGTCGCAGGGGGAAATTTTAAAGGGGATAGAGGCGATTAACGACAACCTCGAGGGAATCCGCGAGGAATTGAAGGAACTGAATAACACATTAAAAGAATATCTTAAAAAATGAATGGTGTCCCGTGTCCCGTCTGTCCTTACCTTTTCACATTGTGGCTATTAAGCGCTGCCGGGTTTGTATGCCATGTCGCTGTGGCACCTCGTTGTGAGGCCCAGGGTCTGGGTCCTCCGGCAGGTCTCGCTCCATTATTGGCACGCCGTGCTGCTGCGCCACATTGTGTAACATGCCACACACCACGGTTGTGTCTGATTTGTACGCACTTGGAAATCGTTTCATATATTGATCTTGGTAATTATGCGATAAGGCTACCCCACGCAACATCAACTAATAATATTTCAGTCTGACACCTCGCGGCAAATGCGTGAGGAAGATCTATTACGCTAGCTGCAATGCATGGTCCTGCATGTGCATTCTTTAATTTAATTAATTAACCATTAGTCAGTGGGAATAATATCGAAATGATATTGCTGGGGTTTCTCATTTCCCGTAATTATAATATGGAAGGGATGGTTGATGGATCTGTTGGCATTTACCCAACAGTCTCGCATTATGTGTCTCGACAATGTCGTATGACTGACATACATTTCAATTCACGCATCCTGATGTTCCGATGCATTTTTGGATACCTCTTATCGCCATGTCATGACTCTTGACCGAGTAGGCCTAAATGTAGTTGCGTTGCTCTGCCTCTAAGTGTCGCCAAGTACCAAGATGCACCAGAAATGTGCGTACGCCAGCCATGAGGTTTGCGTAGAGTACCGCACTTTTCCACGCCAAGTCAATCTTTGTACATACAGATGTTTGCGCAGAAAGTGACGTACGTAGCTTTTTTGTGCGTATGCAAGCTTTGTACATGAGGCCCCTGTTCCTTATTTCCTGCCCCGCCTAGTTCTAATTGCCCTGTGTATAAATACTTCCTCAGTTTGGTCCCTAGTCACGGAGTCTTTGTGCTGTTATGTTATCACCTGAGATCTCTGTTCCAAGTTCCTTGCCTTTGTCTTTGTGGTCTTTTGTACTTTGTTTTCTTGTGGACATTTTGGACTTTGTGTTTACCATTTTGGGATCTTCTGAGCATTTGGATTTTTGCCTTTTCTTTTCTTATCTTTGGCTTTTTGTTTTGACTTTGAACTTTTGGATTTTTTATTTTTCTCGTATATCTTCTGAGCGTTTGGATTATACTTTTGTTTTTGCCTGGGATTTTGTATATTGTAAATAAACTGTTTTTTCTACTCTACTTTCGCCTCACTTCTCTGCACTTGAGTCATTCCCCTGGTGGCCTAGTGGGGGTTTGCTGGATCACTACACCAGCGACCCGGGTTCAATCCCCAGCAAAACCCTAACAGAAAGACTCCGTAATGACCGACTCAGCAGAGGCTTCTTCAACTGTCTACCCGGCTAACCTTCAGGGAATGATGGCCGCGTTAACATGCCTCGGATCTACCATGGACACTCGGGGACGGACTCTTGCAAGCCAACGTGAGACCCTTGCTCGCCACGAGGTACTGCCCCAGCAAATTGGGAAAGCCCTGGCACAGCTGACCGCTCTGTCCCCATCTCCTGCTCCACCATCTGTTCCTGCTCCAGTGCCTCCTGCCACGCTGCCCTCTTCACCTCGCGAGCCCTGCACCACAGAGGTATGACGGCAAGCACGGTGAGTGCTGGAAGTTCCTTACCCAGTGCCAACTCACCTTTGAGCTCCAGCCTACCACCTACACTATGGATCGCCGCAAGATTGCCTTTGTGATAACCTTGTTAGCTGGTAAGGCACGAGCTTGGGTAACAGCTGTCTGGCAGAGACAGGGATCCGAGTGCTCTGATTTCAAGCTGTTTATGGAGGAGATGCTTCGTGCCTTCGATCAGGCAGACACCAGTAAGGATGCAGCCAGGAAGCTCATGTCCGTCCAGCAAGGAGGAAGCGTTGCAGACTACGCCATCTCATTCCGGACGCTCGCAGCAGTCAGCGGATGGAATGAGGCTGCCCTGGTTTCAGCCTTCCACCATGGTTTGTCTGACCCCATCAAAGACGGCCTGGCCTCTATCAGATGCCCAAATGACCTCAAAACTCTGATTTCACATGCCATTCGTCTTGACAACAGGATTAGAGAACAACGCCAAGTCCTGAGCCTCCCGGCCTCACTGCCTCAACATGGAGCCCTTCTACCTCCTCCAGTGACTGTCCAGAGCCCATGCAATTGGGCCGTACTCGCCTCTCCGCATCTGAGAGGGAGTGCAGAAGGAGGGACAAGTGCTGCATCTACTGTGGCAAGCCTGGCCACTTCCGAGCATCATGTCCCGAGCTCTTGGGAAAAGGACCGCCCCGTCTAGCCGAGGGAGGGTTGTGACGGGGCCTACCCTCTCTCCTGAACTTCCTGGCCAAGGAGTCTACATCCCGGTCTCCATCTCCTGGGGTGAGTCCGTCCACTCTTGCCAGGCCTTGCTAGACTCCGGGGCGGCTGGAAACTTTATGGATGTCTACTTCGCCCGCAGAATCAATGTCCCTACTGCTCCTCTTGAAGTTCCACTGTCTGTGTCTGCCCTGGATGGCCAAGCTTTAGGTGATGGAAGAGTCACCCAAGTTACTTCTCCAGTCTTTCTCCAGTCCCAAGGTCACCAAGAAGAAATATCCCGGCACCTGATTCATTCACCAGAGTTCCTGGTGATTCTAGGCCTTCCTTGGCTTACCCGCCACAACCCTCGTATAGACTGGGTAACAAGCCAGGTTGTGGAATGGGGTCCTGCATGCTATGCCTCTTGTCTGCTCTCTAGCTCTCCTGTGTCTCCTGCCGAGCCTCCTGATCTCACCGAGTTATCTCAAGTTCCCACAGAGTACTGGCATCTGAAAGAAGTGTTTAGCAAGAGCAGGGCCGCCGTTCTTCCTCTGCACCATGCCTATGACTGTGCCATCGACTTGTTCCCTGGGGCTACCCCTCCTCGTGGCAGACTGTTTTCCCTCTCGCAGCCAGAACGCAAGGCCATGGAGGAGTACATCAAGTACGCCTTGGCCTCTGGGTTCATTCGACCCTCCACCTCACCCGCTGGTGCCGGCTTCTTCTTTGTCGGCAAGAAGGATGGGGGGCTCCGGCCGTGTATTGATTACAGGGGCCTGAACAAGATCACTGTGCGCAACCGCTATCCCCTTCCACTGATGTCCACAGCGTTCGATCTGCTCCAAGGCGCCACTGTCTTCACCAAGTTGGACTTACGGAATGCATACCACCTCACCCGCATCCGACAGGGAGATGAGTGGAAGACTGCCTTTAACGCCCTGTCTGGGCACTACGAGTACCAAGTTATGCCCTTCGGACTCACCAATGCGCCAGCAGTGTTTCAGGCCCTTATCAACGACGTGTTGAGAGATATGATCAATCAGTACGTTTTCATCTACCTCGACGACATCCTAATATTTTCCAAGACCGTGCAGGAGCACCGCCACCATGTCCGCCAGGTTCTCAAGAGGCTGCTACAGAACAATCTGTTTGCCAAAGCCCAAAAATGTGAGTTCCATGTTCCCGAGGTCTCCTTTCTGGGCTTTATTGTATGAACGGGACAACTCCAGATGGATCCAGCCAAGACCCTGGCCGTCCGGGACTGGCCCATTCCCAAGTCCATTAAAGAAGTTCAGCGGTTCTTAGGGTTTGCTAACTTCGAACGCAAGTTTGTCAGGAACTTCAGTTCTGTAGGAGCGCCCATATCGGACCTCACCAAGAAGACAGGTGGATCTTTTGTCTGGTCTCCTCAGACAGAAAAGGCATTTAGGGACCTCAAGCACCACTTCTGCACGGCACCCATCCTGGTCCTCCCAGACACATCGCAACCATTCGTCGTCAAGGTGGATGCCTCAGACAGTGGCGTCGGCGTGGTCCTCTCTCAACGTTCGGAGGGAAAGCTGCACCCCTGCGCATACTTCTCCCACTGCCTGAGCCCTGCGGAGTCCCGGTATGATGTGGGGGATCGGGAACTGCTCGCAGTCAAACTGGCCCTTGAGGAGTGGAGGCACTGGTTGGAGGGAGCACAACAACCATTCCTGGTTTGGACGGACCACAAGAACCTGGAGTACCTCCAGCAAGCCAAGAGACTGAATCCACGAGAGGCTAGGTGGGCCTTGTTCTTTAGCCAATTCAATTTCACCCTATCGTACCGCCCTGGCTCGAAGAACACCAAACTGGACGCGCTCTCCAGGCTATTCTCGCCCAACAACAGGGAGAGTGAAGTTGGGCCTACAGCCCCGATTCCAAAAAAGTTGGGACAAAGTACAAATTGTAAATAAAAACGGAATACAATAATTTACAAATCTCAAAAACTGATATTGTATTCACAATAGAACATAGACAAGATATTAAATGTCGAAAGTGAGACATTTTGAAATTTAATGCCAAATATTGGCTCATTTGAAATTTCATGACAGCAACACATCTAAAAAAAGTTGGGACAGGGGCAATAAGAGGCTGGAAAAGTTGAAGGTACAAAAAAGGAACAGCTGGAGGACCAAATTGCAACTCATTAGGTCAACTGGCAATAGGTCATTAACATGACTGGGTATAAAAAGAGCATCTTGGAGTGGCAGCGGCTCTCAGAAGTAAAGATGGGAAGAGGATCACCAATCCCCCTAATTCTGCTCTGACAAATAGTGGAGCAATATCAGAAAGGAGTTCGACAGTGTAAAATTGCAAAGAGTTGGAACATATCATCATCTTCAGTGCATAATATCATCAAAAGATTCAGAGAATCTGGAAGAATCTCTGTGCGTAAGGGTCAAGGCTGGAAAACCATACTGGGTGCCCGTGATCTTCGGGCCCTTAGACGGCACTGCATCACATACAGGCATGCTTCTGTATTGGAAATCACAAAATGGGCTCAGGAATATTTCCAGAGAACATTATCTGTGAACACAATTCACCGTGCTATCCGCCGTTGCCAGCTAAAACTCTATAGTTCAAAGAAGAAGCCGTATCTAAACATGATCCAGAAGTGCAGACGTCTTCTCTGGGCCAAGGCTCATTTAAAATGGACTGTGGCAAATTGGAAAACTGTTCTGTGGTCAGACGAATCAAAATTTGAATTTCTTTATGGAAATCAGGGACGCTGTGTCATTCGGACTAAAGAGGAGAAGGACGACCCGAGTTGTTATCAGCGCTCAGTTCAGAAGCCTGCATCTCTGATGGTATGGGGTTGCATTAGTGCGTGTGGCATGGGCAGCTTACACATCTGGAAAGACACCATCAATGCTGAAAGGTATATCCAGGTTCTAGAGCAACATATGCTCCCATCCAGATGACGTGTCTTTCAGGGAAGACCTTGCATTTTCCAACATGACAATACCAAACCACATACTGCATCAATTACAGCATCATGGCTGCGTAGAAGAAGGGTCTGGGTACTGAACTGGCCAGCCTGCAGTCCAGATCTTTCACCCATAGAAAACATTTGGCGCATCATAAAACGGAAGATACGACAAAAAATGATCTAAGACAGTTGAGCAACTAGAATCCTACATTAGACAAGAATGGGTTAACATTCCTATCCCTAAACTTGAGCAACTTGTCTCCTCAGTCCCCAGACGTTTACAGACTGTTGTAAAGAGAAAAGGGGATGTCTCACAGTGGTAACTTTTTGGTAACACAGTGGTAACCCTGTCCCAACTTTTTTGAGATGTGTTGTTGTCATGAAATTTAAAATCACCTAATTTTTCTCTTTAAATGATACATTTTCTCAGTTTAAACATTTGATATGTCATCTGTGTTCTATCCTGAATAAAATATGGAATTTTGAAACTTCCACATCATTGCATTCTGTTTTTATTTGCAATTTGTACTTTGTCCCAACTTTTTTGGAATCGGGGTTGTATTATCCCTGTGTCTTGGATTGTGGCCCCTGTCCACTGGGGTGTTGAGGAGGCCGTCTGACAAGCTCAACGCCAGGACCCCGGCCCTGGGACGGGGCCACCAGGCCTCCTGTACGTCCCTTGTCAAGCCTGGGCCAAGGTTCTTCAGTGGGGTCATTCATCCCCTCTCACTGCCCACCCGGGAGCCCGGAGGACCCTGGACTTCTTGAAAAGATGCTTCTGGTGGCCAAGCATGGAGAAGGAAGTGAGGTCACTTGTCCTGTCCTGTGAGGTGTGCACCAGAACCAAGAACCCACGGCAGCATCCCCAGGGCCTCCTGCATCCTCTGCCTATTCCCCGGCGTCCCTTGTCCCATGTGGCAGTCGACTTCATCACGGGTCTTCCCGACTCACAAGGTAACACTGTAATTTTGGTCATTGTCGACAGATTCTCCAAAGCCTGCCGCTTCATACCACTGTGCAAACTTCCTTCTGCTCTTGAAACAGCCAAAATTATTTTTACCCATGTCTTCCGAGTCTTTGGTCTCCCGCAGGGCATCGTCTCAGACCGAGGTCCCCAGTTCTCCTCCCAAGTGTGGCGGGGGTTCTGCAAACTCATCGGGGCCACTGCCAGCCTCTCTTCTGGGTTCTACCCCCAGTCCAACGGCCAGACCGAGAGGCTCAACCAGGACCTGGAAACCACCCTGCGATGCCTGGCGATGGATAACCCGACATCTTGGAGCACCTGGCTGCCATGGGCAGAGTATGCCCACAACACCCTGCAGTCATCTGCCACCAGGTTGTCGCTGTTCCAGTGCCAGTTCGAGTTCCAGCCACCTCTGTTTCCAGAACAGGAGGAGGACGCTGGGGTGCCCTCGGTCAACCAGTACATGAGACGGTGTCGCAAGACCTGGAACAAGGTCAGGAGGACCCTCATCCAGACTTCCAGGGCCAACCAGACTCAGGCCAACCGCCATAGAAGGCCTGCCCACATTTTCCGCCCTGGGCAGCAGGTTTGGCTGTCCACCAAGGACCTTCCGCTGCGGGTGGAGAACCGCAAGCTTGCTCCTCGCTACATTGGCCCCTTCAAGTTTGTGCACAGGGTGAACCCTGTCGCCTACCGGCTCCAGCTGCCCCGGACTCTCAGGATCAACCCCACATTCCATGTTTTCCTGTTGCGGCCCGTACTGTCGTCCACGTATGCCCCTGCCACTAGGAATCCCCCGCCCCCCCCCGCATCTTCCAGGGTCAGACTGTGTTCACTGTGCGCCATCTGCTGGACTCCCGCCGGGTCCGTGGCGGGCTTCAATATCTTGTGGACTGGGAGGGCTATGGCCCTGAGGAACGCTGTTGGGTCCCCACCCGGTACATTTTAGACAAAGAACTTTGTCGGGACTTCCATTCGGCCCATCCAGACCGCCCTGGGAACGTCGGGAGACGCTCCTTGATGGGGGGTCCTGTTAGGACTGGGGACTGTTTTGGCCTCTAGAGGCCACTGTTATTGCTTTATCTTGTCATGTTTGTTTTGGCCTCTAGAGGCCGCCACTGTTTTCTGTGTTTTGTGTTTGTTTTGACAGCCTTTGTTTTCATGTGCTTTTGCCTCACCTAGGGCCTCATGTACAAAGCTTGCATACGCACAAAAAAGCTACGTACGTCACTTTCTGCGCAAACATTCGTATGTACAAAGATTGACTTGGCGTGGAAAAGTGCGGTACTCTACGCAAACCTCATGGCTGGCGTACGCACATTTCTGGTGCATCTTGGTACTTGGCGACACTTAGAGGCAGAGCAACGCAACTACATTTAGGCCTACTCGGTCAAGAGTCATGACATGGCGATAAGAGGCATCCAAAAATGCATCGGAACGTCAGGATGCGTGAAGTGAAATGTATGTCAGTCATACAACATTGTCGAGACACATAATGCGAGACTGTTGGGTAAATGCCAACAGAGCCATCAACCATCCCTTCCATATTGTAATTACGGGAAATGAGAAACCCCAGCAATATCATTTTGATATTATTCCCATTGACTATTGGTTAATTAATTAAATTAAAGAATGCACATGCAGGACCATGCATTGCAGCTAGCTTAATAGATCTTCCTCGCGCATTTGCCGCGAGGTGTCAGACTGAAATATTATTATTAGTTGATGTTGCGTGGGGTAGCCTTATCACATAATTACCAAGATCAATATATGAAACGATTTCCAAGTGCGTACAAATCAGACACATCCGCGGTGTGTGGGGACCAATCACTAGCATGCATCAAATTAAATGAGGATATAAAAGCATGCGCAACATGTGGCAATAACCGATAGGATGACAATGGCGTGGTTGGCCTTATTGGAAGACGCTGCAAATGGTCAGATTAGGAGGGAACGGGTGTTCCATGATTACACCGATTTCCTGGCTCATGATGATGACTGGCTTATCAGCCGATTCAGACTTCCAAGAGCCATTCTTTTGGAGCTCTGTGCTGAGTTGGGCCCGGGGTTGGAGAGGGAGACGGCGAGGTGTCACGCCTTACCCGTTCCTATCCAAGTCCTGACCATGCTTGGGTTCCTAGCAACAGGCTCATTCCAGAGGGAACTGGCCGACCGGTCGGGAATGAGCCAGACAGCTCTCAGCCGCGCTATTCCGTCTGTGTTAAATGGGATCATCCGACTGTCGGCCAGGTACATACGGTTTCCCTATGATGTGGCAGACCAAGCACAGATAAAAGCGCAATTTGCAGCGATAGCCGGTTTTCCAAATGTAATCGGAGTGATCGACTGCACGCATATTGGTATAAAGGCGCCATCTGAGGGTGAAGATGCATACGTGAATAGGAAACAATTCCACTCTATAAACATACAGATTATATGTGATGCCCAAATGCGCCTGACAAATATCGTGGCAAGGTGGCCTGGGGCGACCCACGATGCATTCGTCCAGGCGAACAGCTCGGTGGGAAACAGGCTGGATGCCGGCAGAGTGCATGATGGGTGGTTACTTGGTAAGCAATCTAAAACACTTGAAGTGAATTCACTTGAAATATACACATGTTGGATAGCTTATGCTGGACCTATCCAAATTGCTCATAGGAGACAGCGGCTACCCACTCCGAAAATGGTTACTGACCCCCCTAGCCAACCCACGGACCGATCAGGAGCAGCGCTACAACAACCTCCATGCACGGACGCGGTCAGTGGTGGAGCGCACCATTGGCCACCTGAAAAGCCGGTGGCGCTGCCTTGACCGGAGTGGGGGGGTGCTGCTCTATCAGCCCGACAAGGCGTGCCATATTGCGCTGGCGTGTTACACAATGTGGCGCAGCGGCACGGCGTGCCAATAATGGAGCGAGACCTGCCAGAGGACCCAGACCCTGGGCCTCACAACGAGGTGCCACAGCGACATGGCATACAAACCCGGCAGCGCTTAATAGCCACAATGTGAAAAGGTAAGGACAGACGGGACACGGGACACCATTCATTTTTTAAGATATTCTTTTAATGTGTTATTCAGTTCCTTCAATTCCTCGCGGATTCCCTCGAGGTTGTCATCAATCGCCTCTATCCCCTTTAAATTTCCCCCGCGACTCAAGGACCGTGCGCGTCAGCACCCGGCCTGTGGACCCGGCGACAGGGGCAGGCGGTGGAGAAGGGGGGCAGGTGACAGTGACGCTGGATCCGCTCGGCTGGGGGTCCTCTTCCTGCTCGGGTGGAATGGACTGGGGGCCTCCTGTTGTTCCCTGGCACCCTGCTAGAATACATTTGTCATTAAAATCCTATTGTGGAAAATATGTGCACGTTTTATTTCTGGTTACATGTGGCTAGGAATATTGGGCCTACTAAGAGAGGAAGACATTTCCTCAAATACAGGGTGTCCCCGAAAAAATGTACACATTAGAGCACTCAAGGTGTTTTTTTGTTTTCAAAACCCATGTAACTCAAATAGACACTCATTGTGGCGCAGGCACTGCAGACGATGCAAATCATACCGTTATCTTGGTATAGGCTACATTCACATTCAGTGGCATACAATCAGTGACCGTTGCATGTCTCATAGCATACACTTTGAACATCACTTTAATTGGAGGTGACAGAACAAGTAAGTGATGTATGTGAATTCTATTACACTGTGCTAAAGGCAGGGATTAACGCGAATAAATGTTAATGTTAAATGTTAATAATAAATGTTAAATGTTAATTTGATTAACGCGAGATTTCTCACATTTATTTAACATTAACGCGTTAGTAAAAGTTGCCATGTCTTTTACCTAACGCGGGCCTTACTGCAGGTCTATTTATACTAATTAACATATTCAGTGTGGAATAATTGAGGGAGGAGACGGGGCGGGGAACGGGGCTTGTGCATGTGCGCCGAATTCCACATTGATTGGGATGTACAACAGGAGAGTGCGTGGAAACCTTCGTACGCACTGATTGATACATCCGGATTTTTTTGGTCGTACGCAAATTTCCCGATTTTGATGTGCGCACATATTTAGTGGGAAATCCATGCAGGTCTTTGTACATGAGGCCCCTGTTCCTTATTTCCTGCCCCGCCTAGTTCTAATTGCCCTGTGTATAAATACTTCCTCAGTTTGGTCCCTAGTCACGGAGTCTTTGTGTTATGTTATCACCTGAGATCTCTGTTCCAAGTTCCTTGCCTTTGTCTTTGTGGTCTTTTGTACTTTGTTTTCTTGTGGACATTTTGGACTTTGTGTTTACCATTTTGGGATCTTCTAAGCGTTTGGATTTTTGCCTTTTCTTTTCTTATCTTTGGCTTTTTGTTTTGACTTTGAACTTTTGGATTTTTTATTTTTCTTGTATATCTTCTGAGCGTTTGCATTATACTTTTGTTTTTGCCTGGGATTTTGTATATTGTAAATAAACTGTTTTTTCTACTCTACTTTCGCCTCACTTCTCTGCACTTGAGTCATTCCCCTGGTGGCCTAGTGGGGGTTTCCTGGATCACTACACCAGCGACCTGGGTTCGATCCCCAGCAAAACCCTTACAGCTGGTAGAATTCAGAATTCATTGTCTATCCTGGCCCAGATGTGGCAAAACAGGCCCAAACCATGATATTACCACCACCATATTTCACAGATGGGATAAGGTTCTTATGCTGGAATGCATTATTTTCCTTTCTCCAAACATAATGCTTCTCATTTAAACCAAAAAGTTCTATTTTTGTCTCATCCGTCCATAAAACATTTTTCCAATTGCCTTCTGGCTTGCCCACGTGATCTTTAGCAAACTGCAGATGAACAACAATGTTCTTTTTGGAGAGCAGTGGCTTTCTCCTTGCAACCCTGCCATGCACACCATTGTTGCTCAGTGTTCTCCTGATGGTGGACTCATGAACATTAACATTGGCCAATGTGGGAGAGGCCTTCAGTTGCTCAGAAGTTACCCTGGGGTCCTTTGTGACCTCACTGACTATTACATGCCTTGCTCTTGGCGTGATCTTTGTTGGTAACAATGGTCTTGAATTTCCTCCATTTGTACACAATCTGTCTGACTGTGGATTGGTGGAATCCAAACTATTTAGAGATGGTTTTGTAACCTTTTCCAGCCTGATGAGCATCAGCAATGCTTTTTCTGAGGTCCTCAGAAATCTCCTTTGTTCGTGCCATGATACACTTCCACAAACATGTGTTGTGAAGACCAGACTTTGATAGATCCCTGTTCTTTAAATAAAACAGTGTGCCCACTCACACCTGATTGTCATCCCATTGATTGGAAACACCTGACTCTAATTTCACCTTCAAATGAACTGCTAATCCTAGAGGTTCACATACTTTTGCCACTCACAGATACAACCCCGATTCCAAAAAAGTTGGGACAAAGTACAAATTGTAAATAAAAACGGAATGCAATGATGTGGATGTTTCAAAATTCCATATTTTATTCAGAATAGAACATAGATGACATATCAAATGTTTAAACTGAGAAAATGTATCATTTAAAGAGAAAAATTAGGTGATTTTAAATTTCATGGCAACAACACATCTCAAAGAAGTTGGGACAAGGCCATGTTTACCACTGTGAGACATCCCCTTTTCTCTTTACAACAGTCTGTAAACATCTGGGGACTGAGGAGACAAGTTGCTCAAGTTTAGGGATAGGAATGTTAACCCATTCTTGTCTAATGTAGGATTCTAGTTGCTCAACTGTCTTAGGTCTTTTTGGTCGTATCTTCCGTTTTATGATGCGCCAAATGTTTTCTATGGGTGATAGATCTGGACTGCAGGCTGGCCAGTTCAGTACCCAGACCCTTCTTCTACGCAGCCATGATGCTGTAATTGATGTAGTAAGTGATTTGGCATTGTCATGTTGGAAAATGCAAGGTCTTCCCTGAAAGAGACGTCGTCTGGATGGGAGCATATGTTGCTCTAGAACCTGGATATACCTTTCAGCATTGATGGTGTCTTTCCAGATGTGTAAGCTGCCCATGCTACATGCAATAATGCAACCCCATACCATCAGAGATACAGGCTTCTGAACTGAGCGCTGATAATAACTTGGGTCGTCCTTCTCCTCTTTAGTCCGAATGACATGGCGTTCCTGATTTCCATAAAGAATTTCACATTTTGATTCGTCTGACCACAGAACAGTTTTTCACTTTGCCACAGTCCATTTTAAATGAGTCTTGGCCCAGAAAAGACATCTGCGCTTCTGGATCATGTTTAGATATGGCTTCTTCTTTGAACTATAGACTTTTAGCTGGCAACGGCGGATGGCACGGTGAATTGTGTTCACAGATAATCTCATCTCATCTCATTATCTCTAGCTGCTTTATCCTTCTACAGGGTCGCAGGCAAGCTGGAGCCTATCCCAGCTGACTACGGGCGAAAGGCGGGGTACACCCTGGACAAGTCGCCAGGTCATCACAGGGCTGACACATAGACACAGACAACCATTCACACTCACGGTCAATTTAGAGTCACCAGTTAACCTAACCTGCATGTCTTTGGACTGTGGGGGAAACCGGAGCACCCGGAGGAAACCCACGCGGACACGGGGAGAACATGCAAACTCCACACAGAAAGGCCCTCGCCGGCCCCGGGGCTCGAACCCAGGACCTTCTTGCTGTGAGGCGACAGCGCTAACCACTACACCACCGTGCCGCTGTTCACGGGTAATGTTCTCTGGAAATATTCCTGAACCCATTTTGTGATTTCCAATATAGAAGCATGCCTGTATGTGATGCAGTGCTGTCTAAGGGCCCGAAGATCACATGCACCCAGTATGGTTTTCCGGCCTTGACCCTTACGCACAGAGATTCTTCCAGATTCTCTGAATCTTTTGATGATATTATGCACTGTAGATGATATGTTCAAACTCTTTGCAATTTTACACTGTCGAACTCCTTTCTGATATTGCTCCATTATTTGTCGGCGCAGAATTAGGGGGATTGGTGATCCTCTTCCCATCTTTACTTCTGAGAGCCACTGCCACTCCAATCATGTCCAGTCATGTTAATGACCTATTGCCAGTTGACCTAATGAGTTGCAATTTGGTCCTCCAGCTGTTCCTTTTTTGTACCTTTAACTTTTCCAGCCTCTTATTGCCCCTGTCCCAACTTTTTTGAGATGTGTTGCTGTCATGAAATTTCAAATGAGCCAATTTTTGGCATGAAATTTCAAAATGTCTCACTTTCGACATTTGATATGTTGTCTATGTTCTATTGTGAATACAATATCAGTTTTTGAGATTTGTAAATTATTGCATTCCGTTTTTATTTACAATTAGTACTTTGTCCCAACTTTTTTGGAATCGGGGTTGTATGTAATATTGGATCATTTTCCTCAATAAATAAATGACCAAGTATAATATATTTGTCTCATTTGTTTAACTGGGTTCTCTTTATCTACTTTTAGGACTTTTGTGAAAATCTGATTATGTTTTAGGTCATATTTATGCGGAAATATAGAAAATTCGAAAGGGTTCAAAAGGCTTGTGTCACATGACCTGTACCACACCTCTGGCAAAATAATCTATTCCTATGGCATGTGTAAGGGCCAGTTAAGCAATAATAATTTAAGTTAAAAACAGTTAAAAAATGAATGATGATAATTTAAGAACATAGAAAAGAGTTTAGAACATAGAAAAACAATCTTCTAGAGGGGCACTAGCGAGCAGTGATATGTGAGGACGTGTTTGTACGGGGCTCCCGACCGGGGCGAACCTTTTTTAAAAATAATACTTTTATAAAACAACTTTAGACAGACCATGTTTATCCCTGATAATTGAATAATAGCAGTGCATCATATAAATAGCTTCATTTTTTCGCAACATACAACTAGACGACAAAATGCCTAAGGGAAAACGCTGCAAGAAGGAAGCCTTTGCTAAAGCCTCGGACACCGCTGAAACCTCGTCCGTATATGAGGAATCTTCAGATGAGGAAACTATAGACCTATCTGCCGTCATGGCTGCTATTGCAAGCAGCGAAAACAAGATTTTGGCACGAATAGACTCAAGCACAGCTGACTTGAATACTAAAATAGATGCGCTCCGGGAGGATATGGCGAAGCAGGAGGTCCGTCTCAACGAGTTGGAGTCCGGCCTGAATACACACTCGGACAGGACGGCTACCACTGAAAATGAGGTAGCCATGTTAAAAGTGGAAGTCACCTCACTCCGCCAAAAAATGGAAGAAATCGACAGGGGACAGCGCCGATTCAATGCGCGTTTAGTCGGAATAAAAGAAGGTTTTGAATCAAGCGAGGGGCGGCGGCCAACTGCGAGTATCGCTGAACTATTGCAGGAGCTGTTGAGCCTAAACTTCATCCCAACCCTGGATGCAGCATATCGCGGCGCCCGACATGCTAATGAAGGGGGCCCTCCCAGAGTCATTGTGATCAGATTTCACTACCTACGGGAACGGGATGAGGTTTTCCGTACAGCGGCTCGTTTGGCGCCGCTGACCCTGCACGACAAGAGAGTGAGCATATTTCCAGACTACACGGTGATGGTGGCAAAGAAGAGAGCAGTCTTCGCCGAGGCTAAGCATTTACTCCGGAGCTGCCAGAATGTCAAGTTCGGTCTCCAGTTCCCAGCGGTGCTCCGCATTACCGACTCAGCTGGTCGGGAGAGGCGGTTTGAGGATCCAGCGACAGCGGTGGAATATATTAAAGAGAACTTGAAGCCCAAGGATACTGTAGGTTGATTTAACCAAATGGACAATGGAGACTAGATGTTAATAACGAACTGTTGGGTCCAAGTGTGAAAGGTACATGAAAAGCAATTTAAAGGGGAGAGGTGGGTCATATAAAAGTACCTTAGTTTGTTTTCTGTTGATGGCTATGTGTAAATAATTTTCATCCTAAGTTTTATACAATTTATATATACCATGGTTTGCCCCGGTTGGGGCCTGTTAGGAGGATAGGTTAGAAGGTTAACTGCAGCACAATGCTAGAAGAGGGGTGTGTGATCTCGACAGGTCCAGTAGATCAGCATAGGGATTTAAGGCTCAGTTTTAGTTTTGTAGTTAGACAGGGACTTTTTCATGCCTTTTTATCTTATTTATTTAGTCAAGAAGCACAATATCTGATATACAAAAGTCAGGCCATATTCGCTTTTTGAGTTGGAATATAAAGGGACTCCATAACCCAGTCAAGTGAAGTAGGGTCTTTGCACATTTAAAAACATTAGGAAGTGGTGTTATGTTTTTACAGGAGACTCATTTATGAGCAAGTGAATACACAAAGCTAAAGAAAGCTTGGATAGGGCAATTATTTTGTTCAAAAAGTGAGGATAGAGTGCGTGGTACAGCTATTTTGATTGGAAAGGGCATCCCATTCATCCCATCACAGACTGTGTGTGATCCCAGGGGTAGATATGTTATAGTGACTGGCAAACTGTATAGCACCCAAGTAACATTAGCCAATGTATATGGACCCAATTGGGACGACCCACTTTTTTTTACTAATTTCATAGCAGCACTACCAGACCTCAATTATAATCAGTTGATACTGGGGGGTGATTTTAACTGTGTTTTACACCCAAAACTAGACAAATCAAACCCCAGACCTAATAGCAAGATTTCAAACTCTGGAGCGGTTATCCAGTTATTTATAGACACATATGCATTTTTTGACCCCTGGAGGAGAGACAACCCAACTACTAGACAATATTCCTTCTTCTCCCCAGTTCACCACTCTTTTTCCAGGATCGACTTTTTCCTTGTAGACAGTAGAACTTTACCTATGGTCAAGGATAGCCATTATAATAGTATTGTTATTTCTGACCATGGCCCAGTGCAACTGGACATATGTTTTCCAGAGTGTACCAGACCATGCCGTACATGGCGGTTTGATCCTCTGTTGTTATCTAAGGACTCTTTTAAGAAATTCATCTCTCAACAAATTGATAGTTTTTTGGAATTCAATCTTACACCAGAAATACCATTAACTACTGTGTGGGAGGCTTTCAAGGCCTATATTAGGGGCCAGATAATTTCTTATACAGCATATGAGAGAAAGAAGCGCAAACAACGCTTAACCCTTTGGTGACTGACCCCTTGAAAATGGTTCCTCCAGGAACGATGACGTTTCAGTTGTCAAGACAACGGAAAAACTAAAATACAAGAGCATTTTGTTTTGTGCACAAGAGCATTGTGACGTATCTTTCTGTTTTTGTATTTTAGTTTTTCCGTTGTCTTGACAACTAAAATGTCATCGTTCCTAGAGGAACCATTTTCAAGGGGTCAGTCAAAGGGTTAAGCGACCTGTCTCACGATATAGCAGAGACGGATCGTAAATACGCTGACTCCCCAACGCCTGAGCTCTACAGAGAAAAATTACTGTTAAAAACTGAATTCAATAACCTCTCTATCCAACAAACTGAACGGTTATTTTTTAAATCAAAACAAAAATTTTATGAACACGGGGAGAAAGCTGGAAAGCTTTTAGCCCACCAAATTAGACAGTCCGCAGCTGTTAACACAATTCCTGAGATCCTAACAAAACTGGGAGAGAAAACCACTAACCCGATTGCAATAAATGATGAGTTTAAACAATTCTATATGACTCTCTACAGGTCAGAACCACCAGACGACCCGACAGATATCACTAAATTCTTAGAGGGACTGACCATTCCACTGATCACCCCAGAGGACAGTTTACAGATAGATAGATAGATAGACAGATCACAGTGGATGAAATAATGCAAGCAATAAAATCAATGCAGAGTGGCAAGGCTGGGGGGCCTGATGGGTTTTCAATTGAGATATACAAAGAATTTGCTGATAAGCTTGTACCAATACTTAGCCAGTTGTACCAGTGCATTTTCGAACAACGGAGATTGCCACAAACCATGACTCAGGCGATAATTTCAGTGCTGCACAAAAAGGACAAAGACCCTTTATTATGTGGCTCATACCGCCCAATAAGCCTTTTAAACTGCGACTATAAAATTCTCACAAAAATATTAGCCACCCGTATAGATAGTGTAATTTCAACAGTCATTGATCCAGATCAAACAGGTTTCATTCCAGGTAGACAATCATTTTATAACATGCGTAGATTGTTCAATGTCCTGTATACCCCGCATGTGACATCTGGGGGGGATCACAGAAGTGGCGATCTCTTTGGATGCCAAAAAAGCTTTTGACCGTGTTGAATGGCGGTACCTGTTTGCTGTCTTAGAAAAATTTGGCTTCGGATCATCATTCTTGACATGGATTAAAATAATATATGATGCACCTACTGCAGCTGTACGGACCAATAACAACATCTCTGACTATTTCCCTCTTTACAGATCTTGCAGGCAGGGTTGCAGCCTCTCCCCATATTTGTTTGATCTGGCCGTCGAACCCCTTGCTATAGCCCTTAGAGCAGAGGAAGATATTACAGGTATCTCTTGCGGCGGTAAAGTCCATAAGGTGGCGCTATATGCAGATGATCTACTTTTGTATATATCCAACCCGACAGCATCGATACCAAAGCTATTGCTGATGCTAGAAAACTTTAGTCACCTCTCAGGTTACAAATTGAATTATAAAAAGAGCCTGCTCTTTCCAATCAATGGTACAAAAGGAGAATATTCCAAATTTCCATTTAAAATAGAACACAATATGTTTACATATCTAGGAATTAAAATTACCCACAAGATGGAAAATTTGGAGAAACAAAATTTCAGGCCATTATTAGAACAAACAAAACAGGATCTTGGGAAATGGTCAACATTACCGACTTCGCTGGCAGGTCGTATTAATATAGTTAAAATGATAGTTCTACCTAGATTTCTGTATTTGTTTCAGATGATCCCCGTATTTACCCCTCTGAAAACATTTAAACAGTTAGATAGACTAATCTCTTCATTTATATGGAACAAATCTAATCCTAGAATGAAAAAAAAATACCTGGAGGTTCCTAAAGATGCTGGTGGGTTAGGATTACCCAATTTTCTCTGGTACTATTGGGCAGCAAACATAGTAAAACTTACCCATTGGATTTACACTTATGAGAATAAGTAGGATCCAGACTGGGTCCACATGGAACTATTATCTAATCCTCTACCAACACTCACAACATCGCTACCACACAACAGTAATATACAGTTCACAAACCCAGTTGTCAAAGCTTCACTAAGGATATGGTTACAGTTTAGAAGACATTTTGATTTGGAGCAGTATAGCAGTTATTTCCCAGTAGCAAATAACCATTTCTTTCTTCCATCTAGGTTCGACAATGCATTTCAATATTGGCATAGAAATGGGTTGATATTCTTTGGCGATTTGTACCCTGATAACATGTTTATTTCATTTGAAACACTTGAAAAGGACCATAATATACCCAGATCGCATTTTTTTAGGTTTCTTCAGATACATAGCTTTACCAGAGAAAAGTTCCCCTCATTTCCTTTCACACCACCTAGGAACCTTTTAGATGAAATTTTAGCACTGGATCCCTATGAGAAGAAACGTGTATCTGTAATTTACAATATGATAAGAGGCTTGAAACCAATATCTCATCTCATCTCATTATCTCTAGCCGCTTTATCCTTCTACAGGGTCGCAGGCAAGCTGGAGCCTATCCCAGCTGACTACGGGCGAAAGGCGGGGTACATCCTGGACAAGTCACCACAGGGCTGACACAGACAACCATTCACACTCACACCTACGGTCAATTTAGAGTCACCAGTTAACCTAACCTGCATGTCTTTGGACTGTGGGGGAAACCGGAGCACCCGGAGGAAACCCACGCAGACATGGGGAGAACATGCAAACTCCACACAGAAAGGCCCTCGCCGGCCCCGGGGCTCGAACCCAGGACCTTCTTGCTGTGAGGCGACAGCACTAACCACTACACCACCGTGCCGCCCCTGAAACCAATATCATGGGATAAAACTAAAATGGCATGGGAAAAAGATTTGGGGGTTGAGCTTTCTGAAGATACGTGGCAACATTGTCTAAAACGTATACATACCTCGTCATTGTGTATACGACATTGTTTTACTCAATTTAAAGTACTCCATCGTCTGCACTATTCAAGAGATAAATTGTCTAAACTCTTTTCCACTACAGATTTGGGTTGTCCGAGGTGTAATTATGTACCAGCCACAGCAGGACATATGTTCTGGTCATGCACCTCCCTTAACGACTATTGGAGACAGATATTTGATGTTTTTTCCAAAATCTGTGGTCAGACTATACCTCCTGATTACCACACAGCCATCTTCGGTGTACCACCTCCAGGCTGCAAAGTCTCAAACTTACAAACAAATGCGTTAGCATTTGCTTCCCTGCTTGCACGTAGACTCATACTTTTTAATTGGAAATCAAATTCAGCCCCATTATTTCTGCAGTGGTTAAGGGATGTACTATCTTTTCTACCATTAGAGAAACTGAGATACAAGATATGTAAGGCCCGCAAAAACTTCATCCTGACCTGGAGTCCCTTTGTAGAATTTGTAGAAGATTTTTCCTTTCAATGATACATCGTACTTGTCCCTGTATTTTTTCTGTTTATTTAATTTTATTTCTGTTTAAGAGCCTTGGGGTTGAGGGTGGGGTTGGGGATACATTTTTTTTCTGTGTGAGTTTATTGTTTATTTTTGTAAGTTGTTGTTTGTTAAAGAAAAACTGCAAAATAAAGTTTATTAAAAAAAAGAATCTTCTAGAACATAGAAAAAGAATGTTCTAAATCTTATGATGTGACATCACTGACTGTGTATACCTTAGTTTCGAGTCAGAATACGGTGGAAGCAACACAGTCTTTTGACCGTGCGCCAGACTTTGTGATGTACCTTGTTGTTTTTAAGTAAACATTTTAGAAAGACAAGGGAAGTTGTCATGTCTCGTCGCTCGCGTGGAAAAAGAGTGTTTTTTTGACTGACTCTAGAAATGGTACAGTAACCAAGGAAGAGCTAACGGAGTGCCATTACAGCATGTATCTTGGCCATCTGTTCAAGCCAATATCTGACTTGTCTATATTAACTTGTTTATTTTTTTTTATAACTACTGTAATAGATCATGTCATCACCTTTATCCTAGCACCTGTCTTGTCCCATTTCTTAGCCATTTCTCCTGGCTGTTTGTTCTTGGCTTTTGTTTCATCATTTGTCCTATTTCATGTATCTTAGCCATGTGCCATAATACATGTCCTTGAATATGTCCTAGCTTTTGTGCTAGCTTTTGTCCACTGTCTTAACCATTTGTCCTAGATAGTTGATAGGTTTTGATCTGTCTGTACCGAAGGAGGTTGGATTGACAAAGTATAATCTGCAAATGTAGACCTCTACTGCCCAGGATCAGTCCAGGAGAAATGGTCACTGATGCAGACACAGCTGTTCAGAGATGTTTCTTGGTTTATTGTAGGACAAACATGAGCATATATTCACATTCAAGAGTGTGTTGTAGCTACCGGTATGTGATTGGATGATGTGATTGATGAAGCTAAGTTATCTATGTATGACAAGGTCACATAACATTTACATTTAGAACATTTACATCACTGCCCAGGATAATCTTAATTAAGCAGAGAGAAGAATGTGTGAGCGAAGGTAAATCTCAAGGTTTAACTAACCAAAAGAAGTAGCAATCAGAACAGCCTGTACCAGTTTCAAGCATGCCAAACACATATTTCTATCAATACCCTCTTAGACCCTGAAAGGATCTGATGCATGCTTAATCACACTGGACTTTCCTCGTCTTTAACTTTGAGATCTTGAAATGGTACGGCTAAATAAGTGGCATTCACAAGTTGTGCCAGCATATGGGCCATAACTGAGTGTTATGAGAACACTAATAGAAAATTTACTACATGTGTATGTGAAAAGGTGAGATGAGAAGAGGTCCCCTAAGGACTTTTTGATTGCTGTATTGTTCTTGTCTTTTCGTGTGAGACGAGAAAAGGTAGGGATGATGGAGGGCAATTTTTTCAGATGACTTGTGTGTATCCACTGTGGCAGGGAGTCAGTGAGGACAGCAGTTTTCATTCAGGCTGTGCACTGATAGTCACCTGGAATAAATGGGTGAGTAGGCTTTTCTGCGGGCAGAGGGAGAGACACAGACATGACCATGTACACTGTTCAGTTTCTCAATCGAAGCTTAAGTAATTGCTGACAATCATATCCAGATCACCTGTAAATGAAACACCAGGGTTACTTTTGGTCCAAGGGGTTGGGAATGGTTGGCCCATAATTACCTCAAAAGGAGGCAATTTAGATCTCGAATTGGGAGCCATTCTAATTTTGCAAAAAATAGATGGTAGAAGGTCAAGTCAGCTTCAGTAGCCTGAGACTGTAGAAAAGCTATGTCTAGTCTGTCACGTTACAAAGAAAAATGAGAAAACATTGAATAAATGGGTGATTCAGAAAAATCTGGGCAAGATTTGCCCTCTTTGGTCATCCACTTAGTGACTTGGTCTGCTAAGTGATTCCCACAGGCCTCAGTAGAGTCACCAGGGTCCTGACCAGGGCCGGCTCTAGGTCTTTGGCTGCCCTAGGCGAGATTGAGTTTTGGCGCCCCCCCAAGAAAAAAAACCCTCTAATAACATCTAAATAACACTTTAATCTAATCACTCTATTCTATTACTATTAAACAATGTATGGTGCATGGACAATAAACAAGAAGTCATTTTTATCTTTTTCATTATTGTTATTATTATCATTATTCACATAAAGTGTCACAAAGTAAAATGACCACACAAATTCAATACATATCTCCATATAATGGGCAAAAACTCTTCCGCACCCTGTTCAAAGTGTATAGTGCATGGACAATAAACAAGAAATTATTTTTAGTTTCTTTTTTGCTATTAAAAATTAAGTCATCTCTGAAGAATTAACAAATTAAATGAATAAAAAAATTCTACAATTCTAAATTGTGCAAACTTAAGCACCCTGTTAGGACATCAATGGGCTGTATTTTCAAACAAAAGTGCTATTATGGGTACTTTGTTATTGAAGTCTATTGCTGTTTGCATCTAGTTAGCTAGGTAGACATTGATTCAGGCGTCTAAAATATTAATTTGCCACTATAATGGTTGATATGAGAGATTAGATCAGACTTGCCTCTATACTTGGCTCTATTTGTTTCTTCCTGTAGCCTTCGTTTGCGCCCTTGCGCACCCGAGAGTTTGGATTTCTTCATTTAAGCACTTGTAGTCTGGGCTACTTTTTGCAGTGGATAGCCATTCTCATTCCCCGATGAACACCGCTCCCCCCGCCCCCCTTATAACCTATCATTGTGCATTTTTAGTAGGCATAAGGAAATCACCGACCACTACTGCGTAGGCTACACTTGTTTTTCAACCTTTTTGAGCCAGGGCGCACTTTTTTCAATGAAAAAATCTCAAGGCACATCACCAATAGAAAATGTTGACTGAAACTAAAATGCTGTTGCCAATATTTACAATATACAGTCATTCTATAATTTTCCACGGTACACTTGGTGATCTCTCACGGCACACTAGTGTTCCGCGGTACTAGAGTTCGGCAGCACAGTGGTTGAAAACACTGTACACCACTGATGCACTTGGTAACATCTCCATTCAATAACTCCATCCCTCCTTTTTGGTGGGGTTTTGGTCGCCCTTGGCGCCCCTGGGCACACTTTGTGCTCTAGGCAATTGGCCAAAACAGAGAATAGCCGCGGATGCACACTTGCGTGCCCAAAGACACACTATAGACAGGGCGAACTACTGTTGAGCGCTTATTGTTTCATGATTAACAACCACCACCACACCACACCCCACCTTTTTTGACAAATCGCACCCTGACTACATGCTTTGCTGTACAATTAAATTAGGCTAAGACATTATAATGCTGACTCGTTTTCAGAATAGTGGAAGTCATAATTTTTCTCCCCCCATTTCTGCGCCCCTGGATGCGCCCTTAGCATTTGCCTATATTGCCTATGCCACGGGCCGGCTCTGGTCCTGACCTTTGATTTTGATGACGGACAGTTGTTTAGGCAGGAAACATGCCTACAACAGTTCCACAACAAGAGAGGTGTGTGATATAGGCTTACCACTAGTGGCCTTAAAGCTACGTGAGTGCCAAATTTTTCCAAAATCATGAGCTACCCCAAAAGCATAATGGCAATCAGTAGAACAAATATAATACCCACACAGAAAAAAAATTTTGCATTGGGTTTTGAACAGGAGCTGTCACCAAACACATGCACACCATACTCAAAGGGAGCCTGAGACAGATCAGATCTCAGCGACGAGGTAGAGTTAATTTCATCTATACAGTCAGGGGTGCAGATAGGATTTTAGAACTGGGGGGGACACCAAGCTGTCAGCATTTCAACTGTACCTCAATTAGGCTAGTACTTAATTATTTTAACATTAACTTAGGCCTAGTATTTAATTACTTTAACCTTAACTGGTGCTCGATTAGTTATTTTGTGTCATTTGGGCCAGTGGTTTGCAATAAAAACAATAAAAATGAGATACTTATTTGAAACTATGGTGCAACAATGACTGTCAAAAGCTTACCTGATCAACACATGATAGATATTTCATTTGTCTAGTGTGCCAATCAATTACCACCCAAAACCTCATGCCTTCTGCAAAATATGTTTTATTTAAACATTTCACCATACTAATTCTTTGAGAAAACAGAAAAAGCCCTATGAACAAAAAAATAAAATAAAATTGAAATTATTTGTTTCCCACTTAGCGTGCCTTGCAAACACTTTAACAGCACTTTTACATAAAATAAAATAGTAGCCTAAAAAAGTAGTCTACATGACAGTTTTAAATTAATTCCCTCCAGTGCAAACTTTACAACAAATTTACTGTCCAGAAACAGATTAGCTTATGTAAAGGACCCAAAAACCTCTCTCTTCCTTTCATTTCCCTGAACATACTGCTGGGCAATTTCTTGTCTGTTCAAATTGTCCAGCCTCTCTTGGTGAGTATGGCACACCGCAACTCCATTCAGTCTTTTTTGGCTCATGGTTGACCGCAACCACGTTTTCAATCTCCGTAACCCACTAAAACTGCGTTCTTCCTCAGTTCTGTGCCCTAACTTTACTGCCTGCCTGTTGCGTGTGGGAGCAGCAGCCAGGCAGCAGCCCTGGACGTCTCTTCTCATTCTTTGCCTCACTTTCCAGCAACGTTGACTAACGAAACGGCGCATCACTTGCTGGAATTGTGTCAGGAAGAGCTAAATTAATCTGTGTGAAACCTGCCTTAACACATTGACGTTGACAACTAATTTTAACATTAGCATAATATGGGTACACATACACTAAAGGAGATCATTTTACATTACCATAGCCTGTTAGCTGCTCCCATTACAAACGAACATGGCTCTAACACATTATGGGAACTGTATACGGTCAACAGACAACATGTAAGGGATTGGATAGTCTACTTACATGATTTGGTTTTTGAAAAAACGCTGCAATAGCTTTTTGCTTTTTCGTTGGCTTCATAGTTCACACGCAGTTGTTAGGCTACTACTGAGAATAGGCATAATCATTAGTCAGTCAGTCAGTCAGTCAGATAGATTAGTGGTCACTATGGTTACCGCTATCACTGTCACAGGCGCCAATGAGGCAGCTCCTTCAGGACCCCTGAACCAGAGACGGTTGATGCCTAACTAATTTGACATACTATGTCAGAGTGAGGGCGGCACGGTGGTGTAGTGGTTAGCACTGTCGCCTCACAGCAAGAAGGTCCGGGTTCGAGCCCCGTGGCCGGCGAGGGCCTTTCTGTGCGGAGTTTGCATGTTCTCCCCATGTCCGCGTGGGTTTCCTCCGGGTGCTCTGGTTTCCCCCACAGTCCAAAGACATGCAGGTTAGGTTAACTGGTGACTCTAAATTGACCGTAGGTGTGAATGTGAGTGTGAATGGTTGTCTGTGTCTATGTGTCAGCCCTGTGATGACCTGGTGACTTGTCCAGGGTGTACCCCGCCTTTCGCCCGTAGTCAGCTGGGATAGGCTCCAGCTTGCCTGCGACCCTGTAGAAGGATAAAGCGGCTGGAGATAATGAGATGAGATGAGATGTCAGAGTGAGAGCTTGAATCTGGTCTGCATATAAGGGGATCCCCTTGCAAAAATACAACACACAACATAATGAACATTTGCACCTCTTGCTCCGCTTTTACCCTCTCTGCCCTGAACAACAACACAAGATGTGGTGTAAGTTTTTTTTTCCCTGTAAAAGTGTGGGGGGGGATGGATTGATGTCATACATGAAAATCCCTCACCTTTCGGCGAAATTCGCCGTTTTGAAACCAAAATGGGTGACCTACGTGAATCGTGTAGATCCGATGAGAAAAAAATTGGGGGGGGTTGATATTGACCTGAAGGGCAAGGAGGTCGCGTCGCACTCATAGACAGTTCGTGGTGGTTTGCGCCTCCTCCTCCTGCTTTGATATTGACGCCATAGCGACGAGTACATCTCACTGCGAAGGGCAAGCAGCATCATTTCGTGCCTCTTCTCCTGCTGGCCAGAGCATGCACACATCAGTTAGAGTGCAGACCAGACCACCAGAAGCTGGAAGCTGGATTAAGTCATCATACTGAATTTCCTACTTTTTTCAAACTTTCCTGATTGCTATCAAAACAAACAAAACTTCCGGCTTGATTATGTCAGCATTCGAAAGAGGGCGCGCCCTCTTTCGACAATCCCTGTGTCCGAAATTGCTCGCTACTCACTATATAGGGCACTGTATAGTGGAGACGCCATTTTGTAGTGCTGTCCGTGCTGAAAGAAATCAAATTAAAAGTCTCAAATTTGATTTAATAAAAGACAGCAGCAAAGAAGAAAGTATTCAGCCTTGATTTAAAAAGAACTGAAAGCTGCAGGTACTTCCATATCTTGGCAGGCTGAGTGGTATGCTGGGGCACCTCTTGCCAGCAGGCCAGGATATCCACAGGGAACTTGTGCGGTTCAGTACTGACCTGACCATCCCCAGCTTCAAGGAGGGAGAGAGCATCGTGGAGTGGTGGGGTCATGTCTTTGACAAACCAGACAAGTACCCCTCCCTGGGTGCACTGGTTAAGTGTTGCCTCTCCATCTTTCATGGACCTAGAGTCGAGTCCTCATTTAGTCTGATGAATGATGTAATTGATCAAAGGAGTGGCAACATGAATGTGGAAACATTTAATGCAATACAGACGGTCAAGTAGACGCTGATGTCCAGGGGGAAGACAGCTATGCAGCTCTTTAGAAGGGAGGACGTGAAATTTGGGGAAGTGGACAGAACATTGTGCAAGAACATTAACTCTCCAGCAGCCACATACAAACACCAGCAGAGGGTGAACAAGGAGGAAAAGCAGCAGCAGCAGAGCAAGTATGGCTCTCAAGCAACTTGCAGTGCTCAGCAGGCCAAGAAACAGACTGCTGAAGGAGAGAAGCGGGCAAGGCTGAAACATGTGGCAACTCAACGAAAGCAGGCCATGGAGACACTGGTGGTCCAGGCAAATAAAAGGAAAAAATGATCACTATTCCTTGTGTGTTCTCCACTTTCTTCGTTCTATTATTCGCATTTTTTTCCAGGGCATAATTTCACTATAACTAGATGTATTTGAATTTGTATTTGTACTGTATGTCCTTGTGCAAATGTCAATACAGTTAACTTAGTAAGGAGGCTATAATATTTATTCTGGGGGAGGACCCCCCAAACAAAATAAAACAACACCAGAGGCCACATCACCACTCGCGCACCCTTCTCACCTTTTTCACCCCTGACCCATTTTCATGCCTGATTGATGTCCCCATGACTCTGGGGGGGGGAACACATCCCCCCCCCAAGGGTCCCAACTGCGCCCTGTATACAGTTGTGTTCCAACCATGCTGGAATTGTTACACTGCAAGATGACAACACACAGTGTAACAAAAGAGCTGGGGTATTAATTGGCGTGACAGGCCTGATAAACAAGTTTCAAGTGGCACACAGAATAGACTCATAACCAGAACACCGTTGAGCAGTCATATGTTGGGTCTGAAGATTATTTAAAATTGAGTGTACCTGATGTGATGTATGTAAAATCAGAGGGTGAGACTGTACCAGTTTTTCAGCATCAGTCACCATGAGAGTAGAGGCTGCAACAGCATGCAGACATGCGGCCTAATGGTTAGAGAAGCAGCTTTGGGACCAAAAGGTTGCTGGTTCAATTCCTTGGACCAGCAGGAATGGCTGAAGTGCCCTTGAGCAAGGCACATAACCCCCAACTACTCCCCAGGCTGCTCTGGGTATGTTGTATGTTGCTCTGGATAAGAGCATCTGCTAAATGCCTATAATGTAATGCAAGCATATCTTGGACCACAGGGTCCAGTGTCTTAGATAGATAAGCTACAGGATGATAACCTCTGCCATACCCTTGGGCCAAGAACCACGCCTTGGTCACGCTGTCCTCTAAGACATACAAGCGGAATGACAGATTGTAGTTAGGCAGATGTAGTGCTGAAGCTGACATGAGAGGCTTTCAGATAACAGAATGGGTGCATCATTTCAGAAGACCATACAATGTCACTGGGCTGCTCTTTGAGGAAGGATTTTCTCAGGATCTTGTCATGATGAGAACAGTCTGGAATGTACTGATGATAGTTAATGAGTCTGAGAAAAGACTACATGGGAGTCTTATTTGAGGGAGGAGCCACCTCGAGTATCACAGAGAGTCAATCAGACGAGAGACAACGCTTACCTTGAGAGATGTCAAAGCCAAGGCATCGCAAAAAGGGCTGACAGAAACTGCAACTTGGACCAGAGGCTTTAAATCCAGAGAGCCTCGTTCACATTGGACTCATCTTCAGCTAAGAACAGAATGTTGTCCACATATTGGAGCAATGTGGAGCCATCAGGGAGGGTCAGAGAGTCTCAAACAACAACAGAGAAGACTGTGGGAGAGTCAGTGAACCCTTGAGGTAGGTGGATCCATGTATATTGTTGCTGCTTAAAAGTAAAGGCAAATATAGTTTGAGTCTCAACACTCACGGGGACACTGAAAAATGCACTGCAAAGATAAATGACAGTAAAATGGGTACGTTCATTAGGAATGGATAAAAAATGGAAATAATGTCTAGTACAGGAGGGCTGACAGGAATAACCAGTTGATTAATGCATACACAGGAACAGATGTTCTCAAAATGGCAGTGTGGGTACCTGTGTGGGCCGACTTCATTGGAGTGTGACGCCCAGGAAGTTTGAGGCACCTGCTTCAAAATCTGAGGAACAGAGAGTTCAGCATGTGTCATCCTTCAGGTCATACTCAGAGAGAACAGCAGAAGCAAAAGAGGTTATCTGGTGTGGACAGAACACTACAGCCTTGTTGAAAGAAATGGAACAATTGAGTTTAGTCAAAATATCATGAACTAAGAGATAAAAAGGGGAGCTAGGAAAGATAAAGCGATGAGCAGTTAACATAAGTGTGGCAGCGGGGGCGTGGTCAAGCGCCGGACTGTGACAGGAGGGTGGAGCCAGGGAAGGTGAGTGGCAGAATCGCTACACCTGACAGTAATTAACCTGTGTTTTGTGTGTGTTTTCCCAGTAAACCGCTCCCTATTTAAGGAGGCTGAGAGAGAGCAGAAGGAGCGCAACCCGGGATTGGATGCAGAGTGTGTTTGTGTGTGTGTTTTGGCTTACGCTGCTTAGACTGAAAAGTTTGGGAAAATAAATAAGCCGTCTCTGCATCTAAACGTTGTCCTGCCGTCCTCTGTGCTCCACCCACTCATTATCTGCGCTACAGTGGTGCCGAAACCCGGGAAGGTGGAGCACCAGTCCTGCAGCCCCATGGAATCCTCCCCGTTCGCGGACTTGGTCCACGCCCTCGCCACGGCTCAGCAGAGCCAGCACCAGGCACTCGTCACGCTCCAAAAGGAGCAGGAGTGCCGCTTCGAAGCCCTGGTGCTGGCCCAGCAGGAAGATCGAGAGGCGTTCCGGCGTCTCCTCGTGTCGGCAGGGTCCACCAGCGCCCCGGCCGCAGGCCCGTCTCCCCTCACCTTGACCAAGATGGGCCCGTAGGACGACCCCGAGGCTTTCATCACCTTGTTTGAGCAGGTCGCCGAAGCCTCAGGGTGGCCGATGGAGCAGCGCGCGGCGCGCCTCCTCCCCCTCCTGACGGGAGAGGCGCAGCTGGCCGCACTACAGCTCCCCGCCGACCGCCGGCTGGCCTACGCCGACCTTCGCCGGGCCATCCTCCAGCGCGTGGGGCGCACGCCGGAGCAGCAGCGCCAGCGCTTCCGCGCGCTGCGGATGGAGGAAGTCGGCAGCCCGTTCGCGTTCGGCCAGCAGCTCCGGGACGCCTGCTGGCGGTGGCTGAGGGCCGAAGATCGCGACGCCGAGGGAATCATCGACTAGGTGGCGCTGGAACAGTTCATCGCCCGCTTACCAGCCGGAACCGCAGAGTGGGTCCAGTGCCACCGCCCAGCGTCGCTGGATCAGGCCGTAGGATTGGCGGAGGATCATTTGGCGGCTGTTCCGGCGGCAGGACAACTGACGACATCGTCTTCTCTCTCCTCTTCTCTCTCTCTTTCTCCCCCCCCTCCCGTGTCCCGTCCTCGCCCCATTCCCCCACCACGGAGGTGGGGGCCGGCTCCACCCCAGCCGGCCCGCCACACCCGTGGTGCCCTCCCGTTTTTCCCTTCTGTGTCTGTCTCTCCCCCCCTCAGGTGAGTGAGCCCCAGAACACAGCTGCAGAGGGAAGGCCTGGGCCGGTTTGCTGGCGCTGCGGGGAACCGGGCCACCTGCAGCAACAGTGTGCAACGATGGAGGTGGGGGCGGTGGTGCGGATCCCTGACGCGCCAGAGGCTGCCCTTGATCGGGCCGGAGCGTATCGCATACCGGTAAGTGTACAAGGGGCTACATATCAGGCGCTGGTGGATTCAGGTTGCAATCAGACCTCGATCCGCCAAAGCCTGGTGCAAGACGAGGCATTGGGGGGAGCACAAGGGGTGAAGGTGTTGTGTGTGCACGGGGATATTCACAGCTACCCATTGGTGTCGGTCCACATATATTTCAGAGGGGAAAAATCGATAGTAAAGGCGGCGGTTAATCCTCGCCTTACCCACTCTTTGATCTTGGGGACTGATTGGCCGGGATTTCGGGGTTTAATGGCACGCCTAGTAAAGAGTGAGTCCTGCCGGTTGACAGGGGAAGGTCCCGGTGTCGCTTTGGCTGGAGCTGCGGTCGCAGAGCCGTCTACGTCATCTCCGCGACAGAGTGGGGAGCCGCCAGCCCCTCCTCTTTCTATTGGGGAATCCCTCGCGGATTTCCCACTGGAACAAGACGAGACGAGACTCTGCGACACGCGTTTGACCAAGTGAGAGTAATCGATGGTCAAATGCTCCAGCCGAACGCCACCCCGTCCTTCCCCTATTTTTCCATTTTGAAGGATAGGTTATACCGAGTGACGCAGGACACTCAGACGAAAGAGCGAGTCACCCAGTTGTTAATTCCAAAGAGCCGCTGGGAATTGGTATTCCAGGCGGCTCACTTTAATCCCATGGCTGGACACCTCGGGCAGGATAAGACACTCGCCCGGATAATGGCCCGATTCTATTGGCCGGGGATTCGCGGCGACGTCCGTAAGTGGTGTACGGCGTGCCACGAATGCCAGTTAGTAAATCCAACGTCCATTCCAAAAGCGCCCTTGCGCCCCCTACCATTAATCGAGACCCCGTTCGAAAGAATTGGGATGGATCTCATCGGGCCATTAGATCGGTCAACACGAGGGTACCACTTTATATTGGTTCTGGTGGACTATGCAACGCGATACCCGGAAGCGGTGCCTCTTCGCAATATCTCAGCATGCAGTATTGCAGAGGCCCTCTTCCACGTCATCTCCCGGGTTGGAATCCCAAAAGAGATTCTGACTGACCAAGGCACCTCGTTTATGTCACGAACACTGAGCGAACTGTATGGGCTACTGGGTATTAAGCCGATCCTCACCAGCGTTTATCACCCACAGACGGACGGTTTAGTTGAACGGTTCAATCCCACCCTCAAGAATATTATCAAAAAATTCGTAAGTGAGGACGCACGTAACTGGGATAAGTGGCTCGAACCCTTGTTGTTTGCAGTGCGAGAGGTCCCCCAAGCCTCCACGGGGTTCTCCCCGTTTGAATTATTATATGGGCATAAGCCGCGCGGCATCTTAGATGTACTGCGGGAAAATTGGGAGGAGGGACCTTCACAGAGCAAAAACGAAATTCAGTACGTTATGGATCTGCACGCAAAACTCCACACGCTCACCCACCTAACTCAGGAGAATTTGCGGCAGGCCCAGGAACGGCAAGCCCGCCTGTACAACAAGGGCACGCGCCTTAGAGAGTTCACTCCGGGAGATAAGGTACTCGTCCTGTTGCCCACGTCGAGCTCCAAATTAATCGCCAAGTGGCAAGGACCCTTTGAGGTCACATGGCGAGTTGGGGACGTCGACTATGAGGTTAGGCGAATGGACAGGGAGGGGGCACTACAGATCTACCACCTCAATCTGCTGAAACTCTGGAACGGGGAGGTCCCCGTGGCGTTGGTGTCGGTAGTTCCGGAGAAGGCGGAGCTGGGGCCGGAGGTCCAAAAAGGGTCATTGGCATCACGTACCTCTCCGGTCCCCTGTGGAGACCACCTCTCCCCGACCCAACACACGGAGGTCGCCCAGTTGCAGGCCGAGTTTTCGGATGTGTTCTCGCCCCTGCCTGGTCGCACTAACCTCATAGAACACCACATTGAGACGCCCCCGGGGGTGGTAGTGCGTAGCCGCCCTTATAGATTACCCGAACACAAAAAAAGGTGGTTCGGGAAGAACTTCAGGCCATGCTCGAAATGGGCATCGTCGAGGAGTCCCACAGTGACTGGAGCAGCCCGGTGGTCTTGGTTCCCAAGGCCGACGGCTCGGTCCCGTTCTGTGTGGACTATAGAAAAGTCAACGCGGTGTCTAAATTCGACGCGTACCCAATGCCTCGTATTGATGAGCTGCTCGATTGACTAGGCACGGCTCGCTTTTACTCGACACTGGATTTGACGAAGGGGTATTGGCAGATCCCCTTGACTCCATTATCCCGGGAGAAAACGGCCTTTTCCACACCGTTCGGCTTACACCAGTTCGTCACACTTCCGTTTGGGCTGTTTGGGGCGCCCGCTACGTTTCAGCGGCTGATGGACCGGGTCCTCCGGCCGCATGCCACCTATGCGGCCGCTTACCTAGACGACATCATCATTTATAGTAATGACTGGCAGCGGCACCTGCAATACCTGAGGGCCATCCTTAGGTCGCTGAGGCGGGCGGGACTCACTGCCAACCCGAAGAAGTGTGCGATTGGGCAGGTGGAAGTACGGTATCTGGGCTTCCACTTGGTCAACGGGCAGGTGTGTCCCCAAATTAATAAGACAGCCGCGATTGCAGCCTGCCCGAGGCCCAAGACCAAAAAGGGGGTGAGACAGTTCCTGGGGCTGGCTGGCTACTATCGTAGGTTTATACCTAATTATTCGGACGTCACCAGCCCGCTGACTGACCTCACTAAAAAGGGGGCGCCAGATCCGGTCCAGTGGACGGAGCAGTGCCAGCAGGCTTTCTCTGAGGTAAAGGCTGCACTGTGTGGGGGGCCACTTTTACACTCCCCTGACTTCTCTCTCCCTTTTTTGTTACAGACGGATGCGTCGGACAGAGGGCTGGGGGCCGTTTTGTCCCAGCGGGTGGAGGGGGAGGACCGCCCGGTCCTATACATCAGCCGGAAGCTGTCAGTGCGTGAGGGGCGCTACAGCACAATTGAGAAAGAGTGCCTGGCGATCAAGTGGGCGGTCCTCGCCCTCCGTTACTACCTGCTGGGGCGCTCTTTCACCCTCTGTTCGGACCACGCACCTCTCCAGTGGCTCCACTGCATGAAGGATGCCAACGCGCTGATCACCCATTGGTATCTGGCACTCCAACCCTTCAACTTCAAAGTGGTCCACAGGCCGGGGGCACAGATGGTCGTGGCGGACTTCCTCTCCCATCGGGGGGGGGGGGGGGGGGGGGGGAGTCAGCTGCGGGCCAGACGGGCGCCCGGCCTGAGTCGGGCGGTGGGGGTATGTGGCAGCGGGGGCGTGGTCAAGCGCCGGTCTGTGACAGGAGGGTGGAGCCAGGGA
Source organism: Neoarius graeffei (assembly GCF_027579695.1). Lineage (NCBI taxonomy): Eukaryota > Metazoa > Chordata > Actinopteri > Siluriformes > Ariidae > Neoarius > Neoarius graeffei. Next base: position 15,634,729 of record NC_083582.1, read on the forward strand.
AGGTGAGTGGCAGAATCGCTACACCTGACGGTAATTAACCTGTGTTTTGTGTGTGTTTTCCCAGTAAACCGCTCCCTATTTAAGGAGGCTGAGAGAGAGCAGAAGGAGCGCAACCCGGGATCGGATGCAGAGTGTGTGTGTGTTTTGTGTGTGTGTTTTGGCTTACGCTGCTTAGACTGAAAAGTTTGGGAAAATAAATAAGCCGTCTCTGCATCTAAACATTGTCCTGCCGTCCTCTGTGCTCCACCCACACGTTATCCGCGCTACAATAAGTTTACTGAAGTGACGTTTATCTCATCTCATTATCTCTAGCCGCTTTATCCTTCTACAGGGTCGCAGGTAAGCTGGAGCCTATCCCAGCTGACTACGGGCGAAAGGCGGGGTACACCCTGGACAAGTCGCCAGGTCATCACAGGGCTGACACATAGACACAGACAACCATTCACACTCACATTCACACCTACGGTCAATTTAGAGTCACCAGTTAACCTAACCTGCATGTCTTTGGACTGTGGGGGAAACCGGAGCACCCGGAGGAAACCCACGCGGACACGGGGAGAACATGCAAACTCCGCACAGAAAGGCCCTCGCCAGCCACGGGGCTCGAACCCGGACCTTCTTGCTGTGAGGCGACAGCGCTAACCACTACACCACCGTGCCACCCAAGTGACGTTTAATTTATAATAAATATGCTTTTGTGGAGTTACTTTTTTATTTCTGAATATCAAGTACATTAACTGTTAATACAACATCTCATCTCATTATCTCTAGCCGCTTTATCCTTCTACAGGGTCGCAGGCAAGCTGGAGCCTATCCCAGCTGACTACGGGCGAAAGGCGGGGTACACCCTGGACAAGTCGCCAGGTCATCACAGGGCTGACACATAGACACAGACAACCATTCACACTCACATTCACACCTATGGTCAATTTAGAGCCACCAGTTAACCTAACCTGCATGTCTTTGGACTGTGGGGGAAACCGGAGCACCCGGAGGAAACCCACGCGGACACGGGGAGAACATGCAAACTCCGCACAGAAAGGCCCTCGCCAGCCACGGGGCTCGAACCCGGACCTTCTTGCTGTGAGGCGACAGCGCTAACCACTACACCACCGTGCCACCCAAGTGACGTTTAATTTATAATAAATATGCTTTTGTGGAGTTACTTTTTTATTTCTGAATATCAAGTACATTAACTGTTAATACAACATTCTAGAGAGAAATCTAATAGTTAATAGAATTTTTCATCTTCACATTAGAAGCTCTTCTACAACAACATTGTATTTTAATTTTAGGAGAAAAACTGTTCAATCTGACAATTTGAGCTTACGACAGCCAGTCATGTAAGACAAAAATGTTTTCCAAAAAAATTTCCTGAACAAGAGAATTTGAGCAAACCAATTATTTTCTTATGTTTTTTTTTAAAGCAAAAAAAAGATTAGAACTTCAAGTTCCATACAAAGTCTCCAGTCTTGTGGCTCACTTCCTCACTTGTTACATCATTGAATGTACCTGCGGTGGAAATTCTCAAACATGAGTATTTTCATGAAGGAAGTTATTCAAAAAGACTGTTATGAAAAGCATAGTGAAATGCCTACTGTCTGAAGCATGCTTGTGTTACACAGTTTTGAAACATGTAAAGAAAGCAGTTCAGGATTCATTCTGATGTTGTTTAACACCTGTCAATTGAGAGAGATCAGAAGCAGATTGAAAGCCTGTGGCATTTAGCAGATGCTCTTATCCAGAGGAACGTACAACATACCCAGAGCAACCTGGGGAGCAGTTGGGGGTTAGGTGCCTTGCTCAAGGGCACTTCAGCCATTCCTGCTGGTCCAGGGAATCAAACTGGTTGCACAGAATTGCCAAACCCCTTGTCATACATGAATTGATTTGGAGTTCTATTGCTGGGCTTCAGTTATGTGACTTTTCTTAGCAGTTTTACCAGAAGTGAAATAGCTGGTGGTCTAAACGGCTGCCATAGTGCAAACAACTAGCGATAACTTATCAGAATATGCTCATAATCTATAAGCCACTGTTTGCTTTAGATATATTCAGAAGATTGCTATGTGCAATGGAATAGACCCCTATAGTCTGGGAAAGAAGGATTTGTCATACGATCTTAAACTACCCTTCAGGCGAGTTCCCCGACATCTTGAACTATCTGGTGTTGCAGACATCCTTCTACACAGCAAAATGGATGAAAACGTGGAAGAGTATGGAGGCTTACAACTTTTTTGTATGTGGCTGGGTAAAGGACTTCGGTATCGAGTTGCTGCCGAATGAATCCTGTATTGTTTTTGCCCGTATAAGTGTGTGTGTGTGTGTGTGTGTGTGTGTGTGTGTGTGTGTGTGTGTGTATACACAACACAGTTATTGGCACCCCTGATTAAGATGTGTTAAAAGCCTTAAAATAAATTCGATTTTTATTGCAGAAGCATAATCTCACACTAAAAATTGTAGAAAAATGTAACCCTTAACTCAAGTGAATTTAAAAAATAAATAAAAAATCCCTGACTAAGAAATAATTATGTTTTATAAAATCACCCGTTCCACAATTATTGGCACCCATAACAATTCCTAGAAAATAAATGTAATTGAATCATTTCTGTCATTTCTACTGTAGTTTATAAAGTTGATCAGAGTATCTAGGAACCTCTAATTAGTAATTCATCACATCTTGTTTCCCTGGGGTATAAATATGATGTGACACAGAGGCCTATTTCTCTTATCCACTCTTCAACATGGGAAAGACAAGAGAACACACCATTCAAGTAAGGCAGCTGTGTGTCGACCTTCATAAGTCAGGCAATGGCTACAAGAAAATAGCCACTTGCCTACACCTATCCATATCTACAGTCAGAGGAATCATCAATAAGTTTAAAACAACTGGAACAGTGGCAAACAAGCCTGGACAAGGATGCAAGTTTATCTTGCCACCACATACAGTGAGGAGGATGGTAAGAGAAGTAAAAAGTTCTCCAAAGCTCACTGTTAGAGAATTGCATCAAAGAGTAGCATCTTGGGGTCACAAAGTCTCCATAACAACCATCAGGTGCTATCTACATGCCAACAAGCTGTTTGGGAGGCATGCACGGAAAAAGCCTTTTCTCACTTACAAGCATAAACGTAAATGTCTGGAGTTCGCTAAGCGGTACTGGGACTTCAACTGGGACCGTGTGCTTTGGTCAGATGAGACCAAAATAGAGCTTTTTGGCAACAAACACTCTAATACATCACAAAAGATGAGTATGCGGAAAAGCACCTCATGCCCACTGTGAAGTATGGGGGAGGATCGGTGATGCTTTAGGCCTGTTTCTCTTCCAAAGGCCCCAGGAACCTTGTTAGGGTGCATGGCATCATGAACTCTTTGAAATACCAGGACATTTTAAATCAAAATCTGGTGGCCTCTGCCCGAAAGCTGAAGATGGGTCGTCACTAGGTCTTTCAGCAAGATAATGACCCTAAACATGTGGCCAAATCTACACAAAAATGGTTCACCAGACACAAAATCAAGCTCCTCACATGACCATCTCATTCCCCAGACCTCAACCCAATTGAAAACCTGTGGGGTGAGCTGAAGAGGAGAGTGTATAGGAGAGGACTTTCACAATCTATAGGAGAGATTGTGCAAAGAGGAATGGTCAAAGATCCCTCTCTCTGTATTCTTCCATCTTGTGAAATGTTATAGGAGAAGATTAAGTGCTGTCTTGTTGGCAAAAGGGGGTTGTACAAAGTATTAACATCAGGGGTGCCAATAATTGTGGCACACATGATTTCAAGTAAAAGAATTATTTCTTAACGTGGGATTTTTTTTTCCCAATGAATAAATGCACTTGAATTAAAGATTAGATTTTTCTCTTTTTTTGTATTGTTGTCCTATATTATTTAAAAAAGGACTTAATTAGAAGCCTAAGAACATATCTTAACGAGGGGTGCCAATAATTGTGGATGGCGCTGTGTGTGTGTGTGTATATATATGTGTTTGTGTGTATAATATATCAGGGCTCGAAATTCGCGGTGGTCCGGTCGCCTGAGGCGACTTAATTTGTCATTTGGCGGGTAATTCCTGTCACTAGCCAGCCCAGCTGGCTAGTTGAAAATAAAAAATATATATGAAGCAAAGATTCAGACTAGGGCTGTGCGATATATCGAATATACTCGATATATCTCCTAAAATTCTGTGTGAGATACATATAATTATTATATCGTATCTATTGAGTATTTTATGGTCATCTGCCGACTTGTGTTTGTTTCGTGTTTGTTGCGTTTGTTTAAAACCTTTTCTGGTGGTTTTCTCCCTGTCCCTCAGGCAGTAACGTGAGAGGCTGCCTAAGGGTAAAAAAAAACAATAACGTCATACACTCGCCAACCAATTCCGGGCGACATCTACTGTAGGTGCTGAAAGGAACTTGCGGGAAGATTTCCTAGTTTCGGTTTACAGCGCTGACTCAGTTCGTGCAATCGCTGGTGTTGCATAGGCTACCGTGTAAGCCAGGGGTGTCCAAACTGATCCATAAAGGGCCGTGTGGCTGCAGGTTTTCATTCCAGCCATGCAGCAGCACACCTGACTTGGCTCATTCAATCAACTGAACTATCTTCACACAGTCAAATACTTGCAGCCACACCCACCCTTGATTAAAGGGTGGGTGTGTCAGTTGATTGAATAAGCCAAATCAGGTGTGCTGCTGCATGGCTGGAATGAAAACTTGCAGCCACACAGCCCTTTATGGATCAGTTTGGACACCCCTGGTGTAAGCTCTGTCAATTTCAGTGACAAATTAAAAATGGAAGCGGACGAATTGGTTCCTAAAAGAACTAGTAAGGGGTCAGTCATCTGGCATTTTTTTGGATATCGCGAGGAGGACGTGGAACAGCAAATGCCAATTTGTAAAGTGTGCAAAAAAAACAATATCAAAATACTCGGGTCTTGAAATAAATGCACATTAGTCATGAACAATGGTAACTACTCTCTTTTGTGTTATTTTTGACAGAAGTAAAATTCGGGGCGGCACGGTGGTGTAGTGGTTAGCGCTGTCGCCTCACAGCAAGAAGGTCCTGGGTTCGAGCCCCGGGGCCGGCGAGGGCCTTTCTGTGCGGAGTTTGCATGTTCTCCCCGTGTCCGCATGGGTTTCCTCCGGGTGCTCCGGTTTCCCCCACAGTCCAAAGACATGCAGGTTAGGTTAACTGGTGACTCTAAATTGACTGTAGGTGTGAATGTGAGTGTGAATGGTTGTCTGTGTCTATGTGTCAGCCCTGTGATGACCTGGCGACTTGTCCAGGGTGAACCCCGCCTTTCGCCCGTAGTCAGCTGGGATAGGCTCCAGCTTGCCTGCGACCCTGTAGAAGGATAAAGCGGCTTGAGATAATGAGATGAGATGAGATGAGAGAAGTAAAATTCATACATTAACAAATTTTGGCGAGTTGATTTTCTGTTTGGCTAGTTACTTTGGAAGGTAACTAGTCCGACTGGCTGGTGAAAAAATATATGAATTTCGAGCCCTGTACATACATATACCGTGTGTGTGTGTGTGTATATATATATATGTGTATATATATATATATATATATATATATATATATATATATATATATATATATATATGTACGTATAATATACAATTTTTAAAAAGCTTTTCGTATGCATCTTTACAATGAAGCACTGCAAGTTGAAGCGTAAACAAACAGTTTGCTTGATTCTCACTTGTGTTCACTCTTCTCTCAGGTAAATCATTCACAAAGATAATCAGAAACCCCTTTAAAGACCTGGATCTCAGATAAACAAGATGGAGAGGTGATCACAGCGCATTGTAACTGTATGGCTGGGTAAAAACTTTGTCATGACCTTCATGTATAACGACTTTGTGAGGAGTAAACAAAGAAACAGCTGGGGACTTTAGCACTTTGTGACTAAAAAAAGTACTGTAATATAATGACACTTAGCAAGAAAAGTACTTGGAAAACACTAACGACATAGCTGGGAGGGATATGCAAACCTTTCACAAAGTGATCACTGCAAACTCGAGCATACTTCGACTTGGCTCCCTTCGATTTCAGTGAGAGGTTCAAAAGCCACCTTTCTTGACGTCTTTTTGTGAAATCCTGTTCACCCTTTTTTATTAGTTCACAGGGAACTCTGGAGAAACTTTTATCAGTTTCACAGTTTGATCGATTTGAACAACCTAAAACAATGCAAGCGTAAGGCATTTTTCATGTCAGCAATACACCTTCTTTGTTCAAATGCTTTGTCAACTGAGCTTTGGTAGACCACCAGCTAAAGTTTTGTAAAACTAATGAGGCAGATGTGACGTCACGTGAAACCCAGCAATATTCATTCTTAGATTGACCCATCTTGACACACACAAAACACAAAAAGGAGAATTACCTAGGAACAGTGAGGTAAATTTTTCAAAAAAATGTAAATATTGCGAAATAATTCTCACCTGAGAATGTATAAACTTCTCAACCTGTCTCTGGGAACACCATTGAGACCATATCCATACAGTATATGGCAGCTTTAGAATATACGTACAGTAGTTGAGTATGACTCAACAACCTTCTTATTCCCAGGAACACTCGGAGATAAGGATGATAAGGATGGAAAACACTAACGACATAGCTGGGAGGGACATGCAAACCTTTCACAAAGTGATCACTGCAAACTCGAGCATACTTCGACTTGGCTCCCTTCGATTTCAGTGAGAGGTTCAAAAGCCACCTTTCTTGACGTCTTTTTGTGAAATCCTGTTCACCCTTTTTTATTAGTTCGCAGGGAACTCTGGAGAAACTTTTATCAGTTTCACAGTTTGATCGATTTGAACAACCTAAAACAATGCAAGCGTAAGGCATTTTTCATGTCAGCAATACACCTTCTTTGTACAAATGCTTTGTCAACTGAGCTTTGGTAGACCACCAGCTAAAGTTTTGTAAAACTAATGAGGCAGATGTGACATCACGTGAAACCCAGCAATATTCATTCTTAGACTGACCCATCTTGACACACACAAAACACAAAAAGGAGAATTACCTAGGAACAGTGAGGTAAATTTTTCCAAAAAATTTAAATATTGCGAAATAATTCTCACCTGAGAATGTATAAACTTCTCAACCTGTCTCTGGGAACACCATTGAGACCATATCCATACAGTATATGGCAGCTTTAGAATATACGTACAGTAGTTGAGTATGACTCAACAACCTTCTTATTCCCAGGAACACTCGGAGATAAGGATGACTTGAGCAAATCAGAGAAATCAAAATCAGACAAATCAAAATCATAGTCTCTTCCACTCGGCCCTAGGAAACACCATTGGACAATTTAGATGATCCATGTATGTGTTCCATTGGGATAACCAGATCTCAGATTTCCAGATGGAAGAAGAGAACCCAATATACTTATTGAAAAAAAAAACTTCTTCCCTCCCATGTAGAGATCTCGGACAAGCCCTCATAAAACTGGTTGGTTTTGATTTGTCTATACTAAAGGAGGTAGGATTGACAAAGATTGATCTAGGAATCTAGACCTTTGCTGCCCAGGAGATTCTGCCTAACAGATTGATCTGGGAGCAACAGTCACTGATGCAGACACAACGGTTCAGAGATGATAAATCAGTTTATTGTAGGACAAACATGAGTATATATCCACATTCAAGAGTGTGTTGTAGCTATGACTGGATGATGTGACTGACAAACCTAAGTTATTTATGTCTGAAAAGTTAACGGAAATGGGTGATTAAACATTACATCACTGGCCAGGATAACCTTAATTAAGCAGAAAGCAGATATGCGAGTGAAGGTAAATCTCAAGGATTTAACTAGCCAAAACAAGTAGCAATCAGAACAGTCTGTACCACTTTCAAGCATGCCCAACACAAATTTCTATCAACAGCGTCCAAGCATCTGTGACCTGTGTACTATGTATTATGAAAATAATGATTTGTAAATAACCTTTGACCTGCATTGCACTCAGAACAATACAACAGCACATTATTTGATGCTTTTCCTCATTAATTTTATTTATTCATTTCAAAAATAAACACGTTTCAATTTTGATTCTTGCAACACATTTCAAAAATGTTGGGATAGTAAAGCATTTACTGCTTTATAATGTTTCCTTCTCACAACACTTAAAAGATGTTTAGGGACTGAAGCCACCAAGTGTTTCAGGTGTTATTTTGTCCTATTCTTTCTTCAAACAGGTCTTAAGGTGTGTAACAGTATGGGGTCATCGTCATATTTTTCATTTCTAAATTCTCCACACGTTCTGTACTGGGGACAGAGGGGGCAGGCACCCTCTTCTTCCACAACCATGCCTTTGTAATGTGAGTAGAATGTAGTTTTGCATTTTCTTGTTGAAATCTCCCTGGAAAAGATGTCATCTTGAAGGCAGCATATGTTGCTCCAAAATCTCAGTGTACTTTTCTGCATTAATGCTCCATCACAGAAGTGTAAGTTACCTTTGCCAAGGGCACTGACACAAACCCATGCCATGACACACCCTGGCTTTTCAACTTGTTCCTTGTAACAGTCTGGATGGTGCATTTTGTTTTTGCTCTGGAGCACATGGTGTTCAGTTCTGACATCAAAGACCTGGAATACTGATTCGTCTGACCACAATACATGTTTCCACTGTGTGATGGTCCATCCCAGATGCCTCTGAGCTCAGAGAAGTCAATGGCACTTCTGGACACAGTTAACATAAGGCTTCCTTTTTACACAGTAAAGTTTTAACTGGTGTTTGTGGATGTAAGTCTGTACTGTAGAGCTTGACAAAAGGTTTTCCAAAGTAATCCAGAGCCAATGTAATTATGTCAGCTACAGATGAATGATGGTTCTTGATGCAGTGCTGTCTGAGGGTTCAGAGATCACGGGTGTTCAGATTAGGATTGTGCCCTTGCCCTTTACGCTTTAGGTCTGAAACAGGAATGGATGCATATTAACAAATGAAATGAAATTGACCAACAAAACATGAAATATCTTGAGGTCATTCTGTCTGCAATGAAATACAAGTTACATTTAGAAATTAGTGCTCTCTTTTTTAAATTTGCATTTTCCATACTGTCACAACTTTTTCTAATTTGGGGTTGTATTAAAGAGGGACCTAAAGGGATCTTTGGAGTAAAAAAGACTTGAAAACGATGACCTGAAAATCTTACTGGTGCCTGGAATTATCACCTTTCTTAGAGCATGTTTTTGCGTAAGTCATGGGATGTCTTTTAGTCAGTGTCTTTGCATGAATAGAAGGCTTTGGGGAAAAATTCAATTCTCTATGAGTTAAAATAATGTACAAGCCTGAATAGTGATGCATAAGCATCACTGTGTACTATTAACAGCACTCTCACACTCCAGACTGGTGCCTTGTTTGAGAAGTATATGGATGTTATTGCAATGTGGTAGGCCAGTACTGATGGGTGTAGGGTTAAAAAGGTTAAGTGCTTTCATGTGAAAGTCACTTCTGATGGAAGCTTCCTGTATCATCAGTGTTTCCTTACTGCTTACACACCATTTGTGATGGTGCACTAATGTTGCAAAATGACAGCCATTGCCATTACGAGAAAATAGAAGCAGATTCACCTGTGATTCTTAGGATGTCAGGAGTAGCAGTTTATGATCCTCATGATGGAAGTAAGAACGTGAGATCCTCAGGATGGAAGCTGGAGATGGAGATCCTTAGAATGAAAGAAGAATGAAGAACTTGAGTTCTTCAGGAAGGAAGTGAGATCTTACTTGTGGGCCTCAGGATGCAAGACAGAACTTGAGAGCCTCAGGATGGGTGTAGGCATTTGAGATCCTCAAAAGGGCTTGTGATCCTCAGAATGGAATTCGTGGGTCTTGGAATAGCAATAGTAGGATCTGGATAGAAACAGGAGTTTGTCATTCCTAGGACGGTAGCAGAACCTTGCAAGCCTTAAAAAAGGCAGTATCCTGTGGTCCTCAGGAAAGGCAGGGCAATGAGAAACTGTTCACCATGGTTGAGGAATGGATGCACAAGTTCATAAAATGATCAGATTTGATTCCAAGTGTATTACTAATGCATTAGCAGACCTAATTAATAATAAACTGGTAAATCGCACAAGACACCACTCTTCCTCATAGAAGGGTTATTATGACTTCTCTGCAATCGATTTTTGGCAGAGAGACTGGTGTACTTCCAGTAGAGACAGTGCAGGTGATGGGATGTTTGTTCTTTTTATTACACAAAGATGTTCTTCAAGTTACATTTTAACAATTAAATGACATCGTGCCACTTGGTTGTGTGTTTCTTCGATACTGAATACTTTGTTGGCTTTTAACTGGGACAGGGCAGTGAAAACCTCTAGATAATCATCTAGATATCTAGATAATATATGATTTATGCATTCCTGCAAATGTTTGAGAAGCTCAGAGTTGTAAAATCAGCAGCAGTAATAAACAGACCTAAGACTGAAAAAGATCAGGTGGTGGTAGAAAGACAAAAGAATCAAAACTAATGTATTGTAGTAACATTCAGCTACAGTGGTGCTTGGAAGTTTGTGAACCCTTTAGAATTTTCTATATTTCTGCATAAATATGACCTAAAACATCATCAGATATTCATACAAGTCCTAAAAGTGGATAAAGAGAACCCAGTTAAACAAATGAGACAAAAGTTTTATACTTGGTCATTTATTTATTGAGGAAAATGAGCCAATATTACATATCTGTGAGTAGCAAAAGTATGTGAACCTTTGCTTTCAGTATCTAGTGTGACCCCCTTGTGCAGCAATAACTGCAACTAAGTGTTTCCAGTAACTGTTGATCAGTCCTGCACACCAGCTTGGAGGTATTTTGGCCCATTTCTCTGGACAGAACAGCTTCAACTCTGGTATGTTGGTGAGTTTCCTCACATGAACTGCTTGCTTCAGGTGCTTCCACAACATTTCGATTGCATTAAGCTCAGGACTTTGACTTGGCCATTCCAAAATGTTAACTTTATTCTTCTTTAACCATTCTTTGGTAGAATGACTTGTGTGCTTTGGGTCGTTGTCTTGCTACATGACCCACCTTCTCTTGAGATTCAGTTTATGGACAGATGTCCTGACATTTTCCTTTAGAATTTGCTGGTATAATTCAGAATTAATTTTTTCATCAATGATGGCAAGCTGTCCTGGCCCAGATGCAGTAAAACAAGCCCAAACCATGATACTACCACCACCATGTTTCACAGATGGGGGTTCTTATGCTGGAATGCAGTCTTTTCCTTTCTCCAAACATAACACTTCTCATTTAAACCAAAAAGTTCTATTTTTGTCTCATCCGTCCATAAAACATTTTTCCAATAGCCTTCTGGCTTGTCCATGTGATCTTTAGTAAACTGCAGATGAGCAGCAATGTTCTTTTTGGAGAGCAGTGACTTTCTCCTTGCAACTCTGCCATGCACACCATTGTTGTTCGGTGTTCTCCTGATGGTGGACTCATGAACATTAACATTAGCCAATGTGAGAGAGGCCTTCAGTTGCTTAGAAGTTACCCTGGGGTCCTTTGTGACCTTGCTGACTATTTCACGCCTTGCTCTTGGAGTGATCTTTGTTGGTCGACCACTTCTGGGGAGGGTAACAATGGTCTTGAATTTCCTCCATTTGTACACAATCTGTCTGACTGTGGATTGGTGGAGTCCAAATTCTTTAGAAATGGTTTTGTAACCTTTTCCAGCTTGATGAGCATCAACAACGCTTTTTCTGAGGTCCTCAGAAATCTCCTTTGTTCGTGCTATGATGCACTTCCACAAACATGTATTGTGAAGATCAGACTTTCATAGATCCCTGTTCTTTAAATAAAACAGTGTGCCCACTCACACCTGATTGTCATCCCATTGATTGAAAACATATGACTCTAATTTCACCTTCAAATGAACTGCTAATCCTAGAGGTTCACATACTTTTGCCACTCACAGATATGCAATATTGGATAATTTTCCTCAATAAATAAATTACCAAGTATAATATTTTTGTCTCATTTGTTTAACCCTAATCATACCGGGTGGGGTCGTTTCCGACCCCGGACGTCTATTTTTTAGGATAAAAAATTTAATATGCATTATTTTTTCATGAAATTTCATGAATTTGTCACATTTTTTGCAGGTTACAGGATACGCATCTGGATTATTTGTGCCCTCGATGCCTGCTTTTTATCGGACCAAAAACCATTGGGGTCGTAAACGACCCCACTCATTTTTCACTATTTAGCCATATAGTACTTGTTTTTTATTTAGTGTATTTTACCCAATTTTGTCTTTTCAGATTGAAATATGGCAGACAGACCAAGAGTAGTGAGATACTTGAGAAGTGAAGAGATTCAAAGACTCTTAGAGCAGGACAGTACCACAGATGAGAGTGAACCAAATGAATCTGACTCTGAGGAAGAAGCAGACCACATATCTGAAGCATCAGACAGAGGTGACACTGAGAGTGCCAGTGATAATGATCCAGAGGTTGAACACCATGGAAATCAACAACGCCCTGATGACAGAGAGGCTGAAATAAATCAAGGAAGGGGAAGAGGCCATGGCAGAGGTCATGGCAGGGGGCGTGGGCATGGGCGAGGCCAGGACAATGGTGCAATTCCCCAAGGCCAAGCCCAGCCCAACAACCCTGCTGTGGACCAAGACCACATAATTGGTAAAGATGGCACTGTTTGGGATAAGGCCCAGCCACCGCAGGGACGAAGGCAAGCCCAGGATATTTTGAGACAAGCCCCTGGAATCACACCAGAAGGAAGATGTACTGATATACTGCAGTCTTTCCAGCTTTTTATCACCCAGCCAATAGTGATTCAGATTGTCCAAGAGACAAATAGAGAGGGTCGCCGGAAGACTACTGAGTACAATGCTGTTTATCCTCCAGAGTCAGAAAGTAATTTCAGATTTTTGAAAAAAAATAGGTTCGGTTGAATCAAATTGGTGTCCTAGATATACATAGAATAGTATAGAATAGTATTTGTGGCTCTCTAACAAGATGTTTAATAAAGAATATTGATCTCTTATGAAGCTTTTGTTGTCTACACATAAAAAATGTAACAATATTTGGCTAAAAATAACTTGGGGTCGTAACCGACCCCACCTGGTATGAATAGGTTGCAAAATATGCCGGTATGATTAGGGTTAACTGGGTTCTCTTTATCTACTTTTAGGACTTGTATGAAAATCTGATGATATTTTAGGTCATATTTATGAAAAAATATAGAAAATTCTAAAGGGTTCACAAACAAAAGCACCATTGTAGCTAGGTAAGCAGATTAATACAGATGAATGTAGCACCTCCTTGACTCTTGTATACTGCATAAATGGGAATTAAAAAAAAAAAAAAAAAAAAAAATATATATATATATATATATATATATATATATATATATATATATATTTTTTTTTTTTGAGAGTTAAAATCGACCGCAATGTTGGCATTTGAGCTGCCCCTCTGAGCCAGCCAGCCCTGAGTGCGTGATGTCACAGCGGTAACCGGTTTTAAGGCAGAGGCCTTTGACAGCTATAGACCAAAGTCATATAAATAAAAATTTATGGTGAAAGCCAGAAATACCGTTATCGACTTGTTCAACTAAGACTGATTTGACTTCACTGATTGTGGATTGACTCTTATTAAAACAGGATAGGTGTTATAACTTATGCAACATACATGTATATGCATGCATTTTCACTGATAAAATGTAAAAGGCTAATTAAATAATCAGATGAACTGAGACAATCACATTCTGAAACAAATTAAATAATCTTAGACCGGTAACTTAAATACAAAATACAAGTTACATGTATTAATCTAAATACAGGTAAACAACGTGTTGTTTTTGTTGTTTTATATCCAAATGAGAGTCGGAGCTTACCCGTCTGTGTTCTCACTTCTTGAAGGCCAATCTTGTGGCCGATTGTTTTGAAACAATCTGACTTTCAGTTGTTCGTTCAGTTCTCCATTCATTAGCTTCTTCCACATAAGGGCGAGATGGTTGCTCCACTCATTCTCCATTTTCTCCATACTGAGTACTCTGTCATTACTGCTCGGCTCAGGCAATTGCTAAAACCTGGAATGGGACAGAATGTCACTGGTTTTAGCAACATCCGCAGGGAGGTCACTGCCCGAGCGATAATATGTCGCGTCCCATTCCGTCCTGGGTTTTACCAACAACCCTTGGCTCACACTCTGGGAGAACTGGTGCAACTGAACTTACCTTCCTTTAAAAATAAATAAATAAATAAATACTTTCCTTTTCTTGTAGTTTTCTTTACCTTTAATTGTTGGTACTGCACCCTCTTTCAATATAGGCTTATAGCCAACTCTCCTCAACAGATCAGGGGTTTCGTACGAGTCTTCAGTAAAATGTGCAGAGCAGAGACCACTTTGTAAGCACCCAATGTGCCTGTGAATTTCTCACAAAACCCGTCCAGATCTTTGCAGTTTGAACATTCTTGGGCCATGAATGCAATGTAAATCCACCTTCTGTCGTGTTGCTGCACTGGCCAGCAAGACATCTATGTGGCATGGGGATAAATTAGCTCAAACTGGAGGATTGGAATTGCAGTGAGCTTTGCGTTTTAGTATAGCGGAAATGGTGATGAGACTGATAGACTTCCTGCTGTGACATTACGGACGTCAAGGTCATTCAGTCAGACCGCTACCTATATGAATCATTTTAATCATAAAAATTACGACATTAGATTTATTGTTAATGCTTAAAACTATTCCTGTGCCATTCTTGAGGTCTCAAGGCATTTACCGTATAAACGAAAGTGAGGCCATGGTTCTATGTATCTCCTTTAAATGGGTACCCAACCAGTTATCAGTTAAAAGATGCAGGCCTGTATCAGTGCTTGTGTGCGTAGTAGCCTGAAGCAATATGGCTGCTTTGTGCCAATGACGCAGCAAAACTCATTCGTGGCACTGATGGTTGTCGTCCTCACCGTGGCCATACAGCGCTGACCATGCTGGGGAGTGGAAATGTCTCTACTTGCTGAGGTTGTGCAGAGATTGTTGAGGCTGTGCGGGGATCATTGGCCAAGTAGGCTACTCATGCAAAGTCCTTAACACTAGGTCGGGCAGACTAGCCTGTTGCTATAGCCTCGGCGGAAACACTATGCCAGTGTTTTCAAGACTAAATGCCTATTACAACACTTTATCACTGTAGAATGTTATCATAAGACTCACTGTCCGTTTGTCTAAGTTAAGCATGTTCACTATAGGCAAGGCAAGGCAAGTTTATTTATATAGCACATTTCATACACAATGGCAGTTCAATGTGCTTTACAGAAGTAAAAACAAAAACAGTAAACAATAGAGAAATAAAATTACATAAAATAATTTTATTTTTATTCTAAAACAATTAATTAAAAGAATTAAAAGAATTAAAAGAAAATAATAAGAATTAAACAATAGTAAAAATAAAATAATAAAATGAAGTAGTAGTTCAAATAGGATGAGAAGAAAAAAACCCCCAGCAGAATAGAATAAAGAATAAAATAGGATAAAGTTAAAGTAAATTTAAAACATGCAGAGAAGTAAAGATTATAAAGAATGTAAAGAAGACAATATTAATTATTCAACAGAAAGCATCTGAAAACAGCTTGGTCTTTAACCTAGATTTGAAGCTGCCAATAGCAGGAGCATTTTTAATGTCCTCTGGGAGTTGGTTCCATAGCTGTACTGCATAGTAGCTAAAAGCTGCTTCACCACACTTTGTTTTAACAACTGGTTTTAATAGTAAATTTTTCTGTTTTGATCTGGTAGGTCTGATTGGGTTAGGCCGCTGCAACATATCAGAGAGGTAATTGGGCCCTGTACCATTTAGAGATTTGTATACCAGCAGCAATACTTTAAAGTCAATTCTGTAGCTTACTGGAAGCCAGTGAAGGGACCTTAGAATTGGAGTAATGTGCTCTGTTCTTTTTGTTCTTGTGAGAACCCTCGCCGCTGCATTTTGAACCAGCTGAAGTTGTTTGATGGTCTTTTTTGGCAAGCCTGTGAAAAGGCCATTGCAGTAATCAACCCTACTAGAGATGAAGGCATGTATTAGCTTTTCCAGATCATTTTTTGACACAAGTCCTCTTAGTTTGGAAATGTTTTTTAGGTGATAAAATGCCGTTTTAGTGATTGCTTTCATGTGACTGTCAAAGTTTAGCTCGCTGTCAATGAAAACACCAAGATTTTTAACCATTTCTTTAGTTTTAATCCCTTTTGTGTCAAGAATAGTGGTAATCCTGAGTCTTTCATCTTTTTTTCCAAATAGAATTACTTCTGTTTTATCTGTGTTCAGCTGAAGAAAATTTTGTGACATCCAGCTATTGATTTGATCGATACACTGGTAGAGACATTCAAGGGGGGCATAATCATTAGGTGATAGAGCAAAATAAATTTGGGTGTCATCTGCATAGCAGTGATACAAAATTGAATTTTTATTGATAATTTGCCCAAGTGGGAGCATATAAAGGTTGAAAAGTAATGGTCCAAGAATTGACCCCTGGGGGACACCACAGGTCAAGGACATTGACGTTGAGGAACAATTTCCCAGGGTAACAAAGAAGCTTCTATCTTTTAAGTATGATTTTAACCAATTGATAACTTTACCAGTCAATCCAACCCAGCGTTCAAGTCGATATAGCAGTATGTTGTGATCAACAGTATCAAAAGCTGCACTGAGGTCCAGTAATACCAGGACCGATGTTTTGCCTGCATCAGTATTAAGACGTATGTCATTTATAACTTTAATCAGCGCTGTTTCAGTGCTATGATTTGCACGAAATCCTGACTGAAAATTATCAAAACGGCTGTTTGATATCAAGAAGGCAGTTAATTGATTGAAGATAATTTTTTCCAGGATTTTCCCGATGAATGGTAGATTTGATATTGGCCTGTAGTTATTTAACACTGAAGGATCCAGATTATTTTTTTTAAGAAGGGGCTTTACAACGGCTTTTTTTAGGGACACAGGAACAACGCCAGTCTCCAAGGATGTATTTATAATTTGAAGCACATCTGTAATTATAAGATGAAGAACAGACTTAAAAAAGTTGGTGGGCAGAATGTCCAGTTCAGATGTTCAGGAACTGAGATTTTGTACAGTTTTTTCAAGAGTCTCATAATCAATTAAACAAAATTCTGACATTGTGTTAAAGTTATCTATCTGTGTCTTTGGTGATTGCAGTTTTTCAATTTTTTGCAACTGACATATATTATGAGAAATATTCTGCCGTATTTTATCAATTTTACCTTTGAAAAAGGATGCAAACTCATTGCATTTATTAACTGAGAGAAGTTCAGGTGCTAATTGTGGTGGGGGATTAGTTAGCTTCTCTACTGTTGAAAATAGCACACGGGCATTGTTCATATTCCTGCTGATGATGTTGGAGAAGAAAGACTGTCTTGCTTTACGAATTTCATAATTATAATTACAAAGCATCTCTTTATGGATTTGATAATGGATGTGAAGTTTAGATTTGCGCCATTTTCTCTCAGTCTTTCTACATTCTGTCTTTAGCAGTTTAACAGCCGGGTACTGCTTCCATGGTGCTTTCTGCTTATCATTGACTCTTTTTATTTTGAATGGAGCAATATCATCCATAATTTGGGTCACATTTAAATTAAAAAATTCCAGTAAATCATCTACAGAGTCTGACATTTTGGTTGAGTTCTGAGAGAGAGCTTGCTCAAAAAGAGCGCGTGTTGTCTTTTATGACTCTCCTACCTATAGTCGTTGAGCTATTCTGAATGTGAGGAGACATAGAAACATCAAAGAAAACACAGAAATGATCAGATAAGGCCAGGTCGACAACAGTATTAGAAACAGTAAGACCCTTTGTGATGACGAGGTCAAGAGTATGACCATGAGAGTGGGTCGGCCCCTGTACATGTTGTACTAGGTTGAAGTTGTCAATAATTGCAAGTAGTTATTTGGCATAAATGTTATCAGTATTATCTACATGCAAGTTAAAATACCCAGATATAATAAGACAATCAAACTCTAAGCAAATGACTGATAACAGTTCACCAAACTCTTCAAGAAAGACTTTGGCTGAATGTCTCAGAGGCCTATAAATAGTTAATAATAATATGTTAGGAGAGCATGTAACAAGTACACTGAAGTGTTCAAAGGACATAAAATCACCAAGTGAGGATTGTTTACATTGAAAAGAGACTTTGAATATATTTGCGATCCCTCCACCTTTCCCTTGTCGGGTAACATTCAAAAAATTAAAATTTGGGGGAGCTGCTTCAATAAGGGTGGTAGCACTATTTGCTTGATCCAGCCAGGTTTCAGTTAGAAGCAAAAAATCAAGATTGTGTTTGCAAATAAGATCATTAATTAAAAATGACTTGTTTAAAAGTGATCTAATGTTCAGAAGAGCTAGCTTTACAGAAATTCTAGAAGTAATATCTGGTTGTGCACTCTGATGCTGTTTTAAAACAGGAAGGAGATTAGATTGGTTCACCCCCAGAGTTAAATGTGCTCTATGTTTTCTGTTTCTTATCAACACAGGAATAGTGTCAACATTGGGTCCCAGCTGGTTTCCAACACTACACCCATTTGCAGGGACCCAGAGTACATCAAACAAGACTTTCTAAATGTTCCATTTGGTTTGAGGGTGAAAGGATTGGAGATGACATGTATCTTTTGGATGGTGAAAAAGATTTGTAGCCAGCTGAAAGTCCTGGACGAACACAATTTTGATGAACTGGGTACACTGCTTGTCGCGACAGATTTGGGCTGGAAAAAGAGAGTGTAGCCATTGGGAGCAATTTTTTCATGCTATTTGGGAAATCCATCCGAGGAGAAGTGGAGTCGTCTGTCCTTGAATGTTGGGAGGCCTGCAAGTCAGATGTTTGTGTGTCCTTGATGACGACTTGCAAAGATGATTGTTTAGGCTTTGTAACTATGTCAGTCTGCGACATCTTATCAACTGTTTTCCTCGGTGCTGGCTGAGAAAAGATTGCAAGTTTGTAGTGGTCTGCTAAGACTTTGGCTCCAATCCAGCTGAGTTCAGTGCTATTTGGCTTGTAAAATTCTCTGCGATTCCAGAAAAGGTTAAAATTGTCTATGAAGTTCATACCAAATGAAGAACAAGTTTTTCCAAGCCAGGTGTTAAGACTGAAGAGTCGAGAAAAAGCAAAACTTCCTCTCGCTGGGAGTGGGCCACTGATAAAAGATTGAATTCCAGTCTTATAGAGCTCAGAAAAAAGTTTTCTGAAATCATCTTGGACAAACAGCTGTTCTCTGAAAACATCATTTGCTCCCACATGCACAACAATACGTTTAATAGTTTTATGCTCGGACATGAGTTTCATATAATCATCTATAACTTAGTGTGCTACCAACTTATAACCTCAAGCAGTGTGACCATGCAACTTTTCACGTCTCTCTCCTTTTCCCTCCATGCACACCTTCCTGTTTCCTGCTGATTTCTCACCCTGACTGCTGATTGGATCCATATTCAAGGTAAGTACATTTAAACTAACATTATTATTAAAAGTAACTGTTATTACCAAATTATGAAAGGTATGAAGTTAACATTTTAATAACAAGATTAAATAACAAACAAACACAAATAAATAAATAAAAACTTATAACCAAAATTCCCATAGGGCTACATCAACTATACACTATCTAGCCAGAAGTATATCTATTACACCCATATGTGCATCTTCCCCAAACTGTCTGAAGCAGACAGAATGTCTTGGTGTGCTGAAGCATTACAATTTCCCTTCAATGGAACAAAGAGACCCAAACCTGTTCCAGCATGAAAGTGCAATCCTGACCTCAACCTCAATGAACGCCTTTGGGATGAACTGGAATGTTGACTGCACGCCAAGCCTCTTCACCGAAAATCAGTGCCTGACCTCACTAATGCTCTTGGAGCAGAATAAACACAAATCCCCACAGTCATGCCCCAAGGAGAGTGTAGTTTATTATAAAAGCAGTTGGGAGGGGAGATGAAATCTGGAATGGGATGTTCAACAAGCACTCATGGGTGTGATGGTCAGATGTCCACAAATCTTTTGCCATATATTCCTGTATACAATGGTGCTTGAAGGTTTGTGAACCCTTTAGAATTTTGTATATTTCTGCATAAATATGACCTAAAACAACATCAGATTTTCACACAAGTCCTAAAAGTAGATAAAGAGAACCCAGTTAAACAAATGACAAAAATATTATACTTGGTCATTTATTTATTGAGAAAAATTATCCAATTTTACATATCTGTGAGTGGCAAAAGTATGTGAACATTTGCTTTCAGTATCTGGTGTGACACCCCCCCGTGCAGCAATAACTGCAACTAAACATTTCCAGTAACTGTTGATCAGTCCTGCACACCGGCTTGGAGGAATTAGCCCATTCCTCTGTACAGAACAGCTTCAACTCTGGTATGTTGGTGAGTTTCCTCACATGAACTGCTTGCTTCAGGTCCTTCCACAACATTTCGATTGTATTAAGGTCAGAACTTTGACTTGGCCATTCCAAAACATTAACTTTATTCTTCTTTAACCATTCTTTGCTAGAACGACTTGTGTGCTTAGGGTCGTTGTCTTGCTGCATGACCCATCTTCTCTTGAGATTCAGTTCTTGGACAGATGTCCTGACATTTTCCTTTAGAATTTGCTGGTATAATTCAGAATTCATTGTTCCATCAATGATGGCAAGCCGTCCTGGCCCAGATGCAGCAAAACAGGCCCAAACCATGATACTACCACCACCATGTTTCACAGATGGGATAAGGTTCTTATGCTGGAATGCAGAGTTTTCTTTTCTCCAAACATAATGCTTCTCATTTAAACCAAAAAGTTCTATTTTTGTCTCATTCATCCACAAAACATTTTTCCAATTGCCTTCTGGCTTGTCCACGTGATCTTTAGCAAATTGCAGATGAGCAGCAATGTTCTTTTTGGAGAGCAGTGGCTTTCTCCTTGCAACCCTGCCATGCACACCATTGTTGTTCAGTGTTCTCCTGATGGTGGACTCATGAGCATTAACATTAGCCAATGTGAGAGAGGCCTTCAGTTGCTTAGAAGTTACCCTGGGGTCCTTTTTGACCTCGCTGACTATTACACGCCTTTGCTCTTGGAGTGATCTTTGTTGGTCGACCACTCCTGGGGAGGGTAACAATGGTCTTGAATTTTCTCCATTTGTAGACAATCTGTCTGTCTGTGGATTGGTGGAGTCCAAACTCTTTAGAGATGGTTTTGTAACCTTTTCCAGCCTGATGAGCATCAACAACGCTTTTTCTGAGGTCCTCAGAAATCTCCTTTTTTCGTGCCATGATATACTTCCACAAACGTGTTGTGAAGATCAGACTTTGATAGATCCCTGTTCTTTAAATAAAACAGTGTGCCCACACCTGATTGTCATCCCATTGATTGAAAACACCTGACTCTAATTTCACCTTCAAATGAACTGCTAATCCTAGAGGTTCACATACTTTTGCCACTCACAGATATGTAATATTGGATCATTTTCCGCAATAAATAAGTAACCAAGTATAATATTTTTGTCTCATTTGTTTAACTGGGTTCTCTTTATCTACTTTTAGGACTTGTGTGAAAATCTGATGATGTTTTAGGTTATATTTATGCAGAAATATACAAAATTCTAAAGGTTCACAAACTTTCAAGCACCACTGTAGTCCATAGTCATTATCCTTTTCATACAAAGTGTCTGATGTAGCACATCATGTTTGTGCCCAAGAAAAAAGTTAGCCAGCTATTGGCTGGGTATTGTTTGTGTTTCCTCCAATGAGCACCAACTTCCATGATAGCAAGTCTCATCCCATCTCATTATATCTAGCCGCTTTATCCTGTTCTACAGGGTCGCAGGCAAGCTGGAGCCTATGCCAGCTGACTACGGGCGAAAGGCCGGGTACACCCTGGACAAGTCGCCAGGTCATCACAGGGCTGACACATAGACATAGACAACCATTCACACTCACATTCACACCTACGGTCAATTTAGAGTCACCCGTTAACCTAACCTGCATGTCTTTGGACTGTGGGGGAAACCGGAGCACCTGGAGGAAACCCACGCGGACACGGGGAGAACATGCAAACTCCGCACAGAAAGGCCCTTGCCGGCCACGGGGCTCGAACCCGGACCTTCTTACTGTGAGGCGACAGCGCTAACCACTACACCACCGTGCCACCCCCATGATAGCAAGTGCTACTTAATATGCTATGGACTCTGTGTGTGGTGGGATTACAGTATTACCCCCCCCCCCCGACACACACACACACACACACACATTGACCATTGATTTTTCTGGTAAAGCCTGACCTGTAGACATTTCCCTGAGTATTGTACCCCCTAGCTCCAGGGTAGGTCCCTTTGGTGCAAGTGCAAGAAATGGTCCACATATATCCAACATTCTCCTGTTTTAGACATGCTTAAACAATAAAATGTTTCTCAAATGTTTAATAGCATGGCATGATATTCTGAAATTTTCATGCTACATAAGGGAACAAATGTTTCCTAAAAACAGAGTGACATGCCTCCCATTTCACACTATCTTTGGTTCTGTAAACTGCTTTGTTTTTGAGTTATTTGTTTTGTCTATATGGTTGTATGCATGTCATTATATATATTTATATTTTCTTATATAAAGAGAGAGAGAGAGAGAGAGTGTGTGTGTGTGTGTGTGTGCATGCATGAGAAGTTTAGGGTGGCTCAGGGGCAAGGCGTGGTGACACGTGTTTGTTTTCAGCCGATGAACTGACGAGGTGAAATCAAGGTTAGGGATTAAGACTGTTCTGCACTCAGTTCCTCCTTTTCTCATACAAAGAAGGGAGGAGAAAAGCAGCGGGTGGTGCCATCCTTTCATGTAATTAGTATATAAAAACAACATTTCATAGGTCAGGAGATTCTAAATAGATTATGACACCTGATATCTCCTGCATGCAAATAAAAAGATGGCTACTTGTTTGTTTTTTGTGTGTCACTTTTCAGGAAAGTGAGACAAGAATATATGAGAGCAAAAATAAAGTGCATGCAATTACTAAGATTGCACCTTCCATAGACGGAGAGGGTGGAAACACGTGCCCATTTACAAATGCCACACTAACTCATTTTTATGACCATGTATTGGTTGCCTGAGAACAGAAACAAGTACTTACTGCCTGTGACCTGGTAGTTTTTGATTGTCAGTTGAGCATGGAACTGTCGCCAGAGGGCTAGAGTGGGGTGAGAGGCAAGAAATGTGAAGAATGCAAACTTGTGCAAAAGTGCCATCTTCATTTTTAGCTTCTCGTCATGGTTTATCCAGCTGACTTAAACATGCCTGAAGGAATTGCTAGGCTTGTTTTATCTTTTTTTCCCTCTCATTGAAAAATTCCACTCCCCTCAACCAAAAGGGGTCATATGGCACATTTCACGCATGCACTTGTCTACAGGTATCTACATCTTCACCGTTAGTTATTGAATGACCTAATAAATGGTCCAATCAAAGGTCCAGTAGACTTGTGATTTACTGCTAGTATCCTATATTTTCTTTGTAAAGTATACTTGAAGAGAAGTATATTCAGTGTCAAGTGTACTTTTAATATACCAGCTTATACAAGTATACTTGAATGGAAGTATGCTAAACTGTAAACCTCCAGTATGCCATCTTTTCTAAATATCATTAAACAGAAGTAAACGAAATGTCAAGTACCCTTTTAGGTACTTTTTTATAAGCATACTTCAATAGAAGTACACTAAATGTCAAGTATAGTTTCAGTTTGCTGCTCATACCGGTATACTACCTTTTCTAAATGGAAGTGAAGTACACTGTCAAGTTAGCTGACAGTTTACATCTAGTATAATATTTAGCATACTTTTTTGTATATTTAGTAAACTATAATTAAATAGAAGTAAACAAAGTGTTAAGTACACTTACACCTTACTGCTGATATACTATCTTTATCGAAGTCTGCTTGAGTAGAAATATTACGTATTATTAATTATGTGTTACATACAATCACTGGCCACTTCAGTAGGAACTCCCACACACCTACTATTTTTATGCAGTGTAACATTTCCCTGATTATGATGGATGCTGAATGAACTGGCAGGCAGGTTCAGTATCACTTTGTGTTTTTATTTTTATGCCACAACTCAAACATACACACTTTTCAGTGGTTTTTAACTGAAACTTGTTGGCACAGCTTGATTTCAGCCTGGAGAAGATGAAGGACTCTCTGCTCTTCTCCCCCTTTTATCTGCTCCCCGTCACTGCACACAAACACAGAGCACATTAATCCACAACAAGTGCTTCCACTTTGCCACTCACCTTCCCCGGCTTCGCTCTCCATTCACAACCCATCCCTTGACCATGCCCCCGCTGCCACATGCAGTTATCTAATCAGCCAATCCCTTGACAGCAGCACAATGCATTAAAAAAAAAAAAACATGCAGATACAAATCAAGAGCTTCATTTAATGGTCACTTCAAATATCAGTATGGGAAAAGCTGTGATCTCTGTGACTTTCAGTGTGGCATGGTTGTTGGTGCCAAATGGACTGGTTTGAGTATTTCAAAAACTGCTGATCTCCTTGAGTTTTCACACACAACAGTCTCTAGAGTTTACACAGAATAGGGCAAAAAATAAAAAACATTGAGTGAGCGACAGTTCTGTGGGTGGAAACAAACGCCTTGTCAGAGGTGAACAAAGCACCCAACTTCATTATTTAAGTCAAAGTACAAATCCCACTGGTCAAATGTTACTCTGATACAAGTGAAAGTTGTACAGTCAAATTTTTACTTAAGTTAAAGTACTGAAATACTTGCTTTTAAAAATACTTAAGTATTAAAAGTACATTTTCTGTCAGTGCATCATTGTATTATTGCCACAATGCTTATAAAACCTAATGCCTCTGAAGCAACCGACTGGATTTACAAAAAGAACACATGCTGTGCCATCATAGTTGTTTAATGTTAAGCTAGCTAGTCAGTGAAACTCCACCTGACGTGCTAGCAAACTCTTTTCAAACTCAAAATCATATTGGGTAACTAATGCTTCTAGAAAAGAAAGATTTCTACATTTTATTTATTTGGCAAGACTATGCTAAAATATTTCTGAAAGGACTTCAGATAAGTTAACGTTATTCATGTTAGCGTAACTCCGTTTTTACTTGCTAACTAACAGTGTCCAAATTAACTAGCTATGTGTTAACATTAGTCGTGGACAAGGCTACGGCAACTTGGTGGGCAAATCCATAGAAAGTCATTTGACTAACCAGACTGTATAGCTATTGCAATGTTATCGCTAGCTCTAAAAGCACAGACAACTTCATTGGAAGATTTCTCTTGGAATAAAACGTTTACATCCCTCAATATGCGCCTGCAAGTTGGATGGTAAGTTTTTGTAAGCCGTGATGTGGTTTGTTTTCGGCAAACAAAGCAAACATTTAAAACAAAATTAATCTTTAATCCTTTCAGAAAACTGAAACATGGGTTCATGGGCCATGAGAGCGTGCATTCCCCAGAAGAACCGCCTCCTTCCATTCTGCCATTGACTGATCGTCTTCAAATAATGCTGCAGAGAAATCATTGAACTTGATATTATACAGTCTATGGATGTGACGTGACCCTAGTGATTACTGATAAACTGTCTCAGTGTCACCTGTGGAAAAAAAACAATCACATTTTAGAAAAGGAAAGAAAAAAAACATCCACTTTCAAAGCTGTTTCATAGTAATGAGTAACGAGGACCTTGATAAAAATGTAGTGGAGTAAAAAGTACGATATTTGTCTTTCAAATGTAGTGAAGTTAAAGTCATAAGTTTCCAAAAAAACCCACTCAAGTAAAGTATAGATACTCAAAAAGTGTACTTAAGTACAGTACTCAAATAAATGTACTTCGTTACTGTCTACCTCCGTGCCTTGTTGATAAGAGAGGTCAGAGGAAAATGGCCAGAATGGTTCAAGCTGCCAGGAAGGATACAGGAAACACCAGCCAGTTTAACAAGAATTTATTCTTGGTTCTAAGATTCCTGTTCTTGGCTGGCAGGAGTGGAACCCAATGTGGTCTTCTGCTATTGCATGCTGAGATGCTTTTCTGCTCACCATGGTTGTAAGGAGTGATTATATGAGTTACTGTATCCTTCCTGGCAGCTCAAATCAATCTGGCCATTTTCCTCTGTCCTCTCTTTACAACAAGGCAGTTCTACTCACAGAACTGTCGCTCAATGTTTTTTTTTCTCCACACCATTCTTTGTAAACTCCAGAGACTGTTGTGTGTGAAAACCCCAGGAGGTCAGCAGTTTCTGATATACTCAAACCAGTCCATCTGGCACCAACACCCATGCCACAGTGAAAGTCACAGAGATAACAACTTTTCCCCTTCTCATGTTTGAAGTGAACATTAACTGAAGCCCATGATTTTATATATTGTGCTGCTGTCAAGGTATTGGCTGATTTAGATAACTGCATAAAACAGCAGGTGGGTGGGTGTTCCTAATAAAGTGGCCGGGGAGTGTGCTAAGCTGTTTTGTGCCATATTTACAATCAGGTCAGCTGGTTTGTATCAAAACAGCAGACACACACATATACATATATATGTATAACTCTCTCTCTCTCTCTCTCTCTCTCTCACACACACACACACACACACACACACACACACACACACACACACACACACACGTGTGAGTGTATACAGTGGTGCTTGAAAGTTTGTGAACCCTTTAGAATTTTCTATATTTCTGCATAAATATGATCTAAAACATCATCAGATATTCACACAAATCCTAAAAGTAGATAAAGAGAACCCACTTAAACAAATGAGACAAGAATATTATACTTGGTAATTTATTTATTGAGGAAAATGATCCAGGGGCGGCACAGTGGTGTAGTGGTTAGCGCTGTCGCCTCACAGCAAGAAGGTCCTGGGTTCGAGCCCCGGGGCCGGCGAGGGCCTTTCTGTGTGGAGTTTGCATGTTCTCCCCGTGTCTGCGTGGGTTTCCTCCGGGTGCTCCGGTTTCCCCCACAGTCCAAAGACATGCAGGTTAGGTTAACTGGTGACTCTAAATTGAGCGTAGGTGTGAATGTGAGTGTGAATGGTTTTCTGTGTCTATGTGTCAGCCCTGTGATGACCTGGCGACTTGTCCAGGGTGTACCCCGCCTTTCGCCCGTAGTCAGCTGGGATAGGCTCCAGCTTGCCTGCGACCCTGTAGAAGGATAAAGCGGCTAGAGATAATGAGATGAGATGAGATGAGAAAATGATCCAATATTACATATCTGTGAGTAGCAAAAGTATGTGAACCTTTGCTTTCAGTATCTAGTGTGACCCCCTTGTGCAGCAATAACTGCAACTAAACGTTTCCAGTAACTGTTGATCAGTCCTGCACACCGGCTTGGAGGAATTTTAGCCCATTCCTCTATACAGAACAGCTTCAACTCTGGTATATTGGTGGGTTTCCTCACATGAACTGCTTGCTTCAGGTCCTTCCACAACATTTCGATTGGATTAAAGTCAGGACTTTGATTTGGCCATTCCAAAACATTAACTTTATTCTTCTTTAACCATTCTTTGGTAGAATGACTTGTGTGCTTAGGGTCGTTGTCTTGTTGCATGACCCACCTTCTCTTGAGATTCAGTTCATGGATAGATGTCCTGACATTTTTCCTTTCGAATTCACTGGTATAATTCAGAATTCAATGTTCCATCAATGATGTCAAGCCGTCCTGGCCCAGATGCAGCAAGACAGGCCCAAACCACGATACTATCACTACCATGTTTCACAGATGGGATAAGGTTCTTATGCTAGAATGCAGTGTTTTCCTTTCTCCAAACATAACACTTCTCATTTAAACCAAAAAGTTCTATTTTTGTTTCATCCATCCACAAAACATTTTTCCAATAGCCTTCTGGCTTGTCCATGTGATCTTTAGCAAACTGCAGATGAGCAGCAATGTTCTTTTTGGAGAGCAGTGGCTTTCTCCTTGCAACCCTGCCATGCACACCATTGTTGTTCAGTGTTATCCTGTTTGTGGACTCATAAACATTAACATTAGCCAATGTGAGAGAAGCCTTCAGTTGCTAAGAAGTTACCCTGGGGTCCTTTGTGACCTTGCTGACTATTTCACGCCTTGCTCTTGGAGTGATCTTTGTTGGTCGACCACTCCTGGGGAGGGTAACAATAATCTTGAATTTCCTCCATTTGTACACTGTGGATTGGTGGAATCCAAACTCTTTAGAAATGGTTTTGTAACCTTTTCCAGCCTGATGAGCATCAACAACGCTTTTTCTGAGGTCCTCAAAAATCTCCTTTGTTCGTGCTATGATACACTTCCACAACATGTATTGTAAAGATCAGACTTTGATAGATCCCTGTTCTTTAAATAAAACAGTGTGCCCACTCACACCTGATTGTCATCCCATTAACTGAAAACACCTGACTCTAATTTCACCTCCAAATGAACTGCTAATCCTAGATGTTCACATACTTTTGCCACTCACAGATATGTAAAATTGGATCATTTTCCTTAATAAATAAGTGACCAAGTATAATATTTTTGTCTCATTTGTTTAACTGGGTTCTCTTTATCTACTTTTAGGACTTGTGTGAAAATCTGATAATGTTTTAGGTCATATTTATGCAGCAATATAGAAAATGATAAAGGGTTCACAAACTTTCAAGCACCACTGTGTGAATATGTGTAATACACGTGTGTGTGTGTGTGTGTGTGTGTGTGTGTGTGTGTATTAGACTTTTTTCCAAATAATCTGAGATAAAGCAGGAGATTTTGTCCAAAGGAAAAAAAGAACAGGGTTGGATGCACAAACTCCTAATGGGACGTGACCTGAAGGACTCTCACAAATTCCCACGGTTCTTCTGTTTTCGCAGTTCTTTGCCAAGCATATATTTTTTTTAAATATCATTATAGTTCTGAATGCAGTTCAGTGACCTGAATTGAAAATATTGTTGTCATACGTTGATTAAATATTTCCCTTAGTGCTATTCCGAGACTCGGAAAATTGATTGTTTTAAAGAATATGTTGACAGCTGAATGTTCCTTATGAAGTTTTTGGATCTACGATATATTACAAGAGTGTTCTGTCTGGAAAGACGACCAGCCAACAAAGAAAAACAGAATGCTGTGCACTTTTTCTATGTTAGTCATTTTCTAATTAAGCCTTAGACAATAATAATGATAATCATCACTGGAATGATTTGTATGTTCATAAATAATAGAACGTGCATCAACTGAGGTCATGGGGTTTGTCATTTTCTTTATGGGAAAAAGTCTGTTTGCTGGAATCGGTTCAGAAATACTTTTGCTGCATAAAACCTGCCTCATTTCATTTGTCCTGCTTTGATGGATGTGCTTTTAGTCGTAGTGGAGCACAAGTGGCCCGTGGTTAATGCCAACAGTGAATTTACCACTGAAAAGATTAGCCGTAGATGGGATCCAGTAATCCAGCCTCAAGAGACTCCAGATCCCAGCGTGTTCTGAGAATGTACATCTATCACAGCCAACACAACAACAACAACAAAAACTTCTACAAGATATGAAGCAACAAGTCTCTCAACAATCACCTAAAGGAATCAGTTCAAAGAGTCAATTCGTTTACTGACATGTCTCTAATGTTTAGCATTTCTAGTTTAAGGATTGGGGACTGTGCACAGACTAGAAATATAATAGAATTAAAAAAAAATGCTAAGAAGGACTTCTTCATATGGGAACTATTCTTAATTTCATACCACTTAATTTTGTTTTCTGTTCAGTGGTAGGTTATTTCACTTTTTTAATTTCACTAATGTGCTAGCATTTTTTCTCATGTTATTGTATGTGATAAAAATATGTTGCATTTCCTACAATACACTCACGATGCGCATAATTTGTTAGCCACAGATGGAAAGTAACAGTATCTGTACTTTCCTTGTACTTTGTAATTGATCTGCCTGCCGCTATGTCCATTTAGTATCGATCCCTTGCACTGATGTTACATTTACATTAGCAACCGTCGCTACCCTATACAGTGGGGCAAAAAAGTATTTAGTCAGTCACCAATTATGCAAGTTCTCCCACTTAAAAAGATGAGAGAGGCCTGTAATTTTCATCATAGGTATACCTTAACTATGAGAGACAAAATGAGAAAAAAAAAATCCAGAAAATCCCAGTCTGATTTTTAAAGAATTTATTTGCAAATTATGGTGGAAAATAAGTATTTGGTCAATAACAAAAGTTCATCTCAATACTTTGTTATATACCCTTTGTTGGCAATGACAGAGGTCAAACGTTTTCTGTAAGTCTTCACAAGGTTTTCACACACTGTTGCTAGTATTTTGGCCCATTCCTCCATGCAGATCTCCTCTAGATCAGTGATGTTTTGGGGCTGTCACTGGGCAACATGGACTTCCAACTCCCTCCAAAGATTTTCTATGGGGTTGAGATCTGGAGACTGGCTAGGCCACTCCAGGACCTTGAAATGCTTCTTATGAAGCGACTCCTTCATTGCCTGGGCAGTGTGTTTGGGATCATTGTCATGCTGAAAGACCCAGCCACGTTTCATCTTCAATGCCCTTGCTGATGGAAGGAGGTTTTCACTCAAAATCTCACAATACATGGCCCCATTCATTCTTTCCTTTACACGGATCAGTCGTCCTGGTCCCTTTGCAGAAAAACAGCCCCAAAGCATGATGTTTCCACCCCCATGCTTCACAGTAGGTATGGTGTTCTTTGGATGCAACTCAGCATTCTTTCTCCTCCAAACACGACAAGTTGAGTTTTTACCAAAAAGTTCTATTTTGGTTTCATCTGATCATATGACATTCTCCCAATCCTCTTCTGGATCATCTGAATGCTCTCTAGCAAACTTCAGATGGGCCTGGACATGTACTGGCTTAAGCAGGGGGACACTACAGAATTTGAGTCCCTGGTGGCGTAGTGTGTTACTGATGGTAGCCTTTGTTACTTTGGTCCCAGCTCTCTGCAGGTCATTCACTAGGTCCCCCTGTGTGGTTCTGGGATTTTTGCTCACCGTTCTTGTGATCATTTTGACCCCACGGGGTGAGATCTTGTGTGGAGCCCCAGATCGAGGGAGATTATCAGTGGTCTTGTATGTCTTCCATTTTCTAATAATTGCTCCCACAGTTGATTTCTTCACACCAAGCTGCTTACCTATTGCAGATTCAGTCTTCCCAGCCTGGTGCAGGTCTACAATTTTGTTTCTGGTGTCCTTTGGCAGCTCTTTGGTCTTGGCCATAGTGGAGTTTGGAGTGTGACTGTTTGAGGTTGTGGACAGGTGTCTTTTATACTGATAACGAGTTCAAACAGGTGCCATTAATACAGGTAACGAGTGGAGGACAGAGGAGCCTTTTAAAGCATACCTGTCAACTTTGAGGTTTGAAAAAAAGGGATATTTCCCAGATTTTTAACTCAAAATAAGGGAAAATTTCGGAAAGTCATACCCTTCACCAAAAGTGGGTGTGTAGTTGAATGGGGGGCAATTTTCTATCTAGTATTTGTGATTTCCTGTACTCTGGTGCATGTTGGTGATAGCCAAGACCCAAACTCAATATGCTTATGGTTTATAGAGTGCATTTGTAAATAAACTATACATTTATTTTTATTTGCTTTCAGTGGTACCAGTTATTTCCCAAATTAAGGGCTAAAATATGTATCTTATGTTAAAATAAGAAAGGTCATTATATAACCAGTCAATAAATTCAATTCCATTGCAATTTATTATGGTTTTACCATAGTCATGGCCTCGGAACACTAGATAGATAGATAGATAGATAGATAGATAGATAGATAGATAGATAGATAGATAGATAGATAGATAGATAGAGTAATAAAGAGATAAAGAGTAATATAAGATATTAAACCAAGAGTGATTTAAAATGGGTAAGTTTCAGATAGAAAATAAAATAGACAATGAGTGGATAAAACAGTTAATACACCAATTAGTTTACACTAGGCTATTTATGAGGTCTTAGCCAGGACATACTTAATGTAAACATGTGTAGCTTACCTTTGATTATTTGGGAGGCTTTCATTTTCCCCATGGAAAATTTCTTTGCGATGGAAGAGTCTGGGAACATTACAGCCACGCACTTGTTGAAATCATCAAAGAAAGAGAGGCTAATGTTTTTCTTAGCTATTAGCATCGCCATCTTCACCTCAGACCTAATCAGTGTTGCCAGATACTGCTGACGTTTTCCAGCCCAAAATATGTTCAAAACCCGCCAAAATGCACTTGAAACCGCCCAACTTGGGCGCGAAACCGCTCAATCTGGCAACACTGGACCTAATCACTTGTTCAGCCTCGCCTCTGGACGTAGTTCTGTAATTACTGATGCCTGAGAGGGCGGGGACGTGAATTCATGGCCCAACTTCCTGCTGTAAACTCCTGTCAGAGGCGCGTCATGAATTCTGGACCTACCGACTTTTTTATATTGTGAAAATACGGGACTTTTATATAATGTGAAAATACGGGATATTTTCGGGAAAATAAAAAAAACGGGAAGACAGCGGGAAATAAGTCAAAATAAGGGATTTCCCGGGAAAAACGGGAGGGTTGACAGGTATGTTTAAAAGAAGTTGTTACAGGTCTGTGAGAGCCAGAAATCTTGCTTGTTTGTAGGTGACCAAATACTTATTTTACCGAGGAATTTACCAATTAATTCATTAAAAATCCTACAATGTGATTTCCTGGAATCTTTCCCCCCATTCTGTCTCTCATAGTTGAAATGTACCTATGATGAAAATTACAGGCCTCTCTCATCTTTTTAAGTGGGAGAACTTGCATAATTGGTGGCTGACTAACGCTACGTTCACACTGCAAGGCTTAATGCTCAATTCCGATTTTTTTGTGAAATCCGATTTTTTTGTGAGGTCGTTCACATTAACAAATATATGCGACTTGTATGTGATCCTCAGTATGAACGAAAAGCGACCTAAAAGTGTTCCGCATGCGCATTGCAGGATACGACGACGTCACATGCAGTGAGCATGGCCAGTGTTTACGGAAGTAAAACCGCCCGGTTGCGGTATGACCCATACAATCTAGCTTGAATAGCTGTATCCCCCCAAATGGAAATCAGCTCCCTAACTTCTGCGTCCTTCCATTGAGAAGATTCAGAACCTTCACAGCCCGAAGCGTCCCTCGCATTGATGTCATGCGCAGGGGCGCAGATACGTTTTTTGAACTGGGGGGGACAAAGCTGCCAGCAAACCAACCCCAACCCCGATATGCCTGTCAAACTCATTGTGGGTTACCATAGCAACCAAGCTCGAGCTCGCAACCTGTGCAGTCTGCGCAGCTCAACCAACCGAATATCAGTCTTTGTTTTGTTTTATGTGAATTGTTGCAACTATGTATACACTGCTGTGCACCTCAATAAACCGAATGGTAATTAGTCTTTTGATTTTTCCGTGAGGTTTACCTTATGCAAAGAAAGACAGCATAGACGTTTTTTCCTCCCTATAAGTGGGGGGACCGAGCGAGGTGAATTTAAATCTGGGTGGGACAAGTCCCACCCTCTATCTGCGCCCGTGATTATGCGCCATGTTGTTGTAACTTGAGACCCGCCGCCTACTTCAGCGCAGAATAGTGACGTTTGTGGCTTGTTGATGACGTGTAAGTCGGATGAATGCGACCCGGCGGTTCAGACTGAAGTCGCATATGAAAAGAGCGGATAGGAATCGGAATTAGGACCACATATCCAAACGGCCTGGGTCGGATTTGAAAAAATCGGATCTGTGTCGTTCATATTGTCAATAAAAGATAGGATACAGGTCACATATGGGCGAAAAGATCGGATTTGAGTCAGCCTGCAGTGTGAACGTAGCCAAAATACTTTTTTGCCCCACTGTACCTGGGGGACAAGCAAACTTTGTTTACATACTGTAGCCAAGCGAACATGTCTGGTGTCTGTTGCTGTTTTCTGAAGGAAAAAAAAAACGTCAAAGTCCCTCTCATGCCAGAATCTGGTCTTCCCAGGCAGTCCCCTGTCCCAGTACTAACTGACTCTTTAAGGCGTATGGGTGCAGCACCGATCTCCATTTTGATAGCCCTCGGCCTCTCGCCTGTACAGCTAGGGTTACAGTGGGGGGCTAGTCCACTGGTAACCGCGAGAGTTTGAGAGTTTCTCAGAAGAAAACTACAGCTAAAAAAGCTCAACTACCAGATTACTTGGATAATCTTAGTCAGAAAGAAGCGAAGGATAGATATATGCGGAAATTAGAGTTTATTAGCGGTTATGGTCTGTATAAAATCCCTCACAATGACTGAAGTGACATTGTAGATTTGTGTGAATTGTGTGAATATACCTTCTTTTTCCCGAAGTGTCACGACACGGAAGAACAGTTAAAAAACTACAAAAGCAAGAAAACATTCTTTGTGTAAAGACTTTTTCTCAACATCAGCTTTTGGGAACAGAATGTTGCAAAAGTCAAAGCATTTACTCTCAAAGGACTCCTAGCTGAACTGTGGACTAGATAGTATTCCTGGCCCTCCATGTCTCAACAACCCCAAGGACATCTCGTTACAAAGCTATTTGCACTCTATCATTTATACATTGATACTTATTATTGTTAAAACAATATATGAAGTGTTATTTGTAAAATAATAAAATATCTTGCTCTAGACTTTCAGACAATATTGTAAGATTTTATTTTAATTTTACTTCATAGTGGATGGTACAATAATTACAAATGCTAACAGAATCAGCACATTCCAGTTGTAGCTATAGTCATATAGTAACTATAATCACCCATGTAATAATAATTTCAATAAACAGTTAACATTCAATTCCCTCTTCATTTATTTTCTATTCAAAAGGCACAACTGAGTCACACAGGTTGATGTGTGTAATGGACAATAACAATTTTATCCAAAATAGTTTTTCATGCCTTAGTCGATTTTATTTCCATTTCACATGCATTCAGCTGTTGTAAAGTTCAGTCTGTTTGTGTAGAACACTCTTGAACTGTAGGTTCATTCCTACACTCTGGCTCCATAATGATATTTTGCACAGGACTAGCATCCTCTGATAACAGAAACAAAGCTTCAGCACTCTCTGCTCTTAATCTTTTCTGTTCTTTTAGGATATATTGTGCATGTCGCTTCTTATTGGGTTTTTTGCTGAGTTATGTCAGAGTTTTTTTAAACCAATCTGGATTTACTGTGTTGAATAAGGAAGCTGCTTCACCTGTAAGAAAATCAAACACTTTCATGAAGAAGTTAATTTGAATGTGAGCAGAAAAAATGAAACAAGATTCTTAAGCAAACTCTTCCATACTCACTTCCGACTTTCTATTTTTTAAATACACTTTAAATACAATTGTGAATTTCTCTGAAGTTTTCAGGCTTAGCTCCTCTTGTCATATTCTCTTTAACCACTCATGTCTTCATTGTTCTTGAAGCATTTGCTTCTCTTTAACATTTTTCTTGATAGTGGGGAGACCGTAATAACTTTTATCTATTTCTCTATTTGAACAACCAAAAATAGTGCATAAATGAACCATATTGAAGACAGGTTAAGCCTTGCTTACATTAAAGATGGTGTCTGTTTGACCCCCAGGTGTAATTATCACGTAATGAGTGACATCATGCGCAAGGGGTCTATTTGTACTGTGATAACTAGCTGAATGCTAATGCTTGGTCAGAGTTCTTACAGTATTGATCATGCTAGCTAACATATGAGAGGTGACGAATAAAGCTGCTGTTAGTTAGTCTAAGCTGAAGTTTTCCCATATTCCTTGGTTAAAGAGATGCTAATTTACTGTCAGGAATTAATCTTTTTTCTGTTCATTAATTTAATTTGAAGAATTTGAAGCCATACATAAACTTTTACCAGAGCATTTATTTAGATGCATAAAAAGGATTTTAGCACTTTTGAACCACCTCTGTTATGAGCATAACATGTAATGTACTGCTTGGCATGCTAGCATTTCATCCTGTTTTTCTGATGGATGTGTTTGTGTTTGTTCTAATGGAATGAATCAGTGAACACAATGTGTTAGTAACTCTTTGTCTTTTGCTTTGTTTCTGTGAAGGTGGGTGTGTTCTCAGCTTGGGACATGTGTGATTCAGGACAGTACACCGCCAGCGGTGAGTGCTGCATACAGTGTCCACCAGGTGAGGGCGTGGTCCAGCTGTGTGGAGAGACGCAAACAGTGTGTCAGCCGTGCCTCGACAGTGAGTACACAACAAAGTCAACCGATTGAAAATTTCCTCACTACTTTAAAGATTGACATAACACTCGTTCCTTGAGGGGAGTAACCTGATTAGCAGTTAAAGCTATTTTGTTATGAGTTCACTCCATGTGCTTTTCTTTTGATTTTGGTCCTGGCTCCACCCCTGTGCTGTCATAAGTGTGTTACCTGATTGTGCCCACCTGCTCTCTGTTTCACCCATAATTACTTTGTCTATGATTACCCATTTTCTTTTATCTGTTTTTTTTTTTTTTGCAAAGTATTATCATGCTTTGATTACGGATGTAAACATACACTATCACTACTAACCACCACCAGTACTAATTAGCATAAAATACTGGTTGAAATTACACAATAACGAAGGTGTACTTATGCTAGCTAAATTAAAATGACTAAAATTAAAATTGATTAAGTCTGTTCCATACATTTTACCAGCCAATTAATTGGCTGTTACCAATTAATTCCTTTATTTTTAAGGCCAAAATGAAACCTCATCTCATCTCATTATCTCTAGCCGCTTTATCCTGTTCTTCAGGGTCGCCGGCAAGCTGGAGCCTATCCCAGCTGACTACGGGCGAAAGGCGGGGTACACCCTGGACAAGTCACCAGGTCATCACTGGGCTGACACATAGACACAGACAACCATTCACACCTACGGTCAATTTAGAGTCACCAGTTAACCTAACCTGCATGTCTTTGGACTGTGGGGGAAACCGGAGCACCCGGAGGAAACCCACGCGGACACAGGGAGAACATGCAAACTCCGCACAGAAAGGCCCTCGCCGGCCACGGGGCTCGAACCCAGACCTTCTTGCTGTGAGGCGACAGCGCTAACCACTACACCACCGTGCTGCCCAAAATGAAACCATCATCCCCCAAAAAAAAACAGTTTAAATGATTTATCTCATCTCATTATCTCATATTTGTTATAAAAAATACAATATGATTTTGACTAGAAAGTCACAGTAGAACATAAAAACAAAAACAAATTGAAAAAGCATTCAGTTCCCAGTTTGCTAGAAAGCTAGCGATTGTTGGGAAATTTGTTGCAGTGATGCAATAAGATTTTACCATCTGGCTGACCAAATTTAAGCCCCACCCTTTCTGAAAGTACATATCGGTGTTAGTTTGGCTGTAATAATGTCAGCTTTTTTTATTTTTTATTTATTTATTTTTTAACAGCGCAAGTGCAGGAAGAATTCAGCAACTCATAACAAACTATATAAAACCATGTCATTTTATATTCTCGAAGTCGGCGTGACGTCACGATCACGTGACACACCTTGACAGCAGGCCCGCCATATTTGACTAGGGGAAAGAGAGAGCGTACATGTTAGGAGAATTAGGGGAAGCACGCAGCACTACTAGGTTTTGGTACATCATGTGAACCTTTGTGTGACTGATAAGTTTGGGAATGAGTTTGTTTTCGGCTGGTGTGTGTTGCGGGCCGGTGTCACTTCGGCTCCATGTTGAAAACTAGCCAGTGAGCTAACAATGAAGGCCTAATCCGACATCCGTGGGATTTAAACCTCTCTGCACTGGTCCACGAAAAGAGGACGAATGAACTCAGGTACGCCTGCCTTCCAGCTAAGTAATATATGTTTTGTGGTTGTATATTTTCCATGCCATTTCTTCGTAAGCATCTGTTCTCTGTGGTGTTTTTGTGAAGCTGCACTGCAATCAAAGCGTTGTCTGTCTGTAGCTAATGTTGGTTTGGAGGCTCTGTGATAACGAACGGCTGAGCTCTAACTGACTCTCTGTGCCTTATGGAAAAATACACTGCGTTGTTTTATAAATGATGGCTTCTCCGGTGTGTATAGCCTATGAATTAGGGACGAGTCAGTGTAACATTGATGGCTGTATGAGTTGTGGATAGTGCAGTTCTGTAGAAACGGGTGGAGTCGTTTAGCAGCTCCTGTCACTGACAGTGTCAACGCAGATGTGTAATATATTATATTCTAGTCAGTTTTGTCTTTGCTGAAATTCTCGAAGTCGACGTGACGTCACAGATCCATCAGAGTTGATTTCACTTCTATTTATGGCTCTCAGCCACTGCAAACGTCTTTTTTCACCTAATGGCAACATATGAAACTTTAATGCTGGGTTCTTGTTTGCACTGGCTGTGCAGCCAACAACACAACAGCTTTTAGGCATTTTATTGCTAACACAATAAAGCCAGGCTTTCCCCTAGTTAAATATGGCGGCTCCAAGGTCATGTGACCTGACGTCAAAAGTACCCGGATGTCCGACTTCGAGAATGGACAAATGCCATTCAGGGCCTTTTGTTCTTTTAAAGCCACGCCCCTGTGTATGACTTAGGGATGTGATTGGATGGTGATTAAGACTAGCATGATTGCAGCGGGGAATTCTATTCACTTCTGACCAAAGTCAGCATTTAATTATTAAACAGTCCCCTTGTGATTATTTGCAGTGAACGTTTTGCTTTTCAGTGTGTAAAGTTTTCTTCATGACATTAATGAAAACCAATGTTATTTGTGCATTTTATTTTGAAGTTTTGTTTTTTCCAAATCTTCCCCGTAATGTTGATAAGACTCACATTGTGGTCATGGTTACACTGTTTGTGATGAACTCTACAAGAGAATACTGAATGCTGAATGATGTATCGCAGCTCTCCGGATGTGGAAATCAGCTCCGGATGTAGATATGCCACTTGGTGAAAGTGAATATGCTTTTAAAATGTAGCCCCCGCTGAGACATAACATCATTGTATGCAAACAGAACAGGGTACATCTTAGCTTGAAACATGCAAATTCCACCCTGAGGCCAAACATCTGAGCACGGCATCAGGGTCATCAGAGTGTAGTGATTAAAATGTCTCATGGTTGACGCTGAGCAGAATTTGAGGGTGAGTGCTTTCAGGATTTTGCTGTCATGGGTGTAATAAATTCTATAAATATGGGAAATATGTTTGAGAACCTGGACCTCAGTAATAGTCATTTACACCGCAGAAGGTCAGAAGGTGTTGATTAATTTTCCACAACAGCAGCTCTGACATTAGTGCAGCTGAAACGTACATGTTTATATTAATGCTATATCTTGTTTCTATAGTAACAGCTCATTTACAAGGACTTGTACCACAGACGCCCCACATACAATAAACAGATTTAGAAATGTGTATAATCATATGGTGTAATATGGTGATGTTTTCTGTTAGGAGATGTTTATTGAATATTTATGGAAGGAGTCTCTAGTGTCAGCGCTTTGTAACAGTCAGAGGTAAAGTTGTAACTTTACAATTTTTGTATGTTTACAATAACTTCACGATAGAGGAGTTTACACTTTGTGGTTTCTTGGTGAAGTAACAAGCTGCGTTTTTTTTTTTTATTTTGTGGTGGAAAGACCATTTATACAGTGGTGCTTGAAAGTTTGTGAACCCTTCAGAATTGTCTACATTTCTGCATAAATATGACCTAAAACATCATCAGATTTTCACAGAAGTCCTAAAAATAGATAAAGAAAACCCAGTTCAACAAATGAGACAAAAATATTATACTTGGTCATATATTTATTGATGGAAATGATCCAATATTACATTTCTGTGAGTGGCAAAAGTATGTGAACCTTTGCTTTCAGTATCTGGTGTGACCCCCTTGTGCAGCTATTGAGATATTTCACTCACGTGACCAAGTCATGTGACGCTGCCATTTTGGACGGCACGGCTCGAATCAGTTTGAATGCGAGGAAGGCGACAAACGAAAAACATAAAAGAAAAAGGAGCGAGATGCAGAAAACACCTTCACTATCCAGCGACGTAGGGCATTTACTGGGCGAGCAGAGGGAGAGGTATTTGCAAAAATTGAGGTTAGCAGGCTTAGAGAACGACGTTTACCTGCTTCCACCAGGATTGTTCACTGACGTACGGAAGTACACGAAGCCCTCGTCTTTACCTGACTTCGGCCCACATGATCTGTATACCTATGTCGTTAAAAACCCATCGCCATACACAGGTATTGATCTGAAAGCGTATACGAGTTTGGATGCCTACAAATATTTTGTGTCAGGCTG
This sequence comes from Neoarius graeffei, assembly GCF_027579695.1. Lineage (NCBI taxonomy): Eukaryota > Metazoa > Chordata > Actinopteri > Siluriformes > Ariidae > Neoarius > Neoarius graeffei. The sequence goes on from NC_083582.1 coordinate 15,674,899, forward strand.
GGTAACATGCCTACATCAGCGGGTCGTCCCTGGAGCCGGTGGTCGCCATCTGATTACAGCTAAGGTTTGTTCACATTTTCATTTACTTTCGGTCCTCAGGATAAACAAAATGTTATTAAATGTCATTGAAATAACTTCTTAGTCTGTTGAGACATGGCCCATTATAAGTTTGCTGTTACCAGGCAATGACCAAGAACTGTATTATTAGGGTCGGTGTAGTTGTAGCAGTGTATTAGCAACTAGCTGTTAGCACTAGCTAATGTCAACAACATCGTAGCTGGTATGTTACTGTAGCAATATTTACGTTCAGTCATTTGGATGACTGTTAAAACCTTTCAGTCTCAAGTTTTTCCTTTACTGGATTTACTAGTTTACTGAGCTAGCGCGCTCGGCCAACCCGGGAGCCATCGTGCGCTCGCCGGCCAAGCCGGGAGCCATCGCGCGCTCGCCGGCCAAGCCGGGAGCCATCGCGCGCTCGCCGGCCAAGCCGGGAGCCATCGCGCGCTCGCCGGCCAAGCCGGGAGCCATCGCGCGCTCGCCGGCCAAGCCGGGAGCCATCGCACGCTAGCCGGCCAAGCCGGGAGCCATCGCGCGCTAGCTCAGTAAACTAGTAAATCCAGTAAAGGAAAAACTTGAGACTGAAAGGTTTTAACAGTCATCCAAATAACTGAACGTAAATATTGCTACAGTAACATACTAGCTACTGTTGTTGACATTAGCTAGCTTGCCGTCCAAAATGGTGGACACCGGGGCGTCACATGACCCTGTGACGTCAGGTGAAATACCTCAATAACTGCAACTAAACGTTTCCAGGAACTGTTGATCAGTCCTGCACACCGGCTTGGAGGAATTTTAGTCCATTCCCTTGTACAGAACAGCTTCAACTCTGGGATGTTGGTGGGTTTCCTCACATGAACTGCTCGCTTCAGGTCCTTCCACAACATTTCGATTGTATTAAGGTCAGAACTTTGACTTGGCCATTCCAAAACATTAACTTTATTCTTCTTTAACCGTTCTTTGGTAGAACGACTTGTGTAATTTGGGTCGTTGTCTTGCTGCATGACCCACCTTCTCTTGAGATTCACTTCATAGACAGATGTCCTGACATTTTCCGTTAGAATTCGCTGGTATAATTCAGAATTCATTGTTCCATCAATGACGGCAAGCCATCCTGGCCCAGATGCAGCAAAACAGTCCCAAACCATGATACTACCACCATCATGTTTCACAGATGGGATAAGGTTCTTATGCTGGAATGCAGTGTTTTCCTTTCTCCAAACATAACGCTTCTCATTTAAACCAAAAAGTTCTATTTTGGTCTCATCCGTCCACAAAACATTTTTCCCATAGCCTTCTGGCTTGTCCACGTGATCTTTAGCAAACTGCAGATGAGCAGCAATGTTCTTTTTGGAGAGCAGTGGCTTTCTCCTTGCAACCCTGCCATGCACACCATTGTTGTTCAGTGTTCTCCTGATAGTGGACTCATGAACATTAACATTAGCCAATGTGAGAGAGGCCTTCAGTTGCTTAGAAGTTACCTTGGGTTCCTTTGTGACCTTGCCAACTATTACATGCCTTGCTCTTGGAGTGATCTTTGTTGGTCGACCACTCCTGGGGAGGGTAACGACAGTCTTGAATTTCCTCCATTTGTACACAATCTGTCTGACTGTGGATTGGTGGAGACCAAACTCTTTAGAGATGATTTTGTAACCTTTTTCCAGCCTGCTGAGCATCAACAACGCTTTTTCTGAGGTCCTCAGAAATCTCCTTTGTTTGTGCCATGATACTCTTCCATAAACATATGTTGTGAAGATCAGACTTTGATAGATCCCTGTTCTTTAAATAAAACAGTGTGCCCACTCACACCTGATTGTCATCCCACTGATTAAAAACACCTGACTCTAATTTCACCTTCAAATGAACTGCTAATCCTAGAGGTTCACATACTTTTGCCACTCACAGATATGTAATATTGGATCATTTTCCTCAATAAATAAATGACCAAGTATAATATTTTTGTCTCATTTGTTTAACTGGGGTCTCTTTATCTACTGTTAGGACTTGTGTGAAAATCTGATGATGTTTTAAGTCATATTTATGCAGAAATATAGAACATTCTAAAGGGTTCACAAACTTTCAAGCACCACTGTAGCTGCTATAATGGTTTTTTTTACATACATTAATTAACATAAGATTTGCATGAAAACTAGAAAACTAGCAGATAGCATGAATTTTAACTTCTGTGTTTTTTTCATGTTAAAACAATGCCATTGATCAACCCTTGTACATACATTAATTGCATAACTACATTTCATCAATGATTTAGAGTACAAGGGTGAATATTTATTTAGATATAGCTTCATTTATATCATGAAGCAAACATTTAAGCACACAAACTTGGTATATTTCTCGAGTGACACCCTAAAAACAATGTCTGCAGCCAGTATGTGATGAGGAACTGTCCACCCACACTATATCACAATCCCTGCCTCCAAATCTGAACCACTTTCAACTTTTTCTGTTCTCTTTGAACATCAAATTGACCATTCTTTTTAAATGAAACAATACGTAAACTTGACAATTTTTGAATGGGGTCTTTATTTCATCCACATTAGTGATCAGAATAAATCTAATCCAGTGGGCAGAATCAGATAGCTAGCTAATACTAGCTAGGACTGGTAAGAGTGTTATGCTATGGCTATGGGGGGTGCTTCATGTGAACTGCTTTTATTAGGTCAGCTTTGAATGCTTCAAACTCCTCAGATTTTTTTATTTTTCTTTAAAACAAACAAACGAACAAACAGAAGCAGCTTTACATGTCAGTCTTTACATGCCACACCCACCTGCAGTAAAAATCACAAAATTTTGCTTGGGTTAGTAAAATATCCCTGAACATAACCAAAGGATTAACTACAACATGCTGAAAAACAACCAAAACCAATATTTTAGCAAGGTGACTCTGAAGACTGTTCCAGCAACACCTGTTTTTTCAGGACAGTGATTAATGTTAGGTGAGACAAAACTAAAGGGACATGTCAAATCTGGACTTTTTTCACCAAAATTATGAGTATCTAATTTTCAGTGTCAGTTTCTGATCTCCGATAGCCCAGATACCATTTCCAGACAGGTCTTTTTTTTTTGTTTGTTTTGCTGTCTGTTCCTAAATTTCTGTCTCTGTTTAGGTTCTTGGGTGTGCAGATTGACCATGTAAAATTAGGTGATTGGAAAAGCACGGTAGAGTTCCAGTATTCCAGATCTCAATATTTATGGTGAAACCTGAACCTCAAAACACGAGCTTGTGATTCATCATGTTTTGGAGAATCTGATAAGCTTTTAAAGCACCCATACATGTGTATCTCAATGGAACTCCCTTGCCTTGGGCCAAAATACTGTATGCCAACACTCACGGGTGTAGATAGAGGGGGGGACGGGGGGGATTCGTCCCACCCAGATTTAAATTCACCTCGTTCGGTCCCCCCCACTTATAGGGAGGAAAAAACGTCTATGCTGTCTTTCTTTGCATAAGGCAAACCTCACGGAAAAATCAAAAGACTAATTACCATTCGGTTTATTGAGGTGCACAGCAGTATATACATAGTTGCAACTGCGCAGACTGCACAGGTTGCGAGCTCGAGCTTGGTTGCTATGGTTACAAGTTTGACAGGCATATCGGGGACAGCGCCTCCTAGTTCAGGACCCCAACACGGCATGATGAAGGGTGCCAAAAGGCAGAAAACGATTGCATCGTTTAAAAAAAAAAACGACTGTAAGTAAACTGTGCCTTACTTTATGATATCACCTTGCAATTTTTTGATAGTCTGTTCAAAGTAATGTCGTAGTGAAAGTAAAATCATACGGAGTAGAGAAGCCTTTCTGGTAGCCTCCTTCTTTCGGTGGCAGCCTGTAGATACAGTGCTCAGAAGGCAGTTTTAATGTTTAATCTGGCGTTCCCTGCCATAATTTCAGCGAGCATATTGTTTCATAAGGAAACTTTGCGAAGAGTTGTTGACTGACTGCTGCTCACGCAACACACAGGCATAGTTAGAAAGTCAGGATGCACTGGTTTACACTTTACACACACACACGTAGCCCAGCCTCTCGCTATGTTTAACAGTTGGAACTTAGCGGTTTTAAAACTAATTTTGCAGTTTTGCAATTTCTGTGCATGATGATAATGTATAAACTTTGGATTTCCATAGGCTATGTTAAAATGTTATCATTGTCCTGGCCTGCAGGTAGTTCCTGGTGATGGCAGTGAGGGAGGTGAAATAACATGTATACACACTACCGTTCAAAAGTTTGGGGTCACCCAGACAATTTTGTGTTTTCCATGAAAAGTTACACTTTTATTTACCACCATAAGTTGTAAAATGAATAGAAAATATAGTCAAGACATTTTTCTGGCCATTTTGAGCATTTAATCGACCCCACAAATGTGATGCTCCAGAAACCCAATCTGCTCACAGGAAGGTCAGTTTTATAGCTTCTCTAAAGAGCTAAACTGTTTTCAGCTGTGCTAACATGATTGTACAAGGGTTTTCTAATCATCCATTAGCCTTCTGAGGCAATGAGCAAACACATTGTACCATTAGAACACTGGAGTGATAGTTGCTGGAAATGGGCCTCTATACACCTATGGAGATATTGCACCAAAAACCAGACATTTGAATAGTCATTTACCACATTAGCAATGTATAGAGTGTATTTCTGATTAGTTTAAAGTGATCTTCATTGAAAAGAACAGTGCTTTTCTTTCAAAAATAAGGACATTTCAAAGTGACCCCAAACTTTTGAACGGTAGTGTGTATGTATATATATATATATATATATATATATATATATATATATATATATATATATATATATACAAAATGGAATCATTTGCTGACAGCTCAGTCCCCCCCAGTTCAAAAATCCTATCTGCGCCCCTGCCAACACTCATGAGGCTTCTGTCACCTTATCCCATCCAGCTCCACCTTCTGTCACCTTTTCCCATTCAGCTCAAGGTCAGATAGTACAGATAGGATTAACCTGTAATGGGTTTACTAGAAAAGGGAAGCAGTATGTAGACATCATTCTTTATTCTGTTTCTGTACATTTTTAAGAAAGAAACAAATGAAGAAGAAAAAAAGGAAAACGTCTTAACCACTACCGGACTTAAATTCCTTTCTTTCTTTTTTTTTTGGGGGGGGTGTCCAGCATTTTTTCCCTTTTAAGTGAAAGGCTTTCAAAACCATCATCTTCAAATTATTTCCTAAAGCTAAGGTCTCACGTAGCTGGAATCACTTCACAGTAGATGCCGGTAGAAGATTTTGAGCCTTCTGGTGATCAAACGGCATGTGTTCCAGGCTCTTCTGTTGGAATACATGAGAGCTGGGGCACTACCTTGACAACCGGGAGGGTGTGGCTTCCATCCCCAGAAAGTTTAGTCATGTTGAAAATTGCCATGGGTCAAGTGCCAGATGAATTCATCTATCGCAACCACGAAGGCATCCATGACCATCCTTGAGGCTTATGTGGGCTACCGGGGGTTACTGTAGCATTCCATCACAACCATCTAGCTCAAAATGCTCACGGAACAGTGGCAGCAGCCACGTATGACTCACGGAGCCCCTTTTTATAGTGCAGAAAGTGAAAGGTTTGCCTAGGGGGCGTGACTTATTTCATCTTGCCATGGCTATGCAGTACTGCAGCCATGAAAACCATACACACTGCTGTCATTGCCATAAGGCCTTACATCGCTGCCGCCATTGGTGTTACCAGCGTCTTCCATTGCTACCGTTGCGGCTAACATGGCTTAATTTGCATAGTTACTCCACCCAAATTTATGTGACGGATCACCTCCAAAATCTGCCGGAATGGCTATGGTAGCCCCAGCCACGGTTCTCATGGATCAATTGGCTATGTGAGACCTTAGCTTTAGATTTTGGTTACGTTCATTATGTCTTATATTGAATATTGTTAGTTTTTTCTTTTTTATCAGACATCTAATTTTTAGGTTTGTTTACCTGACATGTTTCGACGTACGACTGTCGTCTTCCTCAGAGTGTCACCGGATGTTATTGGTGACGCATCTTTTATCAGCTGATGTTTCCGAAGGCGTGGCCTTCCTGTCTGTAGTAGACAGTAGAAGGTGTGACCGACCTGTCAATCCAGACAGGAAGGCCAAGCCTTCAGAAACATCAGCTGATAAAAGATGCGTCACCAATAACATCCGGTGACACTCTGAGGAAGACGACAGTCGTACGTCGAAACATGTCAGGTAAACAAACCTAAAAATTAGATGTCTGATAAAAAAGAAAAAACTAACAATATTTAGATTTTGGGTTCATTGTCTTTAAGGTTAAGGTTGAGGTTCTGTTATTTGTCATTTCAACCACATACAGTTGGTACAGTACAGAGTTAAAATGAAACAATGTTTCTCCAGGACCATGGTGCTACATTACACATCACAGGACTACAATCTAAAGATCACAGGACTACAGTCTACAACACATATAATGTGAAAGAGTGCAATGAGTGCAACACTGCAGACAATAAATGACACAAACAACATAAAGTACAGACACAACCAAACAACCAACGTAAGGTGCAGAGTTCAGTGTGCATATTGAGGTAGTAGGAAAAGGGAATAAATAAATGTAAACCTGTGTGTGTGTGTGTGTGTGTGTGTGTGTGTGTGTGTGTGTGTGTGTGTGTGAGAGAGAGAGAGAGAGAGAGAGAGAGAGAGATTGTAAAGCAATAGTGCATTATTATCCACTGTGCAAAGATTGCAGTGTGAGTGGTGTGTTCAGCAGTCAGTGAGTATCAGTCCAGTCCCACAGAGTTGAGAAGTCTGATGGCATGAGGAATTGAGGTAGTATATGAAAAAGTGAATAAATAAATGTAAACCTTGTGTGTGAGAGACATTGTAACATTGTAAGCAAGAGAGACATTGTAACATTGTAAGCAATAGTGCATTATTGTCCATTGTGCAAGATTGCACTGTGAGTGGTGTGTTCAACACTCCGTGAAACTCAGTCCAGTCCCTCAGAGTTGAGAAGCCTGATAGTATGAGGGAAGAAACTGTTAGTCTGGCTGTGAAGGCCCAAATGCTTTGGTACCTTCTTCCAGATGGCAGGAGGATGAAGAGATTGTGTGTGGGTTGGCCACAATGCTGGTGGCTTTCTGGATGCAGCATGTGGTGTAAATGTCCGTGATGGAGGGAAGAGAGACTCCGATGATCATCTCAGCTGTCCTCACTATCTGCTGTAAGGTCTTGCAATCCGAGACGGTGCAAGTCCCTAACCAGACCATGATGCAGCTGCTCAGAATGCCCTCAGTAGTCCCTCTGTAGAATACTGTGAGGATGGGTGATGGGAGATGGGTTTTCCTCAGCCTCCATCGGAAGTAGAGAATCTGCTGGGCTTTCTTGACTACGGAACTGGTGTTGAGGGACCAGGTGAGGAATTTAGTGTGCTTGACATTCTCCACGAGTGAGCCATCGATGTACAGTGGAGAGTGGTCACTCCGCATTCTTCTGAGGTCAACAACCATCTCGTTTGTTTTGTCCACATTCAGAAACAGGTTGTTGACTGTGCACCAGTCCAATATCCGTTGCACCTCCTCTCTGTATGCTGACTCATCGTTCTTACTGATGAGACCCACCACAGTCATGTCATCAGCAAACTTGATAATGTGGTTTAAGTTGTGAGTTGCTGCACAGTTGTGAGTCAGCAGAGTGAACAGCAGGGGACTGAGCAGACAGCCCTGAAAGGCCCCAGTGCTCAACATGGTGGTGCTGGAAGTTCTGCTCCCAGTCCAGACTGACTGAGGTCTCTCAGTCAGGAAATCCAGGATCCAGTTGCAGAGGGAGGTGTTCAGGCCCAGCAGGCTCAGCTTTCCAATTAGCTGCTGAGGGATGACTGTGTTGAATGCTGAAGTCTATGAACAGTGAGGGAGGCAGCAGGATCTTTATGTGCCTCATGACAAGCGTCTCGAAGCACTTCATAATCATGGGTGTGAGTGCAACGGGATGGTCATCACTGAGACAGGACACTGAAGACTTCTTCGGCATGGAAACAATGGTAGTGGTCTTGAAGCACTTTGGAACGATGGCATTGCTCAGGGAGATATTGAAGATGTCAGTGAGAACATCTGCCAGCTGGTCTGCACATCCTCTGAGCACTTTACCAGGAATTTTGTCTGGTCCAGCAGCCTACCGTGGGTTGACTCTGCGTAGAGTTTTTCTCACATCGACTGTGGTCAGACACAGCACCTAGCCATTGGGAGGAGGGATGGTCTTCCTCACTGCCACACCATTCCGTGCCTTAAACTGTGCATAGAAGCTGTTCAGCACATCTGGAAAGGAGGCATCATTGTCACAGGCAGATGGTGTTGTCCTGTAGTTTGTGATGGCCTGGATGCCCTGCCACATGCACCGTGTGTTGCCACTGTCCTGGAAAATAGCTGTGGATTCTCTGGTTGTGTGCTCACGCTGATGGTCCGAGACAGTTTGGCCCTCGCTATTCTTAAGGCCGCCCTGTCATCTGCTCTGAAGGCAGCATCTCGGATCCTTAGTTGTGCACGCACCTCTAGTGCATGCACCTAACCCTTTAAATGAGAAACAGCAACATTTGACTTTTAGTCTAGTAATTTTAACAATAACCATTGTCACAGAGCAACTTTACAGAAATCCAGATGTAGGTTTTAATCCAAGCCAGAGCCATGAACAAACCAGAGGTGACAACAGTGAGGAAAAACTCCCTGAGATGACACGAGGAGGAAACATTGACAGGAACCAGACTCAAAAATGGAACCATTTCTTTTCTGGGTGACACCTGAGAGTAGGATTATAAATCATTACAGTATACAGGTGTAGAAAAATAAAGTACGGAGTGTGTTGAACAGGAGAGCCTTTGGTACAAATCTATAGTATCAAGTTGATATTAAACACTGAAGCAAGGATGAGATTTGGGTGAAAATATTTAGGGTATGCATGCGGGACCATCCACACCAGCTGGTCCAGAGAGCGAGGGGCAGATTACAACAGCTCTGTTTGTATGCATTTTACACTTCGGATGTACAGTCTGTAGATGAATGGAGTGAAATTTGAATCTTCCACTCAGATTCATATTTCACTTGAGAGTTTGCAATGATAAAGGTGTTAATATAACTTCAGGATGTGAGGTCTAATTCTCATTTCCCCTTTCCTGCTCATAAATGGCTTTTTAGGAGCCATCTAAAAATCTAAATGGCTGAAATCAGCAGACATGACAGCAATGTGAACTGTGGGGGGAGTGCAGACACAATGATTATGGCTTGACAGGGAGATAAACCAGCTGTTTTAGCAACACACACACGCACACAAGTAAATTATAGTTAGCCACATCAGTTTGCCTTTTATGGCCACACATAAGTCATTTATAGAATGTTACCTCTGCTCCTCTGTAAAGTACCAACCATGGTACTGACACACACACACACACACACACACACACACACACACAGCACAGTCTCGCTGAAATAATGCACCGATATGCATTATTGATAACTCACATTATGGTAACGGTTGCAAGAGGAGAGGAGAGAAGGAGGAGAGCAAGATAAAGAAAGAAACAATGAAAAAAATATAGGGGGAAAAAGAGAGGAAACAGCTTAGTGGGTGCTTTCCTTCACTTTAGCCATCATCAGAAAATCCATTAGTGACAATAGTGCACAACACACCAGGGAATCTAGAGAGGTAATGATGAGCATGTGAGTGTATAAGGAATATCTTCTTGTGTATGTTGCATGTGGGTGTGTATGGACACAGTGCTATCCTGTTGCCTATCCCTCCTTTAGTATCATACAGTGTCCTTATTTGTATTAAGACAGCCATTATACTGTAGGCTAACAAGACAGGGTAGTCATAGTACAGACAGTTAAAAAGAAGGTATCACGGGCTTCAAATGCCCTTGATCTGCACACATTAGCTCATTGGATCACAGAAGAATAAGAGCAGTAGGGTCTAGATGGAAGGCAAAATTTGTAGGCCTCAGGATTGGAACAGGAGCTTGTGGGTTGCAAGAGTGCCCAGATGTGGCAGGAATTCAAGGTCTCAGAATGTAAGGTGTAATACTGTATTTATATGGTGCAGAAGCTGGAAGGCTTCAGTTTCTGGCCCTGAAGATGGCTAACATTGGATCTAGATAGGGTGGTAGCTTTTAGGCCTCATAGTGGGAGCAAAAGCTTGTGGGTTGCAGATGGGTTGAGTATCCAGATGCAGCAGGAACCTCTGGGACTCAGAAGGGAAAGAGTAGAATAAGGATGGCACCAGGAAAGTGTATTCCTATAGGATGGCAGGAGTAAGATTTGGATTGAGTTGGATGCATGTAGGCTTCAGTTTTGGCCTTCAAGATGACACTAGTAGGAAGCAGGAACTTGTAGCCCTCAGAATGGAAGATGAAAGAACAGAAGCTTTATGGCATTATGATGGCTGGAGTACAATGAGCATGTGGTAGGTCTTGAGAGGTGAAGCAGAATATTGTGGGCCTAAAAATGACATGAATGGGATCAGAATGGGAACATGAGCTTATAGCACTCTGGATGGCAGGGTTAGGATGAGGATGGAGATTTGGTTTCTGGCTCTCAGGATGGAAACAGGAGATTATGGGTGGGGCAGAAACTTATAGCCATATGATTTGCAGGACCTCAGTGTGGAAGATTTAAGAACACAGTGGGAGCAAGAGCTTATTAACATCGGTGTGTAGAAGTAGAATGAGGATGTGGTAGGCCTCAGGACATAGCTTCAGGAGCTTGAGGGCCTGAAGCTGTCAGGAGCAGAATCTGGATTGAATCAGAAATGTGTAGGCTTCAGTTCTTAGGTGTCAGGATGGCAACCATAGGACCTGGATGGCTCTCAGGCCTATAGACCTCAAGAAGAATTTGTAGGCCTCAAAGTGGAGGAAGTAAAAATCCAAAGGAACAGGAGTCGGGGTAGCATATTTCGGCATCATTTTGACAGGAATACAATGAGGATATGGAAGGACTTGTAACAGAACATAGACTGAGGATGGAGCAAGAACATATTGCCCTCAAAATGGTGACAGTAGAAAGATCTTAATGGGAGCAAAAGCTTCTGGGCCTTAGTATAGACTGGTGCAAGAGATCATTGCCAAGAGTAGGAGTTTAGAGGCCTCAGGATAGGTACCGTAAGAAGGGAGGTGGTATGCATTAGTTCTTTACACTGATATAACCTGTGTGCAAAATTGGTATCAATATTGGTAACCTGTGTAGCATAGAAATAACAAAAGCAAAGCAATGATACACACACGTTCGATGGATCCCTAAGACTCCAGCAACACAATCATATTGTTAAAGTTGGGTGATTGCATGTGAAAAGTGTAAAGACAGCACTGACATCTCAGATCAGCAGAACACCCATGGTCATCTACCTATACCATTTTTTGACATAAGGGGGTCACCTATAGGTTTGCCTGAACACAGAGTGTCTATGTCCTGACTTTTGTCAGGAAGGCATTTCCGAAGCTTCAGAGAAAAGTAGAAAAAGGATCCACTGTGATCTATTGGTATTGATCAGAGAGCTGCATTTAGCAACTATAGACACCAAGTGAGATTGCTTAGGTACTACTCTAAGCCATTTAGAGCTTTAAACATCAAAAACAAACCCTCTTTACAAAGCATAATAGGCAGCCAATGTAGACTGGAGGCAAACAGAGTGCATAATGATTCTTGTTACTGTAAGAACCCAAGACTAACTGAAGCCAAGCTATACTGTGCTTAGGCAAGTTATTTCTAATAGTCTTGGATACAGGAATGATGACCTAATGGGGTCTAGATCAGGTGAGGAAGCTATCTGTTTGTGGCTCCACATGCCAGGATTGGTCTAACTTGTCATTTTACTTGTTCCAAGTTACATGATGGTATGGAAAGAATTGTTATGGTCATTGGAGGGGATGGAATGCTTTACTAATATATAAAACCAGACTTTCACAGGACTGGAGCACTGTAATTAGCATGCCTTTATGATGTGGGTGCTTGCACTAAGAACATTGTGAAAATTCATATCTTGTTCTGGTCTGCATGGATAAAAATTTTCTTATACAGTGGTGCTTGAAAGTTTGTGAACCCTTTAGAATTTTCTATATTTCTGCATAAATATGACCTAAAACATCATCAGATTTTCACACAAGTCCTAAAAGTAGATAAAGAGAACCCAGTTAAACAAATGAAACAAACATATTATACTTGGTCATTTATTTATTGAGGAAAATGATCCAATATTACATATCTATGAGTGGCAAAAGTATGTGAACCTTTGCTTTCAGTATCTGGTGTGACCCCCTTGTGCAGCAATAACTGCAACTAAACGTTTCCGGTAACTGTTGATCAGTCCTGCACACCGGCTTGGAGGAATTTTAGCCCATTCCTCCATACAGAACAGCTTCAACTCTGGGATGTTGGTGGGTTTCTTCACATGAACTGCTCACTTCAGGTCCTTCCACAACATTTTGATTGGATTAAGGTCAGGACTTTGACTTGGCCATTCCAAAACATTAACTTTATTCTTCTTTAACCATTCTTTGGTAGAACAACTTGTGTACTTAGGGCCGTTGTCTTGCTGCATGACCCACCTTCTCTTGAGATTCAGTTCATGGACAGATGTCCTGACATTTTCCTTTAGAATTTACTGGGATGATTCAAAATTCATTGTTCCATCAATGATGGGAAGCCATCCTGGCCCAGATGCAGCAAAACAGGCCCAAACCATGATACTACCACCATCATGTTTCACAGATGGGATAAGGTTCTTTTGCTAGAATGCAGTGTTTTCCTTTCTCCAAACATAACGCTTCTCATTTAAACCAAAAAGTTCTATTTTTGTCTCATCCAGCCACAAAACATTTTTCCAATAGCCTTCTGGCTTGTCCACGTGATCTTTAGCAAACTGCAGATGAGCAGCAATGTTCTTTTTGGAGAAAAGTGGCTTTCTCCTTGCAACCCTGCCATGCACACCATTGTTGTTCAGTGTTCTCCTGATAGTGGACTCATGAACATTAACATTAGCCAATGTGAGAGAGGCCTTCAGTTGCTTAGAAGTTACCCTGGGGTCCTTTTTGACCTCACCGACTATTACACGCCTTGCTCTTGGAGTGATCTTTGTTGGTCGACCACTCCTGGGGAGGGTAACAATGGTCTTGATTTTCCTCCATTTGTATACAGTCTGTCTGACTGTGGATTGGTGGAGTCCAAACTCTTTAGAGATGGTTTTGTAAACTTTTCCAGCCTGATGGGCATCAACAACACTTTTTCTGAGGTCCTCAGAAATCTCCTTTCTTCGTGGTATGATATATTTCCAAAAACATGTGTTGTGAAGATCAGACTTTGATAGATCCCTGTTCTTTAAATAAAAGAGGGTGCCCACTTCCACGTGATTGTCATCCCATTGATTGAAAGCACCTGACTCTAATTTCACTTTCAAATTAACTGCTAATCCTAGAGGTTCACATACTTTTGCCACTCACATATATGTAATATTGGATCATTTTCCTCAATAAATAAATGACCAAGTATAATATTTTTGTCTCATTTGTTTAACTGGGTTCTCTTTATCTACTTTTAGGACTTGTGTGAAAATCTGATGATGTTTTAAGTCATATTTATGCAGAAATATAGAAAACTCTAAAGGGTTCACAAACTTTCAAGCACCACTGTATGAAGTTGGATCTCTGCTTACAGTAGTCCTGCATTATAGCATGCTGTGGATCCAAAAAGTATTGTTTTATGGTTTTTGAGTATTGATAGCAAACGGATGACCCTAATATCTACCATTTTACAAACGTGCATGCATAAAATTAACGTATGGGTTGTATCCGGGATTTGGAAGGAATGAGAAACCTGAGCTTATGAAGCCCTCACCCAAATGAGGTCAGCGTCAATCCTGGGTGTGGATTCAGCCATTCAGACTAGATGTGAAAGCTTTGTACAAGAAAGTTATCATGCATCTAGTCCTTAACATTTTTGAGGCAACCTGCTAATCATTTATTTGGTCTAGTCTAGCTAATGTAAAAAGCATTTACAGTATAAAGAATATGACAGGAAGAAAAGAATTGATCTTTGTGGTACTCGGTATGTACCTGTTTAGGGTGAGATACATTTTTGTTTGGATTTTTACCCTGTTTTCTATCAATTTGGTGATTTGCCAGTTCCCACACTGTAAATAGCTGTGGCAGCTACAACCAGGAAGTGTGAGGGCTAAAATGTGCTTCCTGAAAGACCTATGAAGCCACAATACTTCTTCAAACTACTGCTCATGATGCATCAAGAAAAGCTGAACACTTGGAGGAAAGCTTTAACTTCCCACTTACTTATACATGAGCTAACAGATGAGAAAACCATCATGGTTTAGTGCCATTTTGATTGACAGGGAAGTGAGTATTGTAGTATCACTTCAACCTCTCTTAGGCCCTGTCCACACGGCAACGGATTCAGGTGAATCTGATAAAATTGTTTATCGTTTCGGCCTGGCGTCCACACGGCACCGGCGTTTTGGGTGCCCCACAACGATATTTTTTGAGAATGGGTTCCAGAGTGGAAAAATCTGGCAACGGCGCCGTTGCGAAGTCGTCTGGATGAGTAGAACGGATTTGTTTACAATGACGTCACAACCACATGACTAGAACAAGCAGCACTCTCGCTGTTTTGTATGAACCACTGCATTGCATTCACTTTTGTATACAGCTTTTCTTTTAAATAAACAAGTAACTGAACCATTTCTTGAATTTCTTTTTTTTTATTGGATAAGACTGCTTTTCAAAATGTTCACACACAATAATAAAATTAAGTTATATAAAACTATGCACACTAATAAAACTAATTTGTACACACAGAAGGCACGATTTCCTCACGTAGTCGCAGCCATCTTCTTCCTGTTGTTTGTTTGTTCCTGACAGTGCTTCACACCGGGTAGAAGAAGGGGTTTATGCGCATGCGTCTACTTCTTCTATTGTTCTGGTGTCTCCGATGGGACCGTCTTACAGCGCCCCTAGAGGTGTGGCATGTGTATTGCATCGTTTTCAGCAAGCGTTGCGTTGCCATATGGACCTGATATTTTACTGATCCGTTGCCCATGTGGACGCGATATTTTTTTAAACTAAAATCTCGTTGCCGTTGGGATGTAGCCTTAGACCCCCAGCCATGGATGGCTTTTGGATTGGGATTTGATCTCAAAATCTCTTGACGACAGGACCAACGTATTTTGTTCATGCTACTCCAGAGGCCTTACCCCATTTTCACTTATAAAGTCACATCTCTCAGGTAAAATGTCAATCAAAATTTAAAATGATCTATAGCTTCATCAAAGCTGCATGAAGATCTGTGAGTATGAAGAGTGATCTACCAACAGAAGACACAAAAAGGAAAAAATTAGTCACTTTCAGTTGTAACGAACTCGATGCGAGTTGTCAACAAATCCTATAACTTGGTTCATGAAACGCACTTACAAAATATTTTCAATGCAGATATTTATTGTGTAATGGTACAAAGTGAGAGAGAGTGAGAGAATAGCCCTTAGGGCAGAGTCTTTAGTCCAAACACTGCGTAAGCAGTATAACCAAAACCGCGCACCGCCCATGCGCGTTCCAAAAACAAAAACAATCCCGCGAGCAAAAATAGGGAAAAAAAAGGAGCGATCTCACCTCTTCAGATGTTGGTTTAAATCTGACAGTACATTCCTCAAAAAGGGCATAGAAGAACAAAGTAATCCATCAACGTGTAGCATTCAATTTATTTCGGACCATTAAAGAATTCTGGAGGGTATCAGAATGTTGGTGCACCGGCTTCCATCTACCCCCCATTCATTCCTCTTTCCGCCTCTCCATTCAAAAAACAAGCACATGATTTAAAGGGACTATATCCATAGGCTAAGGAGTGAGAAGGTATGTGCGTGTGACAGTGACAGGGTGAGTGACAGGGAAGAACCTTATAGACTTCCTAGGCTCATGCTCGCCCTGAATTTCTCTTAAAGTGAAGGCAGAAGAACGTTCAGCACCTGGCCAGGCTTTCTATGTATTCATTTACATAGATGTTTTAATATAAAATATAAATAAGTGTCTTAGACAATAGATACTATTCTACGCTACTGATTAATAATCAAAACTTTATGTGGCTGATGCTACATAGTCCCCCCCCCCAGACTGGATATGTCGAGAGAAAGACCAAAGTAGGGCTTAAGATTCACCACATTCACATTGTCAGTGGGCTTGTCAGGGAACTGAACTTTGTAATTTAGGGCTCCTAATTTCTTCTTTACAATGCATGGTCCAGTCCACTTTGGTGCCAGTTTGGGTGAGAATCCCTTTAAAGCATCAGATAATGGATGGGCTTTGACCCACACCATGTCCCCTTCAGAAAGTTCTATGTTTCTCCTTTTTAAGTTGTAATATTTAGCTTGTTTGTCCTGTGCTCTTTTTACATTGGCAGCCAATTGTTTCGACAGTTCCAGTTGTCTTTCCAGGAGACAGTGTTGTGAGGAGGTTGGAGGCGGAGCCTTTGACAAAAGTTGGTCAAGACGACCTTTGAGACCACGTCCCAGATGCAGCATGGCTGGTGCAAAACCAGTGGACTCTTGCCATGAGGAGTTGATGGCGAACCGGAACTCATGCACCCACTGGTCCCAGTTGTTATGTTTTTCCCCCACATAGGAGGCTATCATGGTCTTGAGTGTTCGGTTGACCCACTCAGTCTGGTTCGTTTGTGGATGATAGCTTGTGGTGAACTTATTTATCACTCCCCATGATTTGCAGGTAGCTTTCAAGAGGTGACTGGTAAACTGGCTCCCCCTGTTGGACAGAAGATATTTTGGTGTACCCCACCTGGTGAATATCTCTTCTGTGAGAATCCTCACTAGCTTTGGGGTCCGGCTATCACGCACAGGGAACAGCTCTGTCCATTTGGAGTAATAATCCACAAGGACCACCAGGTAGCAGTTACCCTTGCGGCTGCAAGGAAATGGGCCCATGATGTCAATACCCATCATTTCGCCAACCTCAAACACTTGGGTCGATTGCAGCAGACCACTGGGTTTAGAATTGGAAGGCTTATGTTGCTGGCAGACAGAGCACTCTCTGATGTGGGCCCAGGTGTCTTTGCAGATATCTGGCCACCAAGCAACATCTAGGATGTGCAGGAGGGTTTTCAGGCACCCAAAGTGTCCGCCTAGGGGATTATCATGGTAATACTGCAAGAAAGTGGACTGCAGCTGCTTTGGGACAACTAGCTGGAACTTGTGCCCATCCCGTGCAATTGGCACTCGCCTGTAAGGCAGCCCCTGCTGGTCAACAAAGGTGATGCGGCTAGGAGAAACAGAGTCAGAGGAAGACATCTGCCCACGGACCCCTGCGATGTAAGTGTCTCTTCCTTGAGCAGCAGAGATTTCATCCAGGGAGTTGGGCAGATCAACAACCACTTTTGTGGAGGCAGCACATACAGCAAGGCTTGGTGTCGTCATGGTGGTATTATCAGCAGACACTGGACTCCGTGACAAGGCATCAGGAATGACATTTAATGTACTCTTTCTGTAACGCACAGTAAAGGTGAAGGGCTGGAGTCTCAGGGCCCAGCGTATGAGGCGTGAAGAAGTCTTGGGGGTGTTAAAGACCCATGACAGGGCTGCATGGTCTGTCACCACTTCAAACTGGACTCCTTCAAGGAAGTGTTGCCATTTCTCCACCGCCCACACAACAGCCAAACACTCTTTTTCAGATGCAGAGTAGTTTCTTTTGGCACCATTCAGTAGGCGGGAAGCAAAGGCAATGACATGTTCGGCGTCATCATCGTCCTGTTTCAACACTGCACCTAGCCCGATATCACTAGCATCCGTGGCAACCTTGAAGGACTTCGACAGGTCTGGATGAGCAAGCACTGGGGGAGATTGTAGTGCCTCTTTCAGTCTTTCCCAGCTCCTCTCACAGTCCTCCATCCACTTCCACTCAACATCCTTCTTCTTGAGATTGTGAAGAGGGGCGGCCAGATCTGCAAAGCTTTTCATGAATTATGATACCAGCCAGCAAGACCAAGAAACCTCTGGAGCTCTTTGATGTTTTGAGGCCTAGGATAGTCACTTATGGCCTTGAGCTTCTCAGAGTCAGCTGCAATACCCTGGCTGGACACTTGATGGCCTAAGAACGTCAAGGAGGTCTTGAAGAAATGACATTTCTTCAGGTTGAGGGTCAGTGAGGCTAGATGGAGCTTCTCAAACACCTTCCTCAGATCGGCCAGGTGGGCAGCTTCAGACTTTGAAAAGACAATAATATCATCTATGTAAACA
Organism: Neoarius graeffei; assembly: GCF_027579695.1. Classification (NCBI taxonomy): domain Eukaryota; kingdom Metazoa; phylum Chordata; class Actinopteri; order Siluriformes; family Ariidae; genus Neoarius; species Neoarius graeffei. The sequence goes on from NC_083582.1 coordinate 15,693,206, forward strand.
AAACAGCATACCCCCTTCAATTCAGCCAGGACAGTCTCCATAAGCCTCTGAAATGTGGCTCCCGAGTTCTTGAGATCGAAAGGCATAGAAAGGAAATGGAAGAGACCATAAGGCATGATGAATGCTGTTTTCTCAACACTGGCCTTGTCCATTGTGACTTGCCAGTATCCTGAGCGTAGATCCAGAGAGCTAAATACAGATGCGCCAGAAAAGGACTCAAGGATGTCATGGATCTTCGGCATGGGATAGGCATCAAACAGAGTCTTTTTGTTCAGATGCCTGTAGTTGACACAAAATCGCCATTTCCCCTCAGGCTTGGGCACTAGGACAACTGGAGAGGCCCATGGGGATGAGGAAGGCTCAATAATCCCATCAGCTTCCATCTCCTTCAGTTGCTGCTGGATAATCTCCCTCTTTAGTGGAGACACTCGATAAGCTGGACAGCGCAAAGGGACATCATCGGTCAGCCGGATGGTGTGTTCTACAATGGTCGTCCTCCCAAGTCTTCCAGAGCAGACGGACGGCCACTCATTCATCAGCTGTAGCAACTCAGGTCTAGGCTGCTGGGGTAAGTCAGACAGGATGCTAAGATGAACAGATGTGTTAAGGCCAATTTATGCTGACAACCCAGTCCTCACAGATAGCGTTGCAGAGTGTCTGCGTAGCCCCCCCACCTTCGCAGATGCTCTGCGCGCACCTCCCAAAAATTGTGACCACCGCAGAAGCCTCGCAGACAGCGCCGCAGACAAGAGGGCTCTGATTGGTCCATTCTACATCCGCTGTACACGCACTTCCGCTTCCCTACTTTCCTGGTTTGGTTTGTTTTCATGACCGGCATTTTTAAAATCACGAGCGAAAATGGAGCAGCACGAAGAGTGGTTGATTGAGGAAGTACATACATCTATACGACTCCAGTTCTAGTCATTATTAAAAAAAAAAGTTCTAGTCATTATAAGTAACCGGAGGATAAATACTCCACTAACCACACCCACCAACTACTCCTAGCGACTTCGCGCCCCCTTGCGTTGTGCCGGTGAATAACATCGCGCACGCCTATTACTCCCCACTCAACGATAAATTACAACTGTCTGCGAAAAGCTATCTGCGAAAGCCTTGTCGCAAGAGCATGCAGAGGCCTTTAGGTGCTGGCTTTCTATGAGGCAGAGCATAATAGATGTGAACTCTTGCTGGTTTCACTGTACGCCATTCATTTCCCCACTCATTCTGGTCAGTGTGTGGATAGTATGTCATTTTCCCTCCATTTTTTACTCCATAGGTTCCCTGCTTAAAATCCAGGTGCATGCCACTCTTTTGTAAGAAGTCTAGGCCTAAGATAAGGGGGAAAGCCATATCTTCATCAGATAGGACATACACGGAGTGAGTCCAGTACGTGTTATGGAGGTCAAGGGTACAGTTAACTTTCCCTAATGCCTTTTTGGCTGTCCCATTGGCCAGGGCAAACTCCTGGTCACCACAAGGTGACAGGTTTTCCTGTGGCTTCTTAATCTGCTGCCACAGTTTGTCGCGCATCAGAGAGAAAGTACTCCCTGTGTCCAGCAGGGCGGCTCCTTGGAAGCCTCTGATAGAGAGATTGACGGCCAGGAGAGACGGTGGATGTTTGGGAGGAGTGTGGGAGTGTGTTTCAGATTTCACAACAATTACTTCAGCTTTTTTAGTCTTTGGTTGCTGTTTAGTTGCTTTCTCATTATTAACTCATGCCCAATAATTTTTCATTGACGCTAGATCATTTTCGATCATGCTGCCTACTTTCACTAATTCAGCCACTGTGTTTACTGTTCCATGTAGGCCTGAAGCGATTTTTGGATTGGCATTACTGAGAATGCGGTGGACCAATGCAGCCTCATCAATGTCGGGCTTCCATTTCAGACAGAGAGCTCTATAATCGTAAGCAAAGTCCCTAATGGGCTCATTTAGACTTTGGATACGAGTACACAACCGTTCTTCAATTTCCTGAACAAAATCAGTGGACAAAAATGCTGATAGGAATGCAGTTTTAAATTCCTCCCATGAATGGATGTTCTTCCGCTCTGCTATCCACCAGCTTTTGGCTGAACCTTTCAGCACAGAAGACAGTGTGGCCAATATTTCATTGTCTGGTATGGGTCTTAAATCCAGAAATTCTTTACATAGCTCTGTGTAAGTCATGGGGTCTTTTGTTTCATTGTCACCACCAAATTCGGGAAAATTCAATTTAATGGGGAGCTTAGATGTTCTTACACCAGTAAAGCTAGAGGGGCTCTGAGTGTCATATTGATACCTCACAGGTGATTGTCCTTCTGTCTGATTCACAGGAGACAGTCTGGGCGTGCTGGTGAGTTTTAAGTGCCTCAGCTGAGCTTCCCACTGATGGTCACATCTGTGTAAGCAGTGCACAACTGCATCCTCCAGTTTCGTGACAATATTAATAGCAAAAGTTTTAACTGTCTCAATTTTATTGTCAACCATTTGTCTCAATAAACCTTCTCTGTTGATGATACTGGTGTTTGATTCAGACACTTGTGTTTCAAGATCAGTCAAACGAATTTTCATTTCATCAAGTGCTCTTCTGAGTTTGTGTATTTCCACTTGGTGGACAGACGCCTGAGACACAGTAACATTTGTTTCATCTTCACCATCATTAATTTCTTCTTCCTCATTAAAATCATCACCCTCCCCACCTTCAATATTAGAGTTTGTAGTTCTGCTCTTGTCCTCACCAAGATACAGGCTACCAAGGGATTCAGTGAGGTGATCTACCTGTTCTCTAAAGGTAACATGAGGGTGCACTAGATTCGCCATTTCAGAATCAATGGATATTGATGGCCTGTCTAACCATCTCTGTTCAGATGGCTCACGTAATGGCTCTAAAGCCACCTCAGCAAGCTGCTCTGTCATATGTGATGAAGGACAGAAAAGGAAGACTAAAGAGGACTATTAGTAGGCGATAGGTGAAAATTAAAAGTTAGAAAGAAAGCGCGTTCATTCTTCCTCGCTGGGGCCTCCACTGTAACGAACTCGATGCGAGTTGTCAACAAATCCTATAACTTGGTTCATGAAATGCGCTTACAAAATATTTTCAATGCGAATATTTATTGTGTAATGGTGCAAAGTGAGAGAGAGAGAGTGAGAGAATAGCCCTTAGGGCAGAGTCTTTAGTCCAAACACTGCGTAAGCAGTATAACCAAAACCGCGCACCGCCCGTGCGCTTTCCAAAAACAAAACCAATCCCACCAGCAAAAATAGGGGGGAAATAAAGGAGCAATCTCACCTCTTCAGATGTTGGTTTAAGTCCGACAGTACATTCCTCAAAAAGGGCGTAGAAGAACAAAGTAATCCATCAACGTGTAGCATTCAATTTATTTCGGACCATTAAAGAATTCTGGAGGATATCAGAATGTTGGCGCACCGGTTTCCATCTACCCCCCATTCATTCCTCTTTCCGCCTCTCCATTCAAAAAACGAGCACGTGATTTAAAGGGACTATATTCATAGGCTAAGGAGTGAGAAGGTAGGTGCATGTGACAGTGACAGGGTGAGTGACAGGGAAGAACCTTATAGACTTCCTAGGCTCATGCTCGCCCTGAATTTCTCTTAAAGTGAAGGCAGAAGAACGTTCAGCGCCTGGCCAGGCTTTCTATGTATTAATTTACATAGATGTTTTAATATAAAATATAAATAAGTGTCTTAGACAATAGATACTATTCTACGCTACTGATTAATAATCAAAACTTTATGTGGCTGATGCTACACAGTGCTATAGTTGCTTCTAAATCTAGAAGCAGTTCATATGACCAGCTTTGCAAAGTTTTTTATTAGTTCAAGAATCATAGTTGGAAATCCATAGCAGAGTTTCAGTAGGCCCAAAGCAAGACTCTTGATTAAGAAACCAGGCTGAGGATTTAGGGAAACAAGACATGAGCAGAATGGCATTTACTCAAGCAAGACTTCCCAAACAATACAAAATAAAGCTCTGCCTGAGGTAACAACAGGACAATACCCAGGTCTTTGGGCACGGGCCAGAGTCTGGAGTGGGATCTGAGACAGAAACAAAACTAGGGTCATAAATGGGAAAAGGAACCAGACTGAAACAGTAGAAGTAATAATATGGGCTGAAACAGGAGCAGGGACTTCATCAATTTGCCAACAACTAACATGGCTATTGGCATTTGGTCAATTGTAAACTGATTCGCAGAGTCGGTACATCTTTATGATGAATTTGAGAATTCAAGGAAAGTATGTACCATTATTTATAAGGATTTTTAAAGACACTTATAAAGACTTGGAATACCAGAATAGTAGTGGCAAATCTTAAAGACTTGAAATACCAGTAGTGGCTAATGGCAACTCTTAAAGTGCATATCCTTGACACACTCATCCAGAAGGGTAATTTTGCACAAGGCCATCTGTCTACAGCAGAAAGAAATAAAATAACAAAACGCGTCTGGAAAAATCACAAGGGAGTCTGGAGCCAGATTCGTGATGTCACCTGTGGAACCGCCAGCAGGCTGCAAGAGCTTGCACGATTTCAGTGCACAGCCTGTGTAGACCAAGTTTAGCAGCTAGCAATTTTGCATTGAAATATGGAATTGTCAGCTTCAGCTTCTAAACCCATGGATTCATGTATCAATGCTCATATCTATTGTTACATAAGGGTCATTCCATGCCAAATCAACAAATATCTGACAAATTTATGCTCAACCATCTCAGATTTCAATGAAATTTGGAGGGCTCAGAGATACTATTAAAAGAAGTTAATCCCCAAAATTTGAGCTTCCTATCGCCAATGGTTTCAGAGATACAGGCATTTGAATTTTTCGATTTTTTTGCATTTTGCTCAAAACATACATATTTCAAAGTGTAATATAATTTTTATTATGCAAGATAGAAACCTAAAATTTTGCACAGAGAGACTCAATGTCTTGTACTACAAGCTTCAACTTAGAATTTCAGTGGTCATTCTATATTAGATGGTGATTTTAACAAGGAAATTAAAAAGACAAATTTGCATTTTTTGCATTTTTAATTAATTCTGGAAGCTTGCCTGTGGCAGTAATGCTTAAACTAAGAATGTTATTCAAATCTACACAGAAATATCTACCAATTTCAGTTTTACCACGTCTCCACTATTCCTAGTTTGTCTGTAATAGGGTTTTGAAATTCACTGATTTCTAAAACATGCCATTTTCAGTAGCATGGATTCCAATGTGGGATAGCAGTTAGGAACTTGTAAAATTTTTTCAGTAATCTCCTAGACCCATATTTTATATTTCCAAGTTTTTGTTCTGTGTCTCTCAAGTATTTCTGAGCTACAGGTGTTTAAAAAAATCCATTTTTTCCAAATTCCAATTTTTGATATTATTTCCATTTTATTGATGATTAAGGACTGATAAATACAACTAAATGGTTTGTATAGATAAGGAAACATTTTACTTGTGTTCATGTCACAGAAATATGGTTTTAAAAATATTATCATTTTGAAATAAGCTAAATAATATATGAACATTTCACATTTTTCAGTAAATATATATATAAAAACTAAAGAAGTCTGTCATTTTTCATATAAATCACTTAACTTACAATTTCTTTTGTATGTTAGTTTATGGCAGTCAGAATCTTTCTTTAGTCCAATTCCTATAGAACAGGGAGGAAGTTCAGCCATTTCTAGATGTCTAGGAACAAACTCATTTATACTGATCTCAAATTGAAAGCAACTACAATTAAATTCCCTAGTCAACTATTCAAAATATCCAATCCTTGCAAAGAAACACATTCAGTTAATAACATTGGTAAATTTTCTCAGTGCTCTGTATTACAATGTATTTAATATAATCCAAGCAATATAATGTTATCTGAACAAGTATGCAGTTTACAGACTCTAAAACTATAAGATATGAGCCACCTGTTCTGGTCACCTATTGTGCTGTGCTGATATTGATAAGGCTGGCTGTTGACTGGTACACAATAGCTGGTCATTGATTGCTAACGTTACACAGTCTTAGATTAAAATCAATTTACAAATAATTAATACTGAGCATTAATTGAAATTTTATTTAAAATTGAGGAAGAAACATGTCTCCTAACCTACTTGAGCCTTATTGAAGCATTTATTAACCCTCAAATATCAGTTATATGAAAATATATCAAAAATTTGAATTTGGTGAAAATGGATTTTTTAAACCCCTGTAGTTTAAAAATACTTGAGAGACACAGAACAAAAATTTGGAAATATAAAATATGGGTCTTGGGGATTACTGAAAAAATTTACAAGTTCCTAACTGCTATCCCACATTGGATTTCTTGCTACTGAAAATGGCATGTTTTAGAAATCGGCGAATTTCAAAACCCTATTACAGACAAACTAGGAATGGTGGAGACTTGGTAAAACTGAAATTGGTAGATATTTCTGTGTAGATTTGAGTAACATTCTTAGTTTAAGCATTACTGCCACAGGCAAGCTTCCAGAATTAATTAAAAATGCAAATTTGTCTTTTTAATTTCCTTGTTAAAATCACCATCTAATATACAATGACCATTGAAATTCTAAGTTGAAGCTTGTAGTACAAGACATTGAGTCTCTCTGTGCAAAATTTTAGGTTTCTATCTTGCATAATAAAGATTATATTGCACTTGGAAATATGTATGTTTTGAGCAAAATGCAAAAAAATCGAAAAATTCAAATGCCTGTATCTCTGAAACTATTGGTGATAGGAAGCTCAAGTTTTGGGGATTAACTTCTTTTAATAATATCTCTGAGCCCTCCAAATTTCATTGAAATCTGAGATGGTCGAGCATAACCTCTTGTTGATTTGGCATGGAATGACCCATAAATCATATTTTTTCTAATTCCTATTATGTATTTATATATTTCATCATTTAGAAGAGTACTGGCTACTGTAGGAGAAAGATTTCATAAGCTACACACATGAAATTGGCTAAGCAGGGTTGTGTATATACATTTAATGTGTTTGGCAGGTGTTAGGGTTTTGCTGGGATTCGAACCTGGTTCGTTGGTGTGATGATCCAGCAAACCCCCACTAGGCCACCAGGGGAATGACTCAAATGCAGAGGCGTGAGGCGGAAGTAGAAAAAGTAACAAAAGGTTTATTTATACTATGTACACTATATACAATCCAGGGCAAAACAAAAAAAAAAAACAAAAACAAAGAGTATAATTCAAAAAGAAAAAGGCAAAAATGCAAAAGCTCAGAAGATCCACAAAACACAGTACAAAGGAAACTGGAGATAAACATAACAGCACAAAGACTCCGTGACAAGAGGACTGAACTCAGGGGTATAAATACACAAACTAATTAAGGACACAGGTGAAGATAATCAGGACAAACAGGCAATTAACAAAAACACAAAACACAGGAACAGTGGCGGCCTCTAGAGGCCAAAATAAACATGACACGAAAAGGAAATAACAGCGGCCTCTAGAGGCCAAAACAGTCCAAGTCCTAACAGGACCCCCCCCTCTAGGAGCGTCTCCTGACGTTCCCAGGGCGATCCGGATGGGCCGAATGGAAGTCCCGACACAGTTCTTTATCCAGGACATCCCGAGCAGGAACCCAGCAGCGCTCCTCAGGACCATAGCCCTCCCAGTCCACCAGATATTGCAACCCGCCGCGGACCCGGCGGGAGTCAAGCAGGCGATGCACAGTGAACACAGTCTGCCCCTGGAAGATGCGGGGGGGTGGGGGGTTCCTAGGTGCAGGGGCATACGTAGACGTCAGTACAGGCCGCAACAGGGAAACATGGAAAGTGGGGTTGATCCTCAGAGTCCGGGGCAACTGGAGCCGGTAGGAGACAGGGTTCACCCTGCGCACCACCTTGAAGGGGCCAATGTAGCGAGGAGCAAGCTTGCGGTTCTCCACCCGCAGCGGAAGGTCCTTAGTGGACAGCCAAACCCGCTGCCCAGGGCGGAAAGTGTGTGCAGGTCTTCTGTGGCGGTTGGCCTGAGTCTGGTTGGTTCTGGAGGTCTGTATGAGGGTCTTCCTGACCTTGCTCGAGGTCTTGCGACACCATCTCACATATTGGTTGACCGAGGGCACCCCCGCGTCCTCCTCCTGGTCCGGGAGGACCAGAATGGGTGCCGTGCAGAAGCGGGCCTTGAGGTCTTTGAACGCCTTTTCTGCCTGAGGAGACCAGCCATAAGATCCACCTGTCCCTTTGGTGAGGTCTGACATGGGTGCTGCCACAGAACTGAAGTTCCTGATGAACTTGCGGTAGAAGTTAGCGAATCCTAAGAACCGCTGAACCTCCTTAACGGACTTGGGAGTAGGCCAGTCCCGGACGGCCAGGGTCTTGGCAGGGTCCATTTGGAGTTGGCCTGTCCGTACAATAAATCCCAGAAAGGAGACCTCGGGAACATGAAATTCGCATTTCTGGGCCTTGGCAAACAGATTGTTCTGTAGCAGCCTCTGGAGAACCTGGCGGACATGGTGGCGGTGCTCCTGCACGGTCTTGGAAAAGATAAGGATGTCATCGAGGTAGACAAAGACGTACAGGTTAATCATGTCCCTTAAGATGTCATTGATTAGGGCCTGAAAAACAGCTGGTGCGTTGGTGAGTCCGAAGGGCATCACCCGGTATTCGTAGTGCCCAGACGGGGTGTTAAAGGCAGTCTTCCACTCATCTCCCTGTCGGATACGGATGAGGTGGTATGCGTTCCGTAGGTCCAACTTGGTGAAGACGGTGGCGCCTTGGAGCAGGTCGAAAGCAGTGGACATCAACGGAAGGGGATATCGGTTGCGCACAGTGATCTTGTTCAGGCCCCTGTAGTCAATACATGGTCGAAGCCCCCCATCCTTCTTGCCGACAAAGAAGAAGCCGGCACCAGCAGGTGAGGTGGAGGGTCGAATGAACCCAGAGACCAGGGCGTCTTTGAGGTATTCCTCCATAGCCTTGCGTTCTGGCTGAGAGAGGGAAAACAGTCTGCCATGAGGAGGGGTAGTCCCAGGGAGCAAATCGATGGCACAGTCGTAGGCCCGGTGCGGAGGAAGAACGGCGGCCCTGCTCTTGCTGAATACCTCCTTGAGATCCCAGTACTCTGTGGGAACTTGAGATAACTCGGTGAGATCAGGGGGCTCGGCAGGAGACACAGGAGAGCTAGAGAGCAGACAAGAGGCATGGCATGCAGGGCCCCATTCCACAACCTGGCTTGTTACCCAGTCTATGCGAGGGTTGTGGCGAGTAAGCCAAGGAAGGCCTAGAATAACTGGGAACTCAGGTGAAGGAATCAGGTGCAGGGATATTTCTTCCTTGTGACCTTGAGACTGGAGGAAGACTGGAGAAGTAACTTGAGTGACTCTTCCATCACCTAACGCTTGGCCATCGAGGGCAGACACAGACAGAGGGACTTCAAGAGGTGCAGTAGGTATATTGATGCTTTGGGCGAAGTGAATATCCATAAAGTTCCCAGCCGCCCCTGAGTCTATCAAAGCTTGACAAGAGTGGACAGACTCACCCCAGGAGATGGAGACCGGGATGTAGATTCCTTGGCCAGGGAGTCCGGGAGAGAGGGTAGGCCCCGTCACAACCCTCCCTCGGCTGGACGGGGCTGTCCTTTTCCCAAGAGTTCGGGACATGATGCTCGGAAGTGACCAGGCTTGCCACAGTAGATGCAGCACTTGTCCCTCCTTCTGCGCTCCCTCTCAGATGCGGAGAGGCGAGTACGACCCACTTGCATGGGTTCTGGACAGTCACTGAAGGAGGTAGACGGTCTCCAGGTAGAGGTAGGGAGGCTGGGGGGGCTCAAGGCTTGGTGGCGTTCTCTCATCCTGTTGTCCAGACGAATAGCATGTGAGATGAGGGTTTCGAGGTCACTTGGGCATCCAATAGAGGCCAGACCGTCCTTGATGGGGTCAGACAGACCATGGTGGAAGGCTGACACCAGGGCAGTCTCGTTCCATCCACTTACTGCTGCGAGTGTTCGGAACGAGATGGCGTAATCTGCGACGCTTCCTCCTTGCCGGATGGACATGAGCTTTCGGGCTGCGTCGGTACTGATGTCTGCCTGATCGAAGACCCGAAGCATCTCTTCAGAAAACAGCTGGAAATCAAAGCACTCAGGTCCCTGTCTTTGCCAGATAGCAGTAGCCCAGGCTCGCGCCTTACCAGCTAATAAGGTGATCACAAAGGCAATCTTGCGGCGATCCGTAGTGTAGGTGGTAGGCTGAAGCTCAAAGGTGAGTTGACACTGGGTAAGGAACTCTCGGCACTCACTGTGCTTGCCGTCATACCTCTGTGGTGCAGGAAGGCTGGGTTCACGAGGTGAAGAAGGCAGCATGGCAGGAGGCACTGGAGCAGGAGTGGGAGCTGGAGCAGGAGTGGGAGCTGGAGCAGGAGTGGGAGCTGGATCAGGAGTGGGAGCTGGATCAGGAGCGGGAGCTGGATCAGGAGTAGGAGATGCAGGCAGAGATGTCAGCTGTGCCAGGGTTTTCCCAATTTGCTGAAGCAGTTCCTCGTGGCGAGCAAGGGCCTCACGTTGGCTGGTGAGCGTACGTCCATGAGCGTCCATGGTCGCTCCGAAGCGTGTCAAAGCTGCCATAATTCTCTGAAGGTTGGCCGGGTAGACAGTTGAAGCAGCCTCTGCTGAGTCGGTCATGACGGAGTCTTTCTGTTAGGGTTTTGCTGGGATTCGAACCTGGTTCGTTGGTGTGATGATCCAGCAAACCCCCACTAGGCCACCAGGGGAATGACTCAAATGCAGAGGCGTGAGGCGGAAGTAGAAAAAGTAACAAAAGGTTTATTTATACTATGTACACTATATACAATCCAGGGCAAAAAAAAAAAAAAAACAAAACAAAGAGTATAATTCAAAAAGAAAAAGGCAAAAATGCAAAAGCTCAGAAGATCCACAAAACACAGTACAAAGGAAACTGGAGATAAACATAACAGCACAAAGACTCCGTGACAAGAGGACTGAACTCAGGGGTATAAATACACAAACTAATTAAGGACACAGGTGAAGATAATCAGGACAAACAGGCAATTAACAAAAACACAAAACACAGGAACAGTGGCGGCCTCTAGAGGCCAAAATAAACATGACACGAAAAGGAAATAACAGCGGCCTCTAGAGGCCAAAACAGTCCAAGTCCTAACAGCAGGTCCCAAGATCTCAAGCCCTGACACGCATATCACTTGATACATGTGAAGTAAAACGTAAAGAAAATGTGACCTTGGGTGCTGTGTGAGACGGCTGCCTCTCCAGTAGCTCTGTAGTTTTTAGCTCTTTAAACCTTTTTTTCCCACCTTTTTACTTTTCTGCTCTTCTTATGAAGACATAGTGTGTTTTTCTTCATATCCCATGGATATTTTTAACTTTAACATGCAACCAGGAGCCAGTTTTCTCGCTTATTCGAGAGAGGAGCTGCTGGCCCTGAAAACAACGGGATGAGCCGGGATATGACACCCTATCCCGGCAGAGCTGAGGAGGAGACCTAGGGGTTGCAAAGCCGGGGCTAAGCTAAAGGCTAGGCTAGTGGACAACCGGCGGCGCTACAAACCATCCATTCCCTCCGTTATCATGGGGAATGTGAACTCACTGCCAAATAAGGTCGATGAGCTATCCGCACTGAACAACCAGCGGATTTACCGGGAGAGCAGCTTATTTATTTTTACGGAGACATGGCTAACACACCTTGTACCGGATGCTAATGTGGACCTGCGGGGATTCACTGCTGTGAGAGCTGACAGAGACACTAAAGCATGCGGGAAAGGCAAAGGTGGGGGACTCATCATTTACGTGAACAACCACTGGTGTAACCCGGGACATTTCTCCATAAAGACAGTCTTATGTCGCCCAGACTTGGAGCTGCTAGCATCACGATCTGTGTTTGCATCCCTCTGAGGGCAGATGCAGCCGCTACATGTGAGGGGATTCACTCTGTCACAGCAAGGCTGCAGACACAGCACCCTGAGGCATTTATGATCATTTCTGGGGACTTTAAACATGCTAATTTGGACTCTACTTTGGCTGCTTTTTACCAGGCTGTGGACTGTGTCTTTTTAATTTCCCTGAGGGAACCCTCCCAAAGGGGTCAATAAAGTTCTATCTAATCTAGTGTAAGTGTATTATCGCCCAGTGCTTTCGTGCTGTTTACTTTTGTGTGTCAATAAATAACATTATCCCTGTACCACACAAACACAGGAACACCTCATTTAGAGTATAGTCTCTCTTATTTCTTACCCTGGCAACAGTCAACTTGTGAATCGCCAGTTTTCTTGGTCTTTTTCTCAGCTCTGCTTTGGTCCTTGGCTTCCGGGTGTGCCTCGCACAAAGCGCTCCCTTTTCTCTCTCATTGTCCAGTCTTTTGGAAAATGATGAGTACTAATCCAATCAAGATTGGTGGTGCTACACCCTCCTACGATACATCTGTTAACCATTTTAATAATTATGTGATAACGTTGAAGAAATTTGCAGAAAACCACCAGGTCATTTTCTCATAAACAAACCAGCACTGACGCAGGATTCAGAAGGAGGCGTCTCGCACGTGATGTCATAAAAATCAATGTTTGCTGGGAAATCCAAATGCCAAGTTTTTTCAGAGGCAGATGAATTCACCTCAAAAGGCTTGATTTCAACTGAATTTTTCTGGTATTGTGCAAGGTAAAAAAATTGCACAAAATGCAAAATGTGACAGATATTTGACCAAAGTTTAATATAAAATCAGAGAATTACATTGATCTTGCTCCTGAATTTACCCGTGATATGCACTTTAAAGACTTGGAATACTGGAATAGTTGTGACACATGTTAAAGACAAAGGTGTAATGTGGCTATGACAAACCAGATGCTCGCAGATTAAGAATAAACTCAAGATTTTAATAGACACAGTGAGAGAAGACAATGTACAATAACCAGCTCAGGTCAATACCTGGAAATCCAACAAAGTACTGAGGGGTAGACAAATCGAGGTCATGAAATGGACAATAGTCCAAGAACCGGAAATCAGGAAAACACAGTCAAGATAAACACAAGGGCTAGGCAAATCGGAGTCGAGAAACAGGCGAAGATCGAGAAACCGGAAAGCAAGAGAAACGAGCAGATAAACATAAGGGGTAGGCAAAAAGGGAAGAAACTGGAAGGCAAAAAAGGGTCATACATGGAAACGCAATCAAAAATACAAACACTCAGAAGGCTCATGGAAATGTGGAGGCAATACTGTGCAATGAACAAAACAAACAGAGGGGTATAAATACAGACACAAACAAAAAGGCATAGGTGATGATTATTAGAACTCAGGGGAGCCACTCCTAGGAAGTGGCTCCAGTTTGGCTGATGGAGTGCACGTCGTAGTGTGGGAAGTGGAGTCCAGAGTGTTAAGTGAGCCCGGGAGCGTGACAAAAGGAATACCAAAAAAGTAGTGGCAAATCTAAAAGACTTGGAATACCAGAATGTGGCAGCGGGGGCATGGTCAAGCGCCGGTCTGTGACAGGAGGGTGGAGTCAGGGAAGGTAAGTGGCAGAATCACTACACCTGATGTCAATTAACCTGTGTTCATGTGTGTCTTCCCAGTGACCACGCCCTATATAAGGAGGGAGAGCAGAGGAGCTCTTCCCTGAACCAGATGCCGGTTGTGTGTGTGTCTGTGTTAAGTCACTAATGTTTCACTGAAAAGTGTGGCAATAAAAGTCGTATTTTGCAAACCTGATCTCTGTCCTGCCATCCTCTGTGCTCCACCCTTCGTTAGAACTGTTACAGTGGTGCTGAAACCCGGGACTGGAGCACAGCAACCTAACAGCCCCATGGAGTCCTCCCCGTTCGCCGAACTGGTCCACGCCCTCACCACGGCCCAGCAACGCCAGCACCAGGCGCTACTCACCCTCCAAAAGGAGCAAGAACAGCGGTTCGAGGCCCTGGTGTTGGCCCAACAAGAAGATTGATAGGCGTTCTGGCACCTCCTCGCGTCGGCGGGGTCCACCAACGCTCCCACCGCGGGCCCGTCCCCCCTCACCCTAACAAAGATGGGCCCGCAGGATGACCCCGAGGCATTCATCACGCTCTTCGAGCAAGTCATGGAGACCTCGGGGTGGCCGATGGAGCAGCGCGCGGCGTGCCTCCTCTCCCTGCTAATGGGAGAGGCACAGCTGGCCGCGCTACAGCTCCCCGCCGACCGCCGGCTGGCCTACACGGACCTTCACCGGGCCATCCTCCAGCGTGTGGGGTGCACCCCTGAACAGCAGCATCAGCGCTTCCGCGCTTTATGCGGAACGGCTGGCCGTTCGCGTTTGGCCAGCAACTCCGGGACGCTTGCTGGCAGTGCTTGAGGGCCGACAACCATGACGCCGAGGGGATCATCGACCAGGTGGTGCTGGAGCAATTCATCACACGCTTGCCAGCAGGAACCACGGAGTGGGTCCAGTGCCACCGCCCGGCGTTGCTGGATCAGGCAGTCGAGCTGGTGGAGGACCATATGGTGGCTGTCCCGGCGGCAGGACAGCAGACAGCTTCTTCTCTCCTCTCCTCTCCTCTCTCTCTCTCTCTCTCTCTCTCTCTTCCTGTGTCTCGTCCTCGCCCCATTCCCCCACCGTGGAGGCGGGGGCCGGTGCCACCGGTGCCAGACCACCACACCCGCAGTGCCATCCCGTTTCTCCCTTCTGTGTCTGTCTCCCCCCCCCCCCCCCCTCAGGTGAGTGAGCCCCAGAACACCGGTGCGGAGAAGAAGCCTGGGCCGGTTTGCTGGCGCTGCAGGGAGCCGGGCCACCTCCAACAACAGTGCACGGTCATGGAGGTGGGCGCAGTGGTTCGGATCCCCGACGCGCCAGGAGCTGCCCTCGATCAGGCCGGAGCGTATCGCATACCGGTGAGTATTCAAGGGGATACATATCAGGCGTTGGTGGATTCTGGTTGTAATCAGACCTCAATTCACCAAAGCCTGGTGCAAAACGAGGCATTGGGGGGAGCACAGGGGGTGAAGGTGTTGTGTGTGCACGGGGATGTTCACAGCTACCCTTTGGTGTCGGTCCACATTTTTTTCCGAGGGGAAAAATTCATAGTGAAGGCGGCGGTTAATCCTCGCCTTACCCACTCTTTAATTTTGGGGACGGATTGGCCGGGATTTCGGGAGTTAATGACACACTTAGTAGAGAGTGGGTCCTGCCATTTAACAGGGGGAGGTCCCAGTGTCGCTTTGGTGGGAGCAGCTGTCACAGAGCCGTCTACGTCATCTCCGCGTCAGAGTGAGGAGCCGCCGGCCCCTCCTCTCTCTGTTGGGGAATCCCTCGCGGATTTCCCATTAGAACAGTCGCGAGACGAGACTCTGCGGCATGCTTTTGACCAAGTGAGAGTAATCGATGATCAAACGCTCCAGCCGAACACCACCCCGTCCTTCCCCTACTTCGCAATTATGAAGGATAGGTTATACCGAGTGACGCAGGACACTCAAACTAAAGAGTGAGTCACACAGCTTTTAATTCCGAAGAGCCACCGGGAATTGGTATTCCAGGCGGCTCACTTTAATCCCATGGCTGGACACCTAGGGCAGGATAAGAC
Source organism: Neoarius graeffei (assembly GCF_027579695.1). Taxonomy (NCBI): domain Eukaryota; kingdom Metazoa; phylum Chordata; class Actinopteri; order Siluriformes; family Ariidae; genus Neoarius; species Neoarius graeffei. The sequence continues at coordinate 15,708,704 of NC_083582.1, forward strand.
ACTAGCCCGAATAATGGCCCGATCTATTGGCCGGGGATTCGCGGCGACGTTCGTAGGTGGTGTACGGTGTGCCGCGAACGTTTGTAAATCCAGCGGCCATTCCAAAAGCACCTTTGTGCCCTCTACCGTTAATCGAGACCCCGTTCGAAAGAATTGGGATGGATCTCGTCGGGCCATTAGATCGGTCAACATGAGGGTACTGCTTTATATTAGTTCTGGTGGACTATGCAACGCGATACCCGGAAGTCGTGCCTCTGCGCAATATCTCAGCACGCAGTATTGCGGAGGCACTCTTCCACGTCATCTCCCGTGTTGGAATCCCGAAAGAGATTCTGACTGATCAAGGCACCTTGTTTATGTCACGAACACTGAACGAACTGTATGGGTTATTGGGTATTAAGCCGATCCGCACCAGCGTGTATCACGCACAAATGGACGGTTTAGTTGAACGGTTCAACCGCACCCTCAAGAATATAATTAAAAAATTCGTAAGTGAGGATGCACGTAATTGGGATAAGTGGCTCGAGCCTTTGCTGTTTTAAATGCGAGAGGTCCCCCAAGCCTCCACGGGGTTCTCCCCATTCGAATTATTATATGGGCGTAAGCCGCGTGGCATTCTAGATGTGCTGCGGGACAATTGGGAGGAGGGACCTTCACAAAGCAAAAATCAAATTCAATACGTTATGGACCTGCACGCAAAACTCCACACCCTCACCCACCTAACCCAGGAGAATTTGCGGCAGGCCCAAGAACGACAAACCCGCCTGTACAACAAGGGTACGCGCCTTAGAGAGTTCACACTGGGAGATAAAGTACTCGTACTGTTGCCCACATCGAGCTCCAAATTGGTCGCCAAGTGGCAAGGACCCTTTGAGGTCACACGGCGAGTTGGGGACATCGACTACGAGGTGAGGCGAACGGACAGGGGTGGGGCACTACAGATTTACCACCTCAATCTGCTTAAACTCTGGAATGAGGAGGTCCCCATGGCATTGGTGTCAGTGGTTCCGGAGAAGGCGGAGCTGGGGCCGGAGGTTCAAAAAGGGGCATTAGCATCACGTACCCCTCCGGTCCCATGTGGAGACCACCTCTCCCCGACCCAACTCGTGGAGGTCGCCCAGTTGCAGACCGAGTTTTTGGATGTGTTCTCGCCCCTGCCCGGTCGTACTGACCTCATAGAGCACCACATAGAGACGCCCCCAGGGGTGGTAGTGCGTAGCCGCCCTTACAGGCTACCCAAACACAAGAAAAAAGTGGTTCGGGAAGAACTCGAGGCCATGCTTGAAATGGGCATCATCGAGGAGTCCCACAGTGACTGGAGCAGCCCGGTGGTCTTGGTACCCAAGGCCGACGGGTCGGTCCAGTTCTGTGTGGACTATAGAAAAGTCAATGCAGTGTCTAAATTCGACGCGTACCCAAGGCACTGCTCGCTTTTATTCGACACTGGATTTAACAAAGCGATACTGGCAGATCGCCTTGACTCCACTATCCCGAGAAAAAACGGCCTTTTCCACACTGTTCGGTTTACACCAATTCGTCACACTTCCGTTCGGGCTGTTTGGGGCGCCCGCTACGTTTCAGCGGCTGATGGACAGGGTCCTCCGCCCCCACGCCACCTATGCGGCCGCCTACCTTGATGTCATTATTATCTATAGTAATGACTGGCCGAGGCATCTCGAACATCTGAGGGCCGTCCTTAGGTCGCTGAGGTGAGCGGGTCTCACAGCCAACCCAAAGAAGTGTGCGATTGGGCGGGTGGAAGTACGGTATCTGGGCTTCCACTTGGGCAACAGGCAGGTGCGTCCCCAAATTAACAAGACCGCAGCAATTGCGGCCTGCCCGAGGCCCAAGACCAAAAATGGGGTGAGACAGTTCCTGGGGCTAGCTGGCTATTATCAGAGGTTTATACCTAATTATTCGGACGTCACCAGCCCGCTGACTGATCTCACTAAAAAGGGGGCACCATATCCGGTCCAGTGGACGGAGCAATGCCAGCGGGCTTTTTCTGAGGTAAAGGCCACACTGTGTGGGGGGCCACTTTTACACTCTCCTGACTTTTCTCTCCCCTTTATATCACAGACCGATGCATTGGACAGAGGGCTGGGGGCGGTTTTGTCCCAGGAGGTGGAGGGGGAGGACCGCCCAGTCCTATACATCAGTAGGAAGCTGTCGGTGCATGAGGGGCGCTACAGCACCATAGAAAAAGAATGTCTAGCAATCAAGTGGGCGGTCCTCGCCCTCCGTTACTACCTGCTGGGGTGCCCTTTCACCCTCTGTTCGGACCACGTGCCCCTCCAGTGGCTCCACCACATGAAGGATGCCAACATGCGGATCACCCGTTGGTATCTGGCACTCCAACCCTTTAATTTCAAGTTGGTACACAGGCTGGGGGCGCAGATGGTCGTGGCGGACTTCCTCTCCCGTCAAGGGGGGGGTCGGCTGCAGGCCGGACGGCCGCCCGGCCTGAGTCGGGCGGTGGGGGTATGGTGGGGGGGTGGTGGGGGTATGCCGTCCTCTGTGCTCCACCCTTCGTTAGAACTGTTACACAGAATAGTAGTGGCACCGCTTAAAAACTTGGAATACCAGAAAAATAGTGGCAAATCTTAAAGACTTGGAATACCAGAATAGTAATGGTACCTCTTAAATTCTTGAAATACCAGAATAGTACTGTCAAATTTTAAATACTTGAAATACCAGAAGACGGTGGAACCTCTTAAAGAATAGGAATGCCAGAAGAGTAGTGGCACCTCTTAAAGACTAAGGAATGCCAAAAGAGTAGTGGTCCAACTTAAAATCTTGGAATACCAGAATAGTATAATAGCAAATATTAAAGACTAAGGAATACAAGAATAGTGGTGGTACCTTTGACTTGGACTACCACTAGTAAAGACTTGAAATATCACTAGTAAGTGGCACCTCTTGAAGAGTTGGAATAATAGAAGTGTAGTGGCACCTCTTAAAGACTAAGGAATACCAGAAAACTAGTGTCACCTCTTAAAGAATTGGAATACCAGAAGAGTAGTGGCAAATCTTAAAGACTAAGGAATACAATAATAGTAGTGGTACGATTGAAAGACATGGAATACCAGAAGTGTAGTGGCACCTCTTAAAGACTAAGGAATGCCAGAAGAGTCGTGGTACCACTTAAAGCATTGGAATACCAGAATAGTGATGGGATGTCTCAAAGACTAAGGAATACCAGAATAGTAGTGGCACCACTTAAAGACTAAGGAATGCCAGAAGAATAGTGGTACCACTTAAAGACTTGGAATACCTGAATAGTATTGGCAAATCTTAAAGACTTGGAATACCAGAGCAGTAGTAACACCTCTTAAAGCCTTGGAATACCAGAATAGTAGTGATACCACTTAAAGCCTTGGAATACCAGAAGAGTAATGGGACCACTTAAAGATTTGGAATACCAGAAGAGTAGTGGCAAACCTGAAAGACTAAGGAATACAAGAATAGTAGTGGTACGTGTACCTTTTGAAAGACTTGGAATACCAGAAGTATAGTGGTACCTCTCAAAAACTAAGGAATGCCAGCAGAGTAGTGGTACCACTTAAAGCATTGGAATACCAGAATAGTGATGGGATGTCTCAAAGACTAAGAAATACCAGAATAGTAGTGGCACCACTTAAAGCCTAAGGAATGCCAGCAGAGTAGTGGTACCACTTAAAGACTTTGAATACCAGAATAGTATTGGCAAATCTTAAAGATTTGGAATACCAGAGCAGTAGTGGCAACTCTTAAAGGCTTGGGATACAAGAATGGTGGCAAATATTAAAGATTTGGAATACCAGAGCAGTAGTGGCACCTCTTAAAGACTTGGAATACCAGAACAGTAGTGGCACATCTTAAAGACGATGGAATGCCAGAAGAGTAGTGGTACCACTTAAAGCCTTAGAATACAAGAAGGGTCGTGGCAACTCTTAAAGGCTTGGAATACCAGAATAGTTGTAGCAGATCTTAAAGACTTGGAATACCAAAAGAGTAGTGGCAACGCTTAAAGGCTTGCAATACCAGAAAAATAGTAGCGCCACTTAAATACTTGGAATACCAGAATAGTAGTGGCAAATCTTAAAGGCTTGGAATACCAGAATAGATGTAGCAGATGTTAAATACTTGGAATACCAGAATAGTAGTGGCAACACTTAAAGCCTTGGAATGCCAGAAGAGTAGTGGTAGCACTTAAAGAATTGGAATACCAGAATAGTATTGGCAAATCTTAAAGACTTGGAATACCAGAGCAGTAGTAGCACCTCATAAAGCCTTGGAATACCAGAATAGTAGTGGCACCACTTAAAGCCTTGGAATACCAGAAGAGTAGTTGCAACTCTTTAAGGCTTGGAAAACCAGAATAGTTGTAGCACATCTTAAAGACTTGGAATACCAAAATAATAGTGGCACCTCTTAAAGGCTAAGGAATGCCAGAAGAGTAGTGTCACCTCTGAAAGACTTGGAATACCAGAATAGTGGTTGCAGCTCTTAAATCTTTTTTTAATTTTTGTCTACAAATAATTTTCCAGTATCCTCTTCATTTTTATTGTACTGTTGCTTTCCTTTTGTACTTTCCACTTTTGCTTTCCTTTTTCTCTTTTTTTCTCTCCCTTTTTTCTGAAGAATGCCAAGACAGGAAGCTTTATTTTTTTTCTCCTCCTGCGTAAAGACCACAAGCAGAGGCCATCCACATTGCTTTAATATCTGCTTTAATATCAACAGATCTTCATTTAAGAGTACGTGAATCCTTTCATCATGGCACACCTTCAGCCTGTTCGGTGTGCTGAGTGCAGGATGTTTAGTCATTCTTCCTCAATCGCTAGCTATAGCTTTATTTGTGATAAGTGCAGATTAGTTTGCTCTCTGACAGAGAAGATTACAGTGTTACAAGCACATGTCCAGGCTTTAGAGAAGGCCAGTGAGAATGAGAACAGTGTAGTTTCTGTAGGGGAAAGTCTGGATGCCCTAGGTGGAGTTAGTAATCCCCCAACTCCGGCATTAGAGCCCTTACAGCGGGGCGAATGGGTGACGACTCTGCGGCATAAGCGTAGAGCCAAAGCTACTGCTGAGGCTTGCCCACGGGAGCACCCCTCCTCTCCACGTCACATGTCAAACAAGTTTGCTCTCCTTAGTGATGCACCCGCTGAGAAACCTGAAAGAACTCTGGTTATAAGGGACTCTATCATAATTATGGCACGAGAAATTAGCTCAACCTTTAGGGGCACCAGGAGCTTTAGTCAGGTGTATACCGGGAGCCAGGGTGCCAGACATAGCAGGTAATCTTAGGGTCCTACTTACAGGCCCCCGGGGCCATATTCTGAATTTCTTTCTGAATTTGCAGATTTTATCTCAGATCTGGTTATTTCCTTAGACAAAACTTTAGTTGTCGGAGATTTTAATATTCACTTTGATAACCCAGAAAACCCTTTGAAAACAGCGTTTGTGTCCATTTTAGATTCAGTAGGGATTAATCAGTGTCATAGGACCGACCCATAATGGTGGTCACACCCTCAATCTAATACTAACATTCGGGTTAAACGTAGAAAATACTTCCACAGTCTGAAGTTATCTCAGATCATTATTTCATCTCATTCAAAATATGTCTGAGTAATAATATATGCACCTCACCATGCTACAGTATTAAACATACATTCACGTCAACTACTGCACAGAGCTTTATAAATTATCTCCCAGAGTTATCAACTTTGACTGGATCACTGTCAGCCCCCGCAGAACTTGATCAGGCAACTGAATGCTTAGGGTCAATGTTCCGACATACTTTAGATAATGTAGCTACTCTTAAAAGGAAAATGGTCAGAGACAAAAAATTAGCACCCTGGTATAATGATGACACTCACACTTTAAAACAGACCACTAGAAAATTGGAACGTAAATGGCATCAAACAAAATTGGTAGTGTTCAAATTAGCGTGGAAGGAGAGCTTCCTGAAGTATAGAAAAGCTCTTAGTGTTGCTAGATCAACATATCTCTCCTCCCTAATAGAAGATAACAAAAATAATCCTAGATTCCTATTTAATACTGTAGCAAAATTAACCAGGAATAAGTCCACTATACACGGTGGTGTAGTGGTTAGCGCTGTCGCCTCACAGCAAGAAGGTCCGGGTTCGAGCCCCGTGGCCGGCGAGGGCCTTTCTGTGCGGAGTTTGCATGTTCTCCCCGTGTCCGCGTGGGTTTCCTCCGGGTGCTCCGGTTTCCCCCACAGTCCAAAGACATGCAGGTTAGGTTAACTGGTGACTCTAAATTGACCGTAGGTGTGAATGTGAGTGTGAATGGTTGTCTGTGTCTATGCGTCAGCCCTGTGATGACCTGGCGACTTGTCCAGGGTGTACCCCGCCTTTCGCCCGTAGTCAGCTGGGATAGGCTCCAGCTTGCCTGCAACCCTGTAGAACAGGATAAAGCAGCTAGAGATAATGAGAATGAGAAGTCCACTATAGACACATGCACACCTGTAGTACATAGTAGCAATGATTTCATGAATTTTTTAAATGACAAAATTGAGAATATCTGACAAAAAATTCAAACTACTAATTTAAGGTCAGACAATGTAGTACCCTGTCCACACTAGGGATTTTGTACCGATACGAAACTACTTTCGTACTGCAACACCTGTCCACACTAGCAACTATACCAGTACTGTAGCAGTATAACTGTATCGGTACGAAACCCACAAATGTATGGGTTTCGTACCGGTACAGTATCGGTACTGTAGCGGTTCGCGTAGTGTGGACAGATGAAGCGGCTCTGTATCGATACAAATATAATGCACATGCGCAAAGTCACACCTCAATCGATGTCTTCGCTGAATAAAATAGTGAAGAACGGAGATTTGTTTGTTTCTTTCTCAACTGACTCGCACGTTTTATACGATTCGACTGAATAAATGACCACCAGAAATACAGACTGTACATTGACAGCAAAAAGCACACACACGTTGTTTCATCCGTACGGAAGCCGAGAGAGGCCCTTCATATAATCCTTTTTTTTTATTCACCTTGTTATCCCGAGATAACGACATAATGAATTCAGGATCTCGAGAAAACAATACAACTAATTCGAGATCTCAAGAAAACAAAACCGTTATTTCGAGATCTCGAGAAAACAAAACAATTATTCCGTGATCTTGAGAAAACAATTATTTCATGATCTCGAGTAAACAGCTGAGAAATGGTTCATTCAGGTGTGCCAAGAGACTTGTGATATGCTGACTTTGGGGATATTTCTCATTCTGTATAGACGCAACTTTGGTCATTAGAATGTCTGGAATAATCGATCACCTAATAAGGCAATATTTTGATCAGGGGTTGACACAGGGAGAGATTGCATTAAGTCTTTTAATAAGGGATAATTTCAAAATTAGTCCACGGCACCTCCGCAGAAGACTGGCCCGGCTTCGTCTCTACCGACGGAGATACAGTGATCCAGCTGAGATCATGAAATAATTGTTTTGTTTTCTCGAGATCACGGAATAATTGTTTTGTTTTCTCGAGATCTCGAAATAATGGATGCCATATATTCTCGGAAGGAAGTTACTCGGTAACCACAGAAACACTTCGCGCACGCGCATTTCAACTACCGTGAAAGAAAACCGCAAACATTTCTCACTAGTGTGGACAGATGCACTAAACTGTACCAGTATACTTTGTATCAATATAGTTATACCATTTTCGTACCAGTATAAGTGTGAACACAGCATAGGTGACCCTGTAGTTAACAATGTAACTGCATCAGATCAGAATGTTTTACTCCCCTAAGAGAAACTGAATTACTTTCATTAATCTCGGCATCAAAAGCCTCAACTTGTGTACCAGATCCCTTACCTACATGTCTATTCAAACAGATAACACCTGAAGTAATTGAACTGCTTCTAAAAATAATAAATTATTCTCTTAGGATTGGCTATGTACCCAAATCCTTTAAACTAGCAGTTATCAAACCCCTGATTAAAAAACCTGACCTAGATGGCGGCACGTACACATGCAGCGGCTCCTCTCCGTACCGACAGAGCAGTGGTTTCGTGTTTTTTGTGTTTTAAAACAGCATGTATCTATTCGTCTTTGTCGCATCAATCAGTCTTAAGGCGCACATACTCCTGTGAGTTTCTGCTCGACATCTGCAGAACTACTGTATATTCATGGATATAAATCCAGCAGACACGGAAGTGCTATGCAACTACGGTTTGCTCCGGAGGCCTGCTCAACCACCGACCCCCACTCCTGCATCCAGCCCACAATGGAAGTGCCACAGGCAGAACATGCGGAAGCAGAAGAGGGGCAAGCGTGGTGCTATCCAGGCTAGGCTAGCGGCTAGCCCTCACTGGCTGGCTATCCCTACCATCACTCTGGCCAACGTACGCTCGCTGGACAACAAGCTGGATTATGTCCACCTACTCCACTCATCTTCTAAGTCTGTGAGTGAGTGTTGTGTCCTTGTGTTTGTAGAAACGTGGCTTAACAACAGCGTCCTGGACTGTGCCATTCAGCTAGCCCAGCTAACATGCTACCGGTCAGACAGAGCGCTAGTCGAGGGCGGGAAGACTTGCGGGAGATGACTCTGTATTTACATCAGTGATGCCTGGTGCCGCGATGCTGTCGTGGTCTGCAAACACTGCTCATCACTGGTGGAGTTTATAATTATTAAGTGCCAGCCATTCTACCTGCTGAGGGAATTTACAGCCATATTGCTGGTAGCAATATACAACCCTGATTCCAAAAAAGTTGGGACAAAGTACAAATTGTAAATAAAAACGAAATGCAATAATTTACAAATCTCAAAAACTGATATTGTATTCACAATAGAACATAGACAACATATCAAATGTCGAAAGTGAGACATTTTGAAATTTCATGCCAAATGTTGGCTCATTTGTAATTTCATGACAGCAACACATCTCAAAAAAGTTGGGACATGGGCAATAAGAGGCTGGAAAAGTTAAAAGTACAAAAAAGGAACAGCTGAAGGACCAAATTGCAACTCATTAGGTCAATTGGCAATAGGTCATTAACATGACTGGGTAGAAAAAGAGCATTTTGGAGTGGCAGCGGCTCTCAGAAGTAAAGATGGGAAGAGGATCACCAATCCCCCTAATTCTGCGCCGACAAATAGTGGAGCAATATCAGAATGGAGTTCGACAGAGTAAAATTGCAAAGAGTTTGAACATATCATCATCTACAGTGCATAATATCATCAAAAGATTCAGAGAATCTGGAAGAATCTCTGTGCGTAAGGGTCAAGGCCGGAAAACCATACTGGGTGCCCATGATCTTCGGGCCTTTAGACGGCACTGCATCACATACAGGCATGCTTCTGTATTGGAAATCACAAAATGGGCTCAGGAATATTTTGAGAGAACATTGTGAACACAATTCACCGTGCCATCCGCCGTTGCCAGCTAAAACTCTATATTTCAAAGAAGAAGCCGTATCTAAACATGATCCAGAAGCGCAGACGTCTTCTCTGGGCCAAGGCTCATTTAAAATGGACTGTGGCAAAGTGGAAAACTGTTCTGTGGTCAGACAAATCAAAATTTGAAGTTCTTTATGGAAATCAGGGACGCCGTGTCATTCGGACTAAAGAGGAGAAGGACGACCCAAGTTGTTATCAGCGCTCAGTTCAGAAGCCTGCATCTCTGATGGTATGGGGTTGCATTAGTGCATGTGGCATGGGCAGCTTACACATCTGGAAAGACACCATCAATGCTGAAAGATATATCCAGGTTCTAGAGCAACATATGCTCCCATCCAAACGACGTCTCTTTCAGGGAAGACCTTGCATTTTCCAACATGGCAATGCCAAACCACATACTGCATCAATTACAGCATCATGGCTGCGTAGAAGAAGGGTCCGGGTACTGAACTGGCCAGCCTGCAGTCCAGATCTTTCACCCATAGAAAACATTTGGCACATCATAAAACGGAAGATACGACCAAAAAAGACCTAAGACAGTTGAGCAACTAGAATCCTACATTAGACAAGAATGGGTTAACATTCCTATCCCTAAACTTGAGCAACTTGTCTCCTCAGTCCCCAGACGTTTACAGACTGTTGTAAAGAGAAAAGGGGATGTCTCACAGTGGTAAACATGGCCTTGTCCCAACTTTTTTGAGATGTGTTGTTGTCATGAAATTTAAAATCACCTAATTTTTCTCTTTAAATGATACATTTTCTCAGTTTAAACATTTGATATGTCATCTATGTTCTATTCTGAATAAAATATGGAATTTTGAAACTTCCACATCATTGCATTCCGTTTTTATTTACAATTTGTATTTTCTCCTAACTTTTTTGGAATCGGGGTTGTACATCCCTCCTGGCTCCATTAACAACAGGAGTGAAGCACAGAATGAACTCTGTCAGCACATCAGTGAGCAGCAGACAGCCCACCCAGATGCTTTCCTCATCCTGGCTGGGGATTTCAACCATGCAAACCCCAAGAGCGTGTTTCCAAAACTCTATGGACATATCAATTTTCCCACACGTGGAAACAATACTCTGGACAATGTTTACACCATGCATACAGGCACCTACAAAGCCCTACCCCTTCCCCACCTTGGGGCCTCAGATCACTCCACTGTTATGCTAATGCCAGCATACAGGCCGCTGGTTAAAGTCACCAAACCAGCTACAAAGCAGGTACGTGTGTGGCCAGAGGGGTCCTCAGAGGCACTCCAGGACTGTTTTTCCACCACTGATAGGAGCATATTCAGACAGGCGGCCACCTACAACAACACTACAGATCTCCAGGAGTACATGGAGACTGTCACTGCCTACATGAAGAAGTGCATGGACGACGTTACAGTCACCAGAACCATCTCCATTTGGGCAAATCAGAAGCCATGGCTGACAGGGTAAGTCCAAAGGCTCCCGAGGGCTCAGAACGCCACCTTCAGAACTGGGGACGAGGTGGGCCTGAGGACAGCTAGGGCCAACCTGTCACAAAGCATCAGAGTGGCCAAGAGACAGTATTCCAGGAACATTGCTGTCTACTTCAACGACAGCAGAGACTCCAGGAACCTGTGGCAGGGGATTCAGACCATCACAGACTACAAGCCCTCGCCGCAGACCTGTGATAACTCCACCTCTCTGCTGAATCAGTTGAATGACTTCTTTGCTCGCTTTGAGGCAGACAACAGCACCACGGCACAGAAGACCCCTCCACCTCCTGGCGACTAGGTGTTGATGCTGTCCCCAGACAGCGTGAGGAGAGCTCTCAGGACGACAAATGCACGGAAAGCCCCAGGTCCTGATAACATTCCTGGTCGTGTCCTGAGAGACTGTGCCGAAGAGCTCACAGATGTCTTTACAGACATCTTCAACATCTCGTTGAACCAGGCTGTTGTCCCCACGTGCCTCAAAGCCACCACCATCATCCCGGTCCTGAAGAAGCTGTCTCCCTCCTGCTTCAATGACTACCACCCGGTTGCACTCACTCCCATCCTCATGAAGTGCTTCGAGCGACTAGTCATGCAGCATATCAAGTCTGCCCTCCCCCCCGCCCTGGACCCTTTCCAGTTTGCATATCAGTCCAACCATTCGGCCGATGACGCCATCTCCACTGCCCTCCACTCAGCCCTCACCCACCTGGAAACAAAAGACTCGTACGTCAGAATGCTGTTCATAGACTTTAGCTCAGCATTCAACACAATCATTCCTCAGCAGCTCATTCATAAACTGGACCAGCTGGGACTCAACACCTCCCTGTGCAACTGGCTGCTGGACTTCCTGATGGGGAGACCACAGTCTGTACGGGTCGGCAGCAACTCCTCCAGCACCATCACATTGAACACGGGGACCCCCCAAGAATGTGTGCTGAGCCCCCTCCTCTTCACTCTGCTGACCCACGACTGCACACCAACATCCAGCTCCAACCTCTTCATTAAGTTTGCAGACGGCACGACTGTGGTGGGTCTCATCAACAATGGCGATGAGTCAATCTACAGGAGTGAGGTGAGCCGTCTGGACATGTGGTGCAAGGACAACAATCTCCACCTGAACGTGGAGAAGACAAAGGAGATTGTTGTGGACTTCAGGAGAGCACATACCGAGCATGCTCCACTAACTATCGATGGTGCTGCAGTGGAGAGGGTGAGCAGCACCAAGTTTCTGGGTGTGCACATCTCTGAAGACCTGTCCTGGAGCAACAACACTGCATCTCTGGCCAAAAAAGCCCAACAGCATCTGTACTTCCTCCGCAAACTGAGGAGAACAAGAGCCCCAGCCCCCATCATGCACACGTTCTACAGAGGCACCATCGAGAACATCCTGACCAGCTGCATCACCATGTGGTATGGCACCTGCACCGTGTCCTGCTGCAAGACTCTGCAGCACATCATGAGAGCAGCTGAGAGGATCATTGGTGTCTCTTTCCCTTCTCTTATGGATATCTATAACTCCTGCCTCACCCGCAAAGCCATCAGGATTGCAAGTGACCCCACCCACCCATCTCACAGCCTCTTCAGCCTGCTGCCGTCAGGGAGGAGACTGCGGAGTCTCCGGGCCAAAACCAGCAGGCTCAAGGACAGTTTCTTTCACCAGGCGGTCAGGAGGCTCAACTCCCTCCCTGTTCTGCCCCTCCTCCCCCCTCTGCCCCCGCCACAGATTCTGCCCGCACACCCCCCTGCCCCCCTTCAGCATCTGACATCATGTCACCCTCACAGTTCCCCCCCCCCAAACACACACACACACACACACACACACACACACACATATACTCTCAACATTCATTCGCACACTGAACTCAGGGACTGCACATTTCACTTTACATTGCTCATTTGCACTATTCTGCACTACCTCACCTTAACAGCTATTAGTTTATTGTTTATACTGTTTATTTCATGTTTACCTGCTATACCTCAAGTGCCCTTGACTGTTTATTTTATGTCCTTTTGCTCCAATTTATATGTATGTGTGTGTGCATATGTGTATGTATATGTGTGTGTATACCGTATGTGTGTGTGTGTGTGTCAAGTCAAGTATATTTGTATAGCGCTTTTAACAATAAACATTGTCGCAAAGCAGCTTTACAGAATTTGAACAACTTAAAACATGAGCTAATTTTATCCCTAATCTATCCCCAATGAGCAAGCCTGTGGTGAAAAAAAGTCGTTGTTACTACATACTGCAGGTGTGCATGTGTCGATAGTGGACTTATTCCTGGTTAATTTTGCTACAGTATTAAATAGGAATCTAGAATTATTTTTGTTATCTTCTATTAGGGAGGAGAAATACTGTATGTTGATCTCGCAGCACTAAGAGCTTTTCTATACTTCAGGAAGCTCTCCTTCCAAGCTAATTTGAACACTACCAATTTTGTTTGGGGCAATTTCATGTAAATGTCAACCTCACCATGCAAAAATAAAGCAACATGTAATTCATCAAAACCACTCCCAAAGATATCACCTAGGCCTGTATTTTATAGATGTGAATAAGTTGAACCAATTTGTCACAAGAATCGTTCCCTTCGCCTTAACATGTCAGTCTTTCTTTCTTATAATGTAAAACCCAAGCTAAAATCAACTTTGATCATGTACAATTCTATATTATTGCCACAAGCCACAGAAATGTATGCTAAAATCCCCAAAACAGCAAAACAATAACCATCCTAAATATTATTTAAGAACTTTGATAGTTTTAGCTGATATTTAGAGAGTTTTTCAAAGGGTTATGGTGGTTAAATTGCTGATTTTCTAAACATATGCCATGTCTATTTCAGACGCGTCACATCCATAACGGAATTTCGTCACATCCATAACGCTGACTTTTCCTTCCGAAACTCTGCATGAAATACAAAATATTTTAAACAAAGATTTTTTAATATTCACCTTGGACCCCTCTATCAAATGGATATCTCCATTTCGACATTAGGTTTACAATTTCACAGAGTTTGATAAAAATGTACAGTCACCCAAGAAAAGTGATACTTTTTCTGTCACATCCATAACGCATATTTTATTGGGATTTTCTGGCATGCCCTAGATGTCCTATAGGATTTGTTCTTGTTCTATCACTTCTCCAGTATGGTACAGCCTTAAAATATGCAACACCTGTTTAAATACTGGGAGACAATAAAACATGCACTGGGTCATTTGTTGGCATTTTGAGTTCAAGTGTCACGTCCATAACGCTGGAATTGCTCTTTGATGCCATGTACGTTCCAATTTTCGAGTGGTCTGTTTTAATGTGCGAGTGTCATCATTATACCAGGGTGCTAATTTTTTGTCTCTGACCATTTTCCTTTTTAGAGGAGCTACATTATCTAAAGTATGGCGGAATGTTGACTCTAAGCATTCAGTTGCCTGATCAAGTTCTGCAGGGGCTGACAGTGACCCAATCAAAGTTGACAACTCTGGGAGATCATTTATAAAGCTCTGTGTAGTAGTTGACGTGAAAGTACGTTTAATACAGTAGCGTGGTGAGGTGCATATATTATTACTCAGATATAGTTTGAATGAGATGAGATAATGATCTGAGATAACTTCAGACTGTGGAAGTATGACTATATTGTCTATGTTTAATCTGAATGTTAGTATTAGATCAAGGGTGTGACCACCATTATGGGTCGGTCCTATGACATTCTGCTTAATCCCGACTGAATCTAAGATGGACATAAACGCTGTTTTTAAAGGGTCTTCTGGGTTATTGAAGTGAATATTAAAATCTCCGACAACTAAAGCTTTGTCTAAGGAAATAACCAGATCTGAGATAAAATCTGCAAATTCAGAAAGAAACTCAGAATATGGCCCCGGGGGCCTGTAAATAATAAGCAATGGAATTAACTGGGTAGACTTATTTTTCAAGGCTACATACATTATATGAGTATGAAGAACTTCAAATGTATTAAATTTATAACCAGGTTTTTGTGTTACACCTAGATAATCGTTATAAATAACCGCACCGCCTCCTCCTCTGCCAGTTAGACGAGGCTGGTGTATATAACTGTATCCAGGAGGACTCGCTTCATTTAATGCTATATATTCATTTGGCTTAATCCATGTGTGTGTGTATATGAGTGTTTAGTCTATGTCTATTTTTTTATCTAGAGTGTTTATACTGCTTATATTGTTTATTTCAATTATTCTATTTTTATTTATTGCATTGCCTGTTTGCACCATGGGTCAGAGAGGACTGAAATTTCATCTGTGCTGTATGTCAAGCATGTATAGCATATTTGACAATAAACTTGACTTGATCCCTGTCAGCTGTCCAATTATCGGCCAATATCAAACCTCCCCTTTATCTCCAAGATCCTTGAAAAAGCTGCAGCACAGCATTTATGCTAATATTTACATCGGAATAACATCCATGAAATGTGTCATTCAGGATTTAGACCTCATCATAGTACAGAGACAGCTCTGGTTAAAGTAGTAAATTACCTACTGTTGGCTTCTGATCAGGGCTGTGTCTCACTGCTTGTGTTGCATTGACCTTAGTGCAGCATTTGATACCATTGATCATTCTATTCTTCTGGATAGACTAGAAAATGTTGTGGGAGTTAAGGGAATGGTCCTCTCCTGGCTCAGGTCTTATTTAACTGATCGCTATCAGTATGTTGATGTAAATGGTGATATTTCTAGACATAGTGGGGTAAAGTTTGGTGTTCCACAAGGTTCTGTCTTGGGTCCACTGCTTTTTTTCTTTATATATGTTACCTCTGGGTGATACTATTCATAAACATTCTATTAGTTTCCACTGTTATGCTTGTAACCCCTTTTTAACAGGTACTGATCACCCAGCACAGTAGGCTACAGGCTACTAAAGAGTTACCCTAAATCCCAGTAAATAATGGCACAACAGGGTCCTAAGTTCTCAGCGGTGGAGTGGTGAGCTGGCTGAGATTCCTGATACAATAAGGGTACAAGTACGAGTATAGAGAGAGAATAATAAGCATGAATCTAATAAATGATAAATTTAACAGCGCGGTGCCTCTACTGCGAAAATACTACACTTACCTTTGAAGCTAGTGTATGGTGTATTTCCTCAGAATTTAAAATAAATATTAGTTTGAGTGAAAAAACTAATAGCCAGTCTGCATGTCAGGATGTTCAAATATAAAGAACCAAATGAGCAGCCAATACACCCAAGATATAATTAAATAATAATGATGATTATATTTATTAATAAGCAATAATAATAACAATAGGAGATATTAATTGATAATAAATGCTTCTCAGGGCAGCACGGTGGTGTAGTGGTTAGCGCTGTCGCCTCACAGCAAGAAGGTCCGGGTTCGAGCCCCGTGGCTGGCGAGGGCCTTTCTGTGTGGAGTTTGCATGTTCTCCCCGTGTCTGTGTGGGTTTCCTCCGGGTGCTCCGGTTTCCCCCACAGTCCAAAGACATGCTGGTTAGGTTAACTGGTGACTCTAAATTGACCGTAGGTGTGAATGTGAGTGTGAATGGTTGTCTGTGTCTATGTGTCAGCCCTGTGATGACCTGGCAACTTGTCCAGGGTGTACCCCGCCTTTCGCCCGTAGTCAGCTGGGATAGGCTCCAGCTTGCCTGTGACCCTGTAGAAGGATAAAACGGCTAGAGATAATGAGATGAGATGAGATACTTCCCAAAGAAGCATGCAATGTAATCACCAATATGAATAAAATAGTAACACCTGCACAAGAAGAGTGGAAACAATTAGCCTACATCATAGAGATGTTACAGATAGCACATCAACAGTGTGTATACAAGCAGTACATAGTAAGAAAAATAAAACTGGGTAAAGTCTCGTCTCATCTCATCTCATTATCTCTAGCCGCTTTATCCTGTTCTACAGGGTCGCAGGCAAGCTGGAGCCTATCCCAGCTGACTACGGGCGAAAGGCGGGGTACACCCTGGACAAGTCGCCAGGTCATCACAGGGCTGACACATAGACACAGACAACCATTCACACTCACATTCACACCTACGGTCAATTTAGAGTCACCAGTTAACCTAACCTGCATGTCTTTGGACTGTGGGGGAAACCAGAGCACCCGGAGGAAACCCACACGGACACGGGGAGAACATGCAAACTCCACACAGAAAGGCCCTCGCCGGCCACGGGGCTCGAACCCGGGCCTTCTTGCTGTGAGGCGACAGCGCTAACCACTACACCACCGTGCCACCCTAACTGGGTAAAGTATCAAAAGAAAAGAAGTGGAAAAGAAAAAAAAAACACGCGCGCAGTTGGGGCCCGTTGGTGCACAGATGGCAGCTCTCTGAACTGCAGGCAGAACAGCAACCGCTACAATGCCCTTCTAAAACGCTGGCTATCCAGGCGAGACCAGAGGAATGTGTGTGTGTGTGTCAGTGTAAGTGTGGGTTTGCGTTACTCACCATCCACTGGTCAGACCAGACGGATCAGGTTACAGATGTCGGTACAGTCACGCAGCAGAAGCTCCTGAGCAGAGGGCTAGCTACTGCTGTGGGTTAGCTCACTCAAATAAGATGCTGCTCACCTCAAACCCCTTGGTAGCTGGCTGGGTCCCGGTCCAGACACAGTGAGTCCCCGGGAACTGACGAAAGTGCTCCGGTGGGCCCAGCAATGGAGGGCAGATGTGTCCGCGAAAAAAAAAAACAGCAAGATCACTCACTGGAGTGACACCTGAGTCCCAGGTACACGTTATGGCCACAAGCAGGCCAAACTATAAAAATACTCTCTGCAAAATAAGTGCTGAAATAGAGCTCACAAACAACGCGATCTCTCTCTCCTCTGCTGCAGGCAGGAACTGACGTGAGCTTCTCTTTCGCGAAGTGATGGAACATTCAAAAAGCTTGCGAACTCGCGGGCATTAAACATATACCAATTACCATTGGCTGACATCAAAATTCAAATAAAAATACAATGAGCAAATAAGTCTGATTGGTCCGAATGCACAGTACGTCACAACACATCAGAACAGTGAAAATATTCCAAACCACAAGGCATTATGGTAAATGGAGTTAATTACACAGAAAATAGGGCAATCCAATATAGAGTATAAAATACAGTGTTATTGTAGAGGACACTACACTCTCCCCCCACCAAACAAACAACATGCCCCCATGCTGGGTTACATATATTATAAGGTGAACAGGAAAAATAGGTAAGAAAACAAATAAGCAAAACAAAACAAAGACCCAAAACAAACATGGCCTATTGCTTAAAAACTAGCTATGGGTGTAAAGACAGGTGAAGTGCATGGCATAAGGAATGGCTGGTCTGTGCATGTACTGCAAAGAGCCTGCGGATTACACCACCAGGCATGAGAAACATTATACCGTGCAGGGAATGGCTCGGCAAGTGCAAAGTGTGATGCTATAACGTTCCTGCTCTGCACTCCTAGCTTGCCGTAAGTCAAGCGGTCAGCAGGCTTCCTATCCCTATGTGACCTACGTACTAAGGGAGGAACTGAGTCTGTGGGAGCTGCAGGGTAAACTACAGAGTGAACATCAGGACAGCTAACATCCTGGTCTGTGGCTACTAAATCCTTCACTACCTCAGGAGACCTATGTGGAGAGGTAAGGAGTGCAGGGTTGAGTGGAGTTATCACATCATCTCTAGGTGTGGGCACTAACCTAGGGCTTCTAACTGTGGTGGAGACACACGGCGCAGTAGAATCTGGTACAGGCAGGGCATTATGTGTGCCAGCAGTCAGAGGAGCATGTTGCACTGCATCCTCAGCATAACAACCATACTCCGAATCAGAATCAGAAGTGCTAGACCTGAGGTGGGCAAACTACGGCTCGCGGGCCACATCCGGCCCGTTGGCATTTTTAATCCGGCCCGCGGAAGACAATCATATAAATGCGATTGAGCAGATCTATAAACTATAAGCTTCAGTGTTATCACATAGACAGGTGTTCTAGAGATCCGTCTTTCCAGTCACTCGTATTCACGCGAGATTACATTTGCAGAGTGGTGCAGCGCGTGCCATGGAAGTCATTCTGGCGCCCGTGCCACTGATGATCTCGAGAACACAGGATAAAACCTGACAATGAGTGGTCCTAAAAAAAGAAAAGTGGACAGTGAGTGCAGGGTGTTCAATAAAGAATGGACAACTAAGTTTTTTTTTTTGCTGAAGTCCGATCAAAGGCTGTATGCCTTATTTGCAAAGAAACCGTTGCAGTTTTAAAGGAATATAACATCAAACGGCACTTTTCCTCCAAGCATGCTAATTATGCTAACAACCAGTCAGCGCAAGCACGGACGAATACAGCTCAGCGGTTGCTGAGTGAATGTGAGTATTAACACTTTCTCTTTTTAAAACTATGTTGGAGCTGTAATAAAATGGTAGTCACATGTTTACAGACATAATAATATAAAAAGTATAACTCTTAGTAATTTTGGTTGTTGTGGGTGGCTGCTGTAGTGCTGGTGTTTGTTGCCTAGGTCACAACTGGCCGTACGTGCTCCTACAGCCAGTCTACGTGCAAAAAACGCAAGAAACGCACGGAGGGCGCGCGTGTGACGTGCTGATTTTCGAGCCGTAGACTGGCCGCAGACCGGCTGCAGAGGTTCTTTGTCATGTCAAACAAACTCTATGGGCGCTTACGTTTTTTTCAGGTTGCAAGACAAACTTACAGCCAACGCGCGTCTTTCTCCACGAACAAAAAAAATCGCACGCCCAAAAAATCGTACGTCCGGTTGTGACCTAGGCTTAAGTACCATGTGCTTTTGGGTGCCTGCTCCGCCCCTCATTTATGTCCCTGTCTATTATGAGCAGCTGACCTTGCTTCTGCTTATATCTGTTCCTGGACTTTTGCCTGTGGAGGTTATTCTGATCTATGAGTGGCCTTTTGGAATATGAAAACCTGTTTGGAACCTGTGTTTTGATTTTTTGAGGACTGGAAATATTTCAGTGAGTGACTTTGAACCTGAAAACCAGTTTGGAGTTTTTTGCTTTCTTGAGCTGTTTTGTTTGATTTTGTGGGCTGGATGGATCCGGTGCCAAATCATTGAACTGCAAACATGTTGGCATGGTGTGGTACCTCTCCTACTAATGGTGGTTGGTTGTACTTGCAGGCTGGAAGTGGATGGTTAAAAAAAACACTCAGGTGTAAATCTACGAGTTCAGTGAAATGTACAAAAATGATATGTACTGATATGTAATTTAGTTCAATTTAATGATATGCAATTTAGTTGTATGTATAAAATGATACAAATATACAAATACACTGGCATCCTACTCATCCTGGCAGCTCAAAGATGTAATTTAAGAATTAAGTGTGCTACTTTTCTTACTGTCACGTGTGTGTGTGTGTGTGTGTGTGTGTGTGTGTGTGTGTGTGTGTGTGTGTGTGTGTGTGTGTGTTACTTTTCTGGATGGATCCA
The DNA here is from genome assembly GCF_027579695.1 of Neoarius graeffei. Taxonomy (NCBI): domain Eukaryota; kingdom Metazoa; phylum Chordata; class Actinopteri; order Siluriformes; family Ariidae; genus Neoarius; species Neoarius graeffei. The sequence goes on from NC_083582.1 coordinate 15,729,002, forward strand.
GTGCCAATCTATTGAACTCCAAACATTTTTCTGCTCTGCCTTTGTTGACTGAGAACTAAAATAAATGTCAATCTGATCTGCATTTGGGTCTCTGTCAGCGAAGGCCTTACAATAACACTAAAGCTTTTCCAGTTTATGTTCAATATGTATGAATTTGGTGCTGGCCTGGCCCTCCTGCCAAATTTCAAAAGTCAATGTGGCCCCTGAGCCAAAAAGTTTGCCCACCCCTGTGCTAGACTGTGCATGTACCACAGGAGGCAACACCTCAGAGACACCAGTCCTACGATTTTCCCTAGCCCTTCTGTGTTTCACAGCCCTTGGGCCCAGGGCTGGAGCGGTGGCGACCACTAGACCTAGTCTTACCTCCTGTCCTAAAGGCAAGATATGGTTATGGTGCATCACCTTGACTGGTCCATTACCATCAACAGGCGTCAACCTGTACACAGGGAGGTCAGAAAGCTGACCATCAACACCGTAAAGACGTGAGCTCCATCTATCCGCTAGCTTCTGCTTCCCTTTCAGACCCAAGTTTCTAATCAAAACCCGATCCCCAGGACTCAGGCTATGATAGCGAACTTTCTGGTCATACCTCTCTCCTAGTAGTAGTAGTAGTACTTTATTGTCACCATACAAGTACAGTGAGATGTCGTTTAGAAACAGCCCACAGATGCCCATAAAAATAATAAGTAAATTAAGTAGTTTAAACAATATAGGTCCTGTACGTCAATATTTAAAATATATATAGAAAATATAAGATACACAATAAATATATACAATCAAATGTACTGGTAAGGTTGGAAGTGATGATATAAAATTAAGATAAATAATAAATAGGTGCAGGGTTCAGGTATTCACTGACCAAGTTAGCAGCGCAGTAGAGGTAGATTAATGTTGGTATGGGACACATACCCACACACACACACACAGTTGGTAAGTTAAAAATAGAGGTATAAATAGTAATAGTAATAAATAAGGTGCAAGTGAGTCATCATATTACATTACAAAGCTGTGGCCACAGAATGCAGTATAGTTACCCAGACCAATGCACAGGGTCCTATTGCACAGTCCCCACTACACAGTCCAGGAAAGCAGGGTTCAGTATCAGTAATGTCCTAGTACAGTGATCACACTATTAGGCTACGTTTACACTAGACCGTATCTGTCTCGTTTTCTTCGCGGATGCACTGTCCGTTTACATTAAACCACCTGGAAACGCCTGGAAACGGGCATCCGCCAGCGTCCACGTATTCAATCCAGATCGTGTCAGCTCCGGTGCTGTGTAAACATTCAAAATACGCGGATATGCTGTGCTGAGCTCTAGCTGGCATCTCATTGGACAACGTCACTGTGACATCCACCTTCCTGATTCGCTGGCGTTGGTCATGTGACGCGACTGCTGAAAAACGGCGCGGACTTCCGCCTTGTATCACCTTTCATTAAAGAGTATAAAAGTATGAAAATACTGCAAATACTGATGCAAATACTGCCCATTGTGTAGTTATGATTGTCTTTAGGCTTGCCATCCTTCCACTTGCAAGTAGTAAGTGATATGCGCTGGGATCACACACACAGCGGCTCAGTCCCGAATCGTGGCTTGTGCACTTCACTCGCGCGCTGTGTGAGCTGCGCAGGGCCGGAGTGTGCACCCTCCAGAGGGCACTCGCTGTTCAGGGTGGAGTGATTTGGAGCGCAGGATGCCTGCGGAGCCGAGCGTATCCGCGTATTGGCGTTGCTGTGTGCACGGCTAACGGTTTTAGTGTAAACGCGAATCGTTTTAAGAACGTTAATCTGATGATCCACTGATTCGACGTAATGTAAACGTAGCCTTAGACAGACAGTGATCACACTATTGAACAGACATCCCCCCTACCCCCACCCCCACCACACACACACACACACACACACAGCCTGCGGCTACAGGCACACACACACATACCTCCAGGTTTCCCAGCCTGGGGGGACCACTGGCATCTCACAGTTCAGCACATCCTGAAGTAATGGGGGGGGGGCAGGTGATGCATGGAGTTCAAAAGTCTGATGGCAGTAGGATAGAAACTGTTCTTCAGCCTTGTAGTGCAGCTGCGCAGCATCCTGAAGCGTCTGCCAGATGGCAGCATGGTGAAGAGCCTGTAACCGGGGTGTGTGTGATCCTTCAGTATGTTTATTGCTCTGTTTGTGCAGCGTGTGTGATGGATCTCCTCAAGTGTGGGGAGTTGACTGCCAATGATCCTCTGTGCCGTTTTAATGATGCGCTGTAGCGTCTTCTTGTTATCGGAGGTGCAGTTGGAGTACCATGATGTAATGCAGTATGTAATGACTGATTCAACGGTGCAGCGGTAGAAATTGATGAGCAGATTTTGTGGTAATTGGGCCTTCTTCAGTGTCCGCAGGAAGTGCAGCCTTTGGGCCCCCTTTTTGGCTATTGCCGAGGTGTTGGTGGCCCATGACAGGTCCTGGCTTATGTAAACTCCCAGGAACCTAAAGCTCTGCACCAGCTCCACTGACTCCCCTCCAATGCTGATGGATTGGTGGTGGTCACCCTGGCCATGCCACCTGAAGTCCAAGATCACCTCCTTCGTCTTCTTGGAGTTCAAGGCCAGGTTGTTGTCTTGGCTCCAACGTGCCAGGTGCTCCACCTCTTCCCTGTAGGCCGACTCGTTGTTGTTGGAAATCAGGCCAATCACAGTTGTATCGTCAGCAAACTTCACGATTGTGTTCGTGCTGTGCTTAGGAACACAGTCATGTGTGAAGAGGGAGTAGAGAAGGGGGCTGAGCACACATCCTGCGGCGCGCCTGTGTTCAAGGTGATGGGTCTTGAGTGGAGTTTGCCCATGCGCACAGACTGAGGTCTGTTACTGAGGAAGTCCAGTATCCATCTGCAGAGCTGGGGACTGAAGCCGAGGTTGTACAGCTTAGTGGCCAGCTTGAGAGGGGGGATGGTGTTAAACGCTGAGCTATAGTCAATGAATAGCATACGCACATAACTGTTTGGTTCCTCCAGGTGTGAGAAGGCAGTGTGAAGGGCCAATGAAATACCGTCCTCCGTTGATCTGTTAGTCCTGTATGCAAACTGATGTGGGTCGAGGGATGGAGGGGTGTTGGATTTGATGTGAGCTAGCACCAGTCGTTCAAAGCACTTCATCACAATGGGCATGAGTGCTACTGGGCGATAGTCGTTCAGGGACTTGATGGCCGCCTGCTTGGGGACAGGAACAATGGTGCTGGTTTTAAGGCAGGTGGGGACTGCAGCTTGGTCCAGGGAGATGTTGAACAGGTTAGTGAAGACTGTGCTTAGTTGGCCTGCACAGTATTTTAGGACCTTTCCGGGAACTCCGTCTGGTCCTGGTGCTTTGCGAGGGTTAATGCTGCTGAGGGCCCGCCTAACCTCGTGTTCGCTTAGCACCAGTGCATGTGATGCAGTGTCCATAAGTTCAGTGGGGGGTTGGGGAATGGGTCCCTCATCAAACCGTGCAAAGAATTTGTTGAGGTCATCAGGGAGGGTTGGGTTGTGAGAGCTGGGCAGACAGGGGTTGGTGCTCTTGTAGTCGGTGTAGGATTTGATGCCCTGCCACATGCGTCTGGGGTCAGAGTCCACAAAGTGCTGCTCTAGTTTTTCTTTATAGGAGCGCTTAGCTTCCCTGATGCCCCTCTTCAGGTTGGCCCTGGCTACTGTGTAGGCTGCCTGGTCGCCGGAGTGAAAAGCCTTGTCTCTGATTGCCAGCAGGTTCTGGACTTGTCTGTTCATCCAGGGCTTGCGATTTGGAAAGGTGCGAATGGTCTTGTGGGTGGTAACATTGTCTACACAGAAGCTAATGTAATCCAGAACAGAAGATGCATATGTATTTAGGTCTGATTGTCTATCCAAGGTAGAGATCGAATTAAAAAGTTCTCAGTCAGTGTCCTCAAAACAGTCTTGCAAGCATTCAATAGCTCCTTCAGGCCAGACTCTGATGATCTGGCTAGTGGGCTTTGACCTGGCAATGAGAGGCTTATATGCAGGGGTTAAGAACAGAGGAATGTGGTCGCAGTGTCCGAGGTGGGGGGAGGGGGATGCCTTGTATCCTTTGGCAATGTTACAGTAAACAACGTCTAGTGTATTCTTTCCTCTGGTTGGAAAATCCACAAACTGATAGAATTTAGGCAGAACAGACTTCAATTTAGCATGGTTAAAGTCTCTAGCTATAATGAACACAGCATCGGGGTGAGAGTTTTGCAAGTCGCTGATGCTGTCATAAAGTTTGCTCAGTGCCATCTTAGCGTTAGCTTGGGGAGGAATGTAAACAGTGAGGAGAAACACCACGGTGAATTCTCTTGGAAGATGAAACGGTCTACATTGCAAAGAAATAAACTTCAAATCCAGAGAGCAATGTTGTTCTGTGATAATAACAGAGGTACACCAAGAGTTACTCACGTAAGTACACACAACTCCACCTTTGTCCTTGCCGGAGTTAGCAGTTCGGTCAGCCCGGTATACAGTCCAGCCGGCAATCTGAATAGCCGAGTCGGGGATGTTAGCATTTAGCCATGTCTCCATGAAGAGTAGGGCACAGCTGTTCCACTTCTGTGTCGAGATCCTAAGTCTCAACTCGTCCATCTTGCTGGTTAGGGACTGGGTGTTCGCGAGGACTAAGCTGGGGAGTGGAGGTTTGTGAAGGCAGTTCTTCAGCCTCATCTGGATGCCGCCTCTCTTACCCCGCTTCTTTCTCCTATATCTCCTCCGACGATGGTATGACTTGGATCGATTGTTTACCCACGTAGGCACAGTGGTTCTAAGTAGTTCTTCAGGGATATCCGTGGGTGGTGGAGGAATAAAGCCTTTCAGTCCAATATCGGTGAGTTCTTCCAGACTGTAAACAATGCATGCTCTCACTGATTGTAGACTGTTGCTAATCCTTACTAAAACAAGGTTAAAAACGATAAAGTAAAATAAAAAGTTGCATCTGTTTTGGGAGCTCTGGGCCGCAGCAACTATGTGCGCCGCCATCTTGAATCTGTATTTTTGTATCCTTGTTGCTCTGATTCATCCTATCCGCAGAGGCACACGCCAGCTGGTAAGCAGCTTGCAACTCCTCTTTCATCTTTGTCACATACTTTAAATGTGATGCAAATGACGTGTCAGATGAAACACTAAAGCAAACATCAACAGGGAGCCGAGCCTCCCGACCAAACATCAAGAAATAGGGTGAGTACCCGGTAGCCTCATTAGGAGTGCAATTATACGCATGCACCAAATGTGCTATATGCTGACTCCACTTTGACTTTTGATGTGACTCTAGGGTGCCCAAAATATCTAACAAAGTCCTATTGAACCTCTCAGGTTGTGGGTCACCCTGTGTGTGGTAAGGCAAGGCAAGGCAAGTTTATTTATATAGCACATTTCATACACAGTGGCAGTTCAGTGTGCTTTACAGAAGTAAAAGCAAAACAGTAAACAATAGAGAATAAAATTACATAAAATAAATGGGAAGAAATATAATAAGGAGACGTCCTCGACTTTTTCACACCCAACATGGTCAACATCTCAGTCACCAGTCTACTCTCGAAATCCCTACCCTGGTCGGAGTGGATACAGGTGGGCAAGCCATAATGAATAAAATATCTCTCCCAGAGAATCCTTGCCACTGTGACAGCTGTCTGGTCCTTAGTAGGAAAGGCTTGTGCATAACGTGTGAAATGGTCAGTGACGACCAACACATTGCAAACATTTCGAGAGTCAGGCTCAGTCGAAAGAAAATCTATGCACACCATGGGTCCAGAACTCTGTATGTGGGAAAGAGGAGCAGCCCTCTGAGGCAACGTTTTCCGCTTGATGCAGCGCTCACATGTCTTACAGTATTTCTCTGCATCAAGCTTCATACGAGGCCAGTAAAACCTGTCCCGAACCAGACTGTATGACTTGTCAAACCCCAAGTGGCCACTATTGTCGTGCAGCAGCTTAAAAACCAGACCATGGAATTGCTTAGGGAGCACCAGTTGTCTCACACACTGACCACCCCGCTTAACAGTCCTGTATAGCAGTCCCTTGTCAATAGACAGCTTTGCCCACTCCTTTTTCAGGATCTTAACATCAGGATGCCGTGTCAGGATACTACTAGCAGGCTTCTTCAGACTTATAGCTTGCCAGACATCTCCTATAACAGGGTCGCTTTTCTGAGCTTCTTGAAGCTCACTAGAACTAAAAGTAGGCAACTGATCAGGTGCTACAGCAGCAACATGACAGAATGCTGTTGGAACAGCTGACTCATGGCTGCAAAGCTGATCAGCAACCTGGGGGAATGAAGAACAACCAGCTCTCTGTGTGGCCACCACCTGACAAATAGCTCGCACTCCAGGGGTAGGAATCTCTCGCCACTCATCTTCAGGGGACAGACTGACATGAGGGCATCGCGACAGTGCGTCAGCATCCATGTTCCTCCGCCCAGGCCTGTACTTCAGGCTGAAGTCGTAAGTGGACAATGCCGACAACCAGCGATGACCAGTGGCATCCAATGTGGCAGACTTGGTTATATAAGTCAGGGGGTTGTTGACCGTCCTGACTTCAAAACTGGCTCCATAAAGGTAGTCATGCAGCCGATCCACAATAGCCCACTTCAAAGCTAAAAACTCCAGTTTGTGAGCTGGGTAATTCCTCTCTGAAGGGGAAAGACTATGACTGATGAATGCCACAGGACGCAATCCTTCAATGTACTCTTGATAAAGGACACCACCTAGACCATCCAGGCTTGCATCCACATGCAAAACATATGGCTTTTGGGGGTCTGCAAAAGCTAGCACCGGGGCCTGAGTTGACCTTGACTTCAGCTCCTGAAAAGCGGACTCGCACTGATCGCTCCATCTAGGGCCAAAAGGTTCAGAGGGCCGGAAAGATGGTTTCGAGTCAGCAGCCTGTGAACTCGAGCTCTTCTTCCAAGGCAGACAGCCCTGCAGCAACTCGTTCAGCGGTCGGCATAATGTGGAAAAACCCTTCACAAAACAACAGTAATATCCACAAAAACCCAAGAATGACTGTAGCTCAGTGACAGTCTGTGGTCGAGGACATGAAACAACAGCCTCTATTTTGGAGGGGTTAGTGGCTATGCCATCCTGTTGTAGGTGTAATTAATGATTTTGTGTATTCAAGATTGGATAAGTGATCAATCTTTAATAATTACATGAAATCAGTCTCATTAAAATTTGAAGGTTAATAAATAAAATGAATCAACCCTATTGAATCGTTTAATTTAACTCATTTGAATTGAATCATGGCGGCACGGTGGTGTAGTGGTTAGCGCTGTCGCCTCACAGCAAGAAGGTCCTGGGTTCGAGCCCCGGGGCCGGCGAGGGCCTTTCTGTGTGGAGTTTGCATGTTCTCCCCGTGTCCGCGTGGGTTTCCTCTGGGTGCTCCGGTTTCCCCCACAGTCCAAAGACATGCAGGTTAGGTTAACTGGTGACTCTAAATTGACCGTAGGTGTGAGTATGAGTGTGAATGGTTGTCTGTCTATGTGTCAGCCCTGTGATGACCTGGCAACTTGTCCAGGGTGTACCCTGCCTTTCGCCCGTAGTCAGCTGGGATAGGCTCCAGCTTGCCTGCGACCCTGTAGAAGGATAAAGCGGCTAGAGATAATGAGATGAGATGAGATGAGAATTGAATCATACCATAGAATCAGTCTCATTTGAATCGTTTGAAGTGAATCATTCAATGAATCGTTCAATGAATCATTTAGTGAATCAGTGAATCATTTAATGAATCATACTAGACTAGACTAGACAGACTAGACCCATGGGTCGTATACCGCAAATACTTCAGGTCACTGATACCTTCGAGCGACGATAATGGACCAAATGGCGAGATATCTAATGTAGTTGTACATGCTAAATGCACCACTACCCACATGCTAGAACAGTTACAAAAATTCAGAGTCACCGAGGAAGAACTGGGTGGTAAAACACATCAGAAAAGGTTCCTTGGGGGTTTAATTATCAGTGCATCTGCCATTGGATCCTTGTTCTCTATTGGTCTCTCTGCAGCCAACACAGTCAGTTTGAATACACTGAAAAAGGAAGTTAGCATTCTCCAAAATGAAATGCCAGAGATCCAAGAGAAACTGCTTATCCAACAAGACAAGCTGCAGGGCTTAGGCAAATCCCTGCAGGGAACTATACTAACCGTTAACATGCATACTGATCTAATCTATAACACTATGCAGACTGTAGACAAATTGGCTGGAAGAATCAAGAACGAGATCAAATATGTCAGAGAAATAAGGGATTTAATGCAAGACCTGCTTAGAGAAGTAGGTGACTCAATTAGTTCCCTGAGTAGTGGCAAGGTCCCATCGTATCTCACACCCCTTAGCTTGGTGGAGAATATACAGTGGGGCAAAAAAGTATTTAGTCAGTCACCAACTGTGCAAGTTCTCCCACTTAAAAAGATGAGAGAGGCCTGTAATTTTCATCGTAGGTATACCTCAACTATGAGAGACAAAATGAGAAAAAAAAAAATCCAGAAAATCACATTGTCTGATTTTTAAAGAATTTATTTGCAAATTATGGTGGAAAATAAGTATTTGGTCAATAACAAAAGTTCATCTCAATACTTTGTTATATACCCTTTGTTGGCAATGACAGAGGTCAAACGTTTTCTGTAAGTCTTCACAAGGTTTTCACACACTGTTGCTGGTATTTTGGCCCATTCCTCCATGCAGATCTCCTCTAGAGCAGTGATGTTTTGGGGCTGTTGCTGGGCAACACGGACTTTCAACTCCCTCCAAAGATTTCCTATGGGGTTGAGATCTGGAGACTGGCTAGGCCACTCCAGGACCTTGAAATGCTTCTTACGAAGCCACTCCTTCGTTGCCTGGGCGGTGTGTTTGGGATCATTGTCATGCTGAAAGACCCAGCCACGTTTCATCTTCAATGCCCTTGCTGATGGAAGGAGGTTTTCACTCAAAATCTCACGATACATGGCCCCATTCATTCTTTCCTTTACACGGATCAGTCGTCCTGGTCCCTTTGCAGAAAAACAGCCCCAAAGCATGATGTTTCCACCCCCATGCTTCACAGTAGGTATGGTGTTCTTTGGATGCAACTCAGCATTCTTTCTCCTCCAAACACGACAAGTTGAGTTTTTACCAAAAAGTTCTATTTTGGTTTCATCTGACCATATGACATTCTCCCAATCCTCTTCTGGATCATCCAAATGCTCTCTAGCAAGCTTCAGATGGGCCTGGACATGTACTGGCTTAAGCAGGGGGACACGTCTGGCACTGCAGGATTTGAGTCCCTGGCGGCGTAGTGTGTTACTGATGGTAGCCTTTGTTACTTTGGTCCCAGCTCTCTGCAGGTCATTCACTAGGTCCCCCCGTGTGGTTCTGGGATTTTTGCTCACCGTTCTTGTGATCATTTTGACCCCACGGGGTGAGATCTTGCGTGGAGCCCCAGATCGAGGGAGATTATCAGTGGTCTTGTATGTCTTCCATTTTCTAATAATTGCTCCCACAGTTGATTTCTTCACACCAAGCTGCTTACCTATTGCAGATTCAGTCTTCCCAGCCTGGTGCAGATCTACAATTTTTGTTTCTGGTGTCTTTTGACAGCTCGTTGGTCTTGGCCATAGTGGAGTTTGGAGTGTGACTGTTTGAGGTTGTGGACAGGTGTCTTTTATACTGATAACGAGTTCAAACAGGTGCCATTAATACAGGTAATGAGTGGAGGACAGAGGAGCCTCTTAAAGAAGTTGTTACAGGTCTGTGAGAGCCAGAAATCTTGCTTGTTTGTAGGTGACCAAATACTTATTTTACCGAGGAATTTACCAATTAATTCATTAAAAATCCTACAATGTGATTTCCTGGATTCTTTCCCTCCATTCTGTCTCTCATAGTTGAAGTGTACCTATGATGAAAATTACAGGCCTCTCTCATCTTTTTAAGTGGGAGAACTTGCACAATTGGTGGCTGACTAAATACTTTTTTGCCCCACTGTACTACAATCCACTACTACTACTAGAGACGTGCATTCCTCGCAAATACACCTGGCATATAGTCTCGGTAGTGCTATCCCCATTTTTGTGAGTCCACAAGATTTCGAGATACCGTAGGTTTCATACTAAATCTACCCATCATTGAGAGAAACAACATATATAGACTCAAGTCTGTCCTCAACGTGGGTTTCTGGAAAGACAATGTTCGCATACACATTCAAACACCACCCATGGTAGCATACCATGACGACAACCCCTCTGTCTATTTTATTCCCAACCTAGAGATGTGCACCTCCACTAAAGACATCCACTGGGTCTGCCCAAGCAACCCATTTATTAGAGACACTACGGATCGCCTGTGCGGTCTGAGGGCGAAAGCGCCCGAACAAACGTGTGTAGGTCAAATGTCCGCAAAGGACGAGGATATGGAAACTAGAGTAGAAAGAGCTGGTAGTCGGTGGGTTGTTAAAACTCCAAAAACTGAAATCTTGATGTCATACAACCAGCACCACAAAGCCACAAGAATGAAAATCCCAAACCAAACGATGTTCCTTAGTGTACCACAGGGAGCCATCATTCACATAGGTGACATCACCCTACACCATCTTAGTACTGACAGGTACGATTCGGAGATTGAGATGATAGACGCCTTCGAAGGTTATGATCTTGAGATCAGTAACACCCTCCAACAACAATTGCTGGTTGAAGGGACCAAAATGGTGAAATTTAGTTTAGGTCAGAATGGAGTTTCGACCATAGTCTCCCAAAACCGGGTCAGAGGGTCACTTGACCTCGAATCTGCCCTAAGTCTGATTGTTTTGGGACTTCTTCTCTGTGGCTGGGTCTTTTCTGCTGATATCGCATGCATGCTACACAAACGAATAGCGACGCTATACGCCAAGCTGGATAAAGGGGTCTGCGTTCCTGACAGCTTCAGCCATAGTAGCGCACGCTTTCTGGCCAAACCACCTGTTGCCATTACCGTGCCAGAAGATTAGGTTAACCCCTAACCACTAACACTTCTTTTCTCTACTCCACTTCCTCTCTTTCCTTGTTTTATTATTTTCTTTGAGTAGGAAATGAAGTATATATATGTAGTGTTCACTGAAATGAAGTATATATGTAGTCTTCACTGGAAAAATATGTAACGTTCACTGTTGAACTTTGAGGTAACCCTAATCTAGTTAGATAGTGATTATCTGCCCAAGTGCCTATGGTGATTGTATGCTCAAATGCCTCTACCTCCAACTGTCTCACTGGAACTCACAAGTTTACACAGTCTTCACAGGACACCATGAACTGTACGGAACAAGTCTACCTCAAGGACTATGGACACGGCGATGATGCGGTACGGTGCTCTCAGTGCTACGACTCCGTCATACCCCTGAGACCAAAAGGGGGAATGTAGGTATCATGCGCCATCTTGTGTCTAAGAACTACAACTCCCAGCCAACTTCCGCGTTGACTACATCACGCCTGGGCGGGATCACGTACATCATTCCTCAGGTTTCACATAAGAGACTTGGAAGACCGCGTTTTCCTTTGTCTCTAAGTCTGATCCCGAGTGGAACGGACCTAAGAAGAGACACTCATCATCAAGTTCAAGTTCAAGTGTACTTTATTGTCAAAAATCTATGTAACAGGGTTAGCACAGAAGTTTGAAATTGCGTTTGACCAGTCTCCAATGTGCAAGTTTAACTAAGCATACATATACTATTGATAAAAATCACCCACCCACACACACACACACACACTGCAGTAAAACACACACCCACTGCAGTGAAAACACACACACACACACTGTGCAATAATAAGACATACTGATGGACAATAAATACACACACACACACACAGCAGCAGCAGCAGCAGAGAGTACAATCAGTCGTCGTATAGGTAGAGTCCTGCAGTATAGATGCAGTATATAAGGTGCGAAGGGTAAGGTGCAAGGGCATGGTGAATAAATGTTCATGGAATGTTCTTGGTATCTTTGGAATGTTCATGTAGTTTTCCTCAGTGAGTTAAGGAGTCTGACAGCTTGTGGAAAGAAGCTGTTTCCCAGTCTGCTTGTGCAGCACCGCACGCTGCGGTAGCGCTTCCCTGACTGCAGTAAGGAGAACAGTTTATGTGCTGGGTGAGTGGGGTCTTTGATAATGTTCATCGCTCTCTTGGAACAGTGTGAAGTGTACAGGTCCTGAATGGCTGGTAAGGGTGACCTGATAATCTTTTCTGCTGTCCTCACCACCCTCTGCAGCGCCTTCTTGTCTGCAGCTAGACAGCTGCCATGCCAGACAGAGACGCTGCTGGTCAGGATGCTCTCAATGGCACCCCTGTAGAATGTGGTGAGTGCAGATGTGGGGAGGTCGGCTCTTCTCATCCTCCGCAGGAAGTGGAGTCGTGTCTGCGCCTTCTTGACCAGGGCGGTGGTGTTGGTAGTCCATGAGAGGTCATCTGTGATGTGCACTCCTAGAAACTTTGTGCTTTTCACAGACTCCACTGCACTGCCATTGATGATCAGTGGGATGTGTGTTGGTTGTTTTTTCCTGAAGTCCACAGTAATTTCTTTTGTTTTGTTGACGTTGAGACGCAGATTGTTCCTCTCACACCAGTTGATGAGTAGCTGTACCTCCTCTCTGTATGCTGAGTCATCGTTGTCTTTGATGAGGCCCACCACTGTTGTGTCATCTGCAAATTTGATGATGTGATTCGTTTCAAATCTGGCACAGCAGTCGTGAGTCATCAGCGTGAACAGCAGGGGGGACAGCACACATCCTTGCGGCACCCCGGTGTTTATGATGGTGGTCGCTGAGGAGTTGTTTCCAACTCTGACTGTCTGCGGTCTGTTTGTTAGAAAGTCCAGCAGCCAGTTGCACAGTGAAGTGCTGATGCCTATTTCACTCAGCTTGTTCACCAGATGTTGGGGGATGACAGTGTTGAACGCAGAGCTGAAGTCAATGAACAGCATCCGCACGTGACTGTTTTTGTTCTCCAGATGAGCCAGGCAGAGGTGGAGTGCTATTGCTATGGCGTCATCAGTGGAGCGCTTGGGGCGGTAGGCAAATTGGTATGGATCCAGAGTAGTGGGGAGGGTGGATGTTAAGTGGGCTTTAACCAGTCTCTCAAAGCACTTCATCGTGATGGGAGTGAATGCTATGGGTCTATAGTCGTTCAGTGATGATGCTGGTGACTTCTTGGGTAGTGGTACAATAGTGGTGGCTTTAAAACTTGCTGGTATGATGGCTTGATTCAGAGAGATGTTGTAGATATCTGTGAGGACTTCCGTGAGTGAGTTCGCACAGTCTCTGAGCAAGCGCCCGGGTATGTTGTCTGGGCCTGCAGCTTTCCTGGGGTTCACCTTGAGTATGGTCCTCCTCACGTCTGCTGAGTCCAGTTGAAGTGTTGTGCTGTCTGGGTTGACGGGGGTTTTTGTAGGTGTTGTAGTGTTATTTTCTTCAAACCGGCTGAAGAAAGTGTTCAGTGAGTTGAGGAAGTCTGTGTTGTCCTCACACGGTGGGGGGGATGGTTTGTAGTCTGTGACTGACTGGATGCCTTGCCACAGGCGTCTTGGGTCCTTCGTATCAGTGAAGTGCGAATTGATTTTTTGTCCATATGCACGCTTGGCTGCTCTCACGCCGCGGTGCAAGTTGGCCCTGGCAGACTTTAGGGCCTCCTTGTCCCCAGACCTGAAAGCAACGTTGCGTGCCCTTAGGAGCTCACGTACCTCCCTGGTGAACCAGGGTTTTTCGTTTGCTCTCACTGTAATGTCCTTGGTGACGGTTACATCTTCCATGCATTTTGTTATGTATCCAGTTACAGAGTCTGTGTATTCGGTGAGGTTGACGTCCTGGTTGGTGGTGGCCGCCTCCCTGAAAACAGACCAGTCTGTGCGTTCAAAACAGTCCTGTAGAGCTGCTATGGAGCCCTCTGGCCAGGCCCTGATCTGTTTCACAGTTGGCTTGCTTCTCGTCAACAGAGGTCTGTAGGCTGGGATTAGCATAACAGAGAGATGGTCTGATGAACCCAGTTGGGGGTGGGGAACAGCTCTGAAGGCATGTCTGATGTTGGTGTATACCTGGTCAAGTGTGTTCTCTCCCCTTGTTGCAAAGTTCACACACTTGTGGTAGTGTGGCATTACTGATTTCAAATTGGCCTGATTAAAATCGCCAGCGATTATGCAGACCGAGTCCGGGTGTGTGTTTTGTAGTGTACTCACAGACGTCTGAACCGCGCGTTTCATCCTCTATCTAACCCTGATCAAGTTAGAACTCGGAAACATGCGATCATCAACTCAAGCGAGTTAATAAACCGGTTTGCAAGTATTACTTTTCTTTTAAGGCGTATGCGACTGCGAGCAAAAGCAGTTTTCTGAAGAGCTCTTCTCTTTTCTTTCTTTTAAATCCGTGCACGGTGTTGAACAAAGACTTTTCGTCTTATCAACTACGAAGATCACCAAAGAAAGCTTCAGAACTTCTCTCTCCCTCACCAAAGACTTCCGACCTCAGGAAGCGCGCGCAACTTCCTCGAGCTTCCAACTTCAGACAGAAGACGAACTTCCTTTGCAGTAAGAAGGCATTGGGCAGAAGTTTAAGTCTTAGGAATTAGTTATTCACTTAATGTGAAGTTATATGAAGTTAAATGAAGTGTATACACTGAATTTTGGTTCTCTATCATTTGTTTGTTGATTTAAAATTGGTTAATCCATAAGTTTTGCATGTTCTCTCTCTTTTTAACATTTTAATTTCCCTACTCACCCATATTTTGACCTCATTAAGATTTCAGCAAATTAAATAATACTAAAACTAGGGGGTTTAGCTGTTTGAAAAGTCTTTGTCTCCAAGGAGGGCTTTCACCACGTGTTCACAGGCCCAAGCAGGCCCTGACCGCATGCTTAAGCTAGCAAGGCAGAGCTAACTCTTTTGTTCTAGAAAGGAAACATGTGGCAAACCCCTCCTCCTCCCCTTTTTTCCAAGAGGTCCTGTATCTCATCTTTGAATAAGATCCTAAATCCTGATTTTAATTCAACCTTGATAGCAATTCTCCTGTCTCCATTTAAAGCCATATAGACTACAGATGACTGAATGTATTTTAATCATTAATTTCTGGTTTTTGACACACATAGTTTATTAGGCCAAAGCACATGTTAGCTTTCTCTTTGTCTGTTAGCCACAAAGCTAATCATGTGGCGACCCCCATATTAGGCCAAAGCACATGTTAGCTAGCCTTTTGTCTAGTGTAGCCACATAGCTAATCACTTGGCCACACACACACACACATACCAAGATTGCAGATAACACACCCTGGCCCGTCCTGGCACGGACCAAATTCTTTGAACTTAACTCCTTCCCCCACGCACACACGCATACCAAGATTGCAGATAACAAAATTCCTGTGTCTCACATAGCTCACAAGCTAAAACTGCTTATACACCCCCCCCCCCCCACACACACACTCTGTTTACAGAAGATTTCATATACTCATTGAGTGTGGATGCGACAGTTTGTAAGAAGGAGCCCAGGAGCCTCCTGCAGGATGATGCCAGCTGGGGGGCCAGGCTCCACCACCTCACTTGACTGACTCAGTTGTAGGGTGAGGAGGATGCACAGGATTCCGAGGGAGTCCATTCTGTAACATACAGAAGGATTTTCTTTTATTTTATTGGGTTGATAAATATGATCGGGAGTGTTAGCATACGCTTAAAGATAAGTGATGCATACAAGCTAAGTAGACAGGATGGGCCTAGCTATCGTCCACCCCCTTTTTGAGTGAGGACTGTTCAAAAAGTTTGCTTCGATTATTATGGACCCATCGATATGAGAGCGTTTGATTAGGTCGGGGTGTCCTAATGTGATACACGGCGGGGAACGGTTTTCCCACGATCGAAAGGTCTCAACCAGGATGGTAGGAACTTCTTCGAGACGCCTACCGGCTTGGTAAAATTGAAGTAGAGGACTTTGTCGCCTATTTGGTATTCGTGACGGGAGACTTTCCGATCGTATTAGGCCTTTTGTCCTTTCACGCTTGTTTCGAGATTCTTTTGGGCCCATGCAAAGGTGGATTGTAGGTGGCGTTGTAGGTCGCTGACATATTGATGTGCGGTGTATGCAGTAGTGACGCTCATGTCCTCTGGTCTGTATAGAAGATGCAGTGGGAGAACCATTTCTCACCCAGTCATCATCTCAAAAGGTGTGACTCCAGTGGTGCGATGAGGGGTGGACCTGATGGCCCTTAGCACCAAGGGAAGTTTCACATCCCAAATTTTACCATGGTGGGTGACATACTCTTGCAGCATGCTCACAATGGTTTGATTGGCTCGTTCAACCTGACCAGAGGATTGAGGGTGGTACGCGATATGGAATTTCGCCTCGATGCCTAACATGTTCCACAGCGCAGCCATTACACCAGCAGTGAAATGGGTGCCCTTGTCTGAGTCAATGGATAGAGGAAGGTTTTTCAAAGAATTGTGGCCACTAGGGAGAATCGCGATGTCGGGTGTTTCGACACCGGACTCGGTGTGCAAAGACATGAACTGAAGTTCATCAGAAATTTGATCTCGCGTGGCACTTGGTTGATCAGTGTTCACACTAATCTCATTGCAACGAGTTTGTGCATGTTTTGTGGGATCCAACGACTGTGGGATTTTGATTTGTGTAAAGCTGACTAAGTTTATATTGCAGGGCTTGGTTGGGATTGAGTTGCCTTATGAGAGCCGTGTGTCAGAGATGGTGGTGAAGACTGTAGCGCACATGAGAGGTGCGTTTTGTGTGTTTGCCTTCGCCACCAGGGGGGGCCCTACATCCTGACCCTCGCCTGCTGTTTCAGAGGGATCTCCTCCCCCTTTCACGAGATCTACTCGTGGTTCCTGGCCTAGTCATGCCAGTGGGTAACTTTTGTCATTTTTCTCGGGCTCTTTGGTTTTATCGGTTGAGGAATTTGACTGTTGTAACAGTTTCCTAAATTCAGCCAAGCAGGCCTTCAAAGAGTCCAGTTCTGAGTGGGACTCGTCAGGTTGGTCCAAGTCACTGTGTTGTTCATTTCTACCCTTATGTTTAGAGCTACGGTCGGAACGCTTCTGCCGTTTCTGGCCAGAGCGGGGATGACGGTCTTGCTGCCAACCGCTTTGTTCCTTATGACCCTTTTTACATGATGGGCGGTTGCCATAGTCACTATGACCTTGCCATCGGTCTCTCCTGGCCTTACCTTGCCGATTCTCCCATTCACCTTGGTGATGGCTCGGCAAGGATCGGGCTGGACCGGGAGTTTTCCAGGTGGGTCTCCCTTTCGGTGCTTCACCTCCTTCTAAGGTTAGCGGGGGCTTGTCCTCACCCTGGAGGCTAAGGACTCTGGGATCATCATCGTTTCCGTTTGCAGTTTTGACAATGGTCTCCCAGGTCATTTGGGATAGCTGCCTAGTTTCCTTCATCGAGTAGCAATTTTGCTGACACATCAGTGTGACTTGAGTCCACACACTTGGGTGGAGGTTATGTAAGAAAAGGGATTTGAAGCCCCTATCTTCTTCTAAACCCGGTGCATTGCTACCCTGAAAGTAGGCGGTACGTAGCCATCTATAATATTCACGAGGCGCCTCAGACCATTTCTGTTTGATTTGTATTGCACACAACGTTGTGGAGGTTTCATCCGTGTATGGCACATATTCTTCCCTCATGTAATTGCGAAGTTTTGAATAACTATCGCGAACGTTTGGTGGTAGTGTGTCTAAAAAGGCACGGACGCTACCACTGGAGGTCTTCCAGACCAGTTTAAGCTTCTCTCGCGTTGTGGCTCGTGGTAGGTCCATCAGGCATCAGTCAATTTCTCGTAAATAATCATTTACGATGGTTCTTTTATTATTGGGATCGAATCGCTCAATATCTTTGGCAAGTAGGTCAATTTGCTGTATGCGGAGGGCTTGGTGTGCGTCTTTACGCGACCCCCTTCGCTCTCCTGAGTGCTCACTATCTGAGCTACTCTGGAATTGCTCCCGTTCCGCACAAGAGTCATAATCTGATTCACCCGAAGGTGGATCAGGGAAGCTGTAGCGCACTGACCTGGGTGTGCTACGGGCCTGGGCTCGGGATGAGCGCAGGGTGACTCCACCCTGGCTAGACGACGATGGAGTCGTGTAGCGAGTTGATGGAGGTTGGCGGGGCGCCTAGTGCTCGACCAGGTAATCCTCGGTGTCCAGTTCGGACGCCTCTTCCCGCTCCAAGCTTTGATGCATGGTTGGGGGTCTCTCGCGCCCCTCGCACCCTTCTTTGGGGTTCTGCTCCTTGGCAGCCCTTCCGGCGCCTTTCTCGGCTTTCTCTAGCCTTTCGGCGCACTCATCGAGGGAGTCCTTCAAGAGGCTACGCTCCCTAGATAAATCATTGACCTCGGCTGTCAGCTCGGCGTTGCTGGTGGTCAGCCTGTCAACCTTTCCGCGCAGGGACCTGATCTCTTGATCAGCATCCTGGAAGTGTAACAAGAATAGTTTACCTAGTGCATCTTGGACACTGATTGTTGTTCTCTTTGGATCTCTCATTTGTGCTATTGAGTTGATTATGTTAGCTTGGCAATCATGTCGACTCATGCCCCTAATGGTTGCCCTATCGGAGTCAGAGCAGTGAATGAGGTCTGCGATGATCTCATAAAGGGACACGTCTTGCTCGTTGTCTTCAGTCTCTGAGACACGAGGGGATGCCATTTTATTTAGATTGGGTATTGGGTAATTAACCAATCAATGAGTTAATTATTAATCAATTAGGATTAATTAATATTAACTATGTAATTAATTAATTAACAAGGTTTCATTGTTTGGAGATGTTCTCTTATCCTAAGTTATCAATAGGTTGTTAGAATTTGTGATATGGTTATCACACTCCTGTTAACCGTTTTAACACACCTGGGGATATACTTAGCAGTACTGAATCTGTTGTAACAATACTCAAGAAGTCGACAAACCAATCACCTCACACGGGGCACCAATTATGTAGGTGTAATTAATGATTTTGTGTATTCAAGATTGGATAAGTGATCAATCTTTAATACTTACATGAAATCAGTCTCATTAAAATTTGAAGGTTAAAAATTAAAATGAATCAACCCTATTGAATTGTTTAATTTAACTCATTTGAATTGAATCATACCATAGAATCAGTCTCATTTGAATCGTTTGAAGTGAATCATTCAATGAATCGTTCAATAAATCATTTAGTGAATCAGTGAATCATTTAGTGAATCATACCATTGATCCTGGGTAAATTACCAGACAGCTAAACATGGTATCTTCAAATTATTATTGATCACTTACCATATTACAAATTTTCTACACCTTTCCTTAAATTCTTTGCGATTGGGCAACTTAAAAAGTATTAGAACAGCAGATAGACACCACACAATTTCAATAATAATGGAGTTTATTATAACAAAGAATTTAAAATAAAAATTTTAATAAAAAGAAAAGGAAAAATTGAACAATTTAATAGCAGCAGAATTGAAATCTTCTGTAAACAGAGTGTGTGTGTGTGGGGGGGGGGTGTATAAGCAGTTTTAGCTTGTGAGCTATGTGAGACACAGGAATTTTGTTATCTGCAATCTTGGTATGCGTGTGTGCGTGGGGGAAGGAGTTAAGTTCAAAGAATTTGGTCCGTGCCAGGATGGGCCAGGGTGTGTTATCTGCAATCTTGGTATGTGTGTGTGTGTGTAGCCGAGTGATTAGCTATGTGGCTACACTAGACAAAAGGCTAGCTAACATGTGCTTTGGCCTAATATGGAGGTCGCCACGTGATTAGCTTTGTGGCTAACAGACAAAGAGAAAGCTAACATGTGCTTTGGCCTAATAAACTATGTTTGTCAAAAACCAGAAATTAATGATTAAAATACATTCAGTCATCTGTAGTCTATATGGCTTTAAATGGAGACAGGAGAATTGCTATCAAGGTTGAATTAAAATCAGGACTTAGGATCTTATTCAAAGATGAGATACAGGACCTCTTGGAAAAAAAGGGGAGGAGGAGGGGTTTGCCACATGTTTCCTTTCTAGAACAAAAGAGTTAGCTCTGCCTTGCTAGCTTAAGCATGCAGTCAGGGCCTGCTTGGGCCTGTGAACACGTGGTGAAAGCCCTCCTTGGAGACAAAGACTTTTCAAACAGCTAAACCCCCTAGTTTTAGTATTATTTAATTTGCTGAAATCTTAATGAGGTCAAAATATGGGTGAGTAGGGAAATTAAAATGTTAAAAGGAGAGAGAACATGCAAAACTTATGGATTAACCAATTTTAAATCAACAAACAAATGATAGAGAACCAAAATTCAGTGTATACACTTCATTTAACTTCATATAACTTCACATTAAGTGAATAACTAATTCCTGAGACTTAAACTTCTGCCCAATGCCTTCTTACTGCAAAGGAAGTTTGTCTTCTGTCTGAAGTTGGAAGCTCGAGGAAGTTGCACGCGCTTCCTGAGGTCAGAAGTCTTTGGTGAGGGAGAGAGAAGTTCTGAAGCTTTCTTTGGTGATCTTCGTAGTTGATAAGACGAAAAGTCTTTGTTCAACACCATGCACGGATTTAAAAGAAAGAAAAGAGAAGAGCTCTTCAGAAAACTGCTTTTGCTCGCAGTCGCATACGCCTTAAAAGAAAAGTAATACTTGCAAACCGGTTTATTAACTCGCTTGAGTTGATGATCGCATGTTTCCGAGTTCTAACTTGATCAGGGTTAGATAGAGGATGAAACGCGCAGTTCAGACGTCTGATAATGAGTGTCTCTTCTTAGGTCCGTTCCACTCGGGATCAGACTTAGAGACAAAGGAAAACGCGGTCTTCCAAGTCTCTTATGTGAAACCTGAGGAATGATGTACATGATCCCGCCCAGGCGTGACGTAGTCAACGCGGAATTTGGCTGGGAGTTGTAGTTCTTAGACACAAGATGGCGCATGATACCTACATTCCCCCTTTTGGTCTCAGGGGTATGACGGAGTCGTAGCACTGAGAGCACCGTACCGCATCATCACCGTGTCCATAGTCCTTGAGGTAGACTTGTTCCGTACAGTTCATGGTGTCCTGTGAAGACTGTGTAAACTTGTGAGTTCCAGTGAGACAGTTGGAGGTAGAGGCATTTGAGCATACAATCACCATAGGCACTTGGGCAGATAATCACTATCTAACTAGATTAGGGTTACCTCAAAGTTCAACAGTGAACGTTACATATTTTTCCAGTGAAGACTACATATATACTTCATTTCAGTGAACACTACATATATATACTTCATTTAATACTCAAAGAAAATAATAAAACAAGGAAAGAGAGGAAGTGGAGTAGAGAAAAGAAGTGTTAGTGGTTAGGGGTTAACCTAATCTTCTGGCACGGTAATGGCAACAGGTGGTTTGGCCAGAAAGCGTGCACTACTATGGCCGAAGCTGTCAGGAACGCAGACCCCTTTATCCAGCTTGGCATATAGCGTCGCTATTCGTTTGTGTAGCATGCATGCGATACCAGCAGAAAAGACCCAGCCACAGAGAAGAAGTCCCAAAACAATCAGACTTAGGGCAGATTCGAGGTCAAGTGACCCTCTGACCTGGTTTTGGGAGACTATGGTCGAAACTCCATTCTGACCTAAACTAAATTTCACCATTTTGGTCCCTTCAACCAGCAATTGTTGTTGGAGGGTGTTACTGATCTCAAGATCATAACCTTCGAAGGCGTCTATCATCTCAATCTCCGAATCGTACCTGTCAGTACTAAGATGGTGTAGGGTGATGTCACCTATGTGAATGATGGCTCCCTGTGGTACACTAAGGAACACCGTTTGGTTTGGGATTTTCATTCTTGTGGCTTTGTGGTGCTGGTTGTATGACATCAAGATTTCAGTTTTTGGAGTTTTAACAACCCACCGACTACCAGCTCTTTCTACTCTAGTTTCCATATCCTCGTCCTTTGCGGACATTTGACCTACACACGTTTGTTCGGGCACTTTCGCCCTCAGACCGCACAGGCGATCCGTAGTGTCTCTAATAAATGGGTTGCTTGGGCAGACCCAGTGGATGTCTTTAGTGGAGGTGCACATCTCTAGGTTGAGAATAAAATAGACAGAGGGGTTGTCGTCATGGTATGCTACCATGGGTGGTGTTTGTATGTGTATGCGAACATTGTCTTTCCAGAAACCCACGTTGAGGACAGACTTGAGTCTATATATGTTGTTTCTCTCAATGATGGGTAGATTTAGTATGAAACCTACGGTATCTCGAAATCTTGTGGACTCACAAAAATGGGGATAGCACTACCGAGACTATATGCCAGGTGTATTTGCGAGGAATGCACGTCTCTAGTAGTAGTAGTGGATTGTAGTATATTCTCCACCAAGCTAAGGGGTGTGAGATACGATGGGACCTTGCCACTACTCAGGGAACTAATTGAGTCACCTACTTCTCTAAGCAGGTCTTGCATTAAATCCCTTATTTCTCTGACATATTTGATCTCGTTCTTGATTCTTCCAGCCAATTTGTCTACAGTCTGCATAGTGTTATAGATTAGATCAGTATGCATGTTAACGGTTAGTATAGTTCCCTGCAGGGATTTGCCTAAGCCCTGCAGCTTGTCTTGTTGGATAAGCAGTTTCTCTCGGATCTCTGGCATTTCATTTTGGAGAATGCTAACTTCCTTTTTCAGCGTATTCAAACTGACTGTGTTGGCTGCAGAGAGACCAATAGAGAACAAGGATCCAATGGCAGATGCACTGATAATTAAACCCCCAAGGAACCTTTTCTGATGTGTTTTACCACCCAGTTCTTCCTCGGTGACTCTGAATTTTTGTAACTGTTCTAGCATGTGGGTAGTGGTGCGTTTAGCATGTACAACTACATTAGATATCTCGCCATTTGGTCCATTATCGTCACTCGAAGGTATCAGTGACCTGAAGTATTTGCGGTATACGACCCATGGGTCTAGTCTGTCTAGTCTAGTCTAGTATGATTCATTAAATGATTCACTGATTCACTAAATGATTCATTGAATGATTCATTGAATGATTCACTTCAAATGATTCAAATGAGACTGATTCTATGGTATGATTCAATTCTCATCTCATCTCATCTCATTATCTCTAGCCGCTTTATCCTTCTACAGGGTCGCAGGCAAGCTGGAGCCTATCCCAGCTGACTACGGGCGAAAGGCGGGGTACACCCTGGACAAGTCGCCAGGTCATCACAGGGCTGACACATAGACAGACAACCATTCACACTCATACTCACACCTACGGTCAATTTAGAGTCACCAGTTAACCTAACCTGCATGTCTTTGGACTGTGGGGGAAACCGGAGCACCCAGAGGAAACCCACGCGGACACGGGGAGAACATGCAAACTCCACACAGAAAGGCCCTCGCCGGCCCCGGGGCTCGAACCCAGGACCTTCTTGCTGTGAGGCGACAGCGCTAACCACTACACCACCGTGCCGCCATGATTCAATTCAAATGAGTTAAATTAAACGATTCAATAGGGTTGATTCATTTTAATTATTAACCTTCAAATTTTAATGAGACTGATTTCATGTAATTATTAAAGATTGATCACTTATCCAATCTTGAATACACAAAATCATTAATTACACCTACAACAGGATGGCATAGCCACTAACCCCTCCAAAATAGAGGCTGTTGTTTCATGTCCTCGACCACAGACTGTCACTGAGCTACAGTCATTCTTGGGTTTTTGTGGATATTACTGTTGTTTTGTGAAGGGTTTTTCCACATTATGCCGACCGCTGAACGAGTTGCTGCAGGGCTGTCTGCCTTGGAAGAAGAGCTCGAGTTCACAGGCTGCTGACTCGAAACCATCTTTCCAGCCCTCTGAACCTTTTGGCCCTAGATGGAGCGATCAGTGCGAGTCCGCTTTTCAGGAGCTGAAGTCAAGGTTAACTCAGGCCCCGGTGCTAGCTTTTGCAGACCCCCAAAAGCCATATGTTTTGCATGTGGATGCAAGCCTGGATGGTCTAGGTGGTGTCCTTTATCAAGAGTACATTGAAGGATTGCGTCCTGTGGCGTTCATCAGTCATAGTCTTTCCCCTTCAGAGAGGAATTACCCAGCTCACAAACTGGAGTTTTTAGCTTTGAAGTGGGCTATTGTGGATCGGCTGCATGACTACCTTTATGGAGCCAGTTTTGAAGTCAGGATGGTCAACAACCCCCTGACTTATATAACCAAGTCTGCCACATTGGATGCCACTGGTCATCGCTGGTTGTCGGCATTGTCCACTTACGACTTCAGCCTGAAGTACAGGCCTGGGCGGAGGAACATGGATGCTGACGCACTGTCGCGATGCCCTCATGTCAGTCTGTCCCCTGAAGATGAGTGGCGAGAGATTCCCACCCCTGGAGTGCGAGCTATTTGTCAGGTGGTGGCCACACAGAGAGCTGGTTGTTCTTCGTTCCCCCGGGTTGCTGATCAGCTTTGCAGCCATGAGTCAGCTGTTCCAACAGCATTCTGTCATGTTGCTGCTGTAGCACCTGATCAGTTGCCTACTTTTAGTTCTAGTGAGCTTCAAGGAGCTCAGAAAAGCGACCCTGTTATAGGAGATGTCTGGCAAGCTATAAGTCTGAAGAAGCCTGCTAGTAGTATCCTGACACGGCATCCTGATGTTAAGATCCTGAAAAAGGAGTGGGCAAAGCTGTCTATTGACAAGGGACTGCTATACAGGACTGTTAAGCGGGGTGGTCAGTGTTGTAGTTATTAGACACAAGATGGCGCATGATACCTACACTGTGAAACTATGTACCCCACATAGTTCACAGACGTCCTGTCAAACTGACACTTATCCAACGAAAGTTTGAGACCTTCATCTCTCAACCTGTCCAGAACCTTTAAGAGTCTCTCCTCATGCTCCTCCAAGGTGCTACCAAAGACAATCAGGTCATCTAAATACACTAGAACCTCCAGAAAATTCATGTCTCTGACTGTCCACTCCATGACTCTCTGGAACATGGCAGGGGCACCACAGATTCCCTGAGGCATACGCTCAAACTGATAGAAACCTAAAGGACAGATGAATGCTGTATCTTCTTTATCAGCCTCACTCATGGGAATCTGGTAGTAGCCACTTCTCAAGTCCAACACCGAGAACCACTTACTACCAGAGAGACAATGGAGGGCATCCTCGATCCTGGGAACTGTGTACTGGTCAGGGATGGTCCGCTGGTTAAGTGTTCTATAATCAATGCACATCCTGACTTTACCTGGCTTCTTGTGCACTACAACAATGGGTGAAGCATACGGACTCCGAGACTCCGAAATGATGCCATGATTCTGGATTTCCAGCAAATGCTGACGCACATCTTCTAGATCAGCAGGAGCTAAATGTTGAGATCGCTCCCGAAAAGGCCGCGAGTCATTTAACCTGATTTCATGCTGAGTGCTTTTTGAGCAGCCTACATCCCACTCGCTACAAGAGAACACTTCCTTCCTCTGCAACATCTTCTCGCAGAGGCGATGTTTTGCCTCCTTTGGCATAGAAGAAGTGCCAAAATCAAAAGAAGCAGAAGTAAGCTCACCAGCAGCTATGGGACTGTAAGTGGACGGAAACTGTGGCACCATCTCTACAGGGTATATATGAGCGAGTGGACTATCTCTCTTCACAAGAACATCCCTGGAAGAAACATTCCTCACATTTACCGTAATACGACGGCAGGACACAGCAGAGACTGGATGGCCTTCAGGCCGAACCTCAAGCTCAGGGACAGATGCATCATCAGCACTAAAAGGCTGGTCTACCAGGACTAAAGAGTCATTGAGTTCACCAGGAAACTTGGGCAGTCCTGAAAGCTGCAGCTCCTGCCCAGGCTTTAAAACAACAGGCTTAGGTTTCGTGAACCACACAGTACCGTGTTTATCCACATCCTCCGGTGATACACCTGTGTGCTTAATGGACTCAAAAACCTCTTTCATCACAGGGTGTATGGTCAGCGTGTTAAGGAACCCGTCACCTTCCTGTTCACGACAAGAGTGGAACAACTTCTTCACTAAGTGAGTGTTTGTGCCTACCAAAATGGCTATACCCTCTTTTGTCTGAGGGTCAGGACACACAAGAGCTAAAGTGTCCACCACCTGAGGCACACCAGTGACTGCTTCAGTGAACTCGAGCCTAAGAGGCAAATATCCATCATATGGGTATTTGTGAGAGCTCAAACCCCAAATTTCCAGATTTTCCACTGGCTGCAGTGGCAAATGCTTCAAATATGCATTATAAAAGCTATAATACAAGATGGTGACCTGAGAACCACTATCAAGCAGAGCTTTAGCATAAATACCTTCTATCTGCACAGGCACCTCAGCCGAGGGCCCCACTAACCCAGACGGCAGTTGTGATTGGCTGACTTTGATTGGAGGTGAACAATGAGCGGAACATGTTTTGTGTGAGGGAGCTCTGTGCCATTCCTTCACTGAGCTCCGGGGAAGTTTCCCTGCTGCGTGACCCTCTTAAGCAGCTTCTGATTCACTACCCTCAAGTTCTCAGGATGTGTGCACTCTCGCTTGGTGTGGCCGTCTTCTCCACACTTGTAACAAAAAATGGCAGGAACAGAAGAGGATGCCGTAGACTTTGGCAGGTTCGAAGAAACAGCCCTTGTGGGAACAGCTGGGGCAGTGGTTTCTGTGCTGTGGCTTACGCCAAACTGTGAGACTTGAGGATTTTCAGGAGCCACGGTAGTAGCAGTCAAAAGTTTAGTTACTAAAGACGTCAGCTCCTTGACCTCTTTCCTCAGACTGTCAACCTCAGACATCAGGGGAGTAACAGGCACATGAGGAAGAGCGACAGCAGCAGTCACAGGAACCTGGCGAAATGTAGATGAGGCCACAGAAACCTTTGCACTCTCCCTTGCACTTACCCAGTGCTCTTCCTCTCTCACATTTCGCATTAACTGTGAAAAAGAAGGCGGAGCTTGCAAAGTGTGCAGAAGTCGCACACGTAAAGCCACAATGTCAGTGGTGAGAGCACCCTTGAACAACTGCTCCAGACGTGCACGATTCAGGCCTGCAGCTTCAATCCCTCCTCTCAAAAGAGCACGGTGGAGAAGCTTGTCCAAGCAATACAAGAAAGCAGAAAGTTTCTCACCATCTACTTGAAAAGTATGGCGAAACGATGCCATAAGGTCTGCCCCACTCTCAGTCGATCCATAAGTAGTGTCAAGAGCGGTTAACTAATCAGTAGCAGTAGCAGATAGGCTACTGACTTTCAAGAACCTTACTATATCCGCAGCAGGCCCACACAAACTCTCAACAATGTGCTGTCGCTTAGCAGCATCACTGCACTGCCACTCAGTAATCATCTGAGTAGCCTGCTCCATCCAGGCCTCATATTCTTCCTCGCCTGGGGGAACGGGCCGTAAACTGGAGAACAGCCTCAGTTTTCTATAGCCAGGCACATCAACAGATGCCTGGTTTCAGCGATCAATGAGCTGGCCTATGGCATTCACAAGATCCATGCTGACATCAGATTTAGGAGGCTGCGTGCCCAAAACAGCCTTCACATCACCCATAGACTTGCCTTCCTGCTGTAATAATGACAATAGCTTGGCTTCAAATCCATCACTTTCAGGAACAGGACTAGCAGGCAGCAAACTACTCACTACATGAACAGCCCATGGACCTGCCTCACCTACAATTCCCACTTCAGGAGGGACAGAGCTCTGATCCAACTCAGCAGAAGTCTTGACTAAAATGTACAGGTGCCTACCAGTCTTGTCGCCACGGCGACCGCATATCCGGGTCCTACCCAGAACCTTGACTGTGCTGAGCACACGGCTAACCACATCATCAGTGGCCTCCAATGGCACTCTGCTAAGTAAAATGGCATGACACAACTCCACATTCTCCTCACGGCTCCACTCAACAGCCTGACTAAGGTCCATGTTAAAAAAAACTGCCCAGCAAACAGCAATAACTAACACAACACAAACACTAAGCAAAACACAGCGATCTACTTGTTCTGGTAAACAGGAAAATCCCAGCGGTGCCTCCAAAATGTAACCCCTTTTTAACAGGTGCTGATCACCCAGCACAGTAGGCTACAGGCTACTAAAGTGTTACCCTAAATCCCAATAAATAATGGCGCAACAGGGTCCTAAGTTCTCAGCGGTGGAGTGGTGAGCTGGCTGAGATTCCTGATACCATAAGGGTACAAGTACGGGTATAGAGAGAGAATAATAAGCATGAATCTAATAAATGTTAAATTTAACAGCACGGTGCCTCCACTGCGAAAATACTACACTTACCTTTGAAGCTAGTGTATGGTGTATTTCCTCAGAATTTAAAATAAACAGTAGTTTGAGTGAAGGAACTAATAGCTAGTCTGCAGTGTGCATGTCAGAATGTTCAAATATAAAGAACTAAATGAGCAGCCAATACACCCAAGATAAAATTAAATAATAATAATGATTATATTTATTAATAAGCAATAATAATAAAAATAGGAGATATTAATTGATAATAAATACTTCCCAAAGAAGCATGCAATGTAATCACCAATATAAATAAAATAGTAACACCTGCACAAGAAGAGCAGAAACAATTAGCCTACATCCTGGGTGCCCACTACGTCGATCGCGATCGACCGGTCGATCTCGAAGGCAGGGATGGTAGATCTCATGATTGATATGTAAATATTAATATATTTGTTATGAAATTTAAAAAAAAACAAAACGCCGTGGTCATTTTTACATGTAAACAAATTCGCTTTTTCCCTGAAGCGAAATGTCAGCCAAGCGCTGCGTCAAAAAAAATGTTACATTAGGTTACCATGACAACCAGTAAAATGAAACTGCTGGTTTCAAAGATGCAGCGCCGTGATTTAGGAAACTTCCGAAACCTCGCCTCGGAGCTGGAGATGCAAGGGAGGGCGTTTGCGCAACTTAACAGTGCGCGCTACACTGAGCAGATTGAAATTCTCCAGTCAGAGTTTGAGAAGCGATTTCAAGACTTTGCTTTGCTCGAGCCACTAGCTACATTCATGTGCCACCCATTCGGGGAAGATACTGAGGTGGATTCCCTCGCCTCAAAAGTTGCGGCACTGTTTCAGCTGAACACGTCTGCCGTGCAAGACGAGATGCTGATGCTGCAGTCTGACATCAAGTTGAAGTCCAGGGCGCATGGGCCGTTTTGGAATTTACTCACGGAGGCGAAGTACCCGAACATGCGGCAATGTGCCACCTCCTTAACCGCATTGTTCGGCTCCACTTATTTGTGCGAGTCGGCCTTTTCGCATATGAAGATCATTAAGTCTAAATACCGCTCCAGTATGTCCGACGATCATCTCGAGGCCTGCTTGAGGCTCGCTACCAGCAGCTACTGTCCGGACTATGCAGCCCTCTCTGACTCCCTCCAGTGCCGATCATCATCGGATTAAGATCTGATTTAGGGCCTACATCAGTATGCTATGTATTAATGTTGTGCTGTTGCTAAGTTTCACGGTTAAAAAAAAAAAAATTTTTTTAAATATAAAAGAAGGAAAAATGTTTTTATATAAAATGGTTGTAAATGTCAAATCTCTGTCTAGCAGGCTATACAAAAGTCAATTGATGTGAACAAAAATGTTTTGGGGTTTACAATGCCTGTCTGGATGCATTTAACTTTTTTTTCTAAACATAGCCCTTTTTTTTTTACAGTGGGCTTGTTTCATGTTTACTTATTAGTAGTTTGCGGTTTATAAAAGTTAACAGTGATTTGAACAAAAATACGTTTAGGAGTACAAAGCTTATGCATTTAACATAATTTGAATGTAAATTTCAGTCACCTTTTTGTATGCATGTTTGCATATTATTAAACAAATTGCATATGAATGTTTATAAATCAAAACAAGTGTCATTATTGTTATTATTATTATTATTAGTAGTAGTAGTAGTAGTAGCAGTACTAGTAGTCATAGTAGGCCTAGTAGTGGTAACAACCTAGTCCGAGTAGATCATATTAACATGGTCATTTTAAAAGTAGCTCACGAATCAAAATATTGTGGGCACCCCTGGCCTACATCGTAGAGATGTTACAGATAGCACATCAACAGTGTATACAAGCAGTACATAGTAAGAAAAATAAAACTGGGTAAAGTATCAAAAGAAAAGAAGTGGAAAAGAAAAAAAACACGCACGTAGTTGGGGCCCGTTGGTGCACAGGTGGCAGCTCTCTGAACTGCAAGCAGAACAGCAACCGCTACAATGCCCTTCTAAAACGCTGGCTATCCAGGCGAGACCAGAGGAACGCGTGTGTGTGTGTCAGTGTAAGTGTGGGTTCGCGTTACTCACCATCCACCGGTCAGACCAGACGGATCAGGTTACAGATGTCGGTACAGTCACGCAGCAGAAGCTCCTGAGCAGAGGGCTAGCTACTGCTGTGGGTTAGCTCGCTCGAATAAGATGCTGCTCACCCCAAACCCCTCGGTAGCTGGCTGGGTCCCGGTCCAGACACAGTGAGTCCCCGGGAACTGATGAAAACGCTCCGGTGGGCCCAGCAACGGAGGGCAGATGTGTCCGTGAAAAAAAAACAGCAAGATCACTCACTGGAGTGACACCGGAGTCCCAGGTACACGTTATGGCCACAAGCAGGCCAAACTATAAAAATACTCTCTGCAAAATAAGTGCTGAAATACAGTGGTGCTTGAAAGTTTGTGAACCCTTTAGAATTTCCTGTATTTCTGCATAAATATGACCTAAAACATCATCATATTTTCACACAAGTCATAAAAGTAGATAAAGAGAACCCAGTTAAACAAATGAGACAAAAATATTATACTTGGTCACTTATTTATTGAGGAAAATGATCCAATATTACATATCTGTGAGTGGCAAAAGTATGTGAACCTCTAGGATTAGCAGTTAATTTGAAGGTGAAATTAGAGTCAGGTGTTTTCATTCAATGGGATGACAATCAGGTGTGAGTGGGCACCCTGTTTTATTTAAAGAACAGGGATCTATCAAAGTCTGATCTTCACAACACATGTTTGTGGAAGTGTATCATGACACGAACAAAGGAGATTTCTGAGGACCTCAGAAAAAGCATTGTTGATGCTCATCAGGCTGGAAAAGGTTACAAAACCATCTCTAAAGAGTTTGGACTCCACCAATCCACAGTCAGACAGATTGTGTACAAATGGAGGAAATTCAAGACCATTGTTACCCTCCCCAGGAGTGGTCGACCAACAAAGATCACTCCATGAGCAAGGTGTGTAATAGTCGGCGAGGTCACAAAGGACCCCAAGGTAACTTCTAAGCAACTGAAGACCTCTCTCACATTAACATTAGCCAATGTTCATGAGTCCACCATCAGGAGAACACTGAACAACAATGGTGTGCATGGCAGGGTTGCAAGGAGAAAGCCACTGCTCTCCAAAAAGAACATTGCTGCTCATCTGCAGTTTGCTAAAGATCATGTGGACAAGCCAGAAGGGTATTGGAAAATGTTTTGTGGACAAATGAGATCAAAATAGAACTTTTTGGTTTCAATGAGAAGCGTTATGTTTGGAGAAAGGAAAACACTGCATTCCAACATAAGAACCTTATCCCTTCTGTGAAACATGGTGGTGGTAGTATCATGGTTTGGGCCTGTTTTGCTGCATCTGGGCCAGGATGGTTTGCCATCATTGTTGGAACAAGGAATTCTGAATTATACCAGCAAATTCTAAAGGAAAATATCAGGACATCTGTCCATGAACTAAATCTCAAGAGAAGGTGGATCATGCAGCAAGACAGCAACCCTAAGCATACAAGTCGTTCTACCAAAGAATGGTTAAAGAAGAATAAAGTTAATGTTTTGGAATGGCCAAGTCAAAGTCCTGACCTTAATCCAATCGAAATGTTGTGGAAGGACCTGAAGTGAGCAGTTCATGTGAGGAAACCCACCAACATCCCAGAGTTGAAGCTGTTCTGTATGGAGGAACGGGCAAAAATTCCTCCAAGCCGGTGTGCAGGACTGATCAACAGTTACCGCAAATGTTTAGTTGCAGTTATTGCTGCACAAGGGAGTCACACCAGATACTGAACGCAAATGTTCACATACTTTTGCCACTCACAGATATGTAATATTGGATCATTTTCCTCAATAAATAAATGACCAAGAATAATATTTTTATCTCATTTGTTTAACTGGGTTCTCTTTATCTACTTTTAGGACTTGTGTGAAAATCCGATGATGTTTTAGGTCATATTTATGCAGAAATATAGAAAATTCTAAAGGGTTCACAAACTTTCAAGCACCACTGTAGAGCTCACAAACAACGCGATCTTTCTCTCCTCTGCTGCAGGCGGGAACTGACGTGAGCTTCTCTCTCGCGAAGGGATGGAACATTCAAAAAGCTCGCGAACTCGCGGGCTTTAAACATATACCAGTTACCATTGGCTGACATCAAAATTCAAATAAAAATACAATGAGCAAATAAGTCTGATTGGTCCGAATGCACAGTACGTCACAACACATCAGAACAGTGAAAATATTCCAAACCACAAGGCATTAAGGTAAATGGAGTTAATTACACAGAAAATAGGGCAATCCAACATAGAGTATAAAATACAGTGCTATTGTAGAGGACCTCACATGCTGATGACTCAGTTGTATGTTTCTGCAAAACCTGATGAGAGACACCAGCTTAATAGAATTGAGGAATGTTTAAAGGACATTAGACAGTGGATGCTTATTAACTTCCTTCTGCTTAACTCTGACAAGACTGAAGTACTTGTACTAGGACCACATGCAGCTAGAAATAAGTTTTCTGATTACATACTAACTCCGGATGGCCTTTCTGCTTGTTCATGTGCAGCAGTAAAAGACCTCAGGGTGATTATTGACCCCAGTCTTTCATTCGAAACTCACATTGATAACATCACCTGGATAGCTTTCTTTCATCTCAGAAATATTGCTAAGATAAGAAATTTAATGTCAATACATGACGCGGAAAAACTAGTTCATGCTTTCGTTACCTCCAGGTTGGATTATTGTAATGCCTTACTGTCTGGATGTTCCAATAAGTGCATAAACAAGCTCCAGTTAGTTCAAAATGCAGCAGCAAGAGTCCTTACTAGAACTAGAAAATATGACCACTTCAGCCCTGTCTTATCTACACTACATTGGCTCCCAATCAAATTTCGTATTGATTATACTACTTAATACTACTGAATACTACTATTGACCTTTAAAGCACTGAATGGCCTTGCACCACAGTACCTGAGTGAACTTCTGGTCCTCTATGACCCGTCACTCCTACTTAGATCAAAAGGTGCAGGCTATCTGCTGATACCTCGTATAGTGAAGCCTACATCAGGGGGCAGAGCCTTTTCTTACAAAGCCCCACAGTTATGGAACAGCCTTCCAAGTAGTGTTTGGGAATCAGACACAGTCTCAGCATTTAAGTCTAGGCTGAAAACATATCTGTTTAGTCAAGCCTTTTGTTAATGGTGTTTATGAGGTAAAGGTGTAGATCTGGAGGGTCCTCAGACATAGAGTGTTTTGGTAAAGTGGGATGTATGGATGCTGTCAGTGTAGGAGACATTTCTTTTTTTTTTTGTTTTACACCTGCTGGCCAAAAGGTAGAATACATGTTGGAACCATGGCTTGGCCTTGAGTGAAGCCCGGTGCAGGAAGGGTGTAATTAACGCACCTGTGCTTAATTAGGAGCACAGGTTTAGACAAGGCACTTGCTGGAAATGGTGGACTGTGGAACGTGGAGACGCCAGCAGGCACAAAGTTTTTTAAACCAGAAAGAGCAAAAATAACAACTTGATGGTTAATGTTTGTTTTGGTTATTCAAGGACTTATTATTTGACTTTATGTTGATTTCTGACAACGTTAAATGAAGAACCGCCTCTGTTTATGTTATTGGAATAAACCATCAGCTTTATTTAAAAACACATACGGCGTCAAAGAACTGTTTTATAAGAAGACAGGACAAAGTTAAAAACCTTTGTCTGCAAAAGGTAAAACCCTTTCTGCAAGTTAAAATCGCCTGGAAAGAAAATCCGCCCGAGCCAGAAGCAAGCCTGAAGTCCGGAAAACACCTGCAAGTTGGAAGATTGGAACACTTTGAAGTCGTGGAAGATTGGAACACCTCGAAGCTGTGGAAGATTGGGACACCTCGAAGTTGGGAAGCGACGCAAGAGCCACTGCGCATGGGAGCCTGGAAAGTTTGAAGCTCCGTCATCGCTTGTTCACGGACAGCCTACCTGTTGTGGATTAAGCTACCTGTTGGGAGTTTGTGGATTTACTGGACTCGCTTGTGGATTTACCCTCGTGTGGATTTACTGACTTCTGGTTCGTGAGTATGAGACTTATCTGTCATATGAGCCGCCATGCTCACGTTAGAAACTGAACTGAACTATGCTAGTTTGGCCTTTCCTACTGCTGATACTGCGTTGTGTTGAACTTTTATGTTAAGAGATGAACCTTGTGTTGAATATTTTTGAAATTAAGCGTGCAAAATGGCCGATGAAGGGACTGAAGATGATTTCTCAAACGAGCGAGAACTATTTAAGTTGATTGCGTCTCGCAGAGGAAAGCTTGGCGTCCTAATGCACAAACGAAATGAAATCAACAGCCTTATTGAATCTGGCCAGGACAAACGCATTGTTGATAATCAACTTCAGTTATTCGATAAGTGTTTAGTTGAATTCTGTAATATACATGCATCAGCGCAGAGTTTGATGACAGATGAATACGAAAAGGAGGCAGATCAGAGAGACTGGTACAAACCGAAATATCAGTTATATAAGGACTTTATTGATGGCATTTTAAAATAGATTAGGAGCGAGCAGTGTGAGGAGAATGAGGAAGAGGATGACGATGAGGACGAGAAACGGAGTGAATCCCCCAATGTTAAACCACAAGATAGCGTGTCACAAACAGCCAAAAGCGTGAAAGCAGGAAGCACTGTCAGTCACGCGTCTCAGACCTCTAGCGCGCAATTGGAAGCCGAAGCTCAGTGTGCTGCTGTGAAAGCAAAGATGCAAGCGATGAGTCAAAAACTCGAACTTGACATTGAGGAAGCCACTGTAATGGCAAAATTTAAAGCGCGCAGAGAAAAACTCGCTTTGGATTCCAAGCTCGCCGTTGCTGAAGCAAAGCTGCAAGTTTATAAAAACGCTGAAGAACAGCGCTCATTGTCTGGCTTACATAAATTCGGCACGCCAACCGAATATAATGCTCCCACTACAGTACAAAGACCAAAGAGGCCACAAGCCACTCCGCAAAGTCAAACTGTGCCACAAAATACTGCTCATAGCGCTCAAATAGCCAGAGTAGATAATGCAGTTGCAAATGATAATGATGCAAGTGTCACAGAAGTATTGAAGAGACATACAGAGATCACCACCTTGCTAGCGAAGCAACAAGCACTTGCTCTGCTGCCCGATAGACAAATTCCTGTATTCGATGGTGACCCTCTTCAGTACAGAACATTCATTAAAGCATTCGAGCAGTTCGTGGAGAGAAAGACTGACAGCATGGATGACCGACTGTACTACTTACAACAGTACACTAAAAATGAGCCCAGAAGTCTTGTCACCAGCTTTATGCACATGGACCCCCCTGTCGCATACAAACAAGCCAAAGAACAGTTGGAGTACAATTTTGGGAATGGATACAAAATAGCTGCAGCCTATATGAATAAGGCTTTGAGCTGGTCAGCTATCAAGCCAGAAAATGGCAATGACCTGCGGTCATATGCGCTATTTTTGCGCAGCTGTTATAACACTATGTCAGACATTGCTGCACTAAAAGAGCTCGAAAACTCTAGCAATTTAAGGCTAATCGTGTCAAAACTTCCATTTAAGCCCCACGATAAATGGTGTGCAAATGTGTGCAACATGGAAGAAACCAAGAACCACAGGGCAACTTTCAAGGATTTGGTAGAGTTTATTGAAAGGCAAGCTAGGGCTCTGCTCGATCCAGTTTTCGGTGACATTCAGAACCCTACTGACACCAAAGTAGCATCCAAATCTAAGCTACCAAGGAAAGCCAAGTCTAGTGGTAGCTCCAGCTTTGCCACCACAGTTACAGTACCTGTAGCTCAAGGGAATGGTCTGCAGCCTGCACATAAACAGAAACCATCTGCTAATGACAACTCCTGCATATTCTGCAAAGGCAATCACAAACTGGAAAATTGTGAAATGTTTAAGACTAAGGCCAATGCAGAGAAGATACAATACCTGAAAGCCCAGGGTATGTGCTTTGGTTGCCTTACGAGGGGCCATATGGGCAAAACCTGCAAAAACAGATTGAAATGCAAGACCTGTTCTTTGCCTCATCCAACAGTCCTTCACATCCATACTGCAAAGGACAAAGATGATGTTACGACTGACACCAGTTTGAGTAACGCCATGGTGTCTGTGAACGAGAGTGACCCAATGGGGGCAGGTGAATCAGGCCAATGTACTCTCGCTATTGTACCTGTGAAGGTGAAGATGTCAACTAGTGACCAAGTGATATCAACTCATGCATTCTTAGACCCCGGCAGCTCAGCTACATTTTGTACAGACTCGCTGAAAAGAAAGTTGGACATCCCTGGCAAAAACACCACAATCATGCTCTGTACAATGGGACAGGAGAAAAGAGTGCACAGCAGTGTAGTCTCTGGCCTGGAAGTAAGCAACATGGAAGGAGTGTAATACCATCAACTTCCACCGGTCTATACACAAACATACCTACCTGTCACAAAACACCACATACCAACACAAGAATCTCTGGACAAATGGACATACTTACGTGACGTGAAGATTCCACATTTGGATGCTGATATAGAGTTGCTAAAGGCCCGGTCCCACTGGCCGATGGACACAAAACGTATGCAAAAAGGACACAGCGGACGAGCAAAATTTCGGGGGTGGCTCTATCCGTTTTCATCCGCTCCAGAAATGGACAAAATTGGCGAAAATTTGCGAAAACAGAACGGAAAAGAACGGACGTGGGTAGTATATAGTGGGGATGTTAAACGCATGTTCATAGGAAGCCT
This sequence comes from Neoarius graeffei, assembly GCF_027579695.1. NCBI lineage: Eukaryota > Metazoa > Chordata > Actinopteri > Siluriformes > Ariidae > Neoarius > Neoarius graeffei. The sequence continues at coordinate 15,765,901 of NC_083582.1, forward strand.
AGCGGATGAAAGCGGATGGAAGTGGATGACAGCTCCAAAGGGGTTACCGGTGATAACTGAGAAGCGGACGCATAGCAGAAAGAGCGGATGCATAGCAGATGAAGGGGATGCATCACGTACGCCTAACGGAAACAAAGGGGATGTTGCGCGGATGTATATCGGATGCAGACCGTTCACTGCACATGCGGGGGGTATGAATTGCGTCTGCTCCGTGGAAATAAAGGGATGCAGCACGCACGCCGTCAGCATAAAGCAGAAAGACGTGCTGGCCGCTACATCGATACAGCTCTACTACTAGATGATTTTCTCCCCCTTTTTATACAAAATATCGATTGTCCGCTAGGTGTCCTTCTACATACTCTAGACATACTCCAGACATCCTAAATATACGAGATACATCCCAGATATAAACGCTTTGTCTGTTTTGAATACTTTATATACGAGATGCATACGCTTACATCCTTTCTATTTCCGTGCTACTAATGATGAATAGACGTTTCATGTACCTTATCTTTTCTCCCTCTTTCCGTTTTCAGCTGCAGCGGATGTGAGTTGCGAGGATGCCCAGAGGATGCAGAGAGGATACAGCAGACGTTTAACGGATGATGACGGACATAGAACGTTTGTTGCTCGTATATGTCGCGGATTTACATCGTACACGGCGGAAAGTTCATCCGTTCTAAAAGTTTTGTGCAGCTCAGAACTTTTTGCGCGGATGAAATCACAGTGGACGGATGCTCGATGGATAGAGCGTATGAAGCACGTATGCAATGAGTACACAATGGATGCATAGCGTTTTCCAACGGATGGCAAAGATTTTTTTACGTTTTACATCCTCTTTGCATCCGTAAGTGCAGTGGGACCGGGCCTTAATAGGCACAAATGCTGCACAGCTAATGGAGCCCTGAGAGGTTATAAACAGTAGAGGCAATGGGCCATATGCTGTTAGAACAGCCCTAGGGTGGGTCGTGAATGGCCTTATGCAAGAAGCAACTTGTCAAAGGCAAGGAACTCACTCATGTATACCAGCGAACCGCATATCCATAAGGGATGTGAATGACTTGTTAATAAAACAATATCACCTTGATTTCCCAGAACTGGCAGCTGAGGAGAGATCAGAAATGTCAGTTGAAGACAAACAGTTTATGGCAACAATGGAAAGGTCAAAGGAACGTAGAAATGGACATTATTACTTACCCTTGCCATTCAAAGAAAATGATGTAACAATGCCAAACAACTATTAACAGGCCCATCAGCGTGTTATGTCTCTGAAAAGAAAATTTGAAAAGAATGAACAATACCACATAGAATACACAGCCTTCTTGGAGGAGATGTTGGAAAAGAACAATGCAGAGGTGGTACCAACCAACAAACTGGTTACTGAAAGTGGAAAGGTGTGGTATATTCCACACCATAGAGTACATCACCCGAAGAAAGGCTCCCTGAGGGTAGTATTTGACTGTTCAGCATCCTTCCAGGGAAAATCCTTGAACAACAAGCTGATTCAAGGTCCAAACCTCACCAGTAACCTGGTAGGCATCCTGTTGCGCTTTTGACAAGAGCAAATTGCCTTTATGGCAGACATAGAAAGCATGTTTCACCAGGTGAAAGTAATGGAGAATCATGTGGACTTTCTGAGGTTCCTATGGTGGCTGAACGGTGACCTGAGCCAACCATTAAAGGAACACAGAATGACTGTGCATCTGTTTGGAGCATCATTGTAACAGTTTGTATGGGTGGGTGGAGAACAGAGGATGGCAGGACAGAGATCAGGTTCGGAAACAGGGGTTTTATTGCCACACATTTCAGTGAACAACTCGTAAACTAAACAGACACACACACACGACCGGTGTCTGCTTCGGGGATGAGCTCCTCTGCTCTCGCTCTCCCTCCTTAAGTAGGGCACGGTCACTGGGAAGACACATGCAAACACTGGTTAATTGACATCAGGTGTAGTGATTCTGCCACTTACCTTCCCTGACTCCGCCCTCCTGTCACAGACCGGCGCTTGACCACGCCCCCGCTGCCACATACCCCCACTGCCCGACTCAGGCTGGGCAGCCATCCGGCCTGCAGCCGACTCCCTTCCCCCCTTGACGGGAGAGGAAGTCCGCCACGACCGTCTGCGCCCCCGGCCTGTGGACGACCTTGAAATTAAAGGGTTGGAGTGCCAGATACCAACGGGTGATCCACGCGTTGGCATCGTTCATGTGGTGGAGCCACTGGAGGGTCGCGTGGTCCAAACAGAGGGTGAAAGGGCACCCCAGCAGGTAGTAACGGAGGGCGAGGACCGCCCACTTGATTGCCAGGCACTCTTTTTCGATAGTGCTGTAGCGCCCCTCCCGCACCGACAGCTTCCTACTGATGTATAAGACTGGGCGGTCCTCCCCCTCCACCTCCTGGGACAAAACAGCCCCCAGCCCTCTGTCCGACGCATCCGTCTGTAACATAAAGGGGAGAGAAAAGTCAGGGGAGTGTAAAAGTGGCCCCCCCACACAGTGCGGCCTTTACCTCAGAAAAAGGCCGCTGGCATTGCTCCGTCCACTGGACCAGATCTGGTGCCCCCTTTTTAGTGAGATCAGTCAGTGGGCTGGTGACGTCCGAATAATTAGGTATAAACCTACAATAATAGCCAGCCAGCCAGCCCCAGGAACTGTCTCACCCCCTTTTTGGTCTTGGGCCTCGGGCAGGCTGCAATTGCTGCGGTCTTGTTAATTTGGGGACGCACCTGCCCGTTGCCCAAGTGGAAGCCCAGATACCGTACTTCCACCTGCCCAATCGCACACTTCTTTGGGTTGGCTGTGAGACCCGCTCGCCTCAGCGACCTAAGGATGGCCCTCAGATGTTCAAGATGCCTCGGCCAGTCATTACTATAGACCAGGGGTGTCCAAACTGATCCATAAAGGGCCGTGTGGCTGCAGGTTTTCATTCCAGCCATGCAGCAGCACACCTGATTTGGCTTGTTCAATCAACTGACACACCCACCCTTTAATCAAGGGTGGGTGTGGCTGCAAGTTTTTGACTGTGTGAAGACAGTTCAGTTGATTGAATGAGCCAAGTCAGGTGTGCTGCTGCATGGCTGGAATGAAAACCTGCAGCCACATGGCCCTTTATGGATCAGTTTGGACACCCCCGCTATAGACGATAATGTCGTCGAGGTAGGCAGCCGCATAGGTGGCGTGGGGGCGGAGGACCCTGTCCATCAGCCACTGAAACGTAGCGGGCGCCCCAAACAGCCCAAATGGAAGTGTGACGAATTGGTGTAAACCAAACGGTGTGGAAAAGGCCGTTTTTTCTCGGGATAGTGGAGTCAAGGGGATCTGCCAATATCCCTTCGTTAAATCCAGTGTCGAATAAAAGCGAGCAGTGCCTAGTCGATCGAGCAACTCATCAATACGAGGCATTGGGTACGCGTCAAATTTAGACACCGCATTGACTTTTCTATAGTCCACACAGAACCGGACCGACCCGTCGGCCTTGGGTACCAAGACCACCGGGCTGCTCCAGTCACTGTGGGACTCCTCGACGATGCCCATTTCGAGCATAGCCTCGAGTTCTTCCCGAACCACCTTTTTTTTGTGTTCGGGTAGCCTGTAAGGGCAGCTACGCACTACCACCCCCGGGGGCGTCTCAATGTGGTGCTCTATGAGGTTGGTGTGGTCAGGCAGGGGCGAGAACACGTCCGAAAACTCGGTCTGCAACTGGGCAACCTCCACGAGTTGAGTCGGGGAGAGGTGGTCTCCACAGGGGACCGGAGAGGTATGCAATGTCAATGTGCCTTTTTGAACCTCTGGCCCCAGCTCCGCCTTCTCCGGAACCACCGACACCAATGCTACGGGGACCTCCTCGTTCCAGAGTTTAAGCAGATTGAGGTGGTAAATCTGTAGCGCTCCATCCCTGTCCATTCGCCTCACCTCATAGTCAACGTCCCCGACTCGCCGTGTGACCTCAAAGGGTCCTTGCCACTTGGCGACTAATTTAGAGCTCGATGTGGGCAACAGTACGAGTACTTTATCTCCCAGTGCGAACTCTCTAAGGCGCGTACCCTTGTCGTACAGGTGGGTTTGCCGTTCTTGGGCCTGCCGCAAATTCTCCTGGGTTAGGTGGGTGAGCGTGTGGAGTTTTGCGCGCAGGCCAATTGAATTTCGTTTTTACTTGGTGAAGGTCCCTCCTCCCAATTTTCTCACAGCACATCTAGAATGCTGCGCAGCTTACGCCCATATAGTAATTCAAATGGGGAGAACCCCGAGGAGGCTTGGGGGACCTCTCGCACTGCAAATAACAAGGGTTCAAGCCATTTATCCCAGTTACGTGCGTCCTCACTTACGAATTTTTTAATTATGTTCTTGATGGTGCGATTAAACCGTTCAACTAAACCGTCCGTTTGTGGGTGATACACGCTGGTGCGGATCGGATTAATACCTAATAACCCATACAGTTCGTTCAGTGTTCGTGACATAAATGAGGTGCCTTGATCAGTCAGAATCTCTTTCGGGATTCCAACTCGGGAGATGTTGGAAGAGTGCCTCCACAATACTGCGTGCTAAGATATTGTGAAGAGGCACGGCTTCTGAGTATCGCGTTGCATAGTCCACCAGAACTAATATAAAGCGGTACCCTCGTGTTGACCGATCTAATGGCCCGATGAGATCCATCCCAATTCTTTCGAACGGGGTCTCGATTAACGGTAGAGGGTGCAAAGGCGCTTTTGGAATGGCCGCTGGATTTACTAACTGGCATTCGCGGCACGCCATACACCACCTACGGACATTGCCGCGAATCCCCGGCCAATAGAATTGGGCCATTATTCGGGCTAGTGTTTTATCCTGCCCTAGGTGTCCAGCCATGGGATTAAAGTGAGCCGCCTGGAATACCAATTCCTGGCGGCTCTTCGGAATTAAAAGCTGCATGACTCGCTCTTTAGTTTGAGTGTCCTGCGTCACTCGGTATAATCTATCCTTCATAATCGCGAAGTAGGGGAAGGACGGGGTGGCGTTCGGCTGGAGCGTTTGACCATCGATTACTCTCACTTGGTCAAACACATGCCGCAGAGTTTCGTCTCGTGACTGCTGTAATGGGAAATCCGCGAGGGATTCCCCAACAGAGAGAGGAGGGGCCGGCGGCTCCTCACTCTGATGCGGAGATGACATAGACGTCTCTGCGACAGCTGCTCCCGCCAAAGCGACACCAGAACCTCCCCCTATTAAATGGCAGGACCCACTCTTCACGAAGTGTGTCATTAAATCCCGAAATCCTGGCCAATCAGTCCCCAAAATTATAGAGTGGGTAAGGCGAGGATTAACCGCCACCTTCACTATAAATTTTTCCCCTCGGAAAAAAATGTGGACTGACACCAAAGGGTAGCTGTGAACGTCCCCGTGCACACACAACACCTTCTTCACCCCCTGTGCTCCCCCCAATGCCTTGTTTTGCACCAGGCTTTGGTGAATTGAGGTCTGATTACAACCAGAATCCACCAACGCCTGATATGTATCCCCTTGTATACTCACTGGTATGCGATACACTCCAGCCTGATCGAGGGCGGCTCCTGGCGTGTCGGGGATCCGAACCACCGCGCCCACCTCCATTACTGTGCACTGTTGTTGGAGGTGGCCCGGCTCCCCGCAGTGCCAGCAAACCGGCCCGGGCTTACTCTCCGCACCGGTGTTCTGGGTCTCACTCACCTGAGGTGGGGGAGAGACAGACACAGAAGGGAGAAACGGGAGGGCACCGTGGGTGCGGCAGGCCGGCACAGGTGGCGCCGGCCCCCGCTTCCATGGTGGGGGAATGGGGCGAGGACGAGACACAGGAGGAGAGGGAGAGAGAGAGAGAGAGAGAGAAGAGGAGAGGAGAGAAGAGGCTGTCTGCTGTCCTGCTGCAGGGACAGCCGCCATATGGTCCTCCGCCAGCTCGATTGCCTGATCCAGCGACACCGGGCGGTGGCACTGGACCCACTCCGCGGTTCCTGCTGGCAAGCGTGCAACGAATTGCTCCAGTACCACCTGGTCGATGATCCCCTCGGTGTCGCGGTTGTTGGCCCTCAACCACCACCAGCAGGCGTCCCGGAGTTGCTGGCCAAACGCGAACAGCCGGCCGACTTCCTCCAAGCGCAAAGCGCGGAAGCGCTGACGCTGCTGCTCAGGGGTGCGCCCCACACTCTGGAGGACGGCCCGGTGGAGGTCCGCATAGGCCAGCCGGCAGTCGGAGGGGAGCTGTAGCGCAGCCAGATGCGCCTCTCCCGTTAGCAGGGGGAGGAGGCGCGCCGCGCGCTACTCCATCGGCCACCCCGAGGTCTCCGCGACTTGCTCGAAGAGCGTGATGAATGCCTCGGGGTCATCCTGCGGGCCCATCTTGGTTAGGGTGAGGGGGGACGGGCCTGCGGTGGGAGCGCTGGTGGACCCTGCCGATGCGAGGAGGTGCCGGAACGCCTGACAATCTTCTTGCTGGGCCAGCACCAGGGCCTCGAACCGCTGTTCCTGCTCCTTTCGGAGGGTGACTAGCACCTGGTGCTGGCTTTGCTGGGCTGTGGCGAGGGCGTGGACCAGTTTGGCGAACAGGGAGGACTCCATGGGGCTGTTCGGCTGCTGCGCTCCAGATCCCGGGTTTTGGCACCACTGTAACAGTTTGTATGGGTGGGTGGAGCACAGAGGACGGCAGGACAGAGATCAGGTTCGGAAACAGGGGTTTTATTGCCACGCTTTTCAGTGAACAACTCATAAATTAAACAGACACACACACGACCGGCGTCTGGTTCGGGGATGAGCTCCTCTGCTCTCGCTCTCCCTCCTTAAGTAGGGTGCGGTCACTGGGAAGACACACAAACACCGGTTAATTGACATCAGGTGTAGTGATTCTGCCACTTACCTTCCCTGACTCCACCCTCCTGTCGCAGGCCGGTGCTTGACCACGCCCCCGCTGCCACAATCATCTTCACTCAGTTGTGCATCCTTTGCTCTCAGACAATGTGCTGAAGATTTCAAAGAACTCTTTATGCCTGAAACCATCGACACAATCAAGTCTAACTACTACGTAGATGACTGCTTAAAATCGGTGCCTACAGAAGCTGATGCCGTGAAATTTTGCAAAGAGCTTGAAGTAGCTTGCTCAATGGGAGGCTTTCAATTGCATAAATGGATTAGTAACAATAGAGCAGTCCTGATGTCCATTCCACAAGCAGATAGGGCTAAAGAGGTCAAAGATCTGGACTTGAATTCCAGTGAGCTGCCAACGGAAAGAACTCTTGGCATACAGTGGCAAATTCAGAGTGACAAACTTACCTTCTCAGCCTGAAAAATCAGCCATATACTCGCAGGAGAATACTCTCCATCATCTCTTCAGTGTACGACCCTCTTGGATTCATCTGTCCCTTCTTTCTCACTGCCAAAAACATCCTTCAGGATCTTTGCAAGCATAACTATGCCTGGGACAAAGAATTGCCAGACTACTACATCCAATCGTGGCAAGAATGGATGACCGGATTAAGCTCCATTGGAGAGCTCATTGTTGACAGGTGCCTCAAGCCCCAGAACTTTGGTGCACTAACATCTGCTCAGCTTCATCATTTTAGCAATGCTTCAGAAAGTGGCTATGATGGATGTGTCACATACCTCCGTCTCACTAATGCAAAACATGAAGTACACACCTCATTCGTGATGGCAAAGTCGAGAGTTGCACCTTTAACCCTTTGGTGACTGACCCCTTGAAAATGGTTCCTCCAGGAACGATGATGTTTCAGTTGTCAAGACAACGGAAAAACTAAAATACAAGAGCATTTTGTTTTGTGCACAAGAGCATTGTGACGTATCTTTCTGTTTTTGTATTTTAGTTTTTCCGTTGTCTTGACAACTGAAAAGTCATCGCTCCTGGAGGAACCATTTTCAAGGGGTCAGTCACCAAAGGGTTAAAACAAACCACAATGCCGAGAATGGAACTCACTGCAGCAGTCCTCACAGTACGCATGGACAGACTGCTCAAAGCAGAACTGCAAATTCAACTGGAAAGTTCCACATTTTGGACTGATAGTACATCAACATTGAAGTACATTCAGAATGAGAACAAAAGGTTCAAAACATTCGTAGCTAACCGAGTGAACACAATCAGAGAGATGACTAGCATCAAACAATGGAGATATATAAACACAAAGCAGAATCCAGCAAATTGTGCATCTCGTGGTCTTAAGACAAGCGCACTCCTGAATTCAAACACTTGGCTAAATGGCCCAGAATTCCTCAAAGGTCAGAAAACTGACTGGCCTAAGTCCGAATTTGTCTTACAGAAAGAAGATGAAGAGGATGATGTGGAAGTGAAAAGGGATGTCCTGGTCATGAACACACTGGTGAAGGAGCAAACCAATCCTACTCATGAATTCATTTACCGTCATTCAAATTGGAACAAACTTACCAGAGCGTTGGCATGGCTACTTAAGCTGAAAGACTTGCTCCTAAACCTAAGTCAAAAAAGAAAAGAAATACTTACCAACCTCACCATGAAGAGCCCCGCACCTGAAAGGGAATACCTGTTGGAAAGGAAAATGAAAACGGCAAGGAAATGCATGACCATACAACCTATAACATTGAATGACCTCAAAAGAGCAGAAAAGGCAATCGTACATTATACCCAACTGGAAGCGTTTCCTGATGAACTGGAAACCGTACAAATGGAAAATGCTCATGTGAGTCATCAAAGCCACATTTGTAAGCTAGATCCAATGCTGCAAGATGAGCTTCTTCTTACAGGGGGAAGGTTACACAGAATGGCCATGCCAGAGTGTCAGAAACACCCCGTGATCTTCCCAAAGAACCACCATGTGTCCAAAGTGTTGTTAAAACACATTCATGAACATTTAGGGCACTGTGGAAGGAACCACATGTTAGCCAAACTAAGACAGCAGTACTGGATACCATCAGCAAACTCTCTGGCCAGAAGGATCAGATCAGAATGTGTGTTCTGCAGACGACAACATTCACACCTAGGAGAGCAAAAGATGGCAGACCTGCCAAAGGAAAGGGTAACTCCAGATTCACCGCCCTTTACCTATGCTGGAGTAGATTACTTCGGCCCAATAATAGTGAAAAAGGGACGCAGTGAAGTAAAAAGATACGGTGTTATTTTCACATGCCTCACAACCAGAGCAGTTCATTTAGAAATAGCCAATTCACTTGACACTGACTCATGTATCAATGCAGTCCATAGGTTTGTGAGCAGAAGAGGTCAGGTGCAACAGATAAGGTCAGACAACAGAAGCAACCTGATTTCAGCTGACCGTGAACTTAAGACCGCCTGTGGCAGCGGGGGCGTGGTCAAGTGCTGGTCTGTGACAGGAGGGCGGAGTCAGGGAAGGTGAGTGGCAGAATCACTACACCTGACGGCAATTAACCTGTGTTTGTGTGTCTTCCCAGTAACCGCGCCCTATTTAAGGAGGCAGAGGGAGAGCAGAGGAGAGCTTCCCGAGACAAGACGACAGTGTGTGTGTGTCTCGTATTCACGTCTTGAAATTGTCAAAACGAAAAGTACGGCAATAAAGCCTTTTGATACCTTGATCTCTGTCCTGCCGTCCTCTGTGCTCCACCCACACATAGGGAACTTACCACAGTGGTGCTGAAACCCGGAACAGTGGAGCACCAACCCAGCAGCCCCATGGAATCCTCCCCATTTGCCGACCTGGTCCATGCCCTCGCCACGGCTCAGCAAAGCCAGCACCAGGCACTTGTCACACTCCGAAAGGAACAAGAGCGGCGCTTCGAAGCCCTGGTGCTGGCCCAGCAAGAAGATCGTGAGGTGTTCCGGCATCTCCTCGCGTTGGCGGGGTCCACCAGTGCTCCGGCCGCGGGCCCGTTCCCCCTCACTGTCACCAAGATGGGCCCGCAGGACAACCCCGAGGCGTTCCTCACGTTGTTTGAACAGGTCGCCGAAGCCTCGGGGTGGCCGATGGAGCAGCGCGCGGCGCGCCTCCTACCCCTGCTAACGGGAGAGGCACAGCTGGCCGCGCTACAGCTCCCCGCCGACCGCCGGCTGGCCTACGCGGACCTCCGCCGGGCCGTCCTCCAGCGCGTGGGGCGCACACCGGAACAACAGCGCCAGTGCTTCCGCGCGCTGCGTTTGGAGGAAGTCGGCCGGCCGTTTGCGTTCGGCCAGCAGCTCCGGGACGCCTGCTGGCGGTGGTTGAGGGCCAACGATCGCAACGCCGAGGGAATCGTTGACCAGGTGGTACTGGAACAGTTCATCGCCCGCCTACCAGCAGGAACCGCAGAGTGGGTCCAGTGCCACCGCCCGGCGTCGCTGGATTAGGCAGTTGGGCTGGCGGAGGATCATTTGGCGGCTGTTCTGGCGGCAGGACAGCCGAAGACGTCAACCCTTCTCTCCTCTTCTCTCTCTCTCCGCTTCCTTCTGTGTCCCGTCCTCGCCCCATTCCCCCACCGCAGAGACGGGGGCTGGCTCCACCCCAGCCGGCCCGCCGCACCCATGGTGCCCTCCCGTTTCTCCCTTCTGTGTCTGCCTCTCCCCCCCTCAGGTGAGTGAGCCCCAGAGCACCGGTGCAGAGGGAAAGCCCGGGCCGGTCTGCTGGTGCTGCGGGGAGCCGGGCCACCTGCAACAACAATGCATGGCAATGGAAGTGGGCATGGTTGTACGGATCCCCGACGCGCCAGAGGCCGCCCTCGATCGGGCCGGAGCATATCGCATACCGGTGAGTGTCCAAGGGGCTATATATCAGGCGTTGGTGGATTCTGGCTCCGCCAGCTCCTCCTCTCTCTATTGGGGAATCCCTCGCGGATTTCCCATTAGAACAATCGCGAGATGAGACTCTGTGGCATGCCTTTGACCAAGTGAGAGTAATCTATGGTCAAACACTTCAGCCGAATGCCACCCCGTCCTTCCCCTACTTCGCAGTTATGAAGGATAGATTATATCGAGTGACACAGGACACTCAAACTAAAGAGCGAGTCACACAGCTGTTAATTCCGAAGAGCCGCCGGGAATTGGTATTCCAGGCGGCTCACTTTAATCCCATGGCTGGAAACTTAGGGCAGGATAAAACACTAGCCCGAATAATGGCCCGATTCTATTGGCCGGGGATTCGCGGCGATGTCCGTAGGTGGTGTACGGCATGCCACGAATGCCAGTTAGTAAATCCAGCGGCCATTCCAAAAGTGCCTTTGCGCCCTCTTCCATTAATCGAGACCCCGTTCGAGAGAATTGGGATGGATCTTGTCGGGCCATTAGATCGGTCAGCACGAGGGTACCACTTTATATTAGTTCTGGTGTACTATGCAACGCGATACCCGGAAGCAGTGCCTCTGCGCAATATCTCAGCACGCAGTATTGCGGAGGCGCTCTTCCGCGTTATCTCCCGAGTTGGAATCCCGAAAGAGATTCTGACTGATCAAGGCACCTCGTTTATGTCACATACACTGAACGAACTGTATGGGTTGTTGGGGATTAAGCCGATCCGCACCAGTGTGTATCACCCACAAACGGACGGTTTAGTAGAACGGTTCAACCGCACCCTCAAAAATATTATTAAAAAATTTGTGAGTGAGGACGCACGTAATTGGGATAAGTGGCTCGAACCCTTGCTGTTCTCAGTGCGAGAGGTCCCCCAAGCCTCCACAGGGTTCTCCCCGTTCTAATTATTATATGGGCGTAAGCTGCGCGGCATCCTAGATGTGCTGCGGGAAAATTGGGAGGAGGGACCTTCACAGAGCAAAAACGAAATTCAGTACGTTGTGGACTTGCGCGCAAAACTCCACACGCTCACCCACCTAACTCAGGAGAATTTGCGGCAGGCCCAGGAACGGCAAGCCCGCCTGTACAATAAGGGTACGCACCTTAGAGAGTTCACTCTGGGAGATAAGGTACTCGTACTGTTGCCCACGTTGAGCTCCAAATTGATCGCCAAGTGGCAAGGACCCTTTGAGGTCACACGGCGAGTCGGGGACGTCGACTATGAGGTGAGGCGAATGGACAGGGGTGGGGCACTACAGATTTACCACCTCAATCTGCTTAAACTCTGGAAGGAGGAGGTCCCCGTGGCGTTGGTGTCGGTAGTTCCGGAGAAGGCGGAGCTGGGGCCGGAGGTTCAAAAAGGGACATTGGCATCACGTACCTCTCTGGTCCCCTGTGGAGACCACCTCTCCCTGACCCAACTCACGGAGGTTGCCCAGTTGCAGACCGAGTTTTCGGATGTGTTCTCGCCCCTGCCCGGTCACACTAACCTCATAGAGCACCACATAGAGATGCCCCCGGGGGTGGTAGTGCGTAGCTGCCCTTACAGGCTACCCGAACACAAAAAAAAGGTGGCTCAGGAAGAACTTCAGACCATGCTCGAAATGGGCATCGTCGAGGAGTCCCACAGTGACTGGAGCAGCCCGGTGGTCTTGGTACCCAAGGCCGACGGGTCGGTCCGGTTCTGTATGGACTATAGAAAAGTCAACGCGGTGTCTAAATTCGACGCGTACCCAATGCCTCGTATTGACGAGCTGCTCGATCGACTAGGCACGGCTCGCTTTTATTCGACACTGGATTTGTCGAAGGGATATTGGCAGATCCCCTTGACTCCATTATCCCGGGAAAAAACGGCCTTTTCCACACCGTTCAGCTTGCACCAATTCATCACACTTCCTTTTGGGCTGTTTGGGGCGCCTGCTATGTTTCAGCGGCTGATGGACAGGGTCCTCCGCCCCCATGCCACCTATGCGGCCGCATACCTTGATGATATAATCATTTATAGTAACGACTGGCAGTGGCACTTACAACATCTGAGGGCCGTCCTTAGGTCACTGAGGCGAGCGGGTCTCACTGCCAACCCGAAGAAGTGTGCGATTGGGCGCGTGGAAGTACAGTATCTGGGCTTCCACTTGGGCAAAGGGCAGGTGCGTCCCCAAATTAACAAGACAGCAGCAATTGCGGCCTGCCCGAGGCCCAAGACCAAAAATGGGGTGAAACAGTTCCTGGGGCTGGCTGGCTACTATCGTAGGTTTATACCTAATTATTCGGACGTCACCAGCCTGCTGACTGATCTCACTAAAAAGGGGGCACCAGATCCGGTCCAGTGGACGGAGCAGTGCCAGCGGGCTTTCTCTGAGGTAAAGGCTGCACTGTGTAGGGGGCCACTATTACACTCCCCTGACTTTTTTCTCCCTTTTGTGTTGCAGACCGACTCGTCGGACAGAGGGCTGGGGGCGGTGTTGTCCCAGGAGGTGGAGGGGGAGGACCGCCCCATCCTGTACATTAGCAGGAAGGTGTCGGTGCGTGAGGGGTGCTACAGCACAATTGAAAAAGAATGTCTAGCGATCAAGTGGGCGGTCCTCGCCCTCCATTACTACCTGCTGAGGTGCCCTTTCACCCTCTGTTCGGACCACGCGCCCCTCCAGTGGCTCCACCACATGAAAGATGCCAACGCGCGGATCACCCGTTGGTATCTGGCACTCCAACCCTTCAATTTCAAGGTGGTCCACAGGCCGGGGGCGCAGATGGTCGTGGCGGACTTCCTCTCCCGTCAAGGGGGGGGGGGGGGGGGGGGGAGTCGGCTGCAGGCCGGACGGCCGCCCGACCTGAGTCGGGCGGTGGGGGTATGTGGCAGCGGGGGCGTGGTCAAGTGCCGGTCTGTGACAGAAGGGCGGAGTCAGAGAAGGTGAGTGGCAGAATCACTACACCTGACAGCAATTAACCTGTGTTTGTGCGTCTTCCCAGTAACCGCGCCCTATTTAAGGAGGCAGAGGGAGAGCAGAGGAGAGCTTCCCGAGACAAGACGACAGTGTGTATGTGTCTCATATTCACGTCTTGAAATTGTCAAACTGAAAAGTACGGCAATAAAGCCTTCTGATACCTTGATCTCTGTCCTGCTGTCCTCTGTGCTCCACCCACACATAGGGAACTTACCACACCGCCATAAAAGAATGGAACAAAAGTCACCAACTTCACTTCGCTCTACAGCAGAAGGGCATAGAATGGATTTATAACCTACCTGCCGCCTCACACTATGGAGGTGTCTGGGAAAGGTTAATAAAACAGGTGAAACAAACACTTCTAGCCTTGACCAAAGATCAAACACTAGATGATGAATCCCTTCACACATTCCTTTGTGAAGTAGAAGCCATCCTTAATAGTCGTCCACTTACCACCGTCTCAAACAGTCATAATGACCTTGAACCTTTAACCCCAAACCACCTCTTACTTCTCAAAGGTCAACCCACACTACCTCCTGGTGTGTTTCAGAAATCAGATACCTACAGTAAACGCAGATGGAAACAAGTACAATACTTGTCAGATATATTCTGGAAACGATGGGTTAGGGAATATCTTCCTACCTTACAAGAAAGGCAGAAATGGTTGAAAAAGAAACGCAATTACATGTGTGGTAATATTGTGTTAGTAGCTGACCCTATTGCCCCTAGGGCATCTTGGATGTTGGGGAGGGTTACTGACACAAAGAAAGATTCAAAAGGGGTGGTATGTAGCGTGACCCTGAAAACAAAAACAAATGTCATTGAAAGACCTATCACAAAGATTTGTTTGTTGTTTGAGAATGACATGTAAATATGACTAATGTGACATGTGAATAACATGAATGAATGCAAAATGATTGACCAAGTACTTGGAATCATTGTATGGACTGACACGTATACTGATGGCTCCAGTCTTCAGAAGCACACATGGACTGATCTATGGATCTATTCGTGCACACATGAGTGTCGTATACATACACAGACACATGCAGAACATACACAATGGACTCTTGTTACCATGCCTCTTATGGCACATGAACTGTGTTCAAATGCTTTACAAGAAGTACTCTCATGTATATGAGCTCTTGAAAGGACATTGCAATCATGGACATTTAAAACGAATTTTTGTAAAAAAAAAAAAAAGTGTTGTTGGAGAAAAACTGATGTTTGTTGTGCAATATGATGATTTGAGTTGATGAATTCTTCTGTGGTATAGCTCCATGTTTTGTTTGTTATTATTGTACCTTTGGCTGGTACCAATAAGAGGGCCTGTATGTAGGAGCCATTTCTTTTTTTTTTTTTACACCTGCTGGCCAAAAGGTAGAATACATGTTGGAACCATGGCTTGGCCTTGAGTGGAGTCCGGTGCAGGAAGGGTGTAATTAACGCACCTGTGCTTAATTAGGAGCAAGGCACTTGCTGGAAATGGTGGACTGTGGAACGTGGAGACGCCAGCAGGCACAAAGGTTTTTAAACCAGAAAGAGCAAAAATAACAACTTGATGGTTAATGTTTGTTTTGGTTATTCAAGGACTTATTATTTGACTTTATGTTGATTTGTGACAACGTTAAATGAAGAACCGCCTTTGTTTATGTTATTGGAATAAACCGTCAGCTTTATGTAAAAACACCTACGGCATTAACGAACTGTCTTATAAGAAGACAGGACAGTCAGTCCCCCACTCGCTTGCTCACTCGAGTTTGTTGACGGTGTAGTGGCTGGCTGCTTTATGTCCCGGGGCTCCCTCATGCCTGTGTTACCTTCTGGCTCTCCCCTTTTAGTTATACTGTCATAGTTAGTTGCCAGATTCCCTGCTTGTACTCAGTGCAATATGTATACTGTTCCTACTTATTCAGGTGACATTGGGCATGCCTAACAACCTGTGTTTTTTTTTCTCCCCCCCCAAAAAAAAATCTGTCCCTCTGAGTTACATGTTGGTCCTGGGATCAAGATGCTGACCTCTTCTGCTCCTCGGACCTGCCTGATCCATCTTGGTGCCCTGTGTCTGGTTGGAGTCTCATCGCATTGCTCCTGTGGAGGGCGGCCCCATGTGGACAGTTGGGGTTGCACCTGGAGGATGCTCTGGACTCTTGCAGTGGTGCTTTTGTGGCTGGGGATTGCAGTTGACTTGCTGACTTTAGGACTGCAGTTGACTTGCTGACTTTGGGACTGCGGTTGTCGAGAATGGTTTTGTGCTCGGGTTTCCGTTGGCGGGGGGGTTTATAGCATCAACGAAGCTGATTTTATGTTAGGACTGTTAATGTTGTAGTCATTTTGTCTGTTGTTGCCCAAATGAGGATGGGGTCCCTTTTGAGTCTGGTTCCTCTCAAGGTTTCTTCCTCATGTCATCTGAGGGTGTTTGTCCTTGCCACCATCGCCACAGGCTTGCTCACTGGGGATAGATTAGGGATAACATTAGCTCATATTTTAAGTCGTTCAATTCTGTAAAGCTGCTTTGCAACAATGTTTATTGTTAAAAGTGCTATATAAATTAATTTGACTTGACTTGACTTAAATGCTTGGAATACAAGAATGGTGGCAAATATTAAAGACTTGGAATACCAGAGTAGTAGTGGCACCTCTTAAAGATTTGGAATACCAGAAGAGTAGTGGCACGTCTTAAAGACTAAGGAATGCCAGAAGAGTAGTGGCAAATCTTAAATACTTGGAATACTAGAATAGTGGTGGTCCCTCTTAAAGCCTTGGAATACAAGAAGAGTCATGGCAACTCTTAAAGGCTTGTAATACCAGAATAGTTGAAGCAGATCTTAAAGTCTTGGAATGTCAAAAGAGTAGTGTCAATGTTTAAAGGCTTGGAATACCAGAAAAATAGTAGCACCTCTTAAATACTTGGAATACCAGAATAGTAGTGGCAAATCTTAAAGGCTTGGAATACCAGAATAGATGTGACAGAACTTAAAGAATTAGAATACCAGAATAGTCCTGGCACCTCTTAAAGCCTTGGAATACCAGAATACCAGTGCCAAATCTTAAAGACTAGGAATACCAGAGCAGTAGTGGTTCCACTTAAAGCTTTGGAATACCAAAATAGTAGTGGCAACTCTTAAAGGCTTGGAATACCAGAAAAATAGTGGCACCTCTTAAATACTTGGAATACCAGAATAGTAGTGGCAAATCTTAAAGACTTGGAATACCTGAGCAGTAGTGGCATGTCTTAAAGACTAAGGAATGCTTAAGAAGAGTAGTGGTACAACTTAAAGCCTTGGAATACCAGAAGAGTAGCGGCAACTCTTAATAAGAAGAGTAGTGATACCACTTAAGGGCTTGGAATAACAGAACAGTAGTGGCAAACCTTAAAGGCTTGGAATACCAGAGGAGTAATTGCACCTATTAAAGTATTGGAATACCAGAATAGTTGTGGTACATCTTAAAGACTTGGAATACCGGAAGAGTAGTGGCAAATCTTAAAGACTTGGAATACCCGAACAGTAGTGGCAAATGTTAAAGACTAAGGAATACCAGAATAGTTGTGGTACATCTTAAAGGCTTGGAATACTAGAATAGTCTTGGCACCTTTTAAAAAATTTGAATACCAGGAAAATAGTGGCACCTCTCATAGACTACGGAATGCCAGAAGAGTAGTGGTACCACTTAAAGCCTTGGAATACCAGAAGAGTAGCGGCAACTCTTAAAGCCTTGGGATACCAGAATAGTTGTAGCAGATCTTAAAGACTTGGAATACCAGAGCAGTAGTGGCACATCTTAAAGACGAAGGAATGCCAGAAGAGTAGTGGTACAACTTAAAGCCTTGGAATACCAGAAGAGTAGCGGCAACTCTTAAAGGCTTGAAATACCAGAAGAAGAGTGGCACCTCTTAATGACTAAGGAATGCCAGAAGAGTAGTGACACCTCTTAAAGCCTTGGAATACCAGAATAGTTGTGGCACCTTTTAAAAAATTCAAATACCCGGAAAATCATGGCAAATCTTATAGGCTCAGAATTCTGCAATAGTAGTGGTACCTCTTAAAGCCTTGGAATACCAGAAGAGTAGTGGCAACTCTGAAAGACTTGGAAGACCAGAATAGTGGTGGTACCTCTTAAAGCCTTGGAATACCGGAATAGTAGTGGCACCTCTTAAAGATTTGGAATACCAGAATAGTGGTGGTATCTCTTAATGACTAAGGAATGCCAGAAGAGTAGTGGCACCTCTTAAAGCCTTGGAATACCAGAATAGTGGTGGCACCTCTCAAAGACTCAGGAATGCCAGAAGAGGAGTGGTACCACTTAAAGACTTGGAATACCAGAAGAGTAGTGGCAACTCTTAAAGGATTGGAATACCAGAATACTGGTAGCAAATCTTAAAGACTAAGGAATACCAGAAGAGTAGTGACACCTCTTAAAGACTAAGGAACACCAGAATAGTTGTTGGACATTTTAAAAAGTTGGAGTACCAGAGCAGTAGTGGCACCTCTTAAAAGCTTGGAATACCAGAATAGTAGTAGCACTTCTTAAAGACTTGGAATACCAGAATAGGTGTAGCAGATCTTAAAGACTTGGGATACCAGAAGAGTATTGGCACCTTTTAAAAAATTCAAATACGGGGGCGTCGTGGCTCAGGTGGTTAAGGCGCCATACCATGAATGCGGGCGACCCGGGTTCGATTCCGGCCCGAGGTCATTTCCCGATCCCTTCCCGTCTCTCTCTCTCCCGCTCATTTCCTGTCTCTACACTGTCCTCTCCAATAAAGGTGCAAAAAGCCCAAAAAAATATCTTAAAAAAAAAAATTCAAATACCAGGAAAATAGTGGCAAATCTTAAAGGTTTTGAATACCAGAAGAGTAGTGGCACCTCTTAAAGACTTAGGAACACCAGAATAGTAGTTGGACAATTTAAAAACTTGGAGTACCAGAATAGTAGTGGCAACTCTTAAAGGCTTAGAATACCAGAATAGTAGTGGCGCCTTTTAAAGCCTTGGAATACCAGAACAGTCATGGCAACTCTTAAAAACCTGGAATACCAGAAGATTAGTGGTACCTTTTAAAGTCTTGGGATACCAGAATAGTGGTGGCACCTCTCAAAGACTAAGGAATGCCAGAAGAGGAATGGTACCATTTAAAGACTTGGAATACCAGAATTGTACTGGCAACTCTTAAAGATTGGAATAACAGAATAGTTATAGCAGTTCTTAAAGACTTGGAATATGAGAATAATAGTGGCACCTCTTAAAGACTAAGGAATACCAGAAGAGTAGTGGTACCTCTGAAATCCTTGGAATACCAGAAGAGTATTGGCAAATCTTAAAGATTTGGAATACCAGAGCAGTAGTGGCAACTCTGAAAGACTTGGAAGACCAGAATAGTGGTGGTACCTCTTAAAGCCTTGGAATACCAGAAGAGTAGTGGCACCTCTTAAAGACGAAAGAAAGCCAGAAGAGTAGTGGTACCATTTAAAACCTTGGAATACCAGAATAGTTGTGGCAAATCTTAATGGCTTGGAATACTAGAATGCTGATGGCAAATCTTAAAGACTTGGAATAACAGTTTAATAGGGGCATGTCTTAAAGACTAATGAATGCTAGAAGAGTAGTGGTACAATTTAAAGCCTTGGAATACCAGAAGAGTAGTGGCAATTCTGAAAGACTTGGAAGACCAGAATAGTGGTGGTACATCTTAAAGCCTTGGAATACCAGAATAGTAGTGGCACCTCTGAAAGCCTTGAAATATGTGAAGAGTAGTGGCACCTCTTACAGACTTGGAAGACCAGAATAGTAGTGGCACCTTTTAAAAAATTCAAATACCAGGAAAATCATGGCAAATCTTAAAGGCTCGGATTACTGGAATAGTAGTGGTATCTATTAAAGCCTTGGAATGCCAGAATAGTAGTGGCAACTCTTAAAGACTTGGAATAACAGAAGAGTAATGGCACCACTGAAAGACTAAGGACTACCAGAAGAGTAGTGGTACCTTATAAAGCCTTGGAATACCAGAATAGGAGTAGTTCTTCTTAAAGACTTGGAATAACAGAAGAGTAGTGGCACCACTTAAAGACTAAGGAATACCAGAAGAGTAGTGGTACCTCTTAAAGACTAAGGAACACCAGAATAGTAATTGGACATTTTAAAAACTTGGAGTACCAGAATAGTAGTGGCAACTCTTAAAGGCTTGGAATACCAGAATACTGGTATCAAATCTTAAAGACTAAGGAATACCAGAAGGGTTGTGGCACCTCTTAAAGACTAAGGAACACCAGAATAGTTGTTGGACATTTTAAAAAGTTGGAGTACCAGAGCAGTAGTGGCACCTCTTAAAAGCTTGGAATACCAGAATAGTAGTAGCACTTCTTAAAGACTTGGAATACCAGAATAGGTGTAGTAGATCTTAAAGACTTGGGATACCAGAAGAGTATTGGCACCTTTTAAAAAATTCAAATACCAGGAAAATAGTGGCAAATCTTAAAGGTTTTGAATACCAGAATAGTAGTGTCACCTCTTAAAGACTAAGGAATACCAGAAGAGTAGTGGCACCTCTTAAAGACTTAGGAACACCAGAACAGTAGTTGGACAATTTAAAAACTTGGAGTACCAGAATAGTAGTGGCAACTCTTAAAGGCTTAGAATACCAGAATAGTAGTGGCACCTTTTAAAGCCTTGGAATACCAGAACAGTCATGGCAACTCTTAAAAACCTGGAATACCAGAAGATTAGTGGTACCTTTTAAAGTCTTGGGATACCAGAATAGTAGTGGCACCTCTGAAAGCCTTGGAATACCAGAATAGTAGTGGCAAATCTTAAAGCCTTGGAGTACCAGAATAGTAGTGGCACCTCTTAAAGACTAAGGAATACCAGAAGAGTAGTGGTACCTCTTAAAGACTAAGGAACACCAGAATAGTAATTGGACATTTTAAAAACTTGGAGTACCAGAATAGTAGTGGCAACTCTTAAAGGCTTGGAATACCAGAATACTGGTATCAAATCTTAAAGACTAAGGAATACCAGAAGGGTTGTGGCACCTCTTAAAGACTAAGGAACACCAGAATAGTTGTTGGACATTTTAAAAAGTTGGAGTACCAGAGCAGTAGTGGCACCTCTTAAAAGCTTGGAATACCAGAATAGTAGTAGCACTTCTTAAAGACTTGGAATACCAGAATAGGTGTAGTAGATCTTAAAGACTTGGGATACCAGAAGAGTATTGGCACCTTTTAAAAAATTCAAATACCAGGAAAATAGTGGCAAATCTTAAAGGTTTTGAATACCAGAATAGTAGTGTCACCTCTTAAAGACTAAGGAATACCAGAAGAATAGTGGCACCTCTTAAAGACTTAGGAACACCAGAACAGTAGTTGGACAATTTAAAAACTTGGAGTACCAGAATAGTAGTGGCAACTCTTAAAGGCTTAGAATACCAGAATAGTAGTGGCACCTTTTAAAGCCTTGGAATACCAGAACAGTCATGGCAACTCTTAAAAACCTGGAATACCAGAAGATTAGTGGTACCTTTTAAAGTCTTGGGATACCAGAATAGTAGTGGCACCTCTTAAAGCCTTGGAATACGAGAATAGTAGTGGCAAATCTTAAAGCCTTGGAGTACCAGAATAGTAGTGGCACCTCTTAAAGACTAAGGAATACCAGAATAGTAGTCGCAATTCTTAAAATCTTGGAATACCAGGGTAGTAGTGGCAATTCTTAAAGACTTGGAATACCAGATTAATAGTGTCCCTTCTGCTGAGGCAACATGAAAGAACACTTTGAATATATCAAATTTGATTGACAAAGAATTTAAGGAAACAAAAAAAACAGACATTGCCAAGAAAAGAGGGTCCTTGTTTCAGTCCTTAGTTCTGGTGACTCTTTCTCATGTTCTCTTCATGCTTATGGTGGGTTAACAATGAGATTTCCTTTAGTCCCCCCTCTGAATTGCCCTGCAATGTCCTGGTCTCCCATCAAGAATGTATTCCCATCTTATACCTTCCTGGGATAGACTCTGGCACCAGCATGGCCCTGACCAAGATAAAGCGCTTACTGAAGATGAATGAATAACACTGCAGATAGTACATTGTCCACAAACAAATTTCTGTCCATTGTCTTTTAATGCTCATATTTATTTTTTTCCAAAGATATGCTTGCTTGCAAACTTTTTTTGCATATTTGTGATTTTCAAGAACAGACTACTTGTCATAATTTCGAACTGAGAACTGACTTGCCTCGAATATGAGATACGGCATCAATTTTGTTGGAAATAAGGATTATTTTAAAATAAGCAAGTGTGTATTTTATACAATGGTGTATTAGGGCCATAGTAAGTTAAAAAAATAAAAAATAAATAAATACAGTAAATAAACCCACAGAGGTGGGGGAGGGGGTAATATTCTGAGAACAAAAACTCAGAATTTATGATATTAAAGTTGTAAATTTACAAGAAAAATCTTGGATGTTCTCTGAGATTATAAAGTCATAAATTCACAAGAAAAACTCCAGAAATTCCAAGGTTAAAATATCACAAATGTACAAGAAAAAACTTGGAAAAATAGTTGTTGTTGTTTTTTTGTCAAGCCGATCACTTCACTGTGCAAAGTTGTATCAATATCACCACACTACAGATGCCACAGCTGAGCTGAGAGTTATAGGAAATGCTGTCTTTCCCCCTCGATTGTGCAATATAAAAAATAAATTTTAAAATTTTCACCTGCATTTCCCAGAACACACTGCAACTGGGAATTCAGGAAGCATGAGAGTTTTTTCTCATAAATTTGTGACTTTTTAATCTTATTTTTCATAAATATATGACTTTATTCTTGGAATTTTAGTTTTATTTTCTCAGAACATTGTCCTCTGCCTCAGCTCCTTTTTTTTCTTTTATTTTTTAAATAACCTACAATGGCCCCAATACTCCATCACACTTTTATTCCTGTGTAAATAATAATAATAATAATAATAATAAACCATATAATCTTCTTATTCAGACTGTTGGTTTATTTCAGCAGAAATTCAGAGGCCAAAGAAGGTCAGATGAGACCTTAAATGCAGTGCTGAGCTAGCTCACTCTCTGAGTGGCCTCTTCTCTTTTTTTGTTTCACACCCTTATCACACGGCATCTTTGAGGAGCAGTTTTTATTTACAGGCTTTTGAAAACATCATATGATCTTGTAAATACACTGAATGAATCTTTTATGTTTAATTCACATCAACCCTGTGAAAGTTCATACAATGCTGCCACTCCATTTTTGTCTTACAACAGACTTTATTATTATTACTATTATTATTTACCTGGGGGAAAAATTGTGATTGTTTTAAACTAAAAATAAATGCTTAAAATCATATCAGCCATGATGAGGATGTTGAGGATGAGCTGAAACAGATTCTAGTATTATTTACATTTTTTAAATATTTAAAAATAATATCATAGAACATGATGATTAGCTGGTGCTTTGACGGATGCTTGAGAAGTCCATATGTCTAACATTGCTTTCGTTCTTTGCAGGTGAGACCTTCTCAGAGAACTTCAGCCACACGGAGAGATGTATGCCATGCACAGACTGCACCGGGCTGTTACGCATGGAGACACCATGCACAGATGCCAATGATGCCACCTGCGTATGTGACTATGGCTACTTCATGTCGCCACTAACGGGGCAGTGCCAGGCATGCACGGCATGTCCAGTGGGAAGTGGCATGCTGAGACGCTGTGCTCCTGAGCAGGACACCATATGTGAGGTGTGCACAGATGACACATACTCAGACCAGGAGAGTGAGCTCAACCTGTGCCTGCCATGCACTATCTGCGAGGACACGGAGGAGCTCCAGCACTGCACTGCCATCAGCGACACCATGTGCCAAGGTACAAAAAGCACCTCTGTAGTATGTGGGGTAGAAATGGTGCACTCTGATTTTGTCAAGACAAGAATTCCTGTTACCACTTCAAAGTACAGTGTTTTAACCATTTGCAAATGATTAAAATTTTTTTCATAAACAACTTTTTTTTATCTGTTACATTACACTCACCGGCCACTTAAACAGGAACTTGTTCTTGATTCTAAGATTCCTGTTCTTGGCTGGCGAGAGTGGAACCCAATGTGGTCTTCTGCTGTTGCATGCTGAGATGCTTTTCTGCTCACCATGGTTGTAAAAAGTGATTTATATGAGTTACTGTATCCTTACTTGCAGTTCAAACCAATCTGGCCATTTTCCTCTGACCTCTCTTATCAACAAGGTGTTTGTTTCCACCCACAGAACTGTCACTCACTCAATGTTTTTTGTTTTTCCATACCATTCTGTGTAAACTCTAGAGACTGTTGTGTGTGAAACCCCAGGAGATCAGCAGTTTCTGAAACACTCAAACCAGTCCATCTGGCACCAACAACCATGCCACAGTGAAAGTCACAGAGATCAAATTTTTTCCCATTCTGATGTTTGAAGAAAACATTAACTGAAGCTCTTGAATTGTATCTGCATGATTTTATACATTGTGCTGCTGTCAAGGGATTGGCTGAGTAGATAACTGCATACAACAGCAGGTGGATGGGTATACTTAATAAAGTGGCCAGTGAGTGTATTTGAATGAATGAATGAATGAACCCTTTATTATCACTAGTCACAAGTACCAGTGAAATTGACCATCAACCTGTCCTTACATACACGACAGGACAGGAAGACAGGGATGAAAAGAAAAAATACAGAGTAACATGAGGGGGGAGGAGAAAAAAGCAACCCCCACACTTTGCTCCTGTGAGGAGTACAGTGTGGGAACATTAAAAAAAAACACCTCAGCACATAAGCACAAAATAACACAAGTACACTTTACATGAAAACTCGGGACTTGGGGGGGAGGGGGTGATCAGGGGGGTAAGGGGGGGGAGAGGGGAGGGGAGGAGGTAGAGGTAACCCGGCGCAAGCAAGCAGCCATCCGCTCATGCAGCCATGATGGCACTGGTCATGAACCCGCTTGTCACATTGGGGGTGAAGCAGCAACCGCGGAAAGAGAGGGGAGGAATATGAGAGAGTCTAACAGCAGTGACCTCCGGGGGAAATTGTTTTCCCAGCAACGGCCTTGGCCAAGGCCAGTGCTGTCTGAGGGAGCCGAAAGCAGATAAGATTGGGCTTGTTTGGTCTTGGGTCAAGCAGATGCATTCCTTTACATGACTACTCTGATTGTCCATTCTAGTCTCTCGAATCCATTTTCCTCTGCAAAGCCGAGAGCTTCTCCATGATGTTATCCATGTTGCAGTTCAAGTTCTAATAGCCACAGTCTGAGTGCCGACAGCTCTGCCCACCGCTTCAATCATGTCGGGCAGTTTTATGGGGCTTTGAACAGCTGTCACCGTTTTCTGATTTCCTCAATAAACCAAGGCAATGCCTAATCCAATCAGCAAAAGTCCTGTAATCATGGTTCCGAATAGGTAGATGTCTTCAATGTCCTCCACAGAAAGAACCGCCAGGCATACGACCCACCACCGCTCCCACGCATCCATCGTGTAGCCAGCTGCGAACATTTCAGCAGGACAGGCTGGTTCCCCCGAACCCAGGCTTCTCATCGACAAGATTGTGTCAATTGCGTGAAGAGACCAGTTTATCAATTCCATGGTTTTTAGTTTGGAGAGCAGTGCGGAGAGAGTCTCTCAAAAGTATAGACACTAGACAGACGAGACAGCAGAAGCAGGAAAGATAAGGGAAGGGAGAGGCAGAGAATGCGACTGCCTTCCGCGAGAGCACAGAGAAGAAAGAAACTTAATTTTGCACTTAATGTTTGCAAAATAACATAGTTCCTATTACAGATTATAGCAAATACAAACAGTGGTTCCCTCACCAGCCTCTCCATTTTCTCTCTCTTGAAGTTAAGTAAGAAAAGCAAAAGGAAACCAGGAAAGCAAAAGTCACAGGTGAAAAACAGGTAATAAAAACAGATGATAGGCGATAAAAAGGAACCTCAAAACAGGTGAGAAACTAGCAGAGGGAAGGACATTTCTCACAGCATTCGGTCAATCATAAATAAATAAAAAAAAATAAATAAAAAAATCTCATAAACCCATCAACAAATATGTCACTGTAGCCAACTGACTAGCATTCTGAAGAGCAAGAGGTCACAGGTTAACCTTGACTGTAACCTTTAACCCCCTTGCCTCACCCACTTGTTCTTTATGTGTTGATTTAAAGCTGATGGGATAAAACTGTTATTTTCTCTTTTTCACATCCACTGTGGAGTCATATCCTTTTTTTTTGGCAAACTGGACACTAAAAGACAAATAGTCCATGCCACATAGGCTAAATTACCTGAGAGTATTGGCAACCTAGCTAACAAATACTTCAAAACCATATCAGATATTAACGAGCAGGCACTTTCATTTTGCTTCAAGTTTTTCCTCCAATGCCGTTTTAACATTCAAAGAAATACAGTAAAAATAAACATTTCTCTAGCTACCTGACTGTTTAACCACATTTTCACTATTTTTTCTCTTAGCTGCTGAAAGAAGTTTCATTTTACATTTCTTCTCTTTGTAAAATGTCTTTTAGACCCACTGCATATATTTTTATGAGGTAAAAACAACTTTGTTAGCAAAGCTACACAGTTACATAGATAGTAGTCTAGCTACAGCTAGATAGTTTTCTGTGGTAAATATCATACATTTGTTTAGTGTACAAAACAAAACAGTTGAACGTTTTAGCGGAGTCCATGACAATAACAATGACATCTGCCACCACAAATACAAGCCTTTTCTCGTAACATAGGCAATACTAGCAAAGAATGCTTGTAAAAGTACACAAGCATACTAGCACTAGATGAAAGATATGCTAAGCTACTAACATTCTAAGGGATGAAATCTAATTTCACCAGGCTTTTAATGACCTCTTAGAAATGGCTAAAATGCTAAGAGTGGTGTAGTATTAAAGAAAACTGGATGCTAGTGTCAGGGGGAAAAAAAGCTAACAATTCCACCTCCTATTGAAAACAATGAGATATACAGTATTTACCACAGCATATTAGCATAGCTTGCAGGCTAGTAATTAGCATTCTAAGGTGTGTCACTGTTTGTCTTTATACAACCCTGATTCCAAAAAAGTTGGGACAAAGTACAAATTGTAAATAAAAACGGAATGCAATAATTTACAAATCTCAAAAACTAATATTGTATTCACAATAGAACATAGACAACATATCAAATGTCGAAAGTGAGGCATTTTCAAATTTCATGCCAAATATTGGCTCATTTGAAATTTCATGACAGCAACACATCTCAAAAAAGTTGGGACAGGGGCAATAAGAGGCTGGAAAAGTTAAAGGTACAAAAAAGGAACAGCTGGAGGACCAAATTGCAACTCATTAGGTCAACTGGCAATAGGTCATTAACATGACTGGGTATAAAAAGAGCATCTTGGAGTGGCAGCAGCTCTCAGAAGTAAAGATGGGAAGAGGATCACCAATCCCCCTAATTCTGCGCCGACAAATAGTGGAGCAATATCAGAAAGGAGTTCAACAGTGTAAAATTGCAAAGAGTTTGAACATATCATCATCTACAGTGCATAATATCATCAAAAGATTCAGAGAATCTGGAAGAATCTCTGTGCGTAAGGGTCAAGGCCGGAAAACCATACTGGGTGCCCGTGATCTTCGGGCCCTTAGACGGCACTGCATCACATAAAGGCATGCTTCTGTATTGGAAATCACAAAATGGGCTCAGGAATATTTCCAGAGAACATTATCTGTGAACACAATTCACCGTGCCATCCGCCGTTGCCAGCTAAAACTCTATAGTTCAAAGAAGCAGCCGTATCTAAACACGATCCAGAAGTGCAGACGTCTTCTCTGGGCCAAGGCTCATTTAAAATGGACTGTGGCAAAGTGGAAAACTGTTCTGTGGTCAGACAAATCAAAATTTGAAGTTCTTTATGGAAATCAGGGACGCCATGTCATTCGGACTAAAGAGGAGAAGGACGACCCACGTTGTTATCAGCCCTCAGTTCAGAAGCCTGCATCTCTGATGGTGTGGGGTTGCATTAGTGCGTGTGGCATGGGCAGCTTACACATCTGGAAAGACACCATGAATGCTGAAAGGTATATCCAGGTTCTAGAGCAACATATGCTCCCATCCAGACGACATCTCTTTCAGGGAAGACCTTGCATTTTCCAACATGACAATGCCAAACCACATACTGCATCAATTACAGCATCATGGCTGCATAGAAGAAGGGTCCGGGTACTGAACTGGCCAGCCTGCAGTCCAGATCTTTCACCCATAGAAAACATTTGGCGCATCATAAAACGGAAGATACGACAAAAAAGACCTAAGACAGTTGAGCAACTAGAATCCTACATTAGACAAGAATGGGTTAACATTCCTATCCCTAAACTTGAGCAACTTGTCTCCTCAGTCCCCAGACGTTTACAGACTGTTGTAAAGAGAAAAGGGGATGTCTCACAGTGGTAAACATGGCTTTGTCCCAACTTTTTTGAGATGTGTTGTTGTCATGAAATTTAAAATCACCTAATTTTTCTTTTTAAATGATACATTTTCTCAGTTTAAACATTTGATATGTCATCTATGTTCTATTCTGAATAAAATATGGAATTTTGAAACTTCCACATCATTGCATTCCGTTTTTATTTACAATTTGTACTTTGTCCCAACTTTTTTGGAATTGGGGTTGTAGAAAACTTTTTAACCTTGTTATTTTTCCTGATATGTGTTAATTCTAAGCTGCATATTTAGATGTTTTACCCATCTCAGAGAGCACTAAATCTGCCAAGTCAGTATGCTAGATACACAACATATGCTAGATAGATGGGTGGCATGGTGGTGTAGTGGTTAGCACAGTCGCCTCACAGCAAGAAGGTTCTGGGTTTGAACCCAGCAGCTGGCAAGGGCCTTTCTGTGCGGAGTTTGCATGTTCTCCCCATGTCTGTGTGGGTTTCCTCCGGGTGCTCTGATTTCCCCCAAAGACATGCAGTTAGGTTAATATGGGACAGCCTTGGGCTGAGGTGCCCTTGAGTGAGGCACCTAATTCCTGACTGCTCCCTGGGCGCTGTTAGCATGGCTGCCCACAGCTCTGGGTATGTGTGTGTGCTCATTGCTCGCGTGTGTGTTCACTGCTTCAGATGGGTTAAATGCAGAGAGGAAATTTCACAAGTGTGTGATGAATAAAAGTTGTACTTTCTTTCTTCTTTCTTTCTTTTCTTAGATGTTACAGAGATAAATGTCACGCTTGCACATGTGCAAATACAGATCGGTTAATGACATCCCTCACATCAAGTAATAACTTGTTCGACTTAGTGACTTTGCGCTGCGCCTGTTCTATATTATTAGTGTCAGTTTGGCTAATATCCTGTCTAGGGATGAGTCATTTCCTGTAAGTGTGGAGACAAATTTATTATCTCATCATCTGCAAGCAACAGACACGCTAACTGTGTGTGTTTGTGTGTGCGCGCGCTTCAATACCTATCATACTGTACCACAGCAATTACTTATTAAAGAATGACACATGGTATGGTGTAAAAATTCGTACGAAATGCCAAAATTTATTTTTGATATTAACACTAATAGAAAGGGGGTTTAGAGGTTTAGATGTTTAGCTTCAAGTGGACCTTTTACTCTCGTCTCAGTCCAGGAGGTGAAAGGTTGCACGAGGCTGCTGTAGGCAAGGGGTTAATGAATAGAGTGGACGGTTTGCATTTGCACTGATTATATCTATAAACATGACATTAAGAGCTCAGCTGATGAAAGGCTTCAAGCTAACGAGCTAGAGGTTCAGCATCAGGACAGGTCCTTATCTCCTTACTGCCAAAGGATTTCATTCAAAACAATCAGGAATTTTGAAAAGTGTGGTATCAATGTTCTGATTGGGATAAAGGAGAAATCCAGCAGTGCAGAAGCAAGTGAGGAAAGCCAATTTTCAGAAATGATTTTGATCTCATCTGGTTTGAATGTGTTCTCGAGGATTGCTGTAATGAGTATGGGGGAGGGGACCACACAGGAAGCCATTTGGGTTAGCAGAGGAGGTTGTGTGAAAGTGGTGTGTAATCTCATTAATAAACTGATCAGTTTCAGAGTGTCTACAATATGAGTGTGTGATGAATGACTGAGAGGAAGAGAAGAGTCCCAGGAAAGATGGGTTCAATCAATTATACTTATTTTACCATAACAGTGTATGGTTCAGCCTCATTGCTATGTCGCTAAATCTACTTAGTGATGTTGATACAATGGCAGAGAGATGGACAGAGGTCAAAAACGAAGGATCGGACAGTAAGAGCAAAAAACAGAGAGACAAACAGGATTCACTCACAAGTGCACTTCGTTTTCTTCCCCATTTCCTCCCCAGTTTGGTCACTTGCGACTCTCACCCACCATCCAGCTCAATCACTGCTACCAACCAAGGACAGTGAACCTGAACATATGTTTTCTCCAAGAACCGTGAATCCAGCCAAGTGCACTGCTATACGTACACCCAGCATAACACACCTGCTGTCAGCCCTCTTCTGCATGCATGACCTCAAAGACTCCTACAATTGGTTTTGAGAGAGTATCCCATCTTGCTATCATTAGGAATCCAACTCACCACCTGGGAGCCCCTCAAAAATGACAGAAAATGGGAAGACTTTCAGGGTTACACAAGTGCAGAGGTCCAGCGGTCCTGACCGGTGCAATTGGTGGTCTGTCCAATCGTGGGTGATTAAGAAAGGAAGTGATTTAACAGTATAAAATGAATCAATGGACCACCACAAGAAGAACTATTCTGAGCACTATCAGAGCTCCCACACCAAACAGAGCACCTAATGACCAATCAGAATCTAGAACTCAACAGTGCTCTGGTATAAACTGAGAGAACCCATCTAAGGTATTACTTCAGGGAAGAAGCAGGAAGTGTCGCTTAAGTGGAAGCCCAAGGAAATTGTGTGGGTCTGAGCTTGAAAGCTCCTGACTCAGAGGTTCGAAACAAAACCATTATGAAAGATCTAGCTGATTGAGTGGCTGTGTGTGCCTCTTGAATTCCAGTTTCTCTCTGTCATACGATTATCACTTGGAGTGTGTGTGAGAACACATTGTATGCCGACCCTCTACAGCAGGGCATTGATAGAGTTATCACGGCTGTGACTGACCTTTCACCTTAGCCCATTGCCTAATACAGTGTGTGGCTTTGTGCCTGGAGAGATGCTGCATTAATGCGTTTCTCTATCTCTCTTTGCTGTCCTCTCTCTCACCCCAGCATCCTTCCATCACTCTTCATGTTCTCGGTGTCTTTCTCGCCACACTCCTACACAGTGAAGTCCATCCAGTTCGTGTTGCGGTGCCTGCTGCTTGCTGGTTTTTACCCTCATCACATTCCCAGAGTTTTTACATATTTTTCGCAGCCACAAAGGTCCAAGAGGTGAAAGCCCAAGCACGTGGCTTAGCCCATGACATTTCCCCCCACCCCATCTCATAAATTTGCCAACGATGACCCCGAGAACTGGGGACGCCAGTAAATTTTACCAGAACAGAATTCCCAGTGCAAAATGTGACATTCCTTATGAGGAGTGCTTGTTTGTGTCTTTTGTGGTGGTGTTTGTGAATCACTTGTTCTCTTATCTTTCCATCTAATCTGTCAGAGTGCTACGACTTCAGTTATGGCAAAAAGTTGCCCTTGCATGACATCCCTTCTGCTTCTAGGAGGACGGCATCTATGATTGGACTGTGCTTTGCTTTATGTTGTTGTTGTCAATGTTCCTTGGACTTGATCATGGCCTTCATGTGTCAAACTCAAGGCTTGTGGACCAAACACAAAAAAAAAATACTGAAATGTCTTATAGTACGCTACAACTCAACATCTTCACATTATCTATAAATGTTTCAACTCTACAATGCCATTTGTTATAGTGATAGGTATTTTTTAAAAATATGTTATGGAATACACAGACCAGTCGACTAATATCTTCACCAACAGCGAGTCCAACCGTTGTTGCTGTGAATTTGTTCCTGATTGGCTGCTCCAGACAGGGTTCTATCTGTCAAGATGAAGATCTACAAGCTGTGTTTTGAGAAACCCTCATTAAGTCATGCTCCAATAAGGAACATCTTACTCATAATTTGTGAAGGTTGCCTTACTCTGGGATCTCTTCCATTTTGTGTCCAACTGCAACTCCACAAAAATATCTCGATCTACTCCTGTGATAGATTTTTAGTCTTTGTAGGTTTTCATACTGTGAAAAATGTGGTTATGTTTTATTGTATCCTGTGTTTTACTTAACATTATCACTTTCGAACAGATTCACTACAGATCAGAGCTCCGTATAAACACACACATCTTTGTCCACTTGGCCAAACATTCAGTTTTCATTATTTTTTTTAACTAAACCACAAGGTCATTTTACTAATCAGACCAAACTGGGTGAATCTATAAACATCTTTGAAAACTCTTCCTTTTCTCAACAAGCTGCCAGAGAAGCTGAAATACAGGATCTGTTTCAGAGGATCAGAAGATCCACATTGATCCACAGTTTAAAAAAAGACCACTAGAGTTGGACTTTTTTTTTTCATATATCTTATCCAAGCACTTGGTTGGATCTACATCACTTTGTTTGCTTTTGGTACACAGATTGCAAGTTGACACACCTTATCTACATCACATCTCTGTCTGAGTCTTCATTTAGGCATTATTGAGTTATTTTCAAGCTTCCTTCCTGTTCATGACTGTTTTTAAATATTTACCAAATGTGGACCAATTATTTAAAAAATAGTTCAACCTAAAACCTATTGGTTTATTAAGGATCCCTTGTACAGTATATACCGTATACTTATACAGTACTGTGCAAAAGTCTTAGGTACATGTAAAGAAATGCTGTAGTGGCTTAAAAATATCATCTCATCTCATTCATCTCATTATCTCTAGCCGCTTTATCCTGTTCTACAGGGTCACAGGCAAGCTGGAGCCTATCCCAGCTGACTATGGGCGAAAGCGGGGTACACCCTGGACAAGTCACCAGGTCATCATAGGGCTGACACATAGACAGAGACAACCATTCACACTCACACCTACGGTCAATTTAGAGTCACCTGTTAACCTAACCTGCATGTCTTTGGACTGTGGGGGAAACCGGAGCACCCGGAGGAAACCCACGCAAACACGGGAAGAACATGCAAACTCCGCACAGAAAGGCCCTCACCAGCCACGGGGCTCGAACCCAGACCTTCTTGCTGTGAGGCGACAGCGCTAACCACTACACCACCATGCCACCCGCACAGTACTATATATATGTATAATCTTTTGCTCTGTACAAAGTGTGACACTGGCCTGAATTACAGATTTCCACTATGCATTAGGACTCTGGTCATATTTCAGAAATCAGACATCCCTGAATTGGCTCCATTTGGAACATTCGACTTTCAAAGTTCATTCAACAGTCAACATTTCAAAAGAACATTCGATATTCAGCGTTCAAAGATATGCAGGTTAGGTTAACATGGGGCAGCCTTTGGCTGAGGTGCCCTTGAGTGAGGTACCTAACCCCTAACTGCTCCCCGGGCACTGTAGCATGGCTGTCCACTGCTCTAGGTATGTGTGTGTGCTCATTGCTCATGTGTGTGTACGTGTGTGTTCACTGCTTCAGATGGGTTAAATGCAGAGAGGAATTTCACAAGTGTACGTGTGATGAATAAGTTGTTCTTCTTCTTCCTCTCATTCTTCTTCTTCTTCTTCTTCTTCTTCCAAAGCTTGCAAAGAAATTGAGACGAACTGTGTGCTTGTTTCACACTTTTATTTGTGATATATTTATGTACAATCAAAGCCGAAGGATTGCACATAGTACGAGAAAGAGGAGGAGGAGGAGTGAAATGAAAGGCGAGACAGATGCACTCTTGAGATAAAGATGGAGAAGAGGAAGGGAAAAGAGCGAAAGAGCAAATGCAGGGAAGCAAATGCAGTCGATAGAAGAGATGAAGTTTCTCTTCTGCCTTATCCGGTTTCACAGCCTGACCACTGGGAACATTTCTGTTGTAGAGAACCCGGCTAGACACGCACGCACCTGGACTAGTTTTCAGTCCTGGCTGGCATGACAAGGCTTGTTCTGATGGTAGATATGTAGTTAGTGCTCTATAAACAAAATAACACGTAATGAGAGTCATGACAAATCATTTACTGCATCATCACACTTTTACACTGAGACTTTCACATCTGCATTAACATGGTAGTGTTAGTAACTTTTTCTTTTTTCCACAGCGACTTACGAGAGTAGAAGAAACTGTTTATCCCAGACATGCTTCGTCTTGAGTAGGGCATATACCAATACTAATCCTGGTATCAGTCAAACATCACATGTGAGAGCACTGCGTGCACTGAGATGCACTTTTTGCTGGCAATATTTAGCTATATTGAGCTAAATAAACTAAAACATACATTGTGCATTGCCATATCAATATCAACATGTCAAATTTTATTAATTTGTTCGAATAATATTCCAGATTCCACAATATTTACAGTGATAGTGGGCAGAGTTTCACATATTCCCCACTTACTCTGTACAATGACAATAAATTTTGATTCTGATTCTTTTGTGGTCTCAGATTTCCTCCTACCTCCCGAAAACATGCTGGTTGATGGATTAGCAAAGTTAAATTGCCCTTAGGTGTGAAAGTCAGGATCACTGTGAAGTGCTTAGTGAAGATGAACGAATAATATTTACATGATCAAACTGAAACAACCTGCTACAGATTGCAGGCATTAATGGTTATATGTAACGCTTTTTAATGCTACGTTCAGGTTAGCAAGTGACAAGTCGGATGTGCTGCCTGTTGTTTGTCTCTTGTGGGCGTGGCCTGGCCAGTGTTTTTTAGCTCCACTGTTGCATGCTTGGCTTTGCACTAGCTGTGCTCTAGGAATTATGGGAATTAGTAACTGGGACATTCCACCGAATGGGTGCCATTTGCTTGTTGTACCACTCCCAAATTAAACTTAATTTGTTATATCTTTTCAACACTGATTATAATAACACACATATTTAACTATTCAAAATGTGTACTGGTCAGCCTCAGGCTACATTACAAGGTTTGGAAGTCAAAGATGGCTGCATTTTTTTCAGTCCTGTTACCAAAACTCTGAAAGTAACAGGACTGAATTTTTAGCCTAGGATTAGCTAATACATGGAATTAATCCACATGGCGTCATCACTAATAGCATGACCACACTTAGCACATTCTAGTGATTTACTAAAAATCTGTATTTTTAAAATAAACAAATATCATCTAAGAAATAATTTAAGTAACAGGACAGTATGTTGACATTGACCTTATCAGTCAAAGTTAAAAAATCATCAAATATACAGAAAAGTAAATGAGAGAACTAACTTTTGGTCTTCCCATGGCCTTCAGAAGACACAACTGATGTAACTTCCTGTTGAGCATGTGATTTATGGAATGTTCCAAATTTGTCAGATGGGGTAATATGTTTGGGTAACAGGACTGAGTGAAAACCCAGGGACATGACTAAAATGTGTATTTTAACGAAGACATTGTGGATTTCTTATGAAAAAATATATTTAAACCATGGATAGGATATGGAGTCACACAACAGTGCAAAAGAAATACTGTTTCTGAAGGATTTTAATCATAATATTTCATAGTTAAGTATAAAGTTAGAGTGCGGGGACAGGTAACACATGCTATTTTTCAGTGTTTTAGGTAGTTTTCATTAATCCTTACAATTATATATCTTAAATTTGAAATCAGATCAATGTGCAAGACATTCTGCGTAATAAGGAAATGTATTTTAAAGTACATTTTTATGTGCATTTATACATATAATTTTCTAGGGATGGAAATGGCACCGATTCGGTGGAATGGCTCAACTCTGAACAGCACAGAACACATATCCTACTCAATCATGCTGGCCTTCAGAATGGAACATAATGCATATCATGGCTTGTTATTACAAATAAAATTGAAATTATTTGAATTTACCGATGGCACAAAACCCCTGTTAATTGATATTTAGATAACACTCATAAGCTAAGCCAATAGAGTGTAACCTAATCTCTTTAAAACCTCTCTGAAGTGGCTGAGCCCATCTGCCTCCATTTAGACTGTAATTACTGTATCTAATGAGGAAACATCCAACCCACCCACACAGACTCACTCTCTCTCTCTCTCTCTCTCTCTCTCTCGTCTTTTTTTTCTAAAAAAAAAGGTGTCTGATGGATAAAATAATGGCAAAATGATCATGTGTTGTGGTGTAAAAACATGAAGGAGAAGTGAGCAAGGAAGGAGGAGGAGACCCAAGAAAAGGACCGAAGGGGAGCAGGACGAGAGAGACGGGAGTCTGGTCTTTATTGATGGAGACCACTTGAGCAGTGCATAAGAGAGATGGGAAGATAGAGAGTGAGACAGAAAGAAAGGGAGAGATTGAAGATGAGATAAATAGAGAGAGAGAGAGAGAGAGAGAGAGAGAGAGCAAAGAAAAGACTGAGAGTGTTTTGTATACCACAAAGAGGATCTCTGTCCATGCTGGTGTCTGATGTCCTGTCTCTGGGGAGAGAGACTTTGTGTGTGTGTGTGTGTGTGTGTGTGTGTGTGTGTGTTGAAATGATGTATGTATGGCACTGGGAAAAAGGAGCAGGGAGTGGTTGTAAGACAAAAAAAAATAGATGATACAAAAAAGACCTGAACGTAATGTTCATAACAGATAAAAACCATGTGTTTTCTGCAAGGAGATTTATCTTTTTTTTTTTTTTTACCATTTATGGAAGGAGTATCCAGTTCAAGAGATTTCTAATAGTGTGTAAGTTTAGCTTTTTTTTTCCAACACATGAAAGTCTTCACAACATGGCATCTTGAGCCAGTTAACACAGATATACCTCCTAGAAAGTTCCACGTCCATCACTTTGTGGACCCTTTTTCTCTTACCCCACCCTCTCACACCCACCCCAAGGCACCCATTCTCCACCCCCATGCCCAGAATATCAGATGCTCCTCAATATGTGTGTCCATCTGTCCCTGCAGCCGAGCATCCTGTAGCTCGAGGCTCATTATAGCACAAGCCTGCTTTAGCGTGCATTAGCCTCAACTCAGAACAAGAGTGCGTTTATTATGGCTTCCGATTGAATCATGTCTAATCTCATCTCCTGCTCCATCTCTCACTTACTCCCAACTTTCCACTGCAGACTAAATAAAAGCAGCCGCCACAGCAATAATAAGTTGTTTTGTCCTTGCTTTGTTTTTCCTTCTGATGTTACTCACAATAAAAATACCATCAAATTCAATAACATTTCTTCCTGGCATTAAAGACAACAGAACAAAAAATGTGATTTAAGTTGAAACTTGTTTTCTATGTTTTCCAATTTCTAATCTTACAGATTGGCACTCACTTTTGATATGCTAAACATAGCAATATGCCAGCCTTACATACTGGGACATATTCTGATGCTAACCTTGTATATATGCTCCTATTACAGCTTGACACATTTTCTTTATGCACCTTTTCTTATTCCCTCCTGGCTAGGAATATTGGCTGTGCTCTGTAGATTGGAGGGGTTACTCTCTCACCTGTCAATCGCAGTGACACTCGCCATTTGAGAGTGTTTGTAAACTTGTGTATGCAGAAGACGGTGGATAGTGAGTCTTTCCTCTGAGTGTGTTATGCAGAGGAGGCATGTGCAGTGGGTTGCTGTCATACGATAGCTGGTAATTGAGGATTGGCAAGTGAACATATTGGGGAGAAAATATGGAAAAACAAAATGTAAAATGAGAATGATATTATGACATCAATTTTGTACACTTTTTTTTTTTTAGTTTTGACTCAAAGTTTGACTGTACAGTACAAGTCAAAAGTTTGGACACACCTTCTAATTCAAAGGTTTTTATTTATTGTTATTAATGAAAAGTCACTTCATGTCTTAAAGGAACAGTCCACCGTATTTCCATAATGAAATATGCTCTTATCTGAATTGAGACGAGCTGCTCCGTACCTGTCCAAGCTTTGCGTGACCTCCCAGTCAGTCAGATGCA
This sequence comes from Neoarius graeffei, assembly GCF_027579695.1. NCBI lineage: Eukaryota > Metazoa > Chordata > Actinopteri > Siluriformes > Ariidae > Neoarius > Neoarius graeffei. The sequence goes on from NC_083582.1 coordinate 15,803,540, forward strand.
GTCAGACGCACTGTCACTCCTGTTAGCAATGTAGCTAGGCTCAGTATGGCCAATGGTATTTTTTGGGGCTGTAGTTAGATGCGACCAAACTCTTCCGCATTTTTCCTGTTTACATAGGTTTATATGACCAGTGATATGAAACAAGTTCAGTTACACAAATTGAAACATAGCGATTTTCTATGCTATGGAAAGTCCGCACTATAATGACAGGCGTACTAACACCTTCTGCGCGCTTCGGCAGCGCATTGATATCTGAGCTCCGTATCAATGCGCTGCCGAAGCGCGCAGAAGGTGTTAGTACGCCTGTCATTATAGTGCGGACTTTCCATAGCATAGAAAATCGCTACGTTTCAATTTGCGTAACTGAACTTGTTTCATATCACTGGTCATATAAACCTATGTAAACAGGAAAAACGCGGAAGAGTTTGGTCGCATCTAACTACAGCCCCAAAAAATACCATTGGCCATACTGAGCCTAGCTACATTGCTAACAGGAGTGACAGCACGTCTGACTGCGTCTGACTGACTGGGAGGTCGCGCAAAGCTCGGACAGGTAGGGAGCAGCTCGTCTCAATTCAGATAAGAGCATATTTCATTATGGAAATACGGTGGACTGTTCCTTTAAAGTAATGATGGATGTCATTTCTCTTAACTTAGGTGAGTGGTTCTTGACATAATATGGATTACTACAGTTGTGGAATAGGCCTATTTACTGTATTTGTATTATTTACTGTTTATATACTGTATATTCATTGGATTTTGAGAAACAGCATTTTTATTTTTTGCAAATTCAATAAATAAAAACTTTATGCAAAACATCCAACAAAATCATTTCCGCTTAGAATGTAAACAAATTGGTGAAATGACAGTAGCAATTTGTGAAAAATGCAAAAATAATAATTCTTGAAAAATAAAAAAGATACATTCTTTGTATTTGTATTATTTACTGTGATATATACACATCCATCCATCCATCCATCTATCCATCCATTATCTGTAACCGCTTATCCTGTTCTACAGGGTTGCAGGCAAGCTGGAGCCTATCCCAGCTGACTATATATATATATATATATATATATATATATATATATATATATATATATATATATTATTTATTTTTATCCACATTCACTGGATATGAGGAATCGCACCCTGTGACTGGCTACTCTACTAGTAGGCTATCATCTCATATTCTGTGAGTAGAGGAAAAACAAAATGTTGGTGCGTGTTGTTGAACCAACTGAGGACAAAATAAAAACTCTACTCAAAAACAAAACCCCCAAAAATACAAAAAAGGGAACAAAATATGGAAGAAAAGTATTTCATGGTAAGAATGTATCTTTTTTATTTGTCAATAATTATTATTATAGCATTTTTCACAAATTGCTGTCATTTTGCTGGTTTGTTTACATTCTAAGCGGAAATGATTTTGTTGAACGTTTTGCATAAAGTTTTTAGCGAATTTGCAAAAAATAAAAATAAAAATGCTCTGTTTCTCAAAATCCAATAAATGTGGATAGAATAAAACAGCTATTCCACTCAATCTCGTCATACATGGCTTGTAGCCAACTCTGTGCTACATGCCTCGTCAGCTACAGTATCAGCTTATGTACGACTCAATTTCGTGGAATAACTGCTAAATATATAATTTATTTAAAATGAAAAAGAAAGAGTACTCTCTGGTACAGTGAGTGCAGTTTTATAAGGAAATGAGCTATAGAAGAAACCTTTATTTGTCACATGCACACTCAAGCATAGTGAAATTCATCCTGTGCATTTAACCCATCTGAAGCAGTGAACACATGCATGCACACACACACAAGTGAGCAATGAGCACACACACATACCCAGAGCAGTGGACAGCCATGCTACAGTGCCCGGGGAGCAGTTGGAGGTTAGGTGCCTTGCTCAAGGGCACTTCAACCTATGGCCACCCCATGTTAACCTAACTGCATGTTTTGGAACTGTGGGGGAAACCGGAGCACCCAGAGGAAACCCACGCAGACACAGGGAGAACAGGCAAACTCCACACAGAAAGGCCCCTGTCAGCAGCTGGGCTCAAACCCAGAACCTTCTTGCTGTAAGGTGACAGTGCTAACCACTACACCACCATGCTGCCCCAAATAGAAATCTATATCAAAGTTTGTATGAAAAAAGGGTACCTAAAACTTTTGCACAGTACTGTATATATCAAGATATATATTTTATTCATATATGTTTTACTTCTTCCAGTAGATGTGAATAATTCAAGCACACTGCAGTCATCTCTGGAGCCTTCAGAGCCTCCATTTGTCTTCAGCAACATTCCAACAGATTGGCTCACAGAATCCACAGAGAGCATGCCGACTGTTGGACCCGAACCCAAGAAACTGGGCCTGGGTGATAATCTCATTCCCCTGTATGCTTCCATTGTACCTGCTGTGCTGCTTGGTCTTGTAGCCTTCATCATTATCAAAAGGTGAGCAGAAACATCTCCCCCTCCCCCCACATGCAGGCACATCCCCCCCCCACACGCACTCGGTCACATTTCACTTCCCATTCCCCCACACCTGGTCACGTTTCACTTCCCACCCTCCAACCAAGATCATCAACCAGGATTTTGACATAATACGTTGAGAGAGAGTGAGAGAGAGAGAGAGAGAAAATGAATGTCAGAGGAAACAAGCTCACACAATATTTATGTTTTTAAACTACAACTTCGTTATCAGTGTGTTTAGGAATCCCAGCTGCCATTTCAGGATTCATCCTTCAGCTACTGCATTAATATTAAATGAGCATTTTCTCCTTTTCTCCAAGCTCAGTGCTAACAGCTTGTCAAGTGGATATAAAGGAAATGGGATTTGTGTACAGTTAAGAGCGTTTCTAAGTGTTGGATTTCGAATTGCGGACACGTAAAATATTTAAATGCACGGCTCAAGGCCTTTGACCTGCTTAAAGGAGCAGGAACTCTGGTGTATAATACATTAACATGCATCGATCCTCTAAGGAAGGCCAAGGGATGTAAAGTAACCAGTGCCTGCTATAAAAAAAAAAAATCCTGGAGGTATTTTAACAAATAGTTTCTGAACATCACTCTAGTTTATTTTTTGTTCAATATTTTTTCACCTGTATATTCAGAATGTTATGGCTCTATGTGTTAATATGATCAAGTGGATAATTTAGAAAACACCAAAATGGTGTTAGGATTAAACAAAGGGGAGTTGCGCTGGAATCTTCCTGTCCTGCATGTAAGGTACAATCTAATAGCTATAACAGGATGGCCGGGATTATTATGTCCGGTTTCTATTTATGAGAATTCAGAACGATTCTGTCAGATTTACTTACTGCACACTTTTTAAACGAGTATGGCATAAAGAACGCAAAATATGATCAGGCTGACCAACTCTCAGGGTGGATACAACAGAAGGGATTCGATTTATTTAAATACAGAAAAGCAGGAAGTTTCTGGAAACACCTTCTCAAACCTTCCTGCCCATGTAATGTTAAACAGACACAGCGAGGTAGAGCTTAAAAGTCTGTCTTGTTCAGAATATTTCATATCATGCATTCATTTGCACATTTTAAACAATATTTTTACAATGCAAATTTGCAATGTTTTAGCATCATGTTCATATTTTGAGATATAACATAACAAACTATATATGTTATATATGTTTTAGAATTTGAAAGTCTATGTTACAAATACTGATTTGGGCAAAGAGACATTTGTGTTAAACACACACACACACACACACACACACACACACATCCCTCTTAGCATCAGCAAAAAAAAAACAATTAATTTAAAAAATGACTAAAGGGAATTAAAAACAGAAAACAAACAAATAAATAATAAATATGTAAACAAATAAGTATATAAGTAATGAATATGTAAATTGTTAAATTTATGCAAATCAGTTTCAGTAATTAGTTTGTAAATAAGTAAACAATTAAGGAATGAATATGTACATATGGAAATTATGAAGTAAGGAATATGTGCATATGGAACTGTTTAATAATGATTATGTAAATAAGTAAGGGAGTAAATAAATAAGTAAATAATAATAAGCAAGTAGGCAGATAAATAACCAGAGGTGGGAAAAGTACTGAAAAATTGTAATTAAGTAAAGGTATCTTCACTTTGGGCGGCACGGTGGTGTAGTGGTTAGCGCTGTCGCCTCACAGCAAGAAGGTCCTGGGTTCGAGCCCCGGGGCTGGCGAGGGCCTTTCTGTGTGGAGTTTGCATGTTCTCCCCGTGTCCGCGTGGGTTTCCTCCGGGTGCTCCGGTTTCCCCCACAGTCCAAAGACATGCAGGTTAGGTTAACTGGTGACTCTAAATTGACCGTAGGTGTGAATGTGAGTGTGAATGGTTGTCTGTGTCTATGTGTCAGCCCTGTGATGACCTGGCGACTTGTCCAGGGTGTACCCCGCCTTTCGCCCGTAGTCAGCTGGGATAGGCTCCAGCTTGCCTGCGACCCTGTAGAAGGATAAAGCGGCTAGAGATAATGAGATGAGATGAGATCTTCACTTTGCTTAAATTCTGTAAAAGTACACATCTAAAAATCTACTCGAGTAAAAGTAAAAAAGTACTCAATTTAAAATGTACTTTGAGTAAAAGTTACTTAGTTACTTTCAGTTATTTGATGTAAAAAAAGAAAGGACAAGTCATAAATCAAATTGTTTTTAATGAACTATTAGTCCACATAATAACCTTTCAGGCAGTATAAAGCTTTGTTTGGACTACCCCATAAAACATTTTCAAGTCCAAGTGGCATAACTTGTAAATTATATCATCCATTTTTTTCTTTACTGACAAACGCCAGCTATTAAAGCCACTAAAGTAGACTTACTAAATGACACATATGAAACGTAAACCAACCAAACTCAAAGTGTCCAGGATTCTCACAATTTAAAGACAGCTAAGCGATTCCTTAGTAACACTGTGCTCTTCCTTAGATAGAAAATATAATTGACAAATTAACTGCATAATGTGTACAACCTGTCGAGAGGTAATGTGCAAACTATTTTGAGACCACCCCATAAAATATTTTTAAGTAAAGTGCCAAATTCTGAATTGTATGGTCCAACTCAAACACCACAATAAAAAAAGAAAAGAAAACCAAAATCAAGCAAAGTATCCAAGACAGTGAAAATGTTGAGCAATTCCTTATTAACAAACTGTGCTCTCTTTTTCTTTGTATAGCAAACATAAATTATATCAATTGTCTTAAATGAAAAATGAACACACTGACTGCTGATAAAAGAAATGAAAAAAAATGCCCTGCCCACTGAATACTAAAACATTAAACCGAAAAGCTCTTGTTGAGTTTCAGCAGGAGCTGATTCTCAAAGTTTGTTGCACTAATCTGTGTTCTCTTTGCGGTAAACAATAAACCAGCCGAGCTGAAAAAGTGCTCACAGGCAGCTGAGGCCGGAAGGCCTGTGTTGAGTTTCAGGGAAAGTTTTTTTTATTTTTGGAAAGGAGTTAAGAAGGTCCATGATCTCTGAAACAGTAGCCCTAACTCCCCTCTCCCCTTCTGGTCTTCATGGAGGCGAAGAAATCCAGAGCACCCTTTTATCATTTTAACATCACATTTAGGCCCTGTCCACATGGCAATGGATTCAGGTGAATCCGATACAATTGTTTATCGTTTCGGCCTGGCGTCCACACAGCACCGGCGTTTTGGGTGCCCCAAAACGCAATCTTTTGAGAACGGGTTCCAGAGTGGAAAGATCTGGCAACGTTGCTGTTGCGAAGTCGTCTGGATGAGTAGAACGGATTTGTTGACGATGACGTCACAACCACATGACTGTGAGTGCTTCACGCCGGGTAGAAGTGTAACGAACTCGATGTGAGTTGTCAACAAATCCTATAACTTGGTTCATGAAGTGCGCTTACAAAAATATTTTCACTGTGAATATTTATTGTGTAATGGTGCAAAGTGAGAGAGAGAGAGAGAGAGAGAGAGAGAGAATAGCCCTTAGGGCAGAGTCAATCCCGCCAGCAAAAATAGGGAAAAAAAGGAGCGATCTCACCTCTTCAGATGTTGGTTTAAGTCCTACAATACATTCCTCAAAAAGGGCGTAGAAGAACAAATTAATCCATCAATGTGTAGCATTCAATTTATTCCGGACCATTAAAGACGCCGCCTTCCGCGTAGAATCATACGTCATCCTCGCCGCCATATTGGATGGGTCAAAGTGAATAAAGATGCCTCATTCATGTGCTGCGTTTAACTGTACCAACAGGTTTACCGTCCAAACGAGATCACATGGGATTACCTTTCACAGGTGAGACTGGAAAAATACTTTTCATTGTATTTGGTCATTATAACGTAATTTTACGAACAGATTTTTCTGACTTTGTGGCTAATATGAAGTTTCGCGCATAATAGTTTATGCGCATGCGTCCTTACTTCTTCTATTGTTCTGGTGTCTCCGAAGGGACCGTCTTACAGCGCCCCTAGAGGTGTGGCATGTGTATTGCATCGTTTTCAGCAAGCATTGCGTTGCCATATGGACCTGATATTTTACTGATCGTTGCCCATGTGGATGCGATATTTTTTAAAATAACATCTCGTTGCCGTTGTCGTGTGGATGTAGCCTTAGTGAACATTCTCAAAGGCCTGCAAAGCCTGCATTCCCAATCTAGCTGTTATTTTGATGGCCTATCAGTAACCTCCCAAAGCTCTAGTCTAGGCTACAGCTAACAACCCAGGAGCTAGTCTATACATGAATTAGGATTTTTTCATAAGAGACCAATTGCAACTAAAACCATGCACTCGTATTATTTCTGACTGTCGTTTGGATAAAACAAATTTGTAAACGTGAGGTGATTAATTTCATTTAGGCTACTTCACTTGAAACATTAGTGATCAGTATGGATGCTAGGCGGCCAAAAGAATTGATAATGAAGGCACATTTTACTCAACAGTGGAAGGTTTTAACCAAACAATAAATATAACGTTTACACAGGTAAATGCACATATCTACTTACCACCACATGCTTCCACAGATTTGATGTGGAAGTTTTGTAGACTGATAGCTCTGTACGGCAGGGCAGGCACATTTTGCATTGCATTATTATGTTATTGCCTCGTTTGTGTTTGAATGCAAAGCACTGGCTGAGGTGGGGTTTACATTAGACCGTATCAGCGGATCATCAGATTAACATTTTTAAAACGATTCGCATGCACACAGCAACGCCAATACACGGATACGCTCGGCTCCGCAGGCATCCTGCACTCCAAATCACTCCGCCCTGAACAGCGAGTGCCCTCTGGAGGGTGCGCACTCCGGCCCTGCGCAGCTCACAGAGCGCGCGAGTGAAGCGCACGAGCAGTGATTCGGGACTGAGCCGCTGTGTGTGTGATCCCAGTGCATATCGGGCATGCGCGTCACTTACCACTTGCAAGTGGAAGGATGGCAAGCCTAAAGACAGTCATAACTACACAATGGGCAGTATTTGCATCAGTATTTGCAGTATTTTCATACTTTTATACTCTTTAATGAAAGGTGATACAAGGCGGAAGTCCGCGCCGTTTTTCAGCAGTCGCGTCACATGACCAACGCCAGCGAATCAGGAAGGTGGATGTCACAGTGACGTTGTCCAATGACGACGCCAGCTAGAGCTCAGCACAGCGTATCCGCGTATTCTGAATGTTTACACAGCACCGGACCAGACACGATCTGGATTGAATATGTGGACCCTGGCGGATTCCCGTTTCCCGGCGTTTCCAGGCGTTTTAATGTAAACGGACAGTGCATCCGCGAAGAAAACGAGACAGATACGGTCTAATGTAAACTTGGCCTGAGATACGGCCAAGGATTTCCCTCGCTGTCTGGTGCATCTGTTCCACGGGAATTCTCTTCTTGGCAATCCTCAACCTCCTCCATGACCTCCTCTATCTCTTGCTCGGCTACCTCGGCACCAGCCATCATCCAACATAGATGTAGGCTAATATGGATATTCCGCACCTGCGCCAGTTTCCTTTCAGTTCAGGCCAATTGTTTTTTTTTCCCCGCATTTAATTTTTTTACTCAGTAACGGGCGGTTTTCGAATGTAGCGAAGTAAAATACTTGGTTCAAAATGTGCTTGAGTAAAAGTAAAATTACCCATTTCAAAAACTACTTAAAAATTACAAATTACACAAAAAATCTACTTAATTACAGTAACGTGAGTAAATGTAATTTGTTACTTTCCACCTCTGTAAATAACATAAGTAAACGAGACTGTCAATGACAGCGTAGCTCACTCCGGCTCTGTCTAGTCCAGAAGGAATGATCTAAAGTGGGTTACCTTGCACAATAAATGTTGCAAGCTATACACACTATATATAAGCTATATATAGATACTATATACACCCTAGGAATACCTACCTATTTGCCAGAAAGAATACAAAACGGCAAGGAATTGACAGAAAAGAAGCGATTTTTGTTGAACTGCTCATTAAGGCTTAATTAGTCCATAACTTCATTAATACTTGTCATTAAGCAAATTTGGGTAGAACTTATATGCACCTTAGGTACCCCTACATTCATGCCAGAAAGAATCAAAATCAGAGAAGACTTGATGGAGAAGAAGTGATTTGTGTGGAAACTGCTCATTAGGGATTAATTACTCTATATCTTCATTATTAATTGCAATTATGCAAATTTGGGTAGCAGCTCTATGCAGCCCAGGCAGACCTACCTTCCTGCCAAAAAGAATAAAAATCAGTGAAGAATTGAGAGAGAAGAAGCAAATTTTTTTTTTTGTGAAATGTGGATGATGCCGGATGGACGATGGACAACACATGATGGCATAAACTCATCGCCTGTCAGCCAGATGAGCTAATAATTTTGCTGCAAAATTATTAGCTCATCTGGCAATATGGTCCATAAAATCTATTCATCCTGTATTAATCCTGTCACTGAATGAATTGAATTCTTTCTTTTAGCGTGAGTGAGGAGAATATACAGTGTGAAGCCATAAAAAATAACCTGATTCTCATCTCTCACACTGTGTGTGTGTGTGTGCATGCACGCGCCTGTTTCAGGTGGAAGAGCTGCAAACACAACAAACAAGAAGGTAATAATCGATCAGGTACGGAGAACCTGAGTCAAACGCCGTCACCTGAGGGAGAAAAACTGCACAGTGACAGTGGCATCTCTGTTGATAGCCAGAGTTTACAGGAGGGACAAGGCCTGCCACACACAGGTATACACACACACACACACACATGAACATCTCTCCACCCTGCTCTGGAATCTGTACACACATCTATCACTGAGACCAAGAAACCAAGAATGAGTACTGTGAATTTTTTAAAAAGGTTCTTTAAAGATTCATTGAGTAATTAAGAGGTCTCATTTTCCTATAAGGTTCTTTGAACTCTTTCTGATCAAGAAAATCCTCCACTTTTGGAGGATTCCTTTAAAGGTTCCCCAAAGAAAAAGTTGAAGGAACCTTAAGAACATAATTGACATGGTGACTTGATGAAACACAGATGTGAGTGTTGCTGTAACTGATCTCGTTATTAAATCAAGCAAACTATCATGTAAAAGAAGGCAACCGGATATGCTTTAGGAACAGCAACATCACTTCCTGCTACTTAGTTCAAAATGGTCTGTAGAAATGTCGAAAACATTCAGATGTTTTTCAACTGTTGCTAGGCAACTGGGAAATACAGATACCGAACATGTTATTGCAAACAGATGCCAATATAGACCTTTAAAAAATATAGATGTACTGGAACTTTAGGAATGTTGAGCTGAAGCTTGAGCTGAAGTTCACTTTCGGGTTCTTTGAATTAAGTTGAATTCATATATAAAATCGCTCTCTCTCTCAGTGGTGAAGATTGACGGAGGCCTGAGTTTTCTGCTGCATGCTCGTGAAGAACTGGAAAAGCTCCTGGATGATGAAGGACTCCTGGAAAATGACTGGTCCAGCCTGGCTGGCTTGCTCGGGTACGAAGAAGAGCGCATCGCCTCTTTCGGCCAGGAGGAGAGGCCGATCCGAGCACTGTTGAGTGACTGGGCGAGCCATGATTCTGCCAGTGTTGATGCACTGTGCACTGCATTGAGGAAGATCAACCGTGAAGATCTCGCTCAGGGCATCATGCCCAAGTCCACAGCTACCTCCATCGTGTGAGGAAACATACACTTCTGCTCATCAAGCCATATCTCCGCTTACACAACACAATCACATGCTCTACACTAATGTATTACATGGTCCAGTTGTGCACATTTAAAATGTTAACACTACCAAGCCTCAACATCAGATTGTCAGGTTTCGCATGTACCATTCATTTATAACCAGCAAGCCAACATGCATCATTAGCATGACCTCACTAATCTCTGCGTTCACACAGGACCGATGCACCGAAATTAATTATCTCCCAATTTAGTGATCAACGGTGAAGCAAAATGGGTGTCGGAGTTTTAACACAGAACTCGATCAGATTGAGAACATTTCATTTTCCCAGCGTGAAATATAATCACAGTGAATTTGGTTTAATTTAACAATGTGGCTTCCACCCTCATTATTTAACAGCTTATACAATAACACATGATGCAGCGCATCTTATTATTTTATCACTTATTTATTTTTTATTGTGTGCACAGTTCAAGAAAGACACGAAACACTAGAAAAATGTGCCTGCTGTTTGAACGATAAGCTGAAAAAGCATGCATACGTGTATAGCTCACTTTAAGCTAATTCATCATTTTACCAGCAAAACAGTTTTGCTCCTCAAGATGAACACCGATTAAGAAATGCCTCTTTCAGTCTCCTCTGTGGCCAATGCTATTACAGATCCTCACTACACGTGCTTAACTCTGAATATGGCTCTCAGTGATCAGTAAAGATTTCGAAGTTAAGCGAAAGCTTGGTGCTAGATCAGTCAGCGATTTAGCAATTTGGGTGAAGAACAAAATGAGTCGTGTGAACGCAGGGTAGCTCGGTGCTTCATCTACTGTTTGTGAATCCACTCAGACAAAACTTCAGGACATGAATATATTCAACAGTTCACTCTATTCAAACCCGTTTGTACTGTTAATGCAGTATTATTTACCTCTGGTACACATGCTTTGGCGAATCAAAGTTTCATCCAATCTGTTGTTTCATGTTACATATGTTCAGTTAGAGGAAAAAATAAAACTAAACAGTGGTGGAAATTGTGTAAGATATGCCATAAATACAGTGGTGCTTGAAAGTTTGTGAACCCTTTAGAATTTTCTATATTTCTGCATAAATATGACCTAAAACATCATCAGATTTTCACACAAGTCCTAAAAGTAGATAAAGAGAACCCAGTTAAACAAATGAGACAAAAATATTATACTTGGTCATTTATTTACTGAGGAAAATGATCAAATACTACGTATCTGTGCATGACAAAAGTACAGTATGTGACCCTCTAGGATTAGCAGTTAATTTGAAGGTGAAATTAGAGTCAGGTGTTTTCAATGGAATGACATTCAGGCGTGAGTGGGCACACTGTTTTATTTAAAGAACAGGGATCTATCAGAGTCTGATCTTCACAACACATGTTTGTGGAAGTGTATCATGGCACGAACAAAAGAGATTTCTGAGGACCTCAGAAAAAGCGTTGTTGATGCTCATCAAGCTGGAAAAGGTTACAAAACCATCTTTAAAGAGTTTAAACTCCACCAATCCACAGTCAAGACAGACTGTGTACAAATGAAGGAAATTCAAAACCATTGTTACCCTCCCCAGGAGTGGTCGACCAACAAAGATCACTCCAAGAGCAAGGCGTGTAATAGTCGGCGAGGTCACAAAGGACCCCAGGGTAACTTCTAAGCAACTGAAGGCCTCTCTCACATTGGCTAATGTTAATATTCATGAGTCCACCATCACCATTGGTGTGCATGGCAGGGTTGCAAGGAGAAAGCCACTGCTCTCCAAAAAGAACATTGCTGCTCATCTGCAGTTTGCTAAAGATCACATGGACAAGGCAGAAGACTATTTGAAAAATGTTTTGTGGACGGATGAGACAAAAATAGAACTTTTTGGTTTAAATGAGAAACGCTATGTTTGGAGAAAGGAAAACACTGCATTCCAGCATAAGAACCTTATTCCATCTGTGAAATATGGTGGTAGTATCATGGTTTGGGCCTGTTTTGCTGCATCTGGGCCAGGACAGCTTGCCATCATTGATGGAACAATGAATTCTGAATTATACCAGTGAATTCGAAAGGAAAATGTCAGGACATCTGTCCATGAACTGAATCTCAAGAGAAGGTGGGTCATGCAGCAAGACAACGACCCTAAGCACACAAGTCGTTCTACCAAAGAATGGTTAAAGAAGAATAAAGTTAATGTTTTGGAATGGCCAAGTCGAAGTCCTGACCTTAATCCAATTGAAATGTTGTGGAAAGACCTGAAGCGAGCAGTTCATGTGAGGAAACCCACCAACATCCCAGAGTTGAAGCTGTTCTGTACGGAGGAATGGGCTAAAATTCCTCCAAGCCGGTGTGCAGGACTGATCAACAGTTACTGGAAATGTTTAGTTGCAGTCATTGCTGCACAAGGGGGTCATACCAGATACTGAAAGCAAAGGTTTACATACTTTTCCCACTCACAGATATGTAATATTGGATCATTTTCCTCAATAAATAAATGACCAAGTATAATATTTTTGTCTCATTTGTTTAACTGGGTTCTCTTTATCTACTTTTAGGACTTGTGTGAAAATCTGAAATCTAAAAACATCAGTTTTACGTCATATTTATGCAGAAATATAGAAAATTCTAAAGGGTTCACAAACTTTCAAGCACCACTGTATGTGATGTTGAACAGTATGTGAGCAAATAACTAAAGCCATGCTGCCCAGAGGCTGAGACACTGTTGGCACCAAAAACTGCCTGGATGAACTTCAAAGGAGAAAGTTGAGCCTCAGATAAAGAGTTTTATAGATGCTGTGGTGAAAGGAGGAGAGGGAAAATAAGACTTGTGCTAAGAACGTGAGCTAATGCTAACAGATTTTCTTTTTGCTTTTTATATTCCATGACTTTTTGTTGCCATCATGATACCTTTTTTGTCACCATGGTAACTACATGTCATGATAGCTTTTTTTTTTTTTGTTAGGTAACCCTTTGTTGTCTTCATACATTTTGTTGCTATGTTTGTCACTATAAGTTTTTGTTACTGTCGTAACCCTGTTGCCATGACAACTTGGTTGTGTTGCTGTTGTCACACTATGATACTTTTTTGTTGTTGCTATGGTTAACTTGTCTCAATAACTTTTTTGTTTCCATGGTAACTCCATCTGTTGCCATGGAAGCTTTTTGTTGGCATGGTAACTCCTTTTTTTGATACCAGACTTGTGATAATCGAACATGTTTCCGTGATCATTTCCACTGGCCAAAAATTGATAATCACGAACAAGAAGATGATTTCAGTTTTCAGGTTCTTTTAGTCATTATGGTTTTTTTTTTAATTGTTTCGAGGTTTGAACAAACGGACACCAAGTGTTGGTGTCATGGTGGTCCAGTTAAAATGCAGCATATAAAATGCTAGTATACTGTTTTTTTTGTTTGTTTGTTTTTTTCTTGAACAGGAAGGAAAGTTGATCCTAGTCGTTACCTGACCAGGGTCATCACCATGACAAAAGAGCTTGGTCATACTGTACCTTCATGACCTAGATCAGGACTGATGAACATACAGTACACTCCAAAGAAAACAAGTACAAGCATGCGCACACACACACACACACACAGACAGACCGACAGACAGACAGAGGGAGAGAGCAACCCGATGCCCCATTTGAACAGTTTAACTTAACCAAAATCAAATGACTTAAATGAAGGCTGAAATAAATGAGAGAAACAGGACACCACATAAAAGGAACAATTTGACTGCTGCATTAATGCAAACCAGAAACAGCAAAGAACACAACATGCAAAGAATCACAGTACATTGTTCCTCAGGTGTTTTGGCTGATCTTAAATCAGAGGGCTGGAATTTTAAATGTCCATTAGCTAAGATAGGTTAGGTGTGTGAAGTCAAGTTTGAGTCTTCATTTTTGTACAGGAACTACGACGCTCAGCATCCCACTGGATAAATCCTCCAGCAGCAATGTCACCTCAGTCTGCTTTGTGGAGTTGTTCAGTGTCTCAAACAGACCTGCTGTTGTGGTTTATCACACAATAAACATGAATAAAAACTTTCAGAGCTAAACACAATTGTAGTATGAAACTGCAAAGATGAAGATGTCTATTAATGAGACATCTAGAGTTCGACCAGATTTAAAGTATATACACATATATACATCCTTTTTGTCCAAGTCATGCCTTTTTCTCAAACAACTCTTGACAAGTTAATGACCTGCATGTGTTACTAATAAAGGTACAGAGCTGAATGAAAAAGTGAAACAGATATCCAGACATGTAGAATTATCACAAGGTTTTACACTACAACATTTTTAAACCTTTTAAACATCAGGATCATTGTCCACTGTACGTAAAGCGTTTTTTTTTTTTTTTTACTTTGTGCCATCTCTGACAGAGGATGTAGTGTATTGAGTTAATGGGAAATTGCAAAGACGTTTAGACTCAAACAGCTCTGTTCATGGTGAATAAGAGATGACAGGAGGCTTGTGTTAGGGGTCGAGGGTGTATGGTTCTCTTTTGATTCTGACAGTGTGGAATGACTGGCCGTAAATCCTCAGGAGACAGTCAAAGCAGAAGTGATAAACCGGTCTGGGCAAATGTTTTATTTTATTTCAATCACCTATTCTTCAGGTGTGCTAAAAGGTCACTTGGTTCTTTCTACATAAAGCAGTATATACAAACGATTCAGTACTGTTCATTAAATTAAACTAAATGTAGATGGAAATTTGCTAAAAGCTTTATGTAGCAAACAAAAAATAACTGTTAGTGCAGTGTTCTCGAGAGAAATCTAGTTGTTACTAGAATTTTTCATCTTCACATTAGAAGCTCTTATACAGCAAGATCTCATCTCATCTCATTATCTTTAGCCGCTTTATCCTGTTCTACAGTGTCGCAGGCAAGCTGGAGCCTATCCCAGCTGACTACGGGCGAAGGGCGGGGTACACCCTGGACAAGTCACCAGGTCATCACAGGGCTAACACATAGACACAGACAACCATTCACACTCACATTCACACCTACGGTCAATTTAGAGTCACCAGTTAACCTAACCTGCATGTCTTTGGACTGTGGGGGAAACCGGAGCACCCGGAGGAAACCCACGCGGACACGGGGAGAACATGCAAACTCCACACAGAAAGGCCCTCGCCAGCCACAGGGCTCAAACCTGGACCTTCTTGCTGTGAGGTGACAGCGCTAACCACTACACCACCGTGCCGCCCTACAGCAAGATTGTATTTTAATTTTAGGAGAAAAACTGCTCAATCTGACAATTTGAGCTCATGACAGCCAGTGATGGAAAACAAAAATGTTTTCTTGAAAAAGTTTTCCTGAAGAAGAGAATTTGAGCAAACCAATAATTTTCTTTTCTTTTTTTTAAGCAGAAAAGATTAAAACTTCAAATTCCATACCAGTTCTCAGTTCACTTCCTCAATAGTCATGTCATTGAGGGCACCTGCACTGGAAATTCTCAAACACAAGCATTGTCAGGAAGCAAGTTATTCAAAAAGATTGTTATGAAAAACAAAAGCATAGTGAAATGCCTACCATCCGAAGCACGCTCATCGAACTAATGTTTAACAAATAGCTCTCAACAAAGTACTTAGGATAAGTTGACCCGCTGGCCAGTCAGCCAAATTATCAACAAACCATTAAACCATGGCCTAATGGTTAGAGAAGCAACTTTGGGACCAAAAGGTTACCAGTTCGATTCCTTGGATCAGCAGGAATGGCTGAAGTGCCCTTGAGCAAGACACCTAACCCCCAACTGCTCCCCAGGCTGCTCTGGACATGTTGTATGTCACTCTGGATAAGATTGTCTGTTAAATGCCATTAATGTAATGTAATATAACAAAAAAATAAAGTCAGTCCCTTCCATTACACATGAATAGTCACCAGGCCATCCAGCATCATAGGATTTGTCTGCCATTTTTGTAAAAGGGGTTGCTTTGGGAACCTGAAGCATAATAAAACTGAAGTCAGACAGGAATACTCTGAGATACCAATGATAAATCCAACTGGAATACTCGCAGGTACTAAAAATAAATCAGGCAGGAATACTCTGAGACACTAAAAATAAATCAGGCAGGAATACTCTGAAACACAAAGTAAATCAAGCAGGAATATGCTGAGATACTAAAAATAAATCAGGAAGGAACACTCTGAGATACGGTGAATAAATCAGGCAGGAATACTCGGAGATACTAAAAATAAATCAGGCAGGAACACTGAGATACTACTAATAAATCAGACAGGAATACTCTGAGAGACTAATAATAAATCAGGCAGGAATACTCTAAGATACTACTAATAAATCAGGCAGGAACACTCTGAGATACTAAAATAAATCAGGCAGGAATACTCTAAGATACTACTAATAAATCAGGCAGGAATACTCTGAGATATGAAAAATAAATCAGACAGGAATACTCTGAGATCATAAGACACTAAGACCAGTCTTAGAAACAGGCTAAATGTGAAGGGAAAACTATCCATTGGAATCATTTGCAGTACATTTTGGGACCCATAATTGTTTCCCTCATAAAAGAAAAGTCTTTAAAGTTTCTACTTTAGAAAGATGTCCATGAGGGAAAATAAATGGGAAATTTCCGGAAGCAAGCCTTCTGAAAAAGGGGGTGGTCACTGTTGAGTTCTGTATAATCATTTTACCTCAATCACAAGATCAATAGTTAATTCCATTATTTCTGTCTCACAAAGGTAAAATTACATCAAACAATATTTATTACAACACAACCATCCGGAGGCTGAAGGCGGAGTCTTCAGGATCCTTAATGTTTATTTGCTGCTTTCAGAGAAATATGAAAAATATAAAGAACATAATAATATATAATTATAATATAAATATATAACTTTGTTCCTTATTATTTACATAAGCTAATTTAATTTTAGCTAGCTCACACAAAACACATCTGTATCTAAATTACACTATTTTGGCCTGCTGTATTAATATTATGTTCTTAAAATGGTTTTCTCACATGTAGTATATGTATTTATCTATCTTATGAATCAACAACATGCTTGACATGCTAGCTACTGATGATAAAACATTAGCATATGCAATACAAAACAGTTTAACAGAATGCATGTTTGCATACTTGCTATGACACAAGATGAAATGTGATAGAAGTCCTACTGTGTCTTAAACCACATCAGCAAGTCTGCTTAAAACATTCTGGGTGAAACAGACGCAGTATGTTAGTTACATTAGCCTCGTAGCCAATGTGTAGTGTAGAATAATGAAGCAAATATAGTATCACACATCAGAGGCCTTTTTTTTTTGCCAAGACTCTTGTTTTTTTTCATCAAATTGTTGAGATTTTTTGACCAATAATAATGTAATCTATGCAAACACACAAACAGTTTAAACATCTCGCTTGTAATGAAGGTGTTCCCTTTTTTAAAAGAGGAAGTTTCTAGTTTTCTTATGAAGAAGTGTTGTTAGGTTTTTCTCTTATTTACATTTACTTGTCTTGTTATTATTATGAGATTAAGATGTAGCACTGAAAAGTATAAATATATCAAGTCTCACAAGTGCCTGAAAGAAACATCAGGTTGTGTTTTTGTTCAAATATCTTTGTTGTTATTTTTTATTTTCACAGAAATTCACATGTAATTCAATTACTCAGTGCTGTGCCATGGCGCATGCCTCGATTTCTTGAATGACAGACACCACTAGGTCAACAAGGGGTGGAGCTTAAATTGACCACATGACCTTGAACGCATAAAATCCTGGTTTTATTTATACATTTGTAATGTAATTTCATAATGTTAGCTAACCTAAATGCAACACTACTTTTACACAACATACTATAGCTAACTATTCTTGAGATTTGCTAATATTAACAAATGTTTGACCTGGTTTGCTAGCTAACATTGTGCTAAGCATTATATTTTATGGTCAAAATATAATCTATGAAGACAAGATTGTTCAGAGCAAGCTTGATAACTGTATAATATTTAATGTGTTTATAATAACATGTATTTATAGTATTGTTAAATGCATAATACATATATAATTATGCTGTATGGAAGTTAATGGTCACAGATCAGATTATTGATTGGCTAATTGAATGTTACTAAAGCCCCACCCCTTGTTCACTGAAAAACACCTGTCATTCTGTAAGGCTGTGCTTTTTTATTTCTGTCAGAACATTCCAGTTAATCCTGTGATTATTGTTCCAGTTAGCTGTTCTTGTCCCAGAGATGCACGTCTTATCTGCGTAATCGTCACACTGCTTTCTGACAAAAGCTCGTCTTTGGATGTTGACAATATGACACACTGGTTTTGGTCTTACAGATAAGATGCAAAAATCATCGCTTTCAATCTTGCACTTATTTGAATCGCATGATGGAGATGAAGCAAAGGAGGTGAAGGAGGAGACACCAGATGGCTTGTGGGTACTTTGTCCTGGAAGTGTTCTGAGGAAGGAAATAATGTGCAAAATTCTCAATGTTCCTTGTATTTACTTCTATGTAATTCACTGTATCATATCATATAAATGTGAATTCGCTAGAATTCTTGATAAAATGGTTGAGGAAATAAACTAATTTGAGTTGCAACACCATATGCATTTGTCATGACTTTTATTTTGTTTTTCATTAAGCGGTCAGGTCAGGGGCATGGCCTAAGGTGTGAAGGTGAAATTGTACATTAGAAGTAATTTGGATAAAAATAACCTTTACATTTACTGGACATGTTGAGTTTTGGTTGAGGGTTTTTTCCCATTATTTATTTATTATTATTATTTTTAATGAGAGTAGCCATCCTGAATGATGAAGAGATTATTTATTTGAAATCCATGTTTCCATGATTGACATTCATTCACATCCTGTGTTGTAGGCAGATGCTGGATCATCTTATTTTGGTCTTCAGTTTGAGAATCGTCTTGAAACTTGGCACGGACCAATACATCATGTGATGATAAATCGCAAGACAAATTCATGACGATTCAAATAAGTGAAATTAAAAAAAAAAAAAAACAAGAATTGTGATTGTTATCAGACTGCATAAGCTTGTAGTTTTTCTTAGCTGTAATTGTGTTGTTTAGACAGCAGAGGGCATACATAATAATGTACAATACAGGGAAGGCACGCGACTTCATCGTAGGTGGAAGTAACACAGCTCTAATGCTGTGAAAACACACAATAAACAGAGGTAGAATGTGAAAGAGGTGTTGTGTAATTCTGTACAAATAGATTTAACCAGAAATCAGAGCTCTTCTTTTACAGTCTGCTGAAAGATAAAGAGAAGCAAATGGAGGCAGAACAAATGTTCATAAAAGTTTATTCAGTGAAGGTATATTTACTATTAACTTTTTTCATTTGTACTAAAAGGAATATTTTAGTTAATAAGCTATTATATTTTACTCCAACCTTTGCAAATGTGGGTAAATAATTATTGTTGGATATTAAGAAAATGAAACCAAAAGGTTTATTTTTTTCTTTTTAATTGAACAAATGGTATATTTAAGTTGGTAAAGAATAGAAAAATAAATGCTGCTTTTTGGGAATAAAATTTTCTACATTATTTATTTATTTAGAAAATATTGTGGAGAAATCGAATTGTGAACCCACTATCGTAAATCAAATTTTGAACTGGGTGAATCATTACATGGATATCAGAAACTAATGATGAAAGACATTAGAATTAAAATAACTCAGTACTTTGTCCAAATGTACCTGTACCTGGAAGTATTTTCTGCTCAAGTGCAGGGACTTTGTCCTCTGTACCATTGGCTCTGATGCAGCTGACTCACATTCCCCACTGATTGTGACCTTGGTAATCACAAGGTACGTTGTGAGATACAAACAGAAAGTGGAATGTTGAGTTCAATCCTTAATGCCAAATAGACATGTAAACATGAATTATTTCCCAGAACTAATTACACTACATGTGAAAACACACTCAAGAAACACACATCCTTACAGTCTTTATTTAAAAAAAATATCTTGTGGATCAGTTTGTACAGAAAAATCATGTACTGTTTCTGCACAGCTGTTGATGAAATGTAGCTTACAAAATCATGTGGCAAATAAAGAACTTTTTGGACATAATTCTAAAAGCTGTGGTTGGCACGATTAAAAAATGACAGAATATCAGAACACATGGTAAAGCATGGTGGCGGGAGCATCATGCTATGTGGCTGTTCATGCAATGATAGTTGGTTTGCATTGGTGCAGTTTCCAAAACCTTTTTTTCTTTTAAAAACAGGAATTTCACAAAACAACTCCCTCATGACCTTTCACTTAGCAAAAAGTAAAGATTTAAAAATTTAATTTTAACTCGGATTTAAATTTAGCAGACATTGTCTGACATTGACTGACATTGTCTGACATAGACATTGTCACAAAGCAGCTTTACAGAAATTTAAAGACTTTAAACATGAGCTAATTTTATCCCTACCCTAATCTATACCCAATGAGCAAGCCTATGGCGATGGTGGTAAGGAAAAACTCCCTCATATGACATGAGGAAGAAACCTCGAGAGGAACCAGACTCAAAAGGGAACCCATTGTAGGTACAGCACATCTCTACAACTAAGTTTCCCATAATTCCCTCACTTCTTGCCCCCAATGATATCTGCTTCATCTCAGCTTTCACTGCACCACGATTGGCTTATCTCATCTTTCTGTTAGGACTTGGACTGTTTTGGCCTCTAGAGGCCGCTGGTATTTCCTTTTCGTGTCATATTTATTTTGGCCTCTAGAGGCCGCCACTGTTCCTGTGTTTTGTGTTTTTTTTTGTTAATTGCCTGTTTGTCCTAATTATCTTCACCTGTGTCCTTAATTAGTTTGTGTATTTATACCCCCTGAGTTCAGTCCTCTTGTCACGGAGTCTTTGTGCTGTTATGTTTATCTCCAGTTTCCTTTGTACTGTGTTTTGTGGATCTTCTGAGCTTTTGCATTTTTGCCTTTTTCTTTTTGAATTATACTCTTTGTTTTTGTTTTTTGTTTTGCCCTGGATTGTATATAGTGTACATAGTAAAAATAAACCTTTTGTTACTTTTTCTACTTCCGCCTCACGCCTCTGCATTTGAGTCATTCCCCTGGTGGCCTAGTGGGGGTTTGCTGGATCATCACACCAACGAACCAGGTTCGAATCCCAGCAAAACCCTAACAGAAAGACTCCGTCATGACCGACTCAGCAGAGGCTGCTTCAACTGTCTACCCGGCCAACCTTCAGGGAATTATGGCAGCTTTGACACGCTTCGGAGCGACCATGGACGCTCATGGACGTACGCTCACCAGCCAACGTGAGGCCCTTGCTCGCCACGAGGAACTGCTTCAGCAAATTGGGAAAACCCTGGCACAGCTGACATCTCTGCCTGCATCTCCTGCTCCTGATCCAGTTCCTGCTCCTGATCCAGCTCCCACTCCTGCTCCAGTGCCTCCTGCCATGCTGCCTTCTTCACCTCGCGAACCCAGCCTTCCTGCACCACAGAGGTATGACGGCAAGCACAGTGAGTGCCGAGAGTTCCTTACCCAGTGTCAACTCACCTTTGAGCTTCAGCCTACCACCTACACTACGGATCGCCGCAAGATTGCCTTTGTGATCACCTTATTAGCTGGTAAGGCGCGAGCCTGGGCTACTGCTATCTGGCAAAGACAGGGACCTGAGTGCTTTGATTTCCAGCTGTTTTCTGAAGAGATGCTTCGGGTCTTCGATCAGGCAGACATCAGTACCGACGCAGCCCGAAAGCTCATGTCCATCCGGCAAGGAGGAAGCGTCGCAGATTACGCCATCTCGTTCCGAACACTCGCAGCAGTAAGTGGATGGAACGAGACTGCCCTGGTGTCAGCCTTCCACCATGGTCTGTCTGACCCTATCAAGGACGGTCTGGCCTCTATTGGATGCCCAAGTGACCTCGAAACCCTCATCTCACATGCTATTCGTCTGGACAACAGGATGAGAGAACGCCACCAAGCCTTGAGCCCCCCCAGCCTCCCTACCTCTACCTGGAAACCATCTACCTCCTTCAGTGACTGTCCAGAACCCATGCAAGTGGGTCGTACTCGCCTCTCCGCATCTGAGAGAGAGCGCAGAAGGAGGGACAAGTGCTGCATCTACTGTGGCAAGCCTGGTCACTTCCGAGCATCATGTCCCGAACTCTTGGGAAAAGGACCGCCCCGTCCAGCCGAGGGAGGGTTGTGACAGGGCCTACCCTCTCTCCCGGACTCCCTGGCCAAGGAATCTACATCCCGGTCTCCATCTCCTGGGGTGAGTCTGTCCACTCTTGTCAAGCTTTGATAGACTCAGGGGCAGCTGGGAACTTTATGGATATTCACTTCGCCCAAAGCATCAATATACCTACTGCACCTCTTGAAGTCCCTCTGTCTGTGTCTGCCCTCGATGGCCAAGCGTTAGGTGATGGAAGAGTCACTCAAGTTACTTCTCCAGTCTTCCTCCAGTCTCAAGGTCACAAGGAAGAAATATCCCTGCACCTGATTCATTCACCTGAGTTCCCAGTTATTCTAGGCCTTCCTTGGCTTACTCGCCACAACCCTCGCATAGACTGGGTAACAAGCCAGGTTGTGGAATGGGGCCCTGCATGCCATGCCTCTTGTCTGCTCTCTAGCTCTCCTGTGTCTCCTGCCGAGCCCCCTGATCTCACCGAGTTATCTCAAGTTCCCACAGAGTACTGGGATCTCAAGGAGGTATTCAGCAAGAGCAGGGCCGCCGTTCTTCCTCCGCACCGGGCCTACGACTGTGCCATCAACTTGCTCCCTGGGACTACCCCTCCTCGTGGCAGACTGTTTTCCCTCTCTCAGCCAGAACGCAAGGCTATGGAGGAATACCTCAAAGACGCCCTGGTCTCTGGGTTCATTCGACCCTCCACCTCACCTGCTGGTGCCGGCTTCTTCTTTGTCGGCAAGAAGGATGGGGGGCTTCGACCATGTATTGACTACAGGGGCCTGAACAAGATCACTGTGCGCAACCGATATCCCCTTCCGCTGATGTCCACTGCTTTCGACCTGCTCCAAGGCGCCACCGTCTTCACCAAGTTGGACCTATGGAACGCATACCACCTCATCCGTATCCGACAGGGAGACGAGTGGAAGACTGCCTTTAACACCCCGTCTGGGCACTACGAATACCAGGTGATGCCCTTTGGACTCACCAACGCACCAGCTGTTTTTCAGGCCCTAATCAACGACGTCTTAAGGGACATGATTAACCTGTACGTCTTTGTCTACCTCGATGACATCCTTATCTTTTCCAAGACCATGCAGGAGCACCGCCACCATGTCCGCCAGGTTCTCCAGAGGCTGCTACAGAACAATCTGTTCGCCAAGGCCCAGAAATGCGAATTTCATGTTCCCGAGGTCTCCTTTCTGGGATTTATTGTACGGACAGGCCAACTCCAAATGGACCCTGCCAAGACCCTGGCCGTCCGGGACTGGCCTACTCCCAAGTCCGTTAAGGAGGTTCAGCGGTTCTTAGGATTCGCTAACTTCTACCGCAAGTTCATCAGGAACTTCAGTTCTGTGGCAGCACCCATGTCAGACCTCACCAAAGGGACAGGTGGATCTTATGGCTGGTCTCCTCAGGCAGAAAAGGCGTTCAAAGACCTCAAGGCCCGCTTCTGCATGGCACCCATTCTGGTCCTCCCGGACACCTCCCAACCATTCATCGTGGAGGTGGACGCCTCGGACAGTGGTGTCGGCGCGGTACTCTCTCAACGTTCGGAAGGAAAGCTGCACCCCTGCGCTTACTTCTCCCACCGCCTGAGTCCTGCGGAGTCCCGGTACGATGTGGGGGATCGAGAACTGCTAGCGGTCAAACTGGCCCTTGAGGAGTGGAGGCACTGGCTGGAGGGAGCGCAACATCCATTCCTGGTTTGGACTGACCACAAGAACCTGGAGTACCTCCAGCAAGCCAAGAGACTGAACCCTCGACAGGCTAGGTGGGCCCTGTTTTTCAGTCGGTTTGACTTCACCCTCTCGTACCGTCCCGGCTCCAAGAACACCAAACCTGACGCACTGTCCAGGCTGTTCTCTGCCACTAACAGGGAGAATGAAGTCGGGCCTATTATCCCGGTGTCCCGGATTGTGGCCCCTGTCCGCTGGGGTATTGAGGAGGCTGTTCGACGAGCCCAACGCCAGGACCCTGGTCCTGGGACGGGGCCACCGGGCCTCTTGTACGTCCCACATCAAGCCCAGGCCAAGGTTCTCCAGTGGGTTCACTCTTCCCCTCTCACCGCCCACCCGGGAGCTCGGAGGACCCTGGACTTCCTGAAAAGACGCTTCTGGTGGCCTAACATGGAGCAGGAAGTAAGGTCATTTGTCCTGTCCTGTGAGGTTTGCACCAGAACCAAGAACCCACGACAGCGTCCCCAGGGTCTCCTGCATCCTCTGACCATTCCCCGGCGTCCCTGGTCCCACGTGGCAGTCGACTTCATCACGGGTCTCCCTGAGTCACAAGGTAACATGGTCATTTTGGTCATTGTTGACAGATTCTCCAAGGCCTGCCGCTTCATACCTCTGTGCAAACTCCCCTCTGCTCTTGAAACAGCGAAACTTATATTTAATCATGTCTTCCGAGTCTTTGGTCTTCCACAGGACATCGTCTCAGACCGAGGGCCCCAGTTCTCCTCCCGAGTGTGGCATGGGTTCTGCAAGGTCATCGGAGCCACTGCCAGCCTCTCCTCTGGGTTTCATCCACAGTCCAATGGTCAGACGGAGAGGCTCAACCAAGACCTGGAAACCACCCTGCGTGGCCTGGCTATGGATAACCCGACATCGTGGAGCACCTGGCTGCCATGGGCAGAGTACGCCCACAACACCCTGCAGTCATCGGCCACCAAGCTGTCGCCATTCCAGTGCCAATTCGGGTTCCAGCCACCTCTGTTCCCGGACCAGGAGGAGGACGCGGGGGTGCCCTCGGTCAACCAATATGTGAGACGGTGTCGCAAGACCTGGAGCAAGGTCACGAAGACCCTCATACAGACCTCCAGAACCAACCAGACTCAGGCCAACCGCCACAGAAGACCTGCACACACTTTCCGCCCTGGGCAGCGGGTTTGGCTGTCCACTAAGGACCTTCCACTGCGGGTGGAGAACCGCAAGCTTGCTCCTCGCTACATTGGCCCCTTCAAGGTGGTGCGCAGGGTGAACCCTGTCTCCTACCGGCTCCAGTTGCCCCGGACTCTGAGGATCAACCCCACTTTCCATGTTTCCCTGTTGTGGCCTGTACTGACGTCTACGTATGCCCCTGCCCCTAGGAACCCCCCGCCCCCCCGCATCTTCCAGGGGCAGACTGTGTTCACTGTGCATCGCCTGCTTGACTCCCGCCGGGTCCGCGGCGGGTTGCAATATCTGGTGGACTGGGAGGGCTATGGTCCTGAGGAGCGCTGCTGGGTTCCTGCTCGGGATGTCCTGGATAAAGAACTGTGTCGGGACTTCCATTCGGCCCATCCGGATCGCCCTGGGAACGTCAGGAGACGCTCCTAGAGGGGGGGGTCCTGTTAGGACTTGGACTGTTTTGGCCTCTAGAGGCCGCTGTTATTTCCTTTTCATGTCATATTTATTTTGGCCTCTAGAGGCCGCCACTGTTCCTGTGTTTTGTGGTTTTTTTTGTTAATTGCCTGTTTGTCCTAATTATCTTCACCTGTGTCCTTAATTAGTTTGTGTATTTATACCCCCTGAGTTCAGTCCTCTTGTCACGGAGTCTTTGTGCTGTTATGTTTATCTCCAGTTTCCTTTGTACTGTGTTTTGTGGATCTTCTGAGCTTTTGCATTTTTGCCTTTTTCTTTTTGAATTATACTCTTTGTTTTTGTTTTTTGTTTTGCCCTGGATTGTATATAGTGTACATAGTAAAAATAAACCTTTTGTTACTTTTTCTACTTCCGCCTCACGCCTCTGCATTTGAGTCATTCCCCTGGTGGCCTAGTGGGGGTTTGCTGGATCATCACACCAACGAACCAGGTTCGAATCCCAGCAAAAACCTAACACTTTCACTGTGCCGCAATTGGGTAGTGTACTGCAGTAAATCATGACACAAGCTCGTCCCTATATTGAATGTTCTAAGCCAATTTCGTCCTCTTTGGCTTTTTGGACTGGCGTGATCAAGGCGCGCCTTGCTCTCTGGCTTTCTCTCCTTGTCTCGTGCCGCCTGACTGGTGTGCTGACCGGCTTCTCTCTGCCTCTTTCAGCTTTTGGAGTTGCGCGATCAAGATGCACCTTGCTGCTCCAGCTTCTCATTTTCTCTCTCCGGCATCCTGACACGAGCGTCCCGCCATGTGAACACCTCACAACGGCCGCGCACCGCAGACTCGCCTTGCTACTCTGGCTTCTCTCTCTCTGACCAGCGCTCTTCTCTCTCTGATCGACGTACCAACAATATTTCAAAGAGATACTGCTGCTACAGACGAAGCAAAGAACAAAGTAATAACACAAATTAAGAAGATTACAGGCGAACAGTTCCCTTCACATCTTCAATCCACAAACTTTCAACTAAGGAACTTCAGGATCACGAGATCCCACCTGGGAAGGACTTTTGCAACACAACAAAGCTGAATTAAAACTACATTGAAATTACTTTTCAGAAGAATACACCGAAATGGAGAATCATCTGAAGAATTCATTTACACTGCCATGTGAGAGTGGTCCCAAATAAGGCTGGCATCTTTGGGCAACATTAGTCTTAGTTTAATTAGCTTATGTGAAAAGTGCTATGTAAACCTCGGGTTATTTCAAGTGTGCACACAATAATCGCATCGTTTTGGTTTGATTCTATGTTATTATTTCTCAGTTTTACTCTGATAGATACATTTTGCATGCTTTACTACTTCTTATTTCTTTTTACTTCTCTCTCTGTAATATGGGCTTACCATGCACACTATTATACACATCTGAACATTCAGACTACAATCGCTTAAGGACTGGTTAGCTCAGTTGGTTAGACTGTAGTGCTTATCATGCTGTTATTGTGAGTTCAGGCCCTGCATGGGCCAAAGATTATGTATGCACCTTTGTCACACAGAGCACCTATGGCACCTCCCCCACCTTTTTTGCGTGCAAACAATTATTTGTTCAGCCAACACACACACCTCATCTTATTACCTCATATCGCCATTTTTGTGCCTTGATTTGTTAAATTGCTGCTAGTATTAGTGAATGTACCTGATCAGTATTATTCTCATTTGATTTTGTCATTTTAATAAATTAAATATTTACAAGAAACTGTGTCTTGTCTGTTGTGCTGCAGTATTACTTGAAGCTATCCTCTGTCATGAAAGAATTCACATTGCCTTCAACGTGATTATAAATAACTTGCGTCTAGAACAGTGTCCTTTATAGTCACAAAGTATAACTGTGAAACCAGGAAATTCATTATAGTTTTAACATGAAGTCTGTTTTGTTGAAGTTATAAACTGTTCATTGATGGAAACTTGAGTGCAAAACTGTTTGTGACAATTGCAGTCCTAAAGTTAGCAAGTTAACTGTAGTCCTCGGCCATAAAAGCATTACTATAAGTGTCCAGAGCCATCTTCCAAGTGTGACTTTTGACAGTCCATATGGGGCCATCTTCCACAGAAGCAATGTGATGAGATTCCAGCCAGACATAGGGCATCAGGATGGATCAGGCAGGTCTGAGGAGCAGAAGAGATCAGCATCTTGATCTCAGGATCAACATGTAACTCAGAGGGACAGACAGAGCGGGGGGAGAGAAAACTCGGGTTGTTAGGTACTGTATGCCCAATGTCACCTGATGAGCAAGAACAGAATACATTTTGCACTGAGTGCAAGCAGGGACTCCAGCAAAACTAACTGACAGCATAACTAAAAGGGGAGAGCCAGAAGGTAACACATGAGGGTGCACTGGGACATAAAGCAGCCAGTCACTACACCATCAATTTATGTAAAAGGGTGGCACTCACTCCTATTATGCTTTTATTAATTAATTTATTTATTTATTTATTATTGTCAGAATGCAAGAAGGGGCGGCACGGTGGTGTAGTGGTTAGCACTGTCGCCTCACAGCAAGAGCATTCTGGGTTTGAGCCCAGTGATTGACAGGAACCTTTCTGTTCTCCACATGTCTGTGTGGGTTTCCTCCAGGTGCTCTGGTTTCCCCCACAGTCCAAAGACATGCAGGTTACAGTAGGTTAATTGGTGGCTCTAAATTGACTGTAGGTGTGAATGGTTGTTTGTCTCTCGGTGTCAGCCGTATGATGATCTGGCAACTTGTCCAGGATGTACACTTCTCACCCATAGTCAGCTGGGATAGGCTCAAAAGCCTGCATAGGATAAGCAGTAATAGATAGATGGAGAATGCAAAAAGCCAAATTAACCTGTTGAAAGTAAATATCAACACATTTTTTTGGTAACAATTTTCTTTTGAACAAAAAACCTCCAAAACATTAAAGTATGCAAATGATAGCAACAAATAATATTTGTATGTGAACTTAGCTCATTAAGTTATTATTATGCAATCAAGCTATTTAAAAAATGTACATGCTTTATCTAGCTTTGTGGATAAATCATTGTAGACTGTATTTGTTTGTGACAAAAACAATCCTGTTAACTAGAAGCACAGGCATGTTAGCAGTTAGCTACAGTGCTGCTAAATTGCAAAGCATTCATCAATAGCGAAGGAGGCGTTTCATTAGAATAAGTGACTGTGTTTGTTCTTCAGAGATCAAAGCTTGAGAACTGTTGTAAGAGCTGAAGCAGGGAAATGTAAATTAGACCCAGGGGACTTGTTAATAAGGTGAGAGATGGCGTGAGCGATAACAGCAGGGTCAAGAGGATGGTTGGAGTGGTCAGATTTTCAGATAAGACACAATAGTGTAATTTTTTTGTGTGTGTCCTCAATATTGTGTTCCAACTTGTTCCTTAGTAGCTCTTTTGTTTTAAGGAATTAACCCCACCTACTACTGTGGTTAACTCCTAACATACGTCGCTCAAACATTTTCCAACCTGCTACGCAAAATTATATACAGTTATTTACATTGTTTTCATTTTTAAATATGTGATATATACGTAGCTATTTTAAAAATATATTCAAGGTGAGGTCAAATATTATTCAAGCAAAATGACAACTTTTGATGATTCGGCAGCAAGTTTAGTCTTCCATGTTGTTACATTAGACTGTTAGACGAAATTATATGCAAGCTAAATCTTAAATTGGACAACATAATGGAAAAATGATGTTTAAGGAGAACTATTATTCCAGATCAGTGAGAAATTTTGCTGATATTTTCACTTTAACCCTAACAGCTACTTATACTTATTGCTACAAACCAAAGAAAATAACATTGTATAATGATTAAATAAGGAAAGCTAAATAATAATAATAATAATAAATTTTAATGAAATGCCTTGATGTGCAAGAGGAATGAGCTTTATTGTAAAGCATATTACTGTAGCTATGTGCCACTCTTTATTAATAAGGAAATCATCACATTACTCTGGAGGTTCTCATGGGAATTATTTGGACGAAGTGCGAACACAGTGCTCTCTTGTGAAGACATGTTTTCAAATCCCCAGTTGTGTTCAAACACCATATTGACCTCTGGTTCTCACAGTTGCCTCTCAGGGATTCCCGGCATTAAAAAGGTGTTGACACTCAAGACCTCACTGTGCTTCTTTTAATGGGGGTCAATTTCCCAGCACACTTGTGGTGTGTGTGAGAGAGCGAGATGGTAATCTCACAAATTTGGTACTTTTTTGTCAATAAACATACAGTGCCTTGCAAAAGTATTCATCCCCCTTGGTGTTTGTCCTGTTTTGTTGCATTACAAGCTGGAATTAAAATAGTTGTTTTGTTTGTTTGTTTGTTTTTTTTTGGGGGGTAGCACCATTTGATTCACACAACATGCCTACCACTTTAAAAGTACACATTGGTTTTTTTTTTTGACACAAACAATAATTAAGATAAAAAAAACAGAAATCTGGAGTGTGCATAAGTATTCAAGTCAAGTTTATTTCTATAGCACTTTTAACAATAGACATTGTCGCAAAGCAGCTTTACAGAATTTGAATGATTTTAAATATACAACCCCGATTCCAAAAAAGTTGGGACAAAGTACAAATTGTAAATAAAAACGGAATGCAATGATGTGGAAGTTTCAAAATTCCATATTTTATTCAGAATAGAACATAGATGACATATCAAATGTTTAAAC
Source organism: Neoarius graeffei (assembly GCF_027579695.1). Classification (NCBI taxonomy): domain Eukaryota; kingdom Metazoa; phylum Chordata; class Actinopteri; order Siluriformes; family Ariidae; genus Neoarius; species Neoarius graeffei. The sequence goes on from NC_083582.1 coordinate 15,833,784, forward strand.
TGAGAAAATGTATCATTTAAAGAGAAAAATTAGGTGATTTTAAATTTCATGACAACAACACATCTCAAAAAAGTTGGGACAAGGCCATGTTTACCACTGTGAGACATCCCCTTTTCTCTTTACAACAGTCTGTAAACGTCTAGGGACTGAGGAGACAAGTTGCTCAAGTTTAGGGATAGGAATGTTAACCCATTCTTGTCTAATGTACGGTAGGATTCTAGTTGCTCAACTGTCTTAGGTCTTTTTTGCCATATCTTCCGTTTTATGATGTGCCAAATGCTTTATATGGGTGAAAGATCTGGACTGCAGGCTGGCCAGTTCAGTACCCAGACCCTTCTTCTACGCAGCCATGATGCTGTAATTATTATTTATTATTATTATTTTATTATTTATTATTTTCAGGACAATGCACATTGATGAACACATACACAGTACATGTAAATGTGCCAGATTGTAGCCCAAGGGCTAATTTCCATCTGTAGTCCATAATAGGCAGGTTAGATGTTCATAAATAAAAAGACAAAAAAGTCCAGACATACGCAGCTATACACACATAAGTACTAAAAGAGAAGAAATACAAATACAAAAACCACAATCACATTTATGATATAATACACTTACTTAAGAATAGGACTGTGTATTAGTGCTGTTAGAATTGATGCAGTATGTGGTTTGGCATTGTCATGCTGGAAAATGCAAGGTCTTCCCTGAAAGAGACGTCATCTGGATGGGAGCATATGTTGCTCTAGAACTGAGGTGGGCAAACTACGGCCCGCGGGCCACATCCGGCCCGTTGGCGTTTTAATCCGGCCCACAGAAGACAATCATATAAACGCGATTGAGCAGATCTATAAACTATAAGTTTCAGTGTTATCACGTAGACAGGTGTTCTAGAGATCCGTCTTTCCAGTCACTCGTATTCACGCGAGATTACATTTGCAGAATGGTGCAGTGCATGCCATGGAAGTCATTCTGGCGCCCGTGCCACTGATGATCTCGAGAACACAGGATAAAACCTGACAATGAGTGGTCCTAAAAAAAGAAAAGTGGACAGTGAGTGCAGGGTGTTCAATAAAGAATGGACAACTAAGTATTTTTTTTTGCTGAAGTCCGATCAAAGGCTGTATGCCTTATTTGCAAAGAAACCATTGCAGTTTTAAAGGAATATAACATCAAACGGCAGTTTTCCTCCAAGCATGCTAATTATGCTAACAACCAGTCAGCACAAGCACGGACGAATACAGCTCAGCAGTTGCTGAGTGAATGTGAGTATTAACACTTTCTCTTTTTAAAACTATGTTGGAGCTGTAATAAGATGGTAGTCACATGTTTAGAGACATAATAATATAAAAAGTATAACTCTTAGTAATTTTGGTTGTCGTGGGTGGCTGCTGTAGTGCTGGTGTTTGTTTTTAAAGCCTAGGTCACAACCGGCCGTACGTGCTCCTATGGCCGGTCTACGTGCAAAAAACGCAAGAAACGCACGGAGGGCGTGCGTGTGATGTGCTGATTTTCAAGCCGTAGACTGGCCGCAGACCGGCTGCAGAGGTTCTTTGTCATGTGAACCAAACGCTATGGGCGCTTACGTTTTTTTTCAGGTTGCAAGACAAACTTACAGCCAACGCGCGTCTTTCTCCACGAACAAAAATAATCGCACGCCCAAAAAATCGTACGTCCGGTTGTGACCTAGGCTTAAGTACCATGTGCTTTTGTGTGTCTGCTCCGACCCTCATTTATGTCCCTGTCTATTATGAGCAGTTGACCTTGCTTCTGCTTATATCTGTTCCTGGACTTTTGCCTGTGGAGGTTATTCTGATCTATGAGTGGCCTTTTGGAATATGAAAACCAGTGGCGGCTGCTGGTTTTTAAAACAGGGGAAGCCCATTTTACGCATTCATCGTAAAACCTGTAGGCCGGATATCAAAGCATAGAAAGGTGTGCCCCATTAGCATAGTGAACTAGACAACCCTACCTAGTGGCAGAAAGTATTTTTGCTTGTACATTTCATGTTATAGTCTGGCTTGCCAGGCTAGTGCCTCATATCCTTAATCAAAAATATCAAACATCCAAAAATCACTGGCTATTCAACAAAGAGCCTTGAACATCATACCCTGATATGCAACACAGAGTCTTTAACACAACACCCAGCTGTGCAACACATCCTTGAACATCTTCTGCAACACAGTCTGGAAATTCATAACCAGGTAGGCTATGCAACACACAGAACCTTGAATATTATACCCAGGTATAACCTATAACACAGAGCCCACCATTCTCTTAACATTACTGAACAATATACACACTACAGATTCATGAACATTATATGATGCACACTATTTATACACAAATTCTGCCCTCCGCTCCTTTTCCAGAAAATGGTCTGTGACCCTGTCATACTAGCTGGTTGTGCTTTCAAGAGACTTCACCAATTTCTGTTAGCAGCTAGCACTGCAGATCCCAATAAGGCTCAAGCTAGCCTACAACCAGATTGAACTACAAATGAAATAAACTAGTGAATTCGAGAATGATCAAACTGATAGAATGGATGAAAGTTAACGGAGCACAACGAGTAATATTTACATTTATTTACAGAGTAATGTACAGAGACATCAATGAGAAGAAACGTTTATATGAAAAGAAAGTTGGACAGCACTTTGGCACATGACTACACTTTCTCGACATCCGCTGGGGACTGACTGATCATACTTCCGTGTTCCTTGCCGACGCCAAAGTACAGAGCCCGCCCTCCTCATGTCTTTCAAACACTACCTCCAATAATCCTTCATCAGCATGGCTTCTTGTCCCTCCCACTGTCTCGTTTAGTCCCAGAGACGCCCGGCTTCCCTGGAAGTGACGATTTTGTCGATTTTAACCAATAACAACTAGCCGAAATTGGCTGTTCAGAGCCCTCTCATAGACTGCAATGGATACCCGGCTGCCAGCCATAGAGCCCATTGAAATAAGAAAGGTTACAGCCAGTGTTGCCAGATTGGGCGGTTTTAAGTGCATTTTGGCGGGTTTTGAACATATTTTGGCTGGAAAACGTCAGTAGTATCTGGCAACGCTGGTTACAGCCTGGCAGCAAAGGTGATTCTCGTAGCGAACTGCAAGTTCATCAGACATCACTCAAATAAGTTACAGGATAGTTATGAACGTAAATACAATCTTGGGCATATATTATGTTATGCAAGTTATTGTTTTAATGAGAATTCAACGTCGTAGATGCCGCAGTTTGGGGAGAGAATTTTAGGGGAAGCTCGGCTTCCCTTGTTGTCTCTGAGAAATCGCCCCTGATGAAAACCTGTTTGGAACCTGTGTTTTGATTTTTTGAGGACTGGAAATATTTCAGTGAGTGACTTTGAACCTGAAAACCAGTTTGGAGTTTTTTGCTTTCTTGAGCTGTTTTGTTTGATTTTGTGGGCTGGATGGATCCAGTGCCAAACCATTGAACTGCAAACATGTTGGCATGGTGTGGTACCTCTCCTACTAATGGTGGTTGGTTGTACTGGCAGGCTGGAAGTGGATGGTTAAAAAAAACACTCAGGTGTAAATCTACGAGTTCAGTGAAATGTACAAAAATGATATGTACTGATATGTAATTTAGTTCAATTTAATGATATGCAATTTAGTTGTATGTATAAAATGATACAAAAATACAAATACACTGGCATCCTACTCATCCTGGCAGCTCAAAGATGTAATTTAAGAATTAAGTGTGCTACTTTTCTTACTGTCACATGTGTGTGTGTGTGTGTGTGTGTGTGTGTGTGTGTGTGTGTGTGTGTGTGTGTGTGTGTGTGTGTGTTACTTTTCTGGATGGATCCAGTGCCAATCTATTGAACTGCAAACATTTTTCTGCTCTGCCTTTGTTGACTGAGAACTAAAATAAATGTCAATCTGATCTGCATTTGGGTCTCTGTCAGTGAAGGCCTTACAATAACACTAAAGCTTTTCCAGTTTATGTTCAATATGTATGAATTTGGTGCTGGTCCGGCCCACCTGGCAAATTTCAAAAGTCAATGTGGCCCCTGAGCCAAAAAGTTTGCCCACCCCTGCTCTAGAACCTGGATATACCTTTCAGCATTGATGGTATCTTTCCAGATGCGTAAGCTGCCCATGCCACACGCACTAATGCAACCCCATACCATCAGAGATGCAGGCTTCTGAACTGAGCACTGATAACAACTTGGGTCGTCCTTCTCCTCTTTAGTCCAAATGACACGGCGTCCCTGATTTCCATAAAGAACTTCAAATTTTGATTCGTCTGACCACAGAACAGTTTTCCACTTTGCCACAGTCCATTTTAAATGAGCCTTGGCCCAGAGAAGATGGCTGCGCTTCTGGATCGTGTTTAGATACGGCTTCTTCTTTGAACTATAGAGTTTTAGCTGGCAACAGCGGATGGCACGGTGAATTGTGTTCACAGATAATGTTCTCTGGAAATATTCCTGAGCCCATTTTGTGATTTCCAATACAGAAGCATGCCTTTATGTGATGCAGTGCCGTCTAAAGGCCCGAAGATCACAGGCACCCAGAATGGTTTTCCAGCCTTGACCCTTACGCACAGAGATTCTTCCAGATTCTCTGAATCTTTTGATGATATTATGCACTGTAGATGATGATATGTTCAAACTCTTTGCAATTTTACACTGTCGAACTCCTTTCTGATATTGCTTCACTATTTGTCGGCACAGAATTAGGGGGATTGGTGATCCTCTTCCCATCTTTACTTCTGAGAGCCGCTGCCACTCCAAGATGCTCTTTTTATACCCAGTCATGTTAATGACCTATTGCCAGTTGACCTAATGAGTTGCAATTTGGTCCTCCAGCTGTTCCTTTTTTGTACCTTTAACTTTTCCAGCCTCTTATTGCCCCTGTCCCAACTTTTTTGAGATGTGTTGCTGTCATGAAATTTCAAATGAGCCAATATTTGGCATGAAATTTCAAAATATCTCACTTTCGACATTTGATATGTTGTCTATGTTCTATTGTGAATACAATATCAGTTTTTGAGATTTGAAAAATTATTGCATTCCTTTTTTATTTACAATTTGTACTTTGTCCCAACTTTTTTTGGAACCGGGGTTGTAAACTAATTTTATCCCTAATCTATCCACAATGCGCAAGCCTGTGGGGATGGTGGCAAGGAACCTCTCCCTCAGACGACATGAGGAAGAAACCTTGAGAGGAACCAGACTCAAAAGGGAACCCATCCTCATTTAGGCAACAACAGACAACATGATTATAACATTAACAGTTTTAACATGAAGTCAGTTATCCCCCTTCGTATTCACCCCCTTTTGTATGAAACCCCTAAATAAGAGCTGGTCCAACCAATCCACTCCCTAAGTCACATAATTAGTTGAGTAAGATCCACCTGTGTGCAATAATTGTGTCACATGATGTCCATATAAATCAACCTGTTCTGGAAGAGCCCTGACTCTGCAAGCAACATGAAAACCAAGGAGCACTCCAAATAGGTCAGAGACAAAGTTGTGGAGAAGTATAGATCAGGGTTGGGTCATAAAAAAATCCCAAACTTTGAATACCCAAGGGATCACCATTAAATCCATTATAGCAAAATGGAAAGAATATGGCACTACTACAAACCTGACAAGAGAAGGCCCCCCACCAAAACTCACAGACCAGGCAAGAAGAGCATTAATCAGAGATGGAACAAAAACACCAACAATAATGCTGAGGGTGCTGCAAAGATCCACAGTGGAGATGGGAGTATCTATCCATTGGACCACTTTAAACCATACACTCCACAAAGTGAGACTTTATGGAAGAGTGGCCAGAAAAAGTCATTGCTTAAAAAATCATGTTTGGAGTTTGCCCAACAGCATGTGGCAGACTCCCCAAACACATGGAAGAAGATTCTCTGGTCAAATGAGAAAAAAATGTAACTTTTTGGCCATCATGGGAAATGCCATGTGTGGTGCAAACCCAGCACACTGAGAACACCATTCCTACAGTGAAGCATGGTGGTGGCAGCATCATGCTGTGGGGATGTTTTTCATCTGCAGGGACAGGAAAGCTGGTCAGGACTGAAGGAAAGATGGATGGCACTAAATACTGGACAATTCTGGAGGAAAACCTGTTTGAGACTGTCAGATGTTTGAGACTGGGACAAAGGTTCACGGTCTAGCAGGACAATGACCCTAAACATACTGCTAAAGCTACACTGGAGTGGTTGAAAAGGAAACATTTAAATGTCTTGAAATGGTCTAGTCAAAGCTCAGACCTCAATCCAATTGAGAATCTGTAGCATAACTTGAAGATTGCTGTACACCAAAGCAACCCATCTAACTTGAAAGAGTTGGAGCAGTTTTGCCTTGAGGAATGGGCAAAAGTCCCAGTGGCTAGATATGCTAAACTAATAGAGACATACCCCAAGAGACTTGCAGCTGTAATTGTAGCAAAAGGTGGGTCTATAATGTATTGACTTGGGGGGTGAATACCTATGCTGTTAGGGGTGGTGAGATGTGGTGACTTTGGATCCAGAAGCAGAACACAGACCAGAAAATCCAATAAATAAAAAATGATTAAATTGAAGTCAAAGAATAAACGAACAAAAATAGCAAAATAATCCAGACAAAAAACAAGGCAGGCAAGGACAAAAATGCTAGCATGAAAAAGCATGAAAAATAGTCCTGACAAAAAACTGGAGACAAAAAAACATAGCACAAAAAAACATGAAAAAAATGATAAACACGTGAGTGCAAAAAACTGTGGCAATGAACAGGCAAAACAGAGAGCAAAAATCCAAGAAGCAATAAGGGCACAGAGATGACGTGAACAACCAATGAGACATTCTGGCAAAGTCCCCTTCTGAGAACAGCGTTTAAATACACAGCATAGAAAACCAAGAAGTGAATACAGGCCAGATGGAAGTTCCGTCCCGGATCCGGATTAGCGCTGAACTGGGAGATAATAAATCTCTGGAGTGGATGTCCGGGGCAGAGCATGACAGTACCCCCCCCCCAAACGACCGCCTCCAGGTGCTTTAGGAAGAATGTCAGGGTGTTGCTGGTGGAACTCAGTGATAAGTGTTGGGTCCAGTATGAACCTGGCGGGGACCCAACTTCTCTCCTTGGGACCGTAACCCTCCCAGTCCACCAGGCATTGGAGTCCTCTACCTCGCCGCCGCACCTTTAGCAGTTTCTTGACCATGTAGGCCTCACCACCATCAATGAGCCTGGGAGGAGGAGGGGGTTTAAGCTGAGATGCATGAAAGGTAGGGTGAACACGTCACATGGTGAGTGGTAATGCCAGTCTAACAGAACATGGGTTGATTACCTTCTTGATGAGGAAGGGTCCAAGGAACCTGGGTGCTAGCTTGCGAGAGATGGTCCTACGTGGCAGGTGGTGCGTGGAGAGCATAACTCATTGACCTACTCGGTAGGTGGGTGTCTTGGAGCGACGTTTGTCGACCTGCCTCTTGGATGCGAGTGCGGAGTGAATGAGTCTTCTCTGGGCCAATACCCACGTCCTCCTGCAGCAGCATATAAAAAACTGGGCTGAGGGTACAGCAACCTCCTCCTCTTGGCTGGGGAACAGTGGTGGTTGGTAACCTAGTGAGCACTGGAATGGAGAGAGACCTGTGGCAGAGGAAGGGAGCATGTTATGGGCATATTCGATCCAAGGTAGGTACTTGCTCCAAGAACTGGCATCCCTGGACGCCATGCACCTGAGTGCAACCTCCAAAGCCTGGTTCGCCCATCTGCCTGGCCATTGGTCTGTGGGTGGAAGCCTGAAGAGAGACTACAGGTGGCCCCAATAAGTTTGCAGAAGGCTCTCCAGAACTGTGCAGTGAATTGAGGACCCTGGTCAGAAACAATGTTGGTAGGCAGACCATGTAGGTGGAAAATGTGGTGGATGAGTAGTTCTGCAGTCTCTTTGGCTGAGGGGAGCTTGGGCAGAGGAATGAAATGGATGGTCGTAGAAAAATGGTCAATAACAGTGAGGATGCATGTGTTGCCACCTGAGTTGGGGAGTCCTGTGATGAAGTCCAGGGCGATGTGAGACCAAGGTCGATGTGGAGTTGGAAGGGGTCTTAGTAAGCCAGCAGGGGGTCGATTGACTGTCTTGTTCTGGGAGCATGTGTTGCAGGGTGCCACGAACTCCTGGACGTCCTCCTTGATGGATGGCTACCAAAAGCACTGCTGGATGAGAGCCAGGATTTGGGCGGCTCCCGGATGACAGGCCAGCTTGGAGCCATGACCCCACTGCAGTACCTGGGTTCACACAGGACTGGGAACAAACAGATGGTTATGAGGAATGTTGTTGGAGTTACCTTCACCGGGGTCCTGTTCCAGGGCCTTCTGCACGAGCATCTCAACCTCTAGAATGGTGGCTCCCACCAGACAGCGTGGAGGAAGGATGGTCTCGGGTGGCTTGGATTCCTCTTGGTGGGAAGAGAACATCCTGGACAGGGCATCGGGTTTGCCGTTCTTGGAGCCTGGGTGGCAGGAGAGCGTGAAGTTGAACCAGGAGAAGAAGAGAGATCAACAGGCTTGACAGGAATTTAGATGTTTGGCAGACTTGAGGTACTCCAGGTTTTTATGGTCAGTCCAGACTAGGAAGGGGAGATCAGACCCCTCGAGCCAGTGCCTCCACTTAGAGGTCTGTGCGGGTCGGATTTTTCAGTCCCGCTCCCTCCCGTGCCCGCATTGTGCAGTCCCGTTCCCACCCGCGCCCGCAAAGAATTATGATTTTCAGTCCTGCTCCCGCCTGCGCCCACAAAGAATTATGATTTTCAGTCCCGCTCCCACCCACGCCTGCCATATTTTGTCCCACTCCCGCCCGCAAATCCCGCATGATGCAGACGTTCGCGTTATTTCTCAGGAAAGTTCTTGTCTTGACACAGCGTGATGGTGCCCCGCCCCCTACTTTGAGTGGATTTGAGCATAAATATCTACAGCTCACATTCACATTTGTTATTATTTACCTTGTTTCTGAATTCGGAATGTTGAAATGGCAGCATGTAGACCTAATAATAATAATTATTTAAGTAGGCTAATCATTTAATATGCACTCTCCCATGGTGCGTCTCCTATGAATAATTAGTGTGAAAGGAGAGATGGATCGCACTCTTTACAGTCTAGCTGCTATCGTTTTTCTAAGCAAAGTCTCTTTTCCAAGTTCCTGGCAGTTTCAAAAGCTTATGAAAAACCTACATCATGTCACAAAGCGTTAATCTCACGATAAAAAAATTAAGCAGCATAAAAGCAGCATAAAAGTAAGCAGGACTTACTTTTGAAGCACTGTGAGCTTCAGTAAAGGAGCTCTGCTCTTCTGCCATGATCGGAGATCTCAAACACGGAAGAGGAAAGGAATCGGAAACGTATGAGAGTTATTTATCCTCTCCTGGATCAGAATCAGAATTCTGATGACCAGCTCATCTAAGGTGTCATTAAGGCATCATGTTAGTGTGGGTCACTGGAGGCTGGGTGTGAACGGCGAGTCATTAGAGTGATCAAAGGATTGCCTGTTAGGGTGATCAATGGCAAATTTAAGATGCCATTCCTCACTCAATCTGGCAATCTGACTCTCTCTGCAAATTTAGGCATCTTAAAATGTTTTTATTAATGCCAAATAAAATATCCAGCACAAATTATATATGATAGACATAAATTAATAATTTATAAATTTTATTTTAAACACGTTTTTAGTTAGCGGGACTGCAGCTTATCACCGCTCCTGCCCGCGCCCGCATATGTGCACTCCCGCTCCCGCCCGCGCCCGCAATGAGCTTTCAAAATTTATCCCGCGCCGCACTGCTTTGCAGCAGGTCCCGCGAGTCCCGCGGGACTCCCGCGGGAGTGCAGGGCTCTACCTCCACTCCTCCAAGGCTAGTTTCACAGCCAGTAGTTCTCGGTTGCCGATGTTGTAGTTCTGTTCGGCTGGGGATAGCTGGAGGGAGAAGAAGGAGCATGGGTAGGCCTTGTTGTCATTGGCCCTCTGGGACAGGATGGCTCCGACCCCTGACTCAGAGGCGTTGACCTCGACGATAAACTGCTTGGTTGAATCGGGTATGGTGAGAATGGGTGCTGTGGTAAACCTGCACTTGAGACTGGAAAATGCTTTATCTGCTTCCTCCCTGCACTTGAACTTGGTCTTGGTTGAGGTCAGGGCTAAGAGAGGTCCGGCCACCATGCTGAAGTCGCGGATGAAGTGCCTGTAGAAGCTGGTGAACCCCAGGAAGCACTGGAGCTCTCATCTCGAAGATGAGGTGGGCCAGTCAGCGACTGCCTCCAGCTTGAGGGGGTCCATCTGGATCTTCACTGTAGAGATGATGAACCCCAGGAATGAGACAGAGCCTTGGTGGAACTTGCTCTTCTCTGCCTTAACGAACAGCTTATTCTCTAGCAGGCATTGAAGAACCTGCCGTACATGACCCCGATGTTCCTCCAGGGAGCGAGAGAAAATCAAGATGTCGTCCAGGTAAACAAAGACAAAGCTGTTAAGAAAGTCTCTCAAGACGTCGTTAACTAATGCCTGGAATACCGCAGGCGCGTTAGTCAGGCTGAAAGGGACTACAAGGTACTCATAGTGGCCTGTGGTGGTGTTGAAAGCCATCTTCCACTCATCCCCTTCCCTGATCCTAACTAGGTGATAGGCATTGTGTAAGTCCAGTTTAGTAAACACCTTAGCTCCCTGGAGTAGTTTGAAGGCTGTGGTCATGAGCGATAGTGGGTAGCAGTTCTTGACCGTGATGGCATTGAGATATCAATAGTCAATGCAGGGGCAGAGTGACTTGTCCTTCTTCTCCACGAAGAAGAATCCTGCCCCTGCTGGGGAGGAGGAAGGGCGGATGATCCCAGCTGCCAGAGACTCAGTGATATATTTCTCCATGGCTTGTCTCTCGGTGGGGGAAAGAGAGTAGAGACACGCCTTGGGTGTCACCGTCCCAGGCAGGAGATCGATACCGCAGCCATAGGGCCTATGAGGGGGAAGGGACACTGCTTGGGTTTTACTAAAAACAGGCTTGAGGTCCAGATTTTCCAGAGGCACATGAGAGAGGTCGGGAAACTCACTGGCTGAGGGCTGTGGTGGTTTGGTGGGAGGCAGAGCGGAGTTCAGGTAGGAGGCCAGGCAGGAAGAACTCCAGCCTAAGATGGTGTGGTCAGTCCAGTTTAAGTGGGGGTTGTGCTGCATCAACCAGGGTAGTCCAAGAATAACGGGAATGTGAGGGTTCCTCATGACGTGAAGTTATATCATTTCTGAGTGATTGCCTGAAATCCTTAGGGTGAGCAGGGTGGTGAGATGAGTCATGGTGGTCAAGCCAGTGCCACTGAGTGTCAGGATGGTGAGAGGGACCTCGAGGGCAAGTAATGGGATTCTGAGATCCTTGGCAGTGGCAGAGCAGATCAGGTTCATGTCCGCCCCCTAGTCGACAAGCGCCTGAAGATGGTGATGCAGGTTGTTGAGAGTGATGATAACGGGGAGCAATGGTCGGTCAGCAGGGGACTAGTTCCAAGCATTGCCCACCAGGGCCCCTCGATTCACTGGTGGGCTCGTCCTTTTAGTGGGCAGGCTCAGCAGATGTGTCCCTGCTGACCACAGTAGAAGCATGCCCCCGTGCTCCATCGGCACAGTCGTCCCTCCGCTGACACCCATATCCAATCTACCTGCATGGGTTCAATGGACGAGGCGGGAAGTGGAGAGGGTTTGAAGTTGAGGCAGTTCCTCTCTCTCCCCCATTGTTGAACCTGAGCATCAATACGATTGGCAAGGTCCATCAGGCTGGAGAGGTCTGATGGCAGTTCCCGAGAGACAAGTTCGTCCTTAACGGCATAGGACAGGCCATGTAAGAACGCGTCGACCAGGGTACTCTCGTACCAACTGCATGATGCTGCCAACATCTGGAACTCGATGGCATAATCCAAGGAAGATTGGGACCCCTGCCGCAGCTCCATGAGCTCTCTTGCCACCTCCCGGCTAGACAGAGAGCAGTCGAATGTTCGCCTCATTTCCTCAGAGAATTCCTTGAAGCTGGAACAACAGGGCATGTCGGTGTCCCAGACTGCCGTCCCCCATTCCCTGGCCTTGCCAGTGAGGAGCGTGATGGTATAGGCTACCTGGGAGTGTTCTGTGGGGAAAGCCAGAGGTTGAAGCTCCAAGATCAGTGAACACTGTGACAAAATAGATCTACAGGTACCTGGTTCTCCACTGTAGGACTGAGGAGAAGGGAGTCTTGGTTCATGGAGAGCAGAGGTGGCAGGAGGTGAGGAAAGAGACGGCTGGGCAGGGGTAGGTACGGCTTGGGAGTGCTGAAGTTGTGTGGCTATGAGGTTGAGTGAATTGGACAGGGTGGCCAGGTTCTGGGTGATCTACTTGAGTTCCTGTTGGTGGGTCCCAAGGAGGGCTCCTTGCTGCTGCATAGCTGTTCTCAGATGGTTCAGTTCCACTGGATCCATGTTGGGGGTGGCGAGATGTGGTGAGTTTGGATCTAAAAGCAGAACACAGACCAGAAAATCCAATAAATAAAAAATGATTTAATTGAAGTCAAAGAATAACCGAACAAAAATAGCAAAATAATCCAGACAAAAAATGAGGCAGGCAAGGACATCCTAGCATGAAAAAGCATGAAAAATAATCCTGACAAAAAAACTGGAGACAAAAAAACGTAGCACAAAAAACCATGAAAAAATGATAAAGACGTGAATGCAAAAAACTGTGGTAATGAACAGGCAAAACAGAGCAAAAATCCAAGAAGCAATAAGAGCGCAGAGATGACGTGAAAAACCAATGAGAGGTTCTGGCAAAGTCCCTTTCTGAGAACGGCATTTAAATACACAGCATAGAAAACCTGGAAGTGAATACAGGCCAGATGGAAGTCCCATCCCGGATCCGGATTAGCGCTGAACTGGGAGATAATAAATCTCTGGAGTGGATGTCCAGGGCAGAGCATAACATATGTACACTCCAGATTTCTGTTTTTTCATCTTAATTATTGTTTGTGTCACAATAAAAAAAACAATGTGCACCTTTAAAGTTGTAGGCATGTTGTGTAAATCAAATGGTGCTAACCCCCCAAAAATCCATTTTAATTCCAGCTTGTAATGCAACAAAACAGGACATAGAAGGGATAGAAGTCAGCAAAAGTCTACTCACCATCACCCAAGGGGCAAGAGGAGTAGCTTTGCAGATGCTGGGTTTCTGAACTCTTGCAGCCACTAGTGGATGGAATGAGCTGGCTCTGAAAGCAGTGTTTCACCAAGGTCTTCATCCCAAAATATTGAGTGAACTGGCTTGTAGAGATGAACATCTCACTTTGGACTCCATCATAGACCTCGCTATTTGACTGGATCATTTACTTTCCAGCTGACCCTCTCTCAAGGAGGACACCAGACCAGCTCAGTCAGCTGATGCGTCTATACCCATGGAGGTTTCTCAAACTAGGCTGAAATGCTTGGAACGAGAGACAGCAACGCGAGGGGCTATGCTTCTATTGTGGGAGTTCCAACCATCATATAACACAGTGTCCAGTCCTCCCTACTTGCAACAACAACTCTGAGCCTGCTCCTGATGCGGTGAGTCCGGTGAGAAAATTTACCACAAAATCATTGAAACTGTGTTGTTGAAACTGCCAGCTTTGACCCACGTTATCTGCATTTGTTGACTCAGGGGCGGAGGGGAACTTCATCAACAGTTTGATCATCCAGGAGTTCAACTTGTCCACAACCCCTTTGCAGAGTCCACTCAGCATCAGGACCATTAATGGAGGACCTATAGAAGATGGTCTTGTCACAACTAGAACCACTCCCGTTCACATCCAGGTAGGAGCTCTCCATTCTGAACTCATTTCACTTTTTGTGACTTCTATGGTTAACCACAACATCATCCTGAGTTACCCTTGGTTACGGTTTCACAACCCTCTGATATCTTGGCAAAACAAGAAAATCCTCCAATGGTCTCCTACATGCTTTCAGAACTGTTTGTTGCACCCCCAGCTATGCATTTCATCTACTTCTGTTGAAAGTCCTCAACTGGATTCACTGGACAATGTACCAGAATGTTATTTTGACCTGAAGGAGGTTTTTAGTAAGGGTAAGGCTTGTGGCCTACCACCACATCGCCCTTACGATTGCACCATTGATCTCCTCCCAGGCATGTCACCTCCACACAGCCACATCTACCCACTTTCCCAAAAGGAACAGGCTGCAATGGAGAAGTACATTCAGGAAGCACTCAAACAGGGTTACATTTGTCCTTCCAAGTCACCTGCCTCCTCAGGATTCTTCTTTATGGAGAAGGGGGAGGCCTTCGACCTTGTATAGACTTCAGAGGACTAAACCAAATATCTGTAAAGGACCCATATCCACTTCCATTGGTTCCCTCTGCTTTAGAACAACTACGTTCTACTAAAATCTTCTCTGAGCTTGACCTGCGCAGGGCATACAACCTCATCAGAATCTGAGAGGGCGACGGATGGAAGATGGTTTTTAGCACCACCGCTGGCCATTTTGAGTACCAGGTCATGCCATATGGTCTTTCTTCAGTGCCAAGCTTTTTCCAATGTCTCATAAATGATGTGCTCCAGGATATGCTGTGGAAGTTTGTAATCACATACATCAATGACATTCTGATCTACTCCCCTGATGAAGCAAGTCACCTGGAACATGTCAGGTCAATTCTGAAGTGTCTATTCAAGAATCACCTCTATGTTAAAGCTGAGAAGTGTGAATTCCATTTACATCAGATTTCATTTCTAGGTTACGTCATCAGTGCAGAAGGAGTCAGCATAGATTCCTCCAAGGTGTCTGCCATCATGTCTTGGCTGGTACCCACGTCTGTGAAGGAGCTTCAACATTTTCTAGGTTTTGCTAACTTCTACTGATGCTTTATCAGAGGTTTCAGCACCATCACAGCTCCCTTTACTGCCCTGCTAAAGAAAGGTCCCAAATGTCTTCTTTGGAACCCTGCAGCTGAGAAAGCCTTTGGCTGACTCAAGACTGCGTTCACCTCAGCCCCCATCCTGCAGCATCCTGACCCAACCAAGCCTTTCACAGTCTAAGTGGATGCCTCAGAGACTGGGGTGGGAAGGGTGCTAACCCAGCGCTTCAGCGAGAAACCAAAGCTTCACCCTGTGGCTTTCTTTTCTAAGAAGCTCTCGTCAGCTGAGAGGAACTATGACGTCAGGAATTGTGAACTACTAGCATTTAAGCTCACCCTCGAGGAATGAAGGCACTAGTTAGAGGGAGCTACACACCCCTTTATGATACTGACCAACCACAAAAACTTAGAGTATCTCAAGAAAGCAAAGAGATTGAACCCATGTCAGGCCCAATGGGCTCTCTTCTTCACGAGGTTCGATTTCATGATCTCATTCCATCCTGGGCATAAGAACACTAAGGCCAATGCTCTGTCCTGAACCTTCAGTCCAGCACCTTGTAACCCTGAACCTCATCCTGTTCTTGCACCAGAATGCTTTGTTCAGTCAATCACTTGGGAATTGCATAAAGAGATAAGAGCCTCCCAACCCTGAAGGCACCCAGAGGAGTGCCCACCTGACTCGCTATACGCCCTCAAGCCACTTCGAAGTAAACTCATCATATGGGCACATGCATCTCCTGCCACAGGTCACCCTAGTAGTCAGAGAATTTCCAAATGCTAATGAGTAAGTACTGGTGGGAGAAGATGCAGACTGAAATTAACCACTTCATTGCTTTCTGCTCCAAATGCACCCAAGCAAAGGTTCCACAAACCCCTCATGTGGGCTTTAGTCAAGGTGAAAGAATTTATGAACAGTTCTAAATACCAGTCAATTTTGGCCCAAAACCTTCAAGTGTCTGCTAGAAAGCTGAAGATGAAGAGGAATTTCATCTTTCAGCATGACAATGACCACAAAAAAGTTTTGGAATGGCCCAACCAGAGCCCAGACCTAAATCCAATTGAAAATCTGTGGGGTGACCTGAAGAGGGCTGTGCACAAGAAATGCCCTCACAATCTGACAGATTTGGAGTGCTTTTGCAAGGAAGAGTCTGCAAATATTGCCAAGTCTAGATGTGGCAGGTTGATAGACTCCTACCCAAAAAGACTGAATGCTGTAATTAAATCAAAAGGTGCTTCAACAAAGTATTAGTTTAAGGGTGTGCACACTTATGCAACCAGTTTATTGTACATTTTTTAAAATATTTTTCCCCCTAACAGATTTGTTTATTTTTCAATCAAATTGTACAGGTTATAGGCATGGGTGCAAGTTTTCCGGCATGTGCCAGAAGCTCCGGTTTTTTCGGTTCTGAAAAAGTCATTTTTCCAAATCGTGTAAATTCGTTGAGATTTTTTTTTGGGGGGTGGCCCTCTCACTGTCTCACTCTCAGCTTATTACCGGGTTACCGCGGTACAGTCTCTGCACGAGACAAATCTTTTCATCTCGTCTTCGCCACAAATCTCATTCAATTTTTTATGCCGCTCAAGGATGAGTGGTTCTGACTAGCCCGTTGTTTCACGGTGTTATACATGTGTGATATCATGTTTCACACACATAGCACATTGTTCGACCAAATCAACACAGCTATTCCCATGAGTTGCCGTTTCTTTTGGTGCAAGTTAGAACGGTGCTTTTGACTGGCTCACTGTTAACTGCCGTCCAATGAAACTTCAGCTTTTATAATAAGCCTTATTTCGCTTCCCTCCCTTGCGACAGATCCACGTGCTTTGCTTCTGGTTGCTGATCAAAATATGTCAAAATGAAGTTTTTATTGGAAGGCTCCAATACAAAAGAATTAGAAAAGACGTCTAGAAATAAGTGGAGATGGGAATGGTTAAGCGAGTGTGACGAAAACGGTGACAAATGGGGAATATGGCTGAGAAAACCAGACGTCCCGGGAGTTGCATATTGTGACTGCTGTTCAAAGACTATCAAGTATGGCTCTTGTGCTGAGGTGGGCAAACTACGGCCCGCGGGCCACATCCGGCCCGTTGGCGTTTTTAATCCGGCCCGCGGAAGACAATCATATAAATGTGATTGAGCAGATCTATAAACTATAAGCTTCAGTGTTATCACGTAGACAGTTGTTCTAAAGATCCGTCTTTCCAGTCACTCGTATTCACGCGAGATTGCATTTGCAGAGTGGTGCAGTGCGTGCCATGGAAGTCATTCTGGCACCCGTGCCACTGATGATCTCGAGAACACAGGATAAAACCTGACAATGAGTGGTCCTAAAAAAAGAAAAGTGGACAGTGAGTGCAGGGTGTTCAATAAAGAATGGACAACTAAGTATTTTTTTTTTGCTGAAGTCTGATCAAAGGCTGTATGCCTTATTTGCAAAGAAACCGTTGCAGTTTTAAAGGAATATAACATCAAATGGCAGTTTTCCTCCAAGCATGCTAATTATGCTAACAACCAGTCAGTGCAAGCACGGACGAATACAGCTCAGCAGTTGCTGAGTGAATGTGAGTATTAACATTTTCTCTTTTTAAAACTATGTTGGAGCTGTAATAAGATGGTAGTCACATGTTTACAGACATAATAATATAAAACGTATAACTCTTAGTAATTTTGGTTGTCGTGGGTGGCTGCTGTAGTGCTGGTGTTTGTTTTTAAAGCCTAGGTCACAACCGGCCGTACATGCTCCTATGGCCGGTCTACGTGCAAAAAACGCAAGAAACGCACGGAGGGCGCGCGTGTGACGTGCTGATTTTCGAGCTGTAGACTGGCCGCAGACCGGCTGCAGAAGTTCTTTGTCATGTCAAACAAACTCTATGGGCACTTACGTTTTTTTCAGGTTGCAAGACAAACTTACAGCCAACGCGCGTCTTTCTCCACGAACAAAAAAAAATCGCACGCCCAAAAAATCGTACGTCCGGTTGTGACATAGGCTTAAGTACCATGTGCTTTTGTGTGTCTGCTCCGCCCCTCATTTATGTCCCTGTCTATTATGAGCAGCTGACCTTGCTTCTGCTTATATCTGTTCCTGGACTTTTGCCTGTGGAGGTTATTCTGATCTATGAGTGGCCTTTTGGAATATGAAAACCTGTTTGGAACCTGTGTTTTGATTTTTTGAGGACTGGAAATATTTCAGTGAGTGACTTTGAACCTGAAAACCAGTTTGGAGTTTTTTGCTTTCTTGAGCTGTTTTGTTTGATTTTGTGGGCTGGATGGATCCAGTGCCAAACCATTGAACTGCAAACATGTTGGCATGGTGTGGTACCTCTCCTACTAATGGTGGTTGGTTGTACTGGCAGGCTGGAAGTGGATGGTTAAAAAAAATACTCAGGTGTAAATCTACGAGTTCAGTGAAATGTACAAAAATGATATGTACTGATATGTAATTTAGTTCAATTTAATGATATGCAATTTAGTTGTATGTATAAAATGATACAAATATACAAATACACTGGCATCCTACTCATCCTGGCAGCTCAAAGATGTAATTTAAGAATTAAGTGTGCTACTTTTCTTACTGTCACGTGTGTGTGTGTGTGTGTGTGTGTGTGTGTGTGTGTGTGTGTGTTACTTTTCTGGATGGATCCAGTGCCAATCTATTGAACTGCAAACATTTTTCTGCTCTGCCTTTGTTGACTGAGAACTAAAATAAATGTCAATCTGATCTGCATTTGGGTCTCTGTCAGTAAAGGCCTTACAATAACACTAAAGCTTTTCCGGTTTATGTTCGATATGTATGAATTTGGTGCTGGCCCGGCCCGCCTGGCAAATTTCAAAAGTCAATGTGGCCCCTGAGCCAACAAGTTTGCCCACCCCTGCTCTAGTGGGAAGGGACTTAAAAGTCACGCTGATGAGACTAATCACTTTTCTGATTTTTGTGCTATGTAGTAATAAGTGAATTCAAAACATTTATTGGTGATTTAAATTGTCATCTGATATTGTGTGATGTGCAAATGCAATGTGCTTTCTTCTAGAATTGAAATTATTCATCACAAGTATCTGCTTTTATAAACTTTTTATTTTTTACATTTGATTACCTTTCAATTATTAAATAAAAGTAATGTAGGTCTTGAAATAAGTTTGTTAGCTTTTTTATCATCTTTTCTAATATGGTTGTTAGGTTGAAAACTCATTTGTAGTCAGTAATGGATTGTAAAATATAGATATTTTTGTAGATGGAAAAAGCTGAATCTTGTTTCTGAGGACATCAAGACATGTGGCCCCTTATTTTAACTCAAGCTGTGTATATATTGTAAAAAAGGTATCACAGCAAAAGCATATTAAAAATGGTTGTTTCAACATTTAAATTAGTAGTTGCTAGAGGTTTTGAAATATCAAGCCTTGTACTTGAAATATTATTTCAGATGAATTGATTAAATGTATTAAACATTTGATGTGAATATGCAAATCATATAACTATTAATATTATAAATCTTTGCATGAGATTGCATGAGAGACAACCATTTTAACTTGTGATTTAAAAATTTTTTCGAGCCCTAAGGGGGGCTCACCCCCCTTTGTAAACCCCCCCCCCCCCCCTTGCATGGCTGCGCCATGCATGTCTGACTTTGTCAGACTTTTCAGGTTTTTGAAAATTTTATACTTGCACCCATGTATAGGTCACATTAAAAGTGGGGAAAGTTTTGAAATGATTTATCGTGGTCTCATTTTGATATCTTTAGCAACTAACCGAATAATGTCACCAAGGGCTAACACAAGTTGCATTTCACTCTGGCAAATGATCGTACTGCGTAAAAACAACAGTGCTGCAATTAAAAAAAAATCCTCCCAGTACTGTGAGTAATCATGACAAACAACAATACACCATATTTAACACACACAAAAAAATTACTTTTGGCACCAGAAAAAAGGCACTGTGTCCTGTTTGTTTGCATTTCAGAAAAATGTGAACCATTAAACTGAACTAAATGTCTAAAAAAAGGTATTTCAAAGAGGACAGATTTGTTTCACTCCAAAATCATGTGTTGAAGTAATAAAGCTGTTCCACACATCTTCTTGTGGTTGGAAGTGAAGAATACAGGCGATAAAACATTTCCAAAATTGAATGGCCACTTGCGTAGGTCATGTGTAAATAATAAACATTTGTTACAAAGCACTTTATCCAACTTGTTTACCACATTGTTTTTATTAGGCCTTCATTTTAAATGGACACAAATCCATAATTAGATAATTCCTTACATGGCTGAAGAAACTGGTGAAACTAATTAAAAACACCCCAGACTCAACCATAGCCCTTTTCAATGGATCATAATATATTTATATTGTAAAGAATAGCCCCTTGTGTCTTTAAAATTATTGGTACACCTAATTTTTCCTATTTACAGAGTTACCATTGAGTTGGGGTGCCAATATTTTTTTGCTAACATTAAAAAAAAAACTGGATGCAAAATTATCAGAACCCCTAAAAGTTCCTGAAAAGCACTGAATCAGTGTTGAGGTGGGGTGCCAAGACTTTTGCTAACTTTAAAAACAATAATTTTGGTAACTGAAAACTCTCAGCTACAGAGAATGCATGGCAAGCTCACTAACTTAGTGAATGTTGATTCAACAAATCTTGGTTGCTATTGTTATATTTTATATTATATCTTGAGATGTTGAATGCTGGGCGGCACGGTGGTGTAGTGGTTAGCGCTGTCGACTCACAGCAAGAAGGTCTGGGTTTGAGCCCCGTGGCTGGTGAGGGCCTTTCTGTGTGGAGTTTGCATGTTCTCCCCATGTCCATGTGGGTTTCCTCCGGGTGCTTTGGTTTCCCCCACAGTCCAAAGACATGCAGGTTAGGTTAACTGGTGACTCTAAATTGACTGTAGGTGTGAATGTGAGTGTGAATGGTTGTCTGTGTCTATGTGTCAGCCCTGTGATGACCTGGCGACTTGTCCAGGGTGTACCCCGCCTTTCGCCTGTAGTCAGCTGGGATAGACTCCAGCTTGCCTGCGACCCTGTAGAACAGGATAAAGCGGCTAGAGATAATGAGATGAGATGAGATGTTGAATGCTGTTCAGTAAACAAGCAGCCAAAAGGGGCATTGTCAGGACAGCAGAAGGTCATTTTCAATTAGCATATTCATGCTTATTCAGAAAGATGCTTATAATTTGTGAATCCGTTATTGTTTTGAATGGTTTAGCATTGCAGCTCTCCAGATTGTTTTAAGACTTTATTGTGGTGTATTCATTAGTATTCGAAGGAAATTACTGTTGAATTGATTAATCATATATTACTAGTCTCATGAATTCTTAGCCTTGTGAGAATAATCATGACACTGTACATAGCCAAAGCAGAGCCCCAGCCCTGAAGAGGAATAACTTCGTCCCTCTGAGGAAGGGTGCACTTCAAGACACAGGAAATTTCCAGAAAGGAAATGTCTGTCTCATGCAGAAACTAAAATGTGCATAAACACGGGTGTAGAACTTCGAGCGAGTGGGTGGAGCACACAGAAGAATGGCAGGCCAGAACTGAGTTTTCAAAAACTCTTTATTTTTGCACTTTTCAGTGATTTCGCAATCTCCCAGCCACACATACATGCACACACACATAAGTCATCTGGTTGGGGAGAGAGCTCCCTTCCTCTGCTCTCTCTCTCCTTTTATAGGGCACGGTCACTGGGGAAGACACACGAACACAGGTTCATTGACATCAGGTGCAGTGATTCTGCCACTTACCTTCCCTGATTCCGCCCTCCGTTCACAGACCGACGCTTGACCATTCCCCCGCTGCCACATACCCCCACCACCTGACTCAGGCCGTGCAGCCATCTGGCCTGCAGCTGACTCCCCCCCCCCCCTTGACAGGAGAGGAAGTCGGCCATGACCATCTGCGCCCCCGGCCTGTGGACCATCTTGAAGTTAAAGGGCTGGAGTGCCACATACTAACGGGTGATCCGTGCGTTGGCATCCTTCATGCGGTGGAGCCATTGGAGGGGCATGTGGTCCGAACAGAGGGTGAAAGGGTGTCCCAGCAGGTAGTAGCGGAGGGTGAGGACTGCCCACTTGATGGCTAGGCACTCCTTCTCTATCGTGCTGTAGCATCCCTCATGCACCGACAGCTTTCTGCTGATGTACAGCACTGGGCGATCCTCCTGCTCCACCTCCTGGGACAGAACAGCCCGCAGTCCCCTGTCCGATGCATCTGTCTGCAACATAAAGGAGAGAGAAAAGTCAGGGGAGTGTAACAGTGGCCCCCCACATAGTGCAGCCTTCACCTCAGAGAAAGCCCGCAGGCATTGCTCCGTCCACTGGACCGGATCTGGTGCTCCCTTTTTAGTGAGATCAATCAGTGGGCTGGTGACGTCCGAATAATTAGGTATAAACCTACGATAGTAGCCAGCCAGCCTCAGGAACTGTCTCATCCCGTTTTTGGTCTTGGGCCTTGGGCAGGCCGCAATCACTGCTGTCTTATTAATTTGGGGACGCACCTGCCCATTGCCCAAGTGGAAGCCCAGATACCATACTTCCACCCGCCCAATCGCACACTTCTTCAGGTTGGCTGTGAGACCCGCTCGCCTCAGCGACCCAAGGATGGCCATCAGGTGTTGCAGATGCCGCAGCCAGTCATTACTATAGATTATAATGTCATCTAAGTATGAGGCCGCATAGGTGGCGTGGGGGCAGAGGACCCTGTCCATAAGCCGCTGGAACGTAGCGGGCGCCCCAAACAGCCCAAAAAGAAATGTGACAAATTGGTGTAAGCCAAACGGTGTGGAAAAGGCCGTTTTTTCTCGGGATAATGGAGTCAAGGGGATCTGCCAATAACCCTTTGTCAAATCCAGTGTTGAATAAAAGCTAGCTGTGCCTAGTCGATCCAGCAACTCGTCAATACGAGGCATGGGGTACACATCGAATTTAGACACTGCGTTGACTTTTCTATAGTCCACACAGAACCGGACCAATCCATCGACCTTGGGGACCAAGACCACCGGGCTGCTCCAGTCACTGTGGGACTCCTCGACGATGCCCATGTTGAGCATGGCCTTGAGTTCTTCCCGAACCACCTTTTTCTTGTGTTTGGGCAGCCTGTAAGGGCGGCTGTGCACTACCACCCCCAGGGGTGTCTCAATGTGGTGTTCTATGAGGCGGGTGCAGCTGGGCGCGGCCGGGCAGGGGCGAGAACACATCCAGAAATTCGGTCTGCAACTGGGCAACCTCTGTGAGTTGGGTCGGGGAGAGGTGGTCTCCACAGGGGAACGGAGAGGTAAGCGATGTCAATGTTCCCTCTTGAACCTCTGGCCCCAGCTCTGCCTTCTCCGGAACCAACGACACCAATGCCATGGTGTCCTCCTCGTTCCAAAGTTTGAGTTGATTCAGGTGGTAAATCTGTAGCGCCCCACCCCTGTCCATTCGCCTCACCTCATAGTCGACATCCCCGACTCGCCGTGTGACCTCAAAGGGTCCTTGCCATTTGGCAATCAATTTGGAGCTCAATTAGTGCCTTGATCAGTCAGAATCTCTTTGGGGATTCCAACTCGGTAGATGACGTGGAAGAGTGCTTCCACAATACTACTTGCTGAGATATTGCGAAGAGGCACTGCTTCCGGGTATCGCATTGCATAGTCCACCAGAACTAAAATAAAGCGATACCCTCGTGTTGACCGATCTAATGGCCCGACGAGATCCATCCCAATTCTTTCGAACGGGGTCTCGATTAATGACAGAGGGTGCAAAGGCGCTTTTGGGATGGCTGCTGGATTTACTAATTGGCATTCGCGGCATGCCGTACAACACCTATGGACATCGCCGCAAATCCCTGGCCAATAGAACCGGGCCATTATTAGGGCTAGTGTCTTATCCTGTCCCAAGTGTCCAGCCATGGGATTAAAGTGAGCCGCCTGGAATACCAATTCCCAGTGGCTCTTTGTGATTAAAAGTTCTGTGATCTGCTCCTTAGTCTGAGTGTCCTGCATCACTTAGTATAATCTATCCTTCACAATGGAAAAACAGGGGAAGGACGGGGTGGTGTTTGGCTGGAGCGTTTGACCATCGATTACTCTCACTTGGTCAAATGCATGCCGCAGAGTCTCGTCTCACGACTGTTCTAATGGGAAATCCGCGAGGGATTCCCCGAGAGAAAGAGGAGGAGCCTGCTGCTCCTCACTCTGATGCTGTGATGATGTAGATGGCTCTGTGACAGCTGCTCCCACCAATGCCATACCTGGACCTCCCCCTGCTGAACTATGGCAGGCCCCACTCTTCACTAAATGAGTCATTAGTTCCC
Organism: Neoarius graeffei; assembly: GCF_027579695.1. Lineage (NCBI taxonomy): Eukaryota > Metazoa > Chordata > Actinopteri > Siluriformes > Ariidae > Neoarius > Neoarius graeffei. The sequence goes on from NC_083582.1 coordinate 15,857,908, forward strand.
GAAATCCCGGCCAATCAGTCCCCCAAATTATCGAGTGGGTAAGGCGAGGATTAACCGCTGCCTTTGCACTAAATTTCTCCCCTCGAAATAGAATGTGGACCAACTCTAAAGGGTAGTTGTGAACATCCCCATGCACACACAACACCTTCACCAATTGTGCTCTCCCCAATGCCTTGTCTTGCACCAGGCTTTGGTGGGTTGAAGTCTGATTACAGCCAGAATCCACCAAAGCCTGATACGTATCCCCTTGGATACTCACCGGTCTGCGATACGCTCCGGCCCGATAGAGGGCGGTCCTTGGTGCGTCGGGATCCGGACCACCGCACCCACATCCATTACCGAGCACTGATGCTGGAGGTGCCCCGGCTCCCTGTAGCACCAGCAAACCGGCCCGAGCTCTCTCTCTGCACCAGCGTTCTGGGGCTCACTCACCTGGGGGGGGGGGAGACAGACACAGACGTGGGACACAGGAGGGCACCGCAGGTGCGGCAGGCTGGCTGGGGTAGAGCCAGCCCCCGCCTCCACAGTAGGGGAACGGGGCGAGGACAAGGAACAGAAGGGGAGGGGGAGAGAGAGAGAGAGGAGAAGCAGAGATCTGCTGTCCTGCCATTGGAACAGCTGCCAAATGGTCCTCCGCCAGCTAGATGGCCTGATCCAGTGATGCCAGGCGATGGCACTGGACCCACTCCATGGTCCCTTCGGGTAGTCGGGCGATGAACTGCTCCAGTACCACCAGATCGATGATTCCCTCGGTGTCGCGGTTGTCAACCCTCAGCCACCACCGGCAGGTGTCCTGGAGTTGCTGGCCAAACGCGAATGGCCGGCCGACCTCCTCTAGGCGCAGAGCGTGGAAGCACTGGCATTGTTGTTGTTGTTCTGGGGTGTGCCCCACACGCTGGAGGGCGGCCCGGTGCAGGTCTGCATAGACCAGCCAGCTGTCAGCGGGGAGCTGTAGTGCAGCCAGCTGTGCCTTGCCCGTTAGCAGGGGGAGGAAGTGTGCCATGCGCTGTTCCACCGGCCAGCCCCAGGCCTCTGCTGCTTGCTCAAAGAGCGTGAGGAAGGCCTCAGGGTCATTGTGTGGGCCCATCTTCATTAGGGTGAGGTGGGGAGGGCCCACAGGGGTGGAGGTGGTGGACCCCGCCGATGCGAGGAGGTGCCGGAACGCCTGACGATCTTCCTGTTGCGCCAGCACCAGGGCCTTGAACCTTTGCTCTTGCTCCTTTCAGAGGTTGACCAGCACCTGGTGCTGGCTCTGTTGGACTGTGGCGAGGGCATGGATCAGGTCTGTGAAGGGGGAGGACTCCATGGGGCTGTTCTCCTCTGTGCTCTGATCCCAGGTTTCGGCACCACTGTAGAACTTCGAGCGAGTGGGTGGAGCACACAGAAGAATGGCAGGCCAGAACTGAGTTTTCAAAAACTCTTTATTTTTGCACTTTTCAGTGATTTCGCAATCTTCCAGCCACACATACATGCACACACACATAAGTTGTCTGGTTGGGGAGAGAGCTCCCTTCCTCTGCTCTCTCTCTCCTTTTATAGGGCGCGGTCACTGGGGAAGACACGCAAACACAGGTTAACTGACATCAGGTGCAGTGATTCTGCCACTTACCTTCCCTCACTCCGCCCTCCATTCACAGACTGACTCTTGACCATGCCCCCGCTGCCACAACGGGGTTTAACAGTAACCATCAGGTGCCTGGGGCATTAAAATCTGCTGCTTGTCTGTTTTAATTAAGATGTAGACATTCTAAATTTTCTATTCCAGGAAGAAAACATGTTAAATATCACAGTTAATAAGAAAGTGAACAGTGACCATAAAGCCCTGTATATGCACACACACTCTGGTTTCTGCTGTAATTGGCTTGCATCTGCATTGATGGAATTCCTAATAAACATCATAAACTGCTGCTAACTATATAATTGCCTAGGAATGTTAGCTGAGCCAAACATGACATTATTTAATGTTAATGAACTTAAAACATTTTCTATTTACCATGACAGAAAGCAAAGGTGCTGCATCAGTGCATATTTCATGATGAAAAAATTGAATCGAGATGAGAGCACTGGCCAAAACATTACTAATCTACTGTGAGATAGGTAAAGGAGATGGAGCTACCAGGGTAAACAGATTTACAATGCTGTTCCCAGACTGAAGGACTGAAGGATGGGTTGTAGCTTGCTCTCTCTCTCTCTCTCTCTCTCTCTCTCTCTCTGTGAAAATGGTATGGGACATTTGACAATGCAGTGAGCTCTGCCAGCACCTGGGAACGGCAACATAGTTGTTTCATTGAGGTCTTTACAGGAATGAGTCTCAGAACAGGTCAAACAACTGAAGACAGCTTTTTTTTCCAACAGAATCATTCCTCCCACTGAGTTACTGTTATGCAACAGAAGTATATTGTCATATAAACAGTCATCAATTTATTTGTACTGTGCTTTTAACAATAGAGATTGTCACAAAGCAGCTTTACAGAAAAATCAAGATTTTAAACAGATGAACAAATATATTTATCCCTTATGATCAAGCCTGAGGTGAAGGTGGCAAGAACAAAAATGAGGAAGAACCCTTGAGAGGAACCAGACTCAAAAGAGAACCCATCTTTATCTGCGTGATAACAAATAGTGTGATTATAAATAACTTGCTTCTATAACTGGTCAAAAAGTGTAATTGTGTAACCAGGAAATTCATTATAGTTTTAACATGAAGTCGATTTTTATAAAGTTATCAACTGTTTGCTGATGGTGACTTGAGTGTAAAACTGTACAAGACAACTGCAGTCTGAAAGTTATCATGGTGATTGTAGTCCTAAACCATCATAGCAGAACTGTACATGTCCAGAGCCTTAGTGTATCTTTAGTCTGTCCATATGGGGCCATCCTCCACAGGAGCGATGTGATGGGACTCCAGCCAGACGTAGAGCATCAAGATGGATCAGGCAGATCCGGAGAGCAGAAGAGGTCAGCACCACTGGTGTGTCAGGATCAACATGTAGCTCAACACAGAGAGAGAGAGAGAGAGAGAGAGAGAGAGAGAGAGAGAGAAACAGGTTGTTAGGTATGCCTGTTGTCACCTAATCGTTAAGAACAGTATACATTTTGCACTGAATGCAAGCAAGAACTCCAGAAAGCCTATGACAGCATAAATAAAAGGGAGAGCCAGAAGGTAACACAGTCATGAGGAAGCCCTGGGACATAAAGCGGCCAGCCACTCCACCATCAATAAACCTGACTGAGGGTGTGAGAGTGGGGTGGTGACAGCATCCATACATCCCAGTTTACCAAAATTATGCCTGAGGACCCTTCAAATCTACTCCTTTACCTAATAAAAAGCTATTAACAAAAGGCTTGACTAAAAAGATATGTGTTCAGCCGAGGCGTAAACACTGAGACTGTGTCTGAGTCTCACACATAACTTGGAAGGCTGTTCCATAAATGTGGGGCTTTGTAAGAAAAAGCTCCACCCCCTGATGTAGCCTTCATTATTTAAGGTACCAACAAATAGCCTGCACCTTTTAATCTAAGTAGGTGTGCTGGGTCATAAAAGACCAGAAGTTTGCTCAGGTACTATGGTGCAGGACTATCCACTGATTTATAGGTCAATAGTAATATTTTACAATCAGTTCAAAACTTGATTGGGAGCCAATGCAATGTGGACAAGATAGGGGTGATGTGGTCATATCTTGTAGTTCTAGTAAGGACTCTTGCTGCTGCATTTTGGACTAACTGGAGCTTGTTGGTGCACCTACTGGAACATCCAGGCAGTAAGGCATTACAGTAATCCAACCTCAAGGTAACAAAGGCATGAACTAGTTTTTCTGCATCATGTAGTGAAATTATATTTCTTATCTTAGCAATATTTTTGAGATGAAAGAAGGCTATCTGGATAATATTATGCACATGAGTTTCAAATGAGAGACTGGAATTAATGGTCACTCTGAGGTCTTTTACTGTTGCACATGAAGAAACAGAAAGGCCATCCAGAGTTACTATGTAATCAAAAAACTTACTTCTAGCTGCATGCTGTTTTAGTACAAGTACTTTTGTCTTGTCAGAATTAAGTAGAAGGAAGTTAATAAGCATCCAGTGTCTAATGTCCTTTACACATTCCTCAATTTTATTGAGCTTGTGTCTCTCATCTGGCTTTCCTGAAACATAAAACTGTGTGTTATCAGCATAACAGTGGAAGCTAATACCATCCTTCCCAATAATATTACCCAAAGCAGCGGGTCTCAGACAGAACCTTGTGGAACACCAAACTTTTCCCTACAATGCCTATGCATGTCACCATTTACATCAACAAACTGATAGCAATCAGTTAAATAAGACCTTAGCCAGGGAAGGGCTGTTCTCTTAACTTCAATGACATTTTCTAGTCTATTAAGGAGAATGGTATGATCAATGGTGTCAAAGCCTGCACTAAGGTCAAGCAACACAAGCAAGGAGACACATCCCTGATCAGTGGTAGGTCATTTATTACTTTAACCAGCACTGTCTTAGTGCTATGATGAGATTTACATCCCCACTGATACATTTCATGGATTTTATTCCTATGTAGATATGTGTATCACCACTGTGCCAGAGATTTTTCTAGGATCTTGGAAAAAAAGGGGAGGTTTGATATTGGCTGAAAGTTGGATAACTGACAGGATCTGAGCTCAGGTTTTTTGATCAGGAGTCTGGTGACTGCTAGTTTAAAGGATTTAGGTACATAGTCAGTGCTAAAGGAAGAATTGATTATTTTTAGAAGAGGTTTAACTGCTTCTGATATTATTTGCTTGAAAAGTCATGGAGGTAAGGGATCTAGTACACAAGTTGAAGATTTTGATGAGGAACTTAGTGAAGTTAGTTTGGTTCCTCAAAGCAGAATAAAACATTCTAATCACTGATCTGATACAGTTATATTGTTGTCGAAAGGGTTGCATTTCTCAAATTGCCTGGCTTTAAATGAATAGTTTGAATTTTTTGTCTGATTTTCAATTTTGACATTGAAAAAATTCATGATATTGTTGCTACTACATACAGTATTGTAGATGTCCATGTTTTGATGGTGGTCTTATTGCTCATTAATTTTGCTACAGTATTAAATAAGAATCAAGGATTATTTTGGTAAATATTAGTAAATAATATTAGCAAATCAGCTTGGTCATTTTTTTTCAGGTATTTTCAAAGTTTACATGTGTTTCTAAGGCACACATATAAACTTTGAAATTACCTGAAAAAAAAATGAGGAAATTTCTAAGGCACAATCCAGCCACTGGGGGTGCATAAGCATATTCTTGGTGCTGGTCCCAAGCCTGGATAAATTGGAGAGGGTTGCATCAGGAAGGGCATCCAGCATAAAACTGTGCCAAATCTAACATGCAGAATGAAAAGAGAAATACCATACCAGATCGGTCGGGGCCCGGGTTAACAATGACTGCCTCTGGTACTGTTGGTCAACAGGGTGCCGGTGGAAAGTGTGTTACTGTTGTGCCAAAATGGAGAAGGAGAAAGAGAGGTGGGAGGCGTGTTAGGAGAGAGTGTGAAAGATGGAAGGGAAGGACCTTAAAATTGAGGGTAGGAACACCGAATGTGGGAACATTGACTGGCAGAGCAAGAGAGTTAGCAGGTATGATGGAAAGAAGGAAGTTGGACATTGTGTGTATGCAGGAGATGAGGTGAAAAGGATGCAAGGCCAAGAACATTGGAGATGGATGCAAGTTGTTTTATTATGGAGTTGATGGAAAGAGAAATGGTGTTGGTATTGTTTTGAGGGGAGAGTTGGTCAACAGCATGATTGATGTGAAGAGGGTATCAGATAGACTGATAGGCATGAAGTTGGAGATTCAAGGAGTGGTAATCAATGTTGTGTGTGCGTATGCCCCACAGGTTGGATGTGAGAATGAAGAGAAAGAGTCTTTCTGGGAAAAGATGGATGAAGTGGTAGAAAGTATACTGAGGGAGGAGCACGTGCTGATAGGAGCAGATTTCAATGGACATGTTGGCAAGGGAAACAGAGGAGATGAGGACGTGATGGGCAGATATGGTGTAAGAGAGAGAAATGTGGAAGGGTGAATGGTGGTTGATTTTTCAAAGAGGATGAATTTGGCAATAGTCAATACATACTTTGAGAAGAAAAAGCAGCACAAGGTGACGTTTAAGAGTGGAGGAAGATCTACACAGGTGGACTACATACTCTGCAGAAGGGGTAACCTGAAGGAGATTGGAGACTGTAAAGTGATGGCAGGGAAGAGTGTAGCTAGACAACAAGTGGTCGTGTGCAGGATGAGCTTGAAAGTGAAAAAGAGGAAGCGTGAAATAGTGGAGCCGAAGATTAAGTGGTGAAAACTAAAAGTGGTTGAACATCAGAAGGAGTTTAGGGAAGAAATAAGATGAGCATTGAGTGGTCATGGAAGTTTGCCAGAAGATTGGAATACTACTGCTGTACTAGTAAGAGAGGCAGCAAGGAAGGTGCTAGGGTGGTCATCGGGAAGGAGGAAGGAAGACAAGGAGACATGGTGGTGGAACAAAGAAGTGCAGGAAATTATAAATGAGAAGAGGCAAGCAAAGAAGAATTGGGATGATCTGAGAGACGAGGAAAGCAGGCGGTTATACAGAGAGACGAGACAGAAGGCAAAAAGAGCGGTAGCAAAGGCAAAAGCAGATGCATACCAGGAGTTGTACAAAAGACTGGAGACCAAAGAAGGAAAGACCTGTATGGACTAGCTAGGCAGAGAAACAGGGAAGCAAGGGATGTACAGCAGGTAAAAGTGATGAAAGATGTAAATGGAAATGTGCTGACAAACAAAGAGAGTGTATTAAGAAGGTGGAAAGATTACTTTGAGGATTTATTAAATGAGGAGAATCCAAGAGAGAAAAGGTCAGATTCATTGGAGACAGCAAATCAGGAAGCAGAGTTGGTTAGTAAGGATGAGGTAAGAGCAGTCATGAAAAGAATAAAGACTGGGAAAGCAGTTGGACCAGATGGTATCCCTATTGATGCTTGGAGATGTTTGGGTGAGATGGCTGTGGAGTTCTTAAAAAGATTGTTTAATAAGATCCTAGAGAATGAGAAAATGCCAAATGAATGGAGAAAGAGTGTGCTAGTCCCAATATACAAGAATAAGGGAGATGTACAGAGCTGCAGTAATTACAGAGGAATAAAATTGATGAGCCACACCATGAAGCTATGGGAAAGGGTATTGGAGTCGAGACTGAGAAGAGAAGTAGCAATCTGTGAACAGCAGTACGGGTTTATGCCAAGGAAGAGCACGTCGGATGCAATTTTTGCTTTAAGAATGTTAATGGAGAAGTACAGAGAAGGCCAGAGAAATCTACATTGTGTGTTTATAGACCTGGAGAAGGCATACGATAGAGTGCAGAGAGATGAGTTATGGTATTGTATGAGAAAGAGTGGAGTGAATGAGAAGTATATTAGAGTGATGCAAGATATGTATGAGAACAGTGAAACAGCAGTGAGGTGTGCAGTTGGAACAACTGAATGGTTCAAGGTGAAGGTGGGACTCCATCAAGGATCTGCTTTGAGTCCTTTTTTGTTTGCCACAGTGATGGATAGCTTGACAGACGAAGTGAGACAAGAGTCACCATGGAACATAAAGTTTACGGATGATATTGTGATATGTGGTGAAAGTAGAAAGGAGGTTAAGTTGGGTTTGGAGAGATAGAGGTATGCATTGGAATGAAAAGGAATGAAAGTGAGCAGTAGCAAAACAGAATACATGTGCATCAATGAGAATGGGGATGAGAGTTTAGTGAAGATGCAAGGAGTAGACGTAAAGAAAGTCGGTGAATTCAAGTCCCTGGGGTCAACTGTGCAGGAAAATGGGGGCTGCGATAGTGAGGTGAGAAAGAGAGTGCAGGCAGAGTGGAGCAGTTGGAGAAGGATTTCGGGAGTCATTTGTGATAGGAAAGTCCCAGCAAAAGTGAAAGGTAAGATGTACAGTGGTGCTTGAAAGTTTGTGAACCCTTTAGAATTTTCTATATTTCTGAATAATTATGACCTAAAACATCATCAGATTTTCACACAAGTCCTAAAAGTAGATAAAGAGAACCCAGTTAAACAAATGAGACAAAAATATTATACTTGCTCATTTATTTATTGAGGAAAATGATCCAATATTACATATCTGTGAGTGGCAAAAGTATGTGAACCTCTAGGATTAGCAGTTAATTTGAAGGTGAAATTAGAGTCAGGTGTTTTCAATCAATGGGATGACAATCAGGTGTGAGTGGGCACCTCGTTTTATTTAAAGAATCGGGATCTATCAAAGTCTGATCTTCACAACACATGTTTGTGGAAGTGTATCATGGCACAAACAAAGGAGATTTCTGAGGACCTCAGAAAAAGTGTTGTTGATGCTCATCAGGCTGGAAAAGGTTACAAAACCATCTCTAAAGAGTTTGGACTCCACCAATCCACAGTCAGACAGATTGTGTACAAATGGAGGAAATTCAAGACCATTGTTACCCTCCCCAGGAGTGGTTGACCAACAAAGATAACTCCAAGAGCAAGGCGTGGAATAGTCGGCAAGGTCACAAAGGACCCCAGGGTAACTTCTAAGCAACTGAAGGCCTCTCTCACATTGGCTAATGTTAATGTTCATGAGTCCACCATCAGGAGAACACTGAACAACAATGGTGTGCATGGCAGGGTTGCAAGGATAAAGCCACTGCTCTCCAAAAAGAACATTGCTGCTCATCTGCAGTTTGCTAAAGATCACGTGGACAAGCCAGAAGGCTATTAGAAAAATGTTTTGTGGATGGATGAAACCAAAATAGAACTTTTAGGTTTAAATGAGAAGCATTATATTTGGAGAAAGGAAAACACTGCATTCCAGCATAAGAACCTTATCCCATCTGTGAAACATGGTGGTGGTGGTAGTATCATGGTTTGGGCCTGTTTTGCTGCATCTGGGCCAGGACGGCTTGCCATCATTGATGGAACAATGAATTCTGAATTATACCAGCAAATTCTAAAGGAAAATGTCAGGACATCCGTCCATGAACTGAATCTCAAGAGAAGGTGGGTCATGCAGCAAGACAATGACCCTAAGCACACAAGTCATTCTACCAAAGAATGGTTAAAGAAGAATAAAGTTAATGTTTTGGAATGGCCATGTCAAAGTCCTGACCTTAATCCAATTGAAATGTTATGGAAGGACCTGAAGTGAGCAGTTCATGTGAGGAAACCCACCAACATCCCAGAGTTGAAGCTGTTCTGTACGGAGGAATGGGCTAAAATTCCTCCAAGCCGGTGTGCAGGACTGATCAACAGTTACCGCAAACGTTTAGCTGCAGTTATTGCTGCACAAGGGGGTCACACCAGATACTGAAAGCAACGGTTCACATACTTTTGCCACTCACAGATATGTAACATTGGATCATTTTCCTCAATAAATAAATGAGCAAGTATAATATTTTTGTCTCATTTGTTTAACTGGGTTCTCTTTATCTACTTTTAGGACTTGTATGAAAATCTGATGATGTTTTAGGTCATATTTATGCAGAAATATAGAAAATTCTAAAGGGTTCACAAACTTTCAAGCACCACTGTATAAGACAGTAGTGAGACCAGCTGTGATGTATGGATTGTACCCTTAACGAAGAGACAGGAGGCAAAGTTGGAGGTGGCGGAGTTGAGGATGATAAGGTTTGCGATGGGAGTGACAAGGTTGGACAGGATAAGGAACGAGCACGTCAGAGGGGTAGCACATGTGGAGAGCTTGGGAATTAATCTAAGAGAGATATGACTGAGATGGTATGGGCACATCCTGAGAAGAGATGCAGAGCATGTGGGAAGGTGAATGTTGAGGATGGAGCTGCCAGGCAAACGAAAATGAGGAAGGCCAAAGAGGAGATAAATGGATGTGGTGAGAGAGGATATGAAAGTGGCAGGTGTGGTAGGTGTGGCAGCCTCCCAGGGAGGCTGAGAAGTGTGATTCCCCTATAATTGGAGCACACTCTCCAGTCCCCTTTCTTAAAAAGAGGGACCACCACCCTGGTCTTCCACTCCAGAGGCACTGTCCCCAATCGCCACGCGATGTTGCAGAGGTGTGTCAGCCAAGACAGCCCCACAACATCCAGAGACTTGAGATACTCAGGGCGGATCTCATCCACCCCTGGTGCCTTGCCACTGAGGAGCTTGTAAACCACCTCTGTGACTTCGGCTTGGGTAATGGACGAGTCCACCTCTGAGTCATCAGCCTCCACTTCCTCAATGGAAGACGTGACGGTGGGATTGAGGAGATCCTCTAAATATTCCTTCCACCGCCCGTCAATATCCCCAGTCGAGGTCAACAGCTCCCCACCTGCACTGTAAACAGTGTTGGCAGGGTACTGCTTCCCCCTCCTGAGGCACCGGATGGTTTGCCAGAATTTCCTCGAGGCCGACTGATAGTCCTCCTCCATGGCCTCACCGAACTCTTCCCAGTTCTGAGTTTTTGCCTTCACAACTGCCTGAGCTGCGGCACGCCTGGCCTGCCGATACCTGTCAGCTGCCTCAGGAGTCCTGGAGGACAACATGGCCTGATAGGACTCCTTCTTCAGCTTGACGGCATCCCTTACTTCCGGTGTCCACCACCAGGTTCGGGGATTGCCGCCACAACAGGCACCAGAGACCTTGCGGCCACAGCTCCGAACAGCTGCATTGACAATGGAGGCAGAGAACATGGTCCACTCAGACTCAATGTCCCCAGCCTCCTTCGGAAGCTGGGAGAAGCTCTCCTGGAGGTGGGAGTTAAAGACCTCCCCGACAGAGTGCTCGTCCAGACGTTCCCAGCAGACCCTCACCATACGTTTGGGCCTGCCAGGTCTGTCCAGCTTCCTCCTCTGCCAGTGGATCCAACACACCACCAGGTGGTGATCAGTTGACAGCTCAGCCCCTCTCTTCACCCGAGTGTCCAAGACATAGGGCCAGAGATCAGATGAAACAACGACAAAGTCGATCATTGACCTCCGACCTAAGGTGTCCTGGTGCCACGTGCACTTATGGACACCCCTATGCTCGAACATGGTGTTTGTTATGGACAAACCGTGACTAGCACAGAAGTCCAATATCAAAGCACCACTCAGGTTCAGATTGAGGAGGCCGTTCCTCCCAATCACGCCCCTCCAGGTGTCACTGTCATCGCCCACGTGAGCATTAAAGTCCCCCAGTAGAACAATGGAGTCCCCAGTCTGAGCACCTCTCAGTACCTCTCCCAGGGACTCCAAGAAGGCCGGATACTCTATACTGCTATTCAGCCCGTAGGCACAAACAACAGCAAGAGCCCTCTCCCTGACCCGAAGGCGCAGAGAGGCGACTCTCTCGTTCACTGGGGTAAACTCCAACACATGGCAGCTGAGCTGGGGAGCTATAAGCAAGCCCACACCAGCCCGCCACCGCTCACCGTGGGTGACTCCAGAGAAGGTCTGACTTAGTATCCCAGAATAAATAAGGTTCAGCAAGTCCTCACTAGGGGTAGCTGACATGACAAAAATATCACAACAATGTTCATTTCTGATGATAGTTTTATTGAATATTCACAAAAAAATGCAGTATTTAACACTGAGCAGGAGAGAAAAATTAACAGTTCAGTACAAAATTGCATCTATAAGCTTGTAATTCTTAAAAAAAACAAATATATCCATAATATTGATATTAAAATGTATCATCATACAGCCCAGTATCATTCTGTGAGAAGAATAGAGGAATAACACTAAACTTAGTGTTGCATCGAAACTCTTCCAAGTGATTGTGGTATCAAGGCTGTCGGACGGAATAGAATCCCTACTGCGGGAAAATCAGTGTGGGTTTCGGAGGAACAGGTCATGCATAGACCAATTCTCTCTGCGAGTCATCATTGAGCAAGCCTTAATGAACAACCTTCCTCTGTTCATTAACTTCATAGACTTTAAAGCAGTATTTGACTCTGCCAACCGAGATTACATCTGTGCTGCTCTCAAACCAGACAAATATATCAATATATTTAAAGCCTTCTATTCCAACACTATACTGTACACATCGGGGACAAGCTAACCGAAAGGTTTGAAGTTAAGTCGGGCACAGGACAAGGCGACATACAGGCCCCTCCACTCAACATTGTCCTCAACTGGGTTCTGGAGTGTGCCCTGTCTGAAAGAACCTTCTCGTACAGATTTCTGCTCCAGAATCACCACAGCTCTCGACACCCGGCAGTATACATCAGCGATCTGGACTATGCAGATGACATTGCTGTCCTTGACAGCAGTATAGATGGTCTTCAAGAAGCGACATCCAACATCTCTGACATTGGTAAAAAAGCTGGCCTAAAGATCAATGCCACAAAGACCAACTGCATGCTGATAGGCAAATTCCACAATCAACGTCACTTTCATCAGGATGAAGTCCTTGACCTCACAGTGGATAATGAACCTCTGGAGCAGGCGAACCATTTCAGATACCTTGGCTCTATTATCTCCAGTGACGGCTCCCTTGACAAGGAAATCAATGTTAGGATCGGCAAAGCTTCAGGCACGTTCAACTCTTGAAATAATATCTAGAAAAAACATGGGATTACCCTTACCACAAAGGTAAAGATCCTTGAGAGTGGTGTGCTCTCGCTGCTGTTGTACAGCTCCCTGACTTGGGCTCTGAAAAACTGGCATGTACGTTGCCTTGAAAGCTTCCAGCATTCCTGTTTGCAGAGAATCCTTAAAGTATGTTGGCAAGATCGTTTCACTATTAGGGAACTTCGTGCTCGGACTGCCTGTTGTAAGCTTGGTATGCTTATCCAGGTGAACAAATTGCGCTACTTCGGGCACATCACTCTGATGGAGACTGCCTGACTCCCTAAAGATATACTGGGCTGGACTCCCTCCCATGGTCACCACTGCGTTGGCTGCCCACATCTTAGTATTCTGCAAATTATTGCTGCTGATGTCAGGCAACTATTTGGCAACTACTGCGACATCTCCACAGCCATTCATGCTGCTAATGACAGGAGTTCTTGGAGATGCCTCCTAAGTTCATTAAAACTAGATTGCGAGCAGGCAAACTAAACGTGAAGACCTTACCAAGTACATGTAAGTACAAGTACAAGTACATATAGCCCAGAGCAAATTGTTAAGTCCTCTGTCCTGAAAAAGTTACAACGGTTATAAAGTGCTGACACTAGAGACTCCATTCAACATTAAATTCTTGTATTTTGCCATTAGATTTTTCTGTATGATTCATTAATTTCTCACATTTTTATATAATCCATTCCTTTCTCACATTTAGACATGATTGATTCATTTCTTATATAAGTTTTTTTTTACACAATTCATTTTTACAGGATTTGTTCATGTCTCATGTGATTTTTTTTAATGTGATTCATTCATTTCCCATATGATTTATGGGAAATTAATGAATCTTTATCTCCAAGACCCTTGAAAAAGCTGTGGCACAGCAGTTATGCTCATATTTACATAGGAATAACATCCATGAAATGTATCAGTCAGGATTTCGATCTCATCATAGCACAGAGACAGCTTTGGTTAAAGTAGTAAATGACCTACTGTTGGCGTCTGATCAGGGCTGCTTGTATTGCTTGACCTTAGTGCTTGACCTTAGTGCAGCATTTGATACCATTGATCATTCCATTCTTCTGGATAGACTAGAAACTGTTGTGGGAGTTAGAGGAATGGCCCTCTCCTGGCTCAGCTCTTATCTAACTGATCGCTATCAGTATGTTGATATAAATAGTGATATTTCTAGAGGTACTGAGGTAAAGTTTGGTGTTCCACAAGGTTCTGTCTTGAGACCACTGCTTTTTTCTTTATATATGTTACCTCTGGGTGATATTATTCATAAACATTGTATTAGTTTCCACTGTTATGCTGATGATACACAGTTGTATGTTTCTGCAAAACCTGATGAGACACACCAGCTTAATAGAATTGAGGAATGTGTAAAGGACATTAGACACTGGATGCTTATTAACTTCCTTCTGCTTAACTCTGACAAGACTGAAGTACTTGTACTAGGACCACATGCAGCTAGAAGTAAGTTTTCTGATTACACAGTAACTCTGGATGGCCTTTCTGTTTCTTCACGTGCAGCAGTAAAAGACCTCGGAGTGATTATTGACCCCTGTCTTTCATTCGAAACTCACATTGATAACATCACCCAGATAGCTTTCTTTCATCTCAGAAATATTGCAAAGATAAGAAATTTAATGTCACTACATGACGTGGAAAAACTAGTTCATGCTTTTGTTACCTCCAGGTTGGATTATTGTAATGCCTTACTGTCTGGATGTTCCAATAAGTGCATAAACAAGCTCCAGTTAGTTCAAAATGCAGCAGCAAGAGTCCTTACTAGAACTAGAACTATGACCACATCACCACTGTCTTATCCACACTGCTTTGGCTCCCAATCAAATTTTGTATTGTTTATAAAATACTACTATTGACCTTTAAAGCACTGAATGGTCTTGCACCACAGTACCTGAGTGAACTTCTGCTCCTCTATGACCCGCCATGCCTACTTAGATCAAAAGATGCAGGCTATCTGCTGGTACCTCATATAGTGAAGGCTACATCAGGGGGCAGAGCCTTTTCTTACAAAGCCCCACAGTTATGGAACAGCCTTCCAAGTAGTGTTCAGGAATCAGACAGTCTCAGTGTTTAAGTCTAGGCTGAAAACATATCTGTTTAGTCAAGCCTTTTGTTAATGGTGTTTATGAGGTAAAGGTGTAGATCTGGAGGGTCCTCAGACATTGAGTGTTTTGGTAAACTGGGATGTATGGATGCTGTCAGTCCCCACTCGCTTGCTCATTCGAGTTTGTTGATGGTGTAGTGGTTGGCTGCTTTATGTCCCGGGGTGCCCGCATGCCTGTGTTACCTTCTGGCTCTCCCCTTTTAGTTATGCTGTCATAGTTAGTTGCCGGAGTCCCTGCTTGTACTCAGTGCAATATGTATACTGTTCCTACTTATTCAGGTGAAATTGGGCATACCTAACAACCTGTGTTTCTCTCCCTCTCTCTCTCTCTCTCCCCCCCTCCCAGGTTACATGTTGGTCCTGGGATCGAGATGCTGACCTCTTCTGCTCCTCGGATCTGCTTGATCCATCCTGGTGCCTGTGTCTGGTTGGAGTCTCATCGCATCGCTCCTGTGGAGGATCACCCCATGAGGACAGTTGAAAATCACACCTGGAGGACGGTCTGGACTCTTACAGTAATGCTTTTATGGCTAAGGACTACAGTTGACTTGCTAACTTTAGGACTGCAGTTGTCATGAACAGTTTTGCACTCAAGTTTCCATCAGTGAAGAGTTTATAACATCAATGAAACTGACTTCATGTTAAAACTGTTAATATTATAGTCATGCTGTCTGTTGTTGCCCAAATGAGGATGGGTTCCCTTTTGAGTCTGGTTCCCCTCAAGGTTTCTTCCTCATGTCATCTGAGGGAGTTTTTCTTTGCCAACATCGCCACAGGCTTGCTCATTGGAGATAGATTAGGGATAAAATTAATTCATGTTTTAAGTCGTTCAAATTCTGTAAAGCTGCTTTGCAACAATGTTTATTGTTCAAAGCACTATACAAATAAACTTGACTTGATTTTTTAAAATATGATTCATGAATACTTAATAGATACTTACCCGAGATACCTATGGTCATGAGCTTTGGGTAATGACAGAAAGAACAAGATCGCGGATACAAGCGGCTGAAATGAGTTTCCTTCGCAGGGTGGCTGGGTGCTCCCTTAGAGATAGGGTGAGAAGCACAGTCACTCGGGAGGAGCTCGGAGTAGAGCCGCTGCTCCTCCACATCGAGAGGAACCAGCTGAGGTGGCTCGGGCATCTTTTTCAGATGCCTCCTGGACGCCTCCCTGGGGAGGTGTTCCAGGCATGTCCCCCCGGGAGGAGGCCCCGGGGAAGACCCAGGACACGCTGGAGGGACTATGTCTCTCGGCTGGCCTGGGAACTCCTCGGTGTTCTTCCCGAGGAGCTGGCCGAGGTGTCTGGGGAAAGGGAAGTTTGGGCTTCCATGCTTAGACTGCTGCCTCCGCGACCCGGTCCCGGATAAGCAGAAGAAGACGAGACGAGACGAGTGATTCATGAATTAATTTCTTATGTAATTTTTTACACATGATTCATTCCTTTCTCATGTGATTCTTACATGATTCATTCATTTCTCACATGATTTTTTTACATCATTCATTCATTTCTCACATGATTTTTACACAATTCATTCCTTTCTCGTGATTTTTTTAACAGGATTCATGGATTCATTTCTCATATACAGTGTCTTGTAAAAGTATTCATCCCCCTTGGTGTTTGTCCTGTTTTGTCACATTACAAGCTGGAATTAAATTGGATTTTGGGGGGGAATTAGCACCATTTGATTTACAAAACATACCTACCACTTTAAAGGGGAAAATTATTGTTTTATTGTGACACAAACAATAATCAAGATGAAAAAATCAAAATCTGGAGTGTGCATAGGTATTCACCCCCTTTCGTATGAAACCCCTAAATAAGAGCTGATCCAACCAATTCACTTCATAAGTCACATAAGTAGTTGATTAAGATCCAACTGTGTGCAATCAAAGTGTCACATGATTTGTCACATGATGTCTGTATAAATCAACCTGTTCTAGAAGGACCCTAACTCTGCAACACTACTAAGCAAGCAACATGAAAACCAAAGAACACTCCAACCATGTCAGAGACAAAGTTGTGAAGAAGTATGGATCAGGGTTGGGTTATAAAAAATATCCCAAACTTTGGGTGGCACGGTGGTGTAGTGGTTAGCACTGTCACCTCACAGCAAGAAGGTTCTGGATTTGAGCCTGGGTTGGAGCATGTTCTCCCTGTGTCTGCATGGGTTTCCTCCAGGTGCTCTGGTTTCTCCCACAGTCCAAAGACATGCAGGTTAGGCTAATTGGTTAGGCTAAATTGACCATAGGTGTGAATGGGAGTATGAATGGTTGTTTGTCTCTACGTGTCAGCCCTGTGATGATCTGGTGACTTGTCCAGGGTGTCCCCCACCTCTCGCCCATAGTCAGCTGGGATTAGGCTCCAGCTTGCCTGCAACCCTGTACAGGATAAGCGGTTATGAATAATGGATGGATCCCAAATGTTGAATATCCCAGGGAGCACCATTAAATCCATTATAACAAAATGGAAAGAATATGTCACCACTACAAACCTGACAAGAGAAGGCCGCCCAGCAAAACTCACAGACCAGGCAAGGAGGGCATTGATCAGAGATGCAACAAAGACACCAAAGATAACACTGAAAGAGCTGCAAAGATCCATAGCAGAGATGGGAGTATCTGTCCATAGGACCACTTTAAACTGTACACTCTACAGAGTGGGGCTTTATGGAAGAGTGGCAAGAAAAAGTAATTGCTTAAGAAAACACATTTGGAGTTTGCCCAACAGCATGTGGCAGACTCCCCAAACACATGGAAGAAGATTCTCTGGTCAAATGAGACTAGTCAAGTCAAGTCAAGTTTGTTTGTATAGCGCTTTTAACAATAGACATTGTCCCAAAGCAGCTTTACAGAATCTGAATGACCCAAGACATGAGCCAATTTTGTCCCTAATCTGTCCCCAATGAGCAAGCCCATGGCAATGGTGGCAAGGAAAAACTCCTCCAGATGACACGAGGAAGAAACATCAAGAGGAACCAGACCCAAAAGGGAACCCACCCTCACCTGGACAACAGACAACATGACTATAACATTAACAGTTTTAACATGAAGTCAGTTTCGTTGATGTTATAACTCTTCATTGATGGAAACTTGAGTGCAAAACTGTTCATGACAACCGCAGTCCCAAAGTTAGCAAACCAACTGTAGTCCTCAGCCACAAAAGCATTACTGTAAGTGTCCAGAGTGTCTTCCATGTGTGACTTTCAACTGTCCATATGGGGCCATCCTTCACAGGAGTGATGTGATGAGACTCCAACCAGACATAGGGCATCAGGATGGATCAGGCAGGTCCGAGGAGCAGAAGAGGTCAGCACCTCGATCCCAGGATTGACATGTAACTCAGAGGGACAGATTGGGGGGGAGAGAGAGAGAGAAAACACAGGTTGTTAAGTATGCCCAATGTCACCTGAATAAGTAGGTACAGTATACATTTAAAATTGATCTTTTTGGCCATCATGGGAAATTCCATCTGGGGCGCAAACCCAACACTGAGAACACCATTCCTACAGTGAAGCCTGGTGGAAGCAGTGTCCTGCTATGGGGATATTTTTCATCTGCAGGGACAGGAAAGCTGGTCAGGACTGAAGGAAAGATGGATGGCACTAAATACTGGACAATTCTGGGGGAAAACCTGTTTGAGACTGTCAGAGGTTTGAGACTGGGACAAAGGTTCATGGTCTAGCCGGACAATGACCCTAAACATACTGCTAAAGCTACACTGGAGTGGTTGAAAGGGAAACATTTAAATTTCTTGAAATGGCCTAATCAAAGCCCAGACCTCAATCCAATTGAGAATCTGTGGCATGAAGATTGCTGAACACCAATGCAACCCATCTAACTTAAAAGAGTTGGAGCAGTTTTGCCTTGAAGAATAGGCAAAAATCCCAGTGGCTAGATGTGCTAAGCTAATAGAGGCTGTGGCAGCAGGGGCGTGGTCAAGCACCGGTCTGTGACAGGAGGGCGGAGTTGGGGAAGGTAAGTGGCAGAATCGCTTCACCTGAGTGTCATTAACCTGTGTTTTGTGTGTGTTCTCCCCAGTAAACTGCCCTACTTAAGGAGGGAAAGGGAGAGCGGAAGGGAGCTTCTTCCCCGGCAGAGCCGACAGTGTGTGTGTGTCTCTCTGCCTGCGTGGTTTAAAACATTGTTAGACTGAAAAGTTCAGCAATAAATCCATCTGGAAAACCTTGATCTCTGTCCTGCCGTCCTCTGTGCTCCACCCACACGCTATTCTCGCTACAGTGGTGCCGAAACCCGGGAGCAAGGTGGAGCATCAGTCCTGCAGCCCCATGGAATCCTCCCCGTTCGCGGACTTGGTCCACGCCCTTGCCACGGCTCAGCAGAGCCAGCACCAGGCACTCGTCATGCTCCGGAAGGAGCAGGAGCTCCGCTTCGAAGCCCTGGTGCTGGGTCAACAGGAAGATCGAGAGGCATTCCGGCGTCTCCTCGCGTCGGCGGGGTCCACCAGCGTCCCGGCCGCAGGCCCGTCTCCCCTCACCTTAACTAAGATGGGCCCGCAGGACGACCCCGAGGCTTTCATCACGTTGTTCGAGCAGGTCGCAGAAGCCTCGGGGTGGCCGATGGAGCAGCGCGCGGCGCGCCTCCTCCCCCTCCTGACGGGAGAGGCGCAGCTGGCCGCACTACAGCTCCCCGCCGATCGCCGGCTGGCCTACGCCGACCTTCGCCGGGCTATCCTCCAGCGCGTGGGGCGCACGCCGGAGCAGCAGCGCCAGCGCTTCCGCGCGCTGCGGATGGAGGAAGTCGGCAGCCCGTTCGCGTTCGGCCAGCAGCTCCGGGACGCCTGCTGGCGGTGGCTGAGGGCCGAAGATCGCGACGCCGAGGGAATCATCGACCAGGTGGCGCTGGAACAGTTCACCGCCCGCTTACCAGCCGGAACCGCAGAGTGGGTCCAGTGCCACCGCCCGGCGTCGCTGGATCAGGCCGTGGGACTGGCGGAGGATCATCTGGCGGCTGCTCCGGCGGCAGGACAACCACCAACATCGTCTTCTCTCTCCTCTCCTCTCTCTCTTTCTCTCCCCCCTCCTCCCGTGTCTCGTCCTCGCCCCATTCCCCCACCACGGAGGTGGGGGCCGGCTCCACCCCAGCCGGCCTGCCGCACCCGTGGTGCCCTCCCGTTTCTCCCTTCTGTGTCTGTCTCTCCCCCCCCTCAGGTGAGTGAGCCTCAGAACACAGCTGCAGAGGGGAGGCCTGGGCCAGTTTGCTGGCGCTGCGGGGAACCGGGCCACCTGCAGCAACAGTGTGCAGCGATGGAGGTGGGGGTGGTGGTGCGGATCCCCGACGCGCCAGAGGCTGCCCTCGATCGGGCCGGAGCGTATCGCATACCGGTAAGTGTACAAGGGGCTACATATCAGGCGTTGGTGGATTCAGGTTGCAATCAGACCTCAATCCGCCAAAGCCTGGTGCAAGACGAGGCATTGGGGGGAGCACAAGGGGTGAAGGTGTTGTGTGTGCACGGGGATATTCACAGCTACCCGTTGGTGTCGGTCCACATATATTTCAGAGGGGCAAAATCAATAGTGAAGGCGGCGGTTAATCCTCGCCTTACCCACTCTTTGATCTTGGGGACTGATTGGCCGGGATTTCGGGGTTTGATGGCACGCCTAGTAAAGAGTGGGTCCTGCCGGTTGATGGGGGAGGGTCCCGGTGTCGCTTTGGCGGGAGCGGCGGTCACAGAGCCGTCTACGTCATCTCCGCGACAGAGTGAGGAGCCCCCGGCCCCTCCTCTTTCTATTGGGGAATCCCTTGCGGATTTCCCACTGGAACAATCGCGAGACGAGACTCTGCGACACGCGTTTGACCAAGTGAGAGTAATCGATGGTCAAACGCTCCTGCCGAACGCCACCCCGCCCTTCCCTTATTTTTCCATTTTGAAGGATAGGTTATACCGAGTGACGCAGGACACTCAGACGAAAGAGCGGGTCACCCAGTTGTTAATTCCAAAGAGCCGCCGGGAATTGGTATTCCAGGCGGCTCACTTTAATCCCATGGCTGGACACCTCGGGCAGGATAAGACACTCGCCCGGATAATGGCCCGATTCTATTGGCCGGGGATTCGCGGCGACGTCCGTAAGTGGTGTACGGCGTGCCGCGAATGCCAGTTAGTAAATCCAGCGGCCATTCCAAGAGCGCCCTTGCGCCCCCTACCATTAATCGAGACCCCATTCGAAAGAATTGGGATGGATCTCGTCGGGCCATTAGACCGGTCAACACGTGGGTACCGCTTTATATTAGTTCTGGTGGACTATGCAACGCGATACCCGGAAGCGGTGCCTCTTCGCAATATCTCAGCACGCAGTATTGCAGAGGCCCTCTTCCACGTCATCTCCCGGGTTGGAATCCCGAAAGAGATTCTGACTGACCAGGGCACCTCGTTTATGTCACGAACACTGAGCGAACTGTATGGGCTACTGGGTATTAAGCCGATCCTCACCAGCGTTTATCACCCACAGACGGACGGTTTAGTTGAACGGTTCAATCGCACCCTCAAGAATATTATCAAAAAATTCGTAAGTCAGGACGCACGTAACTGGGATAAGTGGCTCGAACCCTTGTTGTTTGCAGTGCGAGAGGTCCCCCAAGCCTCCACGGGGTTCTCCCCATTTGAATTATTATATGGGCGTAAGCCGCGTGGCATCTTAGATGTACTGCGGGAAAATTGGGAGGAGGGACCTTCACAGAGCAAAAACGAAATTCAGTACGTTATGGATCTGCGCGCAAAACTCCACACGCTCACCCACCTAACTCAGGAGAATTTGCGCCAGGCCCAGGAACGGCAAACCCACCTGTACAACAAGGGCACGCGCCTTAGAGAGTTCACTCCGGGAGATAAAGTACTTGTCCTGTTGCCCACGTCGAGCTCCAAATTAATCGCCAAGTGGCAAGGACCCTTTGAGGTCACACGGCGAGTCAGGGACGTCGACTATGAGGTTAGGCGAACGGACAGGGAGGGGGCGCTACAGATCTACCACCTCAATCTGTTAAAACTCTGGAAAGAGGAAGTCCCCGTGGCGTTGGTGTCGGTAGTTCCGGAGAAGGCGGAGCTGGGGCCGGAGGTCCAAAAGGGGACATTGGCATCTCGTACCTCTCCGGTCCCCTGTGGAGACCACCTCTCCCCGACCCAACTCACGGAGGTCGCCCAGTTGCAGGCCGAGTTTTCGGATGTATTCTCGCCCCTGCCCGGTCGCACTAACCTCATAGAACACCACATAGAGACGCCCCCGGGGGTGGTAGTGCGCAGCCGTCCTTATAGATTACCCGAACACAAAAAAAAGGTAGTTCGGGAAGAACTTCAGGCCATGCTCGAAATGGGCATCGTCGAGGAGTCCCACAGTGACTGGAGCAGCCCGGTAGTCTTAGTTCCTAAGGCCGACAGCTCGGTCCGGTTCTGTGTGGACTATAGAAAAGTCAACGCGGTGTCTAAATTCGACGCGTACCCAATGCCTCGTATTGATGAGCTGCTCGATCGACTAGGCACGGCTCGCTTTTACTCGACACTGGATTTGACGAAGGGATATTGGCAGATCCCCTTGACTCCATTATCCCGGGAGAAAACGGCCTTTTCCACACCGTTCGGCTTACACCAGTTCGTCACACTTCCGTTTGGGCTGTTCGGGGCGCCCGCTACGTTTCAGCGGCTGATGGACCGGGTCCTCCGGCCCCACGCCACCTACGCGGCTGCTTACCTAGACGACATCATTATTTATAGTAATGACTGGCAGCGGCACCTGCAACACCTGAGGGCCGTCCTTAGGTCGCTGAGGCGGGCGGGGCTCACTGCCAACCCAAAGAAGTGTGCGATTGGGCGGGTGGAAGTACGGTATCTGGGCTTCCACTTGGGTAACAGGCAGGTGCGTCCCCAAATTAATAAGACAGCAGCGATTGCGGCCTGCCCGAGACCCAAGACCAAAAAGGGGGTGAGGCAGTTCCTGGGGCTGGCTGGCTATTATCGTAGGTTTATACCTAATTATTCGGACGTCACCAGCCCGCTGACTGACCTCACTAAAAAGGGGGCGCCAGATCCGGTCCAGTGGACGGAGCAGTGCCAGCGGGCTTTCTCTGAGGTAAAGGCTGCACTGTGTGGGGGGCCACTTTTGCACTCCCCTGACTTCTCTCTCCCTTTTTTGTTACAGACGGATGCGTCGGACAGAGGGCTGGGGGCCGTTTTGTCCCAGCAGGTGGGGGGAGAGGACCGCCCAGTGTTATACATCAGCCGGAAGCTGTCAGTGCGTGAGGGGCGCTACAGCACTATCAAGAAAGAGTGCCTGGCCATCAAGTGGGCGGTCCTCGCCCTCCGTTACTACCTGCTGGGGCGCTCTTTCACCCTCTGTTCGGACCACGCGCCCCTCCAGTGGCTCCACCGCATGAAGGATGCCAACGCGCGGATCACCCGTTGGTATCTGGCGCTCCAACCTTTCAACTTCAAGGTGGTCCACAGGCCGGGGGCACAGATGGTCGTGGCGGACTTCCTCTCCCGTCAAGGGGGGGGGGGGAGTCGGCTGCGGGCCGGACGGGCGCCCGGCCTGAGTCGGGCAGTGGGGGTATGTGGCAGCGGGGGCGTGGTCAAGCACCGGTCTGTGACAGGAGGGCGGAGTTGGGGAAGGTAAGTGGCAGAATCGCTTCACCTGAGTGTCATTAACCTGTGTTTTGTGTGTGTTCTCCCCAGTAAACCGCCCTACTTAAGGAGGGAAAGGGAGAGCGGAAGGGAGCTTCTTCCCCGGCAGAGCCGACAGTGTGTGTGTGTCTCTCTGCCTGCGTGGTTTAAAACATTGTTAGACTGAAAAGTTCGGCAATAAAGCCATCTGGAAAACCTTGATCTCTGTCCTGCCGTCCTCTGTGCTCCACCCACACGCTATTCTCGCTACAGAGACATACCCCAAGAGACTTGCAGCTGTAATTGCAGCAAAAGGTGGCTCTACAAAGTATTGACTTTGGGGGAGTGAATACCTCTGCACACTCCAGATTTCTGTTTTCATCTCATCTTATCTCATCTCCTCTCTCATCTCTCATTATCTCTAGCTGCTTTATCCTGTTCTACAGGGTCGCAGGCAAGCTGGAGCCTATCCCAGCTGACTACGGGTGAAAGGCGGGGTACACCCTGGACAAGTTGCCAGGTCATCACAGGGCTGACACATAGACACAGGCAACCATTCACACTCACATTCACACCTACGGTCAATTTAGAGTCACCAGTTAACCTAACCTGCATGTCTTTGGACTGTGGGGGAAACCAAAGCACCCGGAGGAAACCCTCGTCGGCCACGGGGCTCGAACCTGGACCTTCTGGCTGTGAGGCGACAGTGCTAACCACTACACCACCGTGCCACCGATTTCTGTTTTTTCATCTTAATTATTGTTTGTGTCATAATAAAACAACAATTTTCACCTTTAAAATGATAGGCATGTTGTGTAAATCAAATGGTGCTAACCCCCCCCCAAAATCCATTTTAATTCCAGCTTCTAATGCCACAAAACAGGACAAACACCAAGGGGGATGAATAATTTTCAAGACACTATAAATAAAAATATTAACATTATAGAAACATGACCTAAAAGCTTCTCATAACTTGACAAATTGGATGTTCCTCGGAAAATTCTGTAATATAGCAGCTGCTAATTTGTCACCTGTACACGTTTGTATTTTTTCTTTGTTCTTTTGAAAAAATCTTTGCCAAAATATATAGCCTACAACTCACATCACTTTTGTATTTCTATTAGCTTTGTTGGC
Organism: Neoarius graeffei; assembly: GCF_027579695.1. Classification (NCBI taxonomy): domain Eukaryota; kingdom Metazoa; phylum Chordata; class Actinopteri; order Siluriformes; family Ariidae; genus Neoarius; species Neoarius graeffei. The sequence goes on from NC_083582.1 coordinate 15,882,309, forward strand.
ATATTAACAAATCAAGTTAACTCTACAAGCTACATACCTATCAATGATCTCTGCTCATTCCTTCCAAGCTTTATTGCTCTTCATAATGTCTCTATACACATTTAATGAAAGGTTATGTATGACAGGACAAGATTAAACTCCAGTGAGTAGTTTTTCTTCCATTTTGTGTGTCAAACACTAACTAATTGCAGATAGGAACTAAAAGTTGTGAGTGGTGAAGTGAGATGAACAAACGTCAGACCACAGAAATCATAGGATATGCCAATTTATGACATCATAGGTAATTTGCATAGAGTTAAAAATATCTCTTGTTGAAATTTTGGCTCCATGTTGTGCATGTACATAAAAAAAGGAATGATAACCTCTGCTTTCTTGGTTAGCAATTGTAACAAATTGATTGCAAAATGAATCCAACTCTGAGTTTTTTTTTCTCTTAGTCATGCTGATGAAGAAGATGATGACCATACTCTACAGAGAAACAGCAGAAAGTCGATGAGGTGTGCACAGAAGACTGAAGAGTCTCTGAAGTTCTGCAGTGAAACTGTTCCAAAGACAGACTTCAGTTTAACACACAGCACCCCTGGGAATTGTCAAGTACATCAAACAATTGTGGACATGAAGACCATAATACTATCATCTGGCCGGATTCACATACATTACTGAGCAGCTGTTAGCCAGTACACTATAATTCGCATGTTCATATTTCATATAGATGGGCTTAAACATATGAAACTAAGTTCTACACAGTTTCTGTACATGGCTGCCAGATTCCTGAGGTCCAACACAGAGATCATATAAGCATTAACATGTCCTTTAATTTATTCTGCTTTCTGAATCACTCTCAGTCAATGAATAAGGAACCAGATGATCCTCTGTACATTCAGGCTCAGGTTTTAATCCTGACTCAAAATTCAGTAAAATCAATCAACTTAATAGCAAAACATCATGAACTGGTGAAGAGTCATTCCAGTAAAAGCCTCAATAACCTTCACAAAGGACAGTCTGGTTTTCTGAATCATATTTAGAGTCAAATTTCACCAGAATCCATCAGCATACTACAGACTACAGATGTCTCTCAATTTCTGTTATGTTGCTGCTGCTGCTGCTCATGATGCATGGTACACCACATTTTATTGTTGCACTGCACATACTGTATGTTCACATAAATCACATAATAATCCACCCTAAAAAAGTGAAAAGAATGATTCTTCTGCTAGTAACTGAGTAAGTGGAACCTTCATGGATTCATTTCCTTCTGCTTGTCCTGGGTGGAGATTGTAGTGACAACTTGCTGAGAAGATCAGGACAGACTTCTCTATCTCTGGACACAGATTCTAGCTCCTCTTGGAGGATCCCCAGATGTTCCCAAGCCAATGGTGAGATTTGAGTAAAAGTATGTGGACACCTGACTATCATACCCATATGCAGGCCTTCTACAAACTGTTGTCTTTACATGCTAACATTAAGATTTCCATCTACTGGAATTAAGGAGCCCAGACCATGACTATTGAGGTATTTCACCTGACGTCACAGGGTCACGTGACGCCCCGGTGTCCACCATTTTGGACGGCAAGCTAGCTAAATGTCAACAACATAGTAGCTAGTATGTTACTGTAGCAATGTTTACGTTCAGTCATTTGGATGACTGTTAAAACCTTTCAGTCTCAAGTTTTTCCTTTACTGGATTTACTAGTTTACTGAGCTAGCGCACGATGGCTCCGGCCTCGGCCGGAGAGCGCGCGATGGCTCCGGCCTCGGCCGGAGAGCGCGCGATGGCTCCGGCCTCGGCCGGAGAGCGCGCGATGGCTCTGGCCTCGGCCGGAGAGCGCGCGATGGCTCCGGGCTCGGCCGGAGAGCGCGCGATGGCTCCCGGCTCGGCCGGAGAGCGCGCGATGGCTCAGTAAACTAGTAAATCCAGTAAAGGAAAAACTTGAGACTGAAAGGTTTTAACAGTCATCCAAATGACTGAACGTAAACATTGCTACAGGAACATACTAGCTACTATGTTGTTGACATTAGCTAGTGCTAACAGCTAGTTGCTAATACACTGCTACAACTACACCGACCCTAATAATACAGTTCTTGGTCATTGCCTGGTAACAGCAAATTTATAACGGGACATGTCTCAGACTAAGAAGTTATTTCAATGACATTTAATAACATTTTGTTTATCCTGAGGACCGAAAGTAAATGAAAATGTGAACAAACCTTAGCTGTAATAAGATGGCGACCACCGGCTCCAGGGACGACCCGCTGATGTAGGCATGTTACCCAGCCTAACACAAAATATTTGTAGGTATCCAAACTCTTATACACTTTCAGATCAATACCTGTGTATGGCGATGGGTTTTTAACGACATAGGTATACAGATCATGTGGGCCGAAGTCAGGTAAAGACGAGGGCTTCGTGTACTTCTGTACGTCAGTGAGCAATCCTGGTGGAAGCAGGTAAACATCGTTCTCTAAGCCTGCTAACCTCAATTTTTGCAAATACCTCTGCTTGCCCTGTAAATGCCCTACGTCGCTGGATAGTGAAGGTGTTTTCTGCATCTCGCTCCTTTTTCTTTTATGTTTTTCGTTTGTCGCCTTCCTCGCATTCAAACTGATTCGAGCCGTGCCGTCCAAAATGGCAGCGTCACATGACTTGGTCACGTGAGTGAAATACCTCAATAGACCAGGAGCTGGGTTGTAGACCAGTAAACAGAGAAATTCATCTGCAGAATGAGCTCCTGCTTCACCACCACAAACTGGTATTATGACTGTAACACTGCTGAACCAATCTATGTGCCAATCTCACACATTCTTTTTGAATAAGAAAACAGGGGCAAGGTCTCACCCTTCACCTGACTGGAAACCACTTTTCAAGCTTTCTTTTTAAGGCACTTGATATTGTAGCGCTTTGTGAAACCAAACTTGTAGTTCTAACTTGAACTTTTTTTGCCATCTGGATTCAGGTTATGATATCCTTTCACAATAGCTGAACTGCTTTGAAGTGATCTAATGTGGTGCACCACAGAGCCATGTCACTGCTCCGTAAATGTTTTATGGGTTTCCTGTTGTTGTGATAAAAGTGTGTTCAGCAGGATGCATGCATTTGTGGCTGCAGTATCCAAGAAATAGTGTGGCAAAAACTGTTATGCCATTGAGATTGACATCAGGGGAGTGAGATAACCACAGCACAATGTCCATTATTGTCTGCGAGCCATTTGTGTGTGAAACAAACCAAACCCATGCCAAATTCGCACATATTCTAAAGAGATGTTTCTATGGACCAAGTAGAAACTTTAAACTTGGGCTGGTGGATATACAATCTTTGGTGGTACAATGTTGGCCTTAGAAAGCAGGAAATTTGCTCCTACACTTAGACCTAAGAATAAGAGCAATGTAGTAATGTTGAAATTTACAGTAAAATTCTGAGAGCAGAGTTACTGTAACCGCACCAAAGTGATTTCCTAGAACAGCACTTTTCTAAGTGTTTTATTCCTCTTATACCCTAAAAATATCCTATAGCTTTTTAACATGTACAGTATTAAATTTTCATTTTTGATATTCCAGATTTCCTTGAAGCAAACAGCTTCTGTGCTTTGCATGTCCACCTTCTTGCCATGTTTTGCAAATGTCCACCATCATGAGGAGTCTGTTGCAAGAAAGAACAAATTCTTATCTGTCTGTCTCAGTTGAATTCAAATCCAAGCTGAGAGCTGAGAGCAAATAGATGTCATGCTGAAATTGTCCAGATGCTCCAGAGTTGCAGGAAACCAACAATTAGATCCAACAAAAGATTACCTTTATATACAGTATCCATAAGGTTTGGGCAGAATCTAATTTCTACCATTCATAAATAAATAAATAAAAAAAATCAAAAGTTTCTTTAAAAAAGGTGCAAAAATATATTATAACTCCATGTACTTTAAAAGTGCATCAGTTCATTCAGGTACATTAGTGCAATTTAATAAATAGATAAATCAGCTTGGACATTTTTCCTGCATCTTGAAAAACCTGCTTTGGTTCTTCTTCCCGCTTCTGTTTCTCCAGGTTCCTGAACAACCTCCCTGATTTACTCCATCAACTATATTCAGATAAAAGCAATTAAACCAGATCAGAACCTCAAAGCACAACTTGATGCCGCAAAAGAAATGACACATGACCTTTTTTTTAATCCAGTCTGTTTTTTATGTTTAAAGAATTTAAGGCATTTCTACATAAAAGTCCAAATAAATAAATACAGGGCATCAATTGCAGATAGATTAAATTCCAGATGGAAATGTGTAAATGTGTAATGTCTAAGAGTACTTCATGAAGGGCAGGTTTTAAATGTGTAGAAGCTGTTTCCACAATCCAGCCACTGGGGGTGCATAAGCGTACTCTTGGTGCCAGTCCCAAGCCCGGATAAATTGGAGAGGGTTGCATCAGGAAGGGCATCCGGCATAAAACTGTGCCAAATCTAACATGCAGAATGAAAAGAGAAATACCATACCAGATCGGTCGGGGCCCAGGTTAACAACGACTGCCTCTGGTACTGTTGGTCAACAGGATGCCGGTGGAAAGTGTGCTACTGTTGTGCCAAAACGGAGAAGGAGAAAGAGAGGGTCGAGGCATGTTAGGAGAGAGCGTGAAAGATGGAAGGGAAGGACCTTAAAATTGAGGGTAAGAACACCGAATGTGGGAACATTGACTGGCAGAGCGAGAGAGTTAGCAGGTATGATGGAAAGAAGGAAGTTTCATTGTGTGTGTGCAGGAGACGAGGTGGAAAGGAAGCAAGGCCAAGAACATTGGAGATGGATGCAAGTTGTTTTATTATGGAGTCGATGGAAAGAGAAATGGTGTTGGCATTGTTTTGAGGGGAGAGTTGGTCAACAGTGTGATTGATGTGAAGAGGGTGTCAGATAGAGTGATAGGCATGAAGTTGGAGATTCAAGGAGTGGTAATCAATGTTATGTGTGCATACGCCCCACAGGTTGGATGTGAGAATGAAGAGAAAGAGTCTTTCTGGGAAAAGATGGATGAAGTGGTAGAAAGTATACCGAGGGAGGAGCGCATGCTAATCAGGGCTTTGAACCACAATTTTTTTCCTATCGGTTCGTTCCGAACAGAAACGGAATTTTAACGTTTCCGGTTTGGGGTTCCACCATTAAATAGACGTTCCCGAACCGGTTAGAACAAAAAAATTTCATTCCCGGAATGGTTAATTACGTTCCCTGTCAGCTGTTTAACAAATAGCTATAAAATTATGTCTCTGTCTCATCCAGCTTAAGCCAGATGTAGGCTAATTCTATTACAACCTTCATTAAATAAGACAAGAAATAATTCAAAACAATTATTATTTCAAATGTTGGCGATTTGGATTCTCAGTATGTCTTCCCATCTACACAAACAGAAAAAGTGCCAAAAATGAAAGATAATTTGTTTAGTGTGTTACCAAAGGCTAGTCAGGCCCTATAGAGGGCTACCGCATGACGTCACCGCGCCGCGAGATTTCGGTAGTCGCCATATTGGAAGACCAAGTACACATCTATGCAAGTACATACATACATAAAACAAACTACACCTGAAATGTAGCCAGGGCCAGTTCTGCCCTAATCTGGACCCGGGTGCAACATCGCGCAACCCCCCCACCCAAAAAAAAAAAAAAAAACACCAGTCTAAATCAGGACAACCATCACATAACTATAACTATAAACATTTTATATCAACTACTTTAACTAAATGGGCTATAATAAATAAGCCTGCAGGCAGCCACGGCGGGCTGCCTCAGAAAAGTAACCATTTGTCCTACCTTAAAACTCGTTTTGCATTTTCTGCCTCCTTTTTTGTATTTTCGACCCTTCGTTTATTTTCTTTCCTTTTCTGAAAACCCGATTTGTGTCCAGACATTTTGTTCTGCTACCAACGAACTAACTCGTCAGGTCTCGTCTCTCGAGCCTGCGATGATTCCCGTGGGAAGGGCAACAATTGATACATTTTTACAAACAGCCAATAGGGAGGTTGCAACGTTCAGGCTCTTCTTTGCTCAGACACTCAATAATTCACTTATTATCATATGGAGATGTGATAATAGTCCACCTTCCCGCTCTCTCCATTCAGTCAGCGACCGTCACACAGGAAGTGAACCCCAGCGGGTCATAGAAACTTGCGCAGGAGAAGAATGGCTTTTTTATTTGTAGGCTACGGAAACTTTGAGGAACGAAATAAAAACCGGTATTAACTGGTTACCATTATTTTTAATAAGCGTTTCTGTTCCGGAACATAAAAAATAATAAAGTTTCTGGTTTCGTTTCTGTTCCATGTGAAATAGAAAAAGTTCCCGGTTTTCGTTTTCATTCCTTGAACCGGTTCAAAGCCCTGGTGCTAATAGGAGCAGATTTCAATGGACATGTTGGCGAGGGAAACAGAGGAGATGAGGACGTGATGGGCAGATATGGTGTAAGAGAGAGAAATGTGGAAGGGTGAATGATGGTTGATTTTTCAAAGAGGATGAATTTGGCAATAGTCAATACATACTTTGAGAAGACAGAGCAGCACAGGGTGACATTTAAGAGTGGAGGAAGATCTACACAGATGGACTACATACTCTGCAGAAGGGGTAACCTGAAGGAGATTGGAGACTGTAAAGTGATGGCAGGGGAGAGTGTAGCTAGACAACAAGTGGTCGTTTGCCGGATGAGCTTGAAAGTGAAAAAGAGGAAGTGTGAAATAGTGGAGCCAAAGATTAAGTGGTGGAAACTAAAAGAGGTTGAACATCAGAAGGAGTTTAGGGAAGAAATGAGATGAGCATTGAGTGATCATGGAAGTCTGCCAGAAGATTGGAATACTACTGCTGTACTAGTAAGAGAGGCAGCAAGGAAGGTGCTAGGGTGGTCATCGGGAAGGAGGAAGGGAGACATGGTGGTGGAACAAAGAAGTGCAGGAAATTATAAAAGAGAAGAGGCTAGCAAAGAAGAATTGGGATGATCAGAGAGACGAGGAAAGCAGGCGGTTAGACAGAGAGACGAGAAAGAAGGCAAAAAGAGCGGTAGCAAAGGCAAAAGCAGATGCATACCAGGAGTTGTACAAAAGACTGGAGACCAAAGAAGGAGAGAAAGACCTGTATGGACTAGCTAGGCAGAGAAACAGAGAAGCAAGGGATGTACAGCAGGTAAAAGTGATGAAAGATGTAAATGGAAATGTGCTGACAAACAAAGAGAGTGTATTAAGAAGGTGGAAAGATTACTTTGAGGATTTATTAAATGAGGAGAATCCAAGAGAGAAAAGGTCAGATTCATTGGAGACAGCAAATTAGGAAGCAGAGTTGGTTAGTAAGGATGAGGTGAGGGCAGCCATGAAAAGAATAAAGACTGGGAAAGCAGTCAGACCAGATGGTATCCCGATTGAGGCTTGGAGATGTTTGGGTGAGACAGCTGTGGAGTTCCTAACGAGATTGTTTAATAAGATCCTAGAGAATGAGAAAATGCCAAATAAATGGAGAAAGAGTGTGCTAGTCCCAATATACAAGAATAAGGGAGATGTACAGAGCTGCAGTAATTACAGAGGAATAAAATTGATGAGCCACACCATGAAGCTATGGGAAAGGGTATTGGAGGCGAGATTGAGAAGAGAGGTAGCAATCTGTGAACAGCAGTACGGGTTTATGCCAAGGAAGAGCACGTCGGATGCGATTTTTCTTTTAAGAATGTTAATGGAGAAGTACAGAGAAGGCCAGAGAAAGCTACATTGTGTGTTTATAGACCTGGAGAAGGCATACGATAGAGTGCTGAGAGATGAGTTATGGTATTGTATGAGAAAGAGTGGAGTGAATGAGAAGTATATTAGAGTGATGCAAGACATGTATGAGAACAGTGAAACAGCAGTGAGGTGTGCAGTTGGAACAACTGAATGGTTCAAGGTGAAGGTGGGACTCCATCAAGGATCTGCTTTGAGTCCTTTCTTGTTTGCCATAGTGATGGATAGCTTGACAGACGAAGTGAGGCAAGAGTCACCATGGAACATGATGTTTGTAGATGATATTGTGATATGTGGTGAAAGTAGAAAGGAGGTTGAGTTGGGTTTGGAGAGATGGAGGTATGCATTGGAATGAAGAGGAATGAAGGTGAGCTGTAGCAAAACAGAATACATGTGTATCAATGAGAATGGGGATGAGAGTGTAGTGAAGATGCAAGGAGTAGACATGAAGAAAGTTGGTGAATTCAAGTACCTGGGGTCAACTGTGCAGGAAAATGGGGGCTGCGATAGTGAGGTGAGAAAGAGAGTGCAGGCAGGGTGGACCAGTTGGAGAAGGATTTCGGGAGTCATTTGTGATAGGAAAGTCCCAGCAAAAGTGAAAGGTAATATGTATAAGACAGTAGTGAGACCAGCTGTGATGTATGGATTGGAGATCGTACCCTTAACGAAGAGACAGGAGGCAAAGTTGGAGGTGGTGGAGTTGAGGATGTTAAGGTTTGCGATGGGAGTGGCAAGGTTGGACAGGATAAGGAACGAGCACATCAGAGGGACAGCATATGTGGAGAGCTTGGGAATTAAGCTAAGAGAGATGAGACTGTATGGGCACATCCTGAGAAGAGATGCAGAGCATGTTGGAAGGAGAATATTGAGGATGGAGCTGCCAGGCAAACGAAAACGAGGAAAGCCAAAGAGGAGATACATGGATGTGGTGAGAGAGGACATGAAAGTGGCAGGTGTGGTAGAGAAGGATGCGGAAGACAGGGAGCAATGGAGATGAAAGATCTGCTGTAGTGACCCCTAATCGGGAGCAGCCAAAAGAAGAAGAAGAAGAAGAAGCTGTTTCCACAATTTAAAGAATAAACAACACCATTATTATATTCAAGTTTCTCACAGTTGGGGTCAGTTAACCTTGCCACAGCTGACAACAATTAGCACACAGCAATCGATTTGCCTTATTTTTGCTAGAATGGTTTGGCTCCACGTCTTCACTTAGAACAAAGGGTCACTCCAAATCAATCCAAGTTTTTTGTCTGGGAAATGGCCTTTATTCCATGATGAATTGTATCTATCCTGATGGGCATGGTGTTTTAAACTGTTTGTCAACCTTTGATCTGTATCAGATGAATATACACAACATTGTGTCCTGGCTTTTGTTCTCATCTTGAAGAGGTTTTAGTAAAACCCCTTTGCTGCTCAGGCGGTCTGCATATGAAGTGTGTATCTAAGTTAAATAGACCCGGTTTACCAGCACTTACTTTTCGAAAATGTACTTGTGTTGATAGCTGTCCATTAAAAACATTTCATTCAGTCAAAGGACTTGGCTTCTCTCTCTCAAATTTCTTCCTTATTTTCAAGAATTATATTTTCAGAGTAAATCTTTTTTACAAGGGCTTGGAGCAGGTCACCAAGTGTGACCAAGTGAATATCCATTTTCACTTTCAAAATAAAATTCCTCTGTCCCTCCTTTTCCCCCCCATTTGATTTCCACTTAACACATTGTTTTCTCTTCATGGGAACTCTTGATTAGATTCTCTGCTCTAGTTAACTTATTACTCGTGGAAAAAAATGCTCATTCATGCAGACCTGATAGTTTTACATTATTAAATTGGAAAGGAGAGGAAAAGTGAGTCTCAGCTCTGAAAGAAGTTTGGTTGTTTCCTGTTTGGGATGAAACCAAAGATGAATATATTATTCAGAATGAACAGATAATGTGTCAGGAGGCACACTTTTATTTGCCAGGATGTTTTTTAGGGCGTCTTATTGGGACTAGAGGTGTGCATCAGGACATGATCAAGAAAAAAGGTTTTAACTTTTATATTAATGCAGGCAAGAGGTCAAATATGAAGTTGTTTGGACAAAGACAACATTAATGACTCATGATAACAGGTGAAAATATCGAGTAATGTCCATTTTGCATCTGCTCCAAGCTGATTCTTCTTGAATCTCACAAGGATAAGCTGACTGCATTGCTGTGCTTTAAGCTTTACTGCCACCTACTGCTATTGAATGGTATTGGAATCATTACTACAAAACTGGATTAGTTTCAAATCTTTTCTTATTTATTGACTTTTAGAAGCTTCTGATCAGCCAGTTGTCAAAAGTAGAAGTTAATTGGTAATTTGCATGCATTATTTCCCTGGATACCATGGGAAAATCCAAACAACTCAGCAAAAAAAAAAAAAGTCATCAAAAAGCCATCTACCGTATGAAGCATGGAAGTGGCAGCATCATATTGCGGAGTGGTGTTGCTGGAAAAGAAACTGGATTATCTAGAAATACTGTAGCAACATGGAAGAACACCAGAAAGTTACAACTTAGTCTCAACTCCATCTTCCATCAGGGTTTACCAAGAGTTCAAGCAATCGAAATCGAATTAATTAAAGTTGCAATCAATCATCTTAGACACATCCAGATACCAGGTGGCAGATACGGATGCAGATGCAGGTAAACAAACATTTTATTAAGTAAGCTTGGAGGCAAATCCAAAACATGAGACAAAAACAGGTAAAGGTCAGGTGGTATACAAAGAGCAAAGATGATGAAACCAGAAACAAGATCAAATCCAGAAAGGACTATGACTATAAGAAACATCTCCAAAATTGACTAGGCTACATACTTTATTAACACTCTATAATTCATTTTTACAGCAATAACAACAATAATAAGGTTAAGAAAGGGTTCTCTCTTGCTGTCCACATTCAAGAACTGGTACGGTACCACAGAACGTCACTGCCCTTTCTAAAGTCTTCATGAAAATGATTAAAAATAATCTGAAGAGGTTTTAAGAGGATACAAACAAGATTTCTGCTAACATTTGAAGTACAGATCACTGTATTTACATTGGCTCTTATAATAAATTTAAATACACCTCCATCTAGTGTTGAAAGTGAAAACTGCACTCAGTAGGCTTTGAAGAATTCTGTTCTCGAGATATTACAGATACGATTTCTGTTTCATAAACAGAATGAAAGTGGTGAGGAGGGAAGAAATGAGAATGTTTGCTCCTTTATGAATATGGCTCCAGGACTGAGATCAGATGTTGATGTGCACTGAATTTGTATAATTATAATAGCAAAGTAAACAAGAACATATTGTATAGTTGCAATCAGAAGTTTACATGCCCTAACATGAATGACATCATGGATACGAATGTCAAGGAAATATTAATATTTCTTTGAAGTGTTCTTTTTCTGTGGCAGAATGATTGTACAACATACATCTTTAATAAAATGAAAATGTATTTGGTGCACATGTTTCAGTTTATTTTGGGTTTTCTGAAATTAACACAGGGTCTAAATTATACATACAGGCCCAAAATTTACATACACCCACATAAATTATTAATTTGGTGGTTCTGAAAGTTCCAAAAGGTCTTTTAGGGTTCTAAACCATGATTGGCAACAGCTGGCAGCTTCTTGTGCACAATGTAAAATGAGTGTGTTTTAACAGTACTCCAAAGAGCCCACTTTGCCAAGCCACTGTGCTAGAAGAAGACCCAAACTGTCCCCCCTCAGCTGAGAGGAAATTGGTTTGTATGGTCAGGAACAACCCAGAAATCACCAAGGCACAGGTCTGCCATGAACTGGAAGCTTCTGGAACACTGTCTACAGTCAAGCAAGGCTTATATCCCCATAGACTGAGAGGTTGCCATCCAAGAAAGAAGCTTGTGTTCCAAAAGCCACACCTTCAAGTTTGACTCAAGGTTCCAGCTCAGCACATGGACAAAGAAAAAGCCTTCAGGAGGAAAGTTTTAATATGAGATGAGACAAAGATTGAGTTATTTGGCCACAATGACCAGAGGAACACCGTACCTACTTTTAAGTATGATGGTGGTAGCATCACGCATTGGGGCTGTTTTGCTGCCACTGGAACTTTTTTTCTGCTCCTCCTACTCAAGCGAGTAGGACGCTTCTTTGCTTTGCTCCTGCTTTCTTGATCTTTATTTCTATACTTTACTTTCTCATTGAATTTCCACTATTTTTCATCTTTATTTTTCATCTTTATAAGCTTTTAATTTAATTTTAATTTAATTTCCACTTTTTTTTCCATCTTTATAAGATAAGTTAGTTTTTAATACAAAATGCCAGGGAGCAAAAAGTCCTGCAGAAAATGCATGGAACTAGAACAGATGATTTCTATTCTGGAATCAAAGATTGATGCTCTGCCAAAGACGGATGAATTAAAAGCGATATCTCAGGAAAGGAGTACAGAAACAGTGGCTGAGAATGCAGAGATTGCACTCCGACAGACCGAGGACATTGCAGATCAAGTGGAAGAATTCATCAATCAAGCTGGGCAAAATGTGAGTACAGAAAACTGGCAAATGATGGGTGGTAAGCCCAAAAATAAAAACAGAAGAGTAATTACTTCAACACCAGCTCGTTCTACAAATTACAATAGGATCTACAATCCTATGGAAAATCCACAGCCCATAAGGCTTCAGGACAAATTTGAATGCTCAGGGATGTGGAAGAGGATTTTTCAAGCGGACAAACACATAGTAAAAAGAGATCGCACCTAGATCGAAGAGCTGTGAGAAGAGGCAAAAAGCAGCTCGTAACACCACCTAATCCCACAACCATTGTTCTTGGTGATTCCACTGTAAGACAATTAAAAGGTTATGGGATGATTATTTGTTGTCTTCCAAATGCATCCATCTCTGACACCAAAGACAGCATTTTGAAACTCATGTCCAAGCATAAAACTATTAAACATATTGTTGTGCATGTGGGAGCAAATGATGTTTTCAGAGAACAGCTGTTTGTCCAAGATGATTTCAGAAAACTTTTTTTCTGAGCTCTATATGACCGGAATTCAATCTTTTATCAGTGGCCCACTCCCAGCGAGAGGAAGTTTTGCTTTTCTCGACTCTTCAGTCTTAACACCTGGCTTGGAAAAACTTGTTTTTCATTTGGTATGAACTTCATAGACAATTTTAACCTTTTCTGGAATTGCAGAGAATTTTACAAGCCAAATAGCACTGAACTCAGCTGGATTGGAGCCAAAGTCTTAGTAGACCATTACAGACTTGCAATCTCTTCTCAGCCAGCATTGAGGAAAACAGTTGATAAGATGTCGCAGACTGACATAGTTACAAAGCCTAAACAATCATCTTTGCAAGTCGTCATCAAGGACACACAGACATCTGACCTGCAAGACTCCCAACATTCAAAGACAGATGACTCCACTTCCCCTCGGATGGATTTCCCAAATAGCATGAAAAAATTGCTCCCAGTGGCTACACTCTCTTTTTCCAGCCCAAATCTGTCGCGACAAGCAGTGTACCCAGTTCATCAAAATTGTGTTCGTCCAGGACTTTCAGCTGGCTACAAATCTTTTTCACCATCCAAAAGATACATGTCATCTCCAATCCTTTCACCCTCAAACCAAATGGAACATTTAGAAAGTCTTGTTTGATGTACTCTGGGTCCCTGCAAATGGGTGTAGTGTTGAAAACCAGCTGGGACCCAATGTGCCTATGCCACTCTCTATTCCTGTGTTGATAAGAAACAGAAAACATAGAGCACATTTAACCCTGGGGGTGAACCAATCTAATCTCCTTCCTGTTTTAAAACAGCATCAGAGTGCACAAGCAGATATTACTTCTAGACTTTCTGTAAAGCTTGCTCTTCTGAACATTAGATTACTTTTAAACAAGTCATTTTTAATTAATGATCTTATTTGCAAACACAATCTTGATTTTTTTGCTTCTAACTGAAACCTGGCTGGATCAAGCAAATAGTGCTACCACCCTTATTGAAGCAGCTCCCCCAAATTTTAATTTTTTGAATGTTACCCGACAAGGGAAAGGTGGAGGGATCGCAAATATATTCAAAGTCTCTTTTCAGTGTAAACAATCCTCACTTGGTGATTTTATGTCCTTTGAACACTTATGTGCACTTGTTACATGCTCTCCTAACATATTATTATTAACTATTTATAGGCCTCTGAGACATTCAGCCAAAGTCTTTCTTGAAGAGTTTGGTGAACTGTTATCAGTCATTTGCTTAGAGTTTGATTGTCTTATTATAGACCCTTTTCAGTCACATGACCTTCGTAAACGCGACCACCATTTTGGACATGTAGTGGACTTTGGCTCAAATTGGTTTGAATGCAAGGAAGGGGACAAACGGAGAACATACAAGAAAAAGGAGCGAGATGCAGAAAACACCTTCGCTATCCAGCGACGTAGGGCATTTACAGGGTGAGCAGAGGGAGAAATAACAACAGTAATGACACATTAGCAATGCCATACAGAAATAATCGTTTATGGCACAGACCCTTTTGGTTCTCGCTCATCTAGCTGCTACAATGACTGCTTAGACTGCAACAATAATACCTAACACACATTTAAGTATCCGTCGTAAAGACGTGAAACTCGTCGAGTGACGAGTGTGTTCATTGATAAGCTAACACAATCTAAAAGTAGACATACCATCACACTGCCCTGGCGCTGTGTACAGTTTACCTTCTATGGTTTGTGCACTCACTATTTGCCATTACTTTCTCCAACCGTTGTTACAGATTACAGGGAACAGCCTGGATTTAAGAGACAAATACATATTCCTCTTGTTTTGAACACTTATTTGTAGGCAGTGCTTAATTTGTAAAGTGGGAGGTCCCACAGAGGATGAGCGGCTCCGGTGCGGAAAAAAAGGGGGGGAGGGGGGCATGGCGCTGCGCTTCTGGGCGTGTTTTGTAATAACACTGCAAATTAAGTTCATCTGCAGATATTTTGTGGATGTCGTTTCATGAGAGAAATCACCAACAAGACAGATATCAAAATCAGACATTAACACTAAATAAATTTGCATTTTTTTATTTAATTATTTGGTTTTTTTTGTTACATAGTCAAAAGAGGTGTCGGATCACCGGATCCAGTGTAAATAGCTGCCAGAGCCAACGCCCGAGGTTCCGGAGCACGCTCCGGCTTGCTCCCCCTCAAATTAAGCGCTGTTTGTAGGACACTGCCTCTGATCTGTCCTACAGTCTACCAACAGCAAAGGAACACAACGTTAGCTAATGTCGTTAGCTAATAGCTACTACAGAAGAACAAAGAGGTTACAATGGGTTATTTTAGCCTGTTTGGTTACACACTCTCCGCCACAGAATGTTAACAGCAATGTAATGCCTTTTCTGGCTAATTTTATTCATCTTACCTCCAACAAAGTGGTCACTACACAAGCGTTGGTGTGCCGCTATCCATCTTCTCCGTCGGTCAGCATCTACCGGGATCTGATAAAATGATAACCCTTGCCTTGTTTGTTAATGGTTACTACATCCAGGTGCACAACAATATAGTGGCATGATGGAAGTCTTGCTGAAAATAAACACTTTCTTTGCTGCCGTTCCTCAATGCTGGCTGTGGCAAACTACTGGTAGTACTGTACATGTCCAAAATGGCGGCCGCGTTTGTCATGACGTCACGTGAAAAGGGTCTATATCTGGGGATTTTAACTTGCATGTAGATAATACTGATAACATTTATGCCAAAGAACTACTTGCAATTATTGACAACTTCAACCTAGTACAACATGTACAGGGGCCGACCCACTCTCGTGGTCATACTCTTGACCTCGTCATCACAAAGGGTCTTACTGTTTCTAATACTGTTGTCGACCTGGCCTTATCTGATCATTTCTGTGTTTTCTTTGATGTTTCTATGTCTCCTCACATTCAGAACAGCTCAACGACTATAGGTAGGAGAGTCATAAAAGACAACACATGTGCTCTCTTTGAGCAAGCTCTCTCTCAGAACTCAACCAAAATGTCAGACTCTGTAGATGATTTACTGGAATTTTTTATTTTAAATATGACCCAAATTATGGATGATATTGCTCCATTCAAAATCAAAAGAGTCAATGATAAGCAGTAAGCACCATGGAAGCAGTACCCGGCTGTTAAACTGCTAAAGAGAGAATGTAGAAAGACTGAAAGAAAATGGCGCAAATCTAAACTTCATATCCATTATCAAATCCATAAAGAGATGCTTTGTAATTATAATTATCTCATCTCATCTCATTATCTCTAGCCGCTTTATCCTTCTACAGGGTCGCAGGCAAGCTGGAGCCTATCCCAGCTGACTATGGGCAAAAGGCGGGGTACACCCTGGACAAGTCACCAGGTCATCACAGGGCTGACACATAGACACAGACAACCATTGACACTCACACCTACGGTCAATTTAGAGTCACCAGTTAACCTAACCTGCATGTCTTTGGACTGTGGGGGAAACCGGAGCACCCGGAGGAAACCCACGCGGACACGGGGAGAACATGCAAACTCCGCACAGAAAGGCCCTCGCCGGCCCCGGGGCTCGAACCCAGGACCTTCTTGCTGTGAGGCGACAGCGCTAACCACTACACCACCGTGCCGCCCGTAATTATAATTATGAAATTCGTAAAGCAAGACAGTCTTTCTTCTCCAACATCATCAGCAGGAATATGAACAATGCCCGTGTGCTATTTTCAACAGTAGAGAAGCTAACTAATCCCCCACCACAATTAGCACCTGAACTTCTCTCAGTTAATAAATGCAATGAGTTTGCATCCTTTTTCAAAGGTAAAATTGATAAAATAGGGCAGAATATTCCTCATAATATATCTCAGTTGCAAAAAATTGAAAAACTGCAATCACCAATGACACAGATAGATAACTTCAACACAATGTCAGAATTTTGTTTAATTGATTATGAGACTCTAGAAAAAACTCTACAAAATCTCAGTTCCTCAACATCTGAACTGGACATTCTGCCCACCAACTTTTTTAAGTCTGTTCTTCGTCTTATAATTACAGATGTGCTTCAAATTATAAATACATCCCTGGAGACTGGCGTTGTTCCTGTGTCCCTAAAAAAAGCCGTTGTAAAGCCCCTTCTTAAAAAAAATAATCTGGATCCTTCAGTATTAAATAACTACAGGCCAATATCAAATTTACCATTCATCGGGAAAATCCTGGAAAAAATTGTCTTCAATCAATTAACTGCCTTCTTGATATCAAACAGCCATTTTGATAATTTTCAGTCAGGATTTTGTGCAAATCATAGCACTGAAACAGCGCTGATTAAAGTTATAAATGACATACGTCTTAATACTGATGCAGGCAAAACATCAGTCCTAGTATTACTGGACCTCAGTGCAGCTTTTGATACTGTTGATCACAACATACTGCTATATCGACTTGAACACTGGGTTGGATTGACTGGTAAAGTTATCAATTGGTTAAATTCATACTTAAAAGATAGAAGCTTCTTTGTTACCCTGGGAAATTGTTCCTCAATGTCAATGTCCTTGACCTGTGGTGTCCCCCAGGGGTCGATTCTTGGACCATTACTTTTCAACCTTTATATGCTCCCACTTGGGCAAATTATCAATAAAAATTCAATTTTGTATCACTGCTATGCAGATGACACCCAAATTTATTTTGCTCTATCACCTAATGATTATGCTCCCCTTGAATGTCTCTACCAGTGTATCGATCAAATCAGTAGCTGGATGTCACAAAATTTTCTTCAGCTGAACACAGATAAAACAGAAGTAATTATATTTGGAAAAAAGATGAAAGACTCAGGATTGCCACTATTCTTGACACAAAAGGGATTAAAACTAAAGAAATGGTTAAAAATCTTGGTGTTTTCATTGACAGCGAGCTAAACTTTGACAGTCACATGAAAGCAATCACTAAAATGGCATTTTATCACCTAAAAAACATTTCCAAACTAAGAGGACTTATGTCAAAAAATTATCTGGAAAAACTAATACATGCCTTCATCTCTAATAGGGTTGATTACTGCAATGGCCTTTTCACAGGCCTGCCAAAAAAGACCATCAAACGACTTCAGCTGGTTCAAAATGCAGCAGCTAGGGTTCTCACACGAACAAAAAGAACAGAGCACATTACTCCAATTCTAAGGTCCCTTCACTGGCTTCCAGTAAGCTACAGAATTGACTTTAAAGTATTGGTGCTGGTATACAAATCTCTAAATGGTACAGGGCCCAATTACCTCTCTGATATGTTGCAGCGGCCTAACCCAATTAGATCTACCAGATCAAAACAGAAAAATTTACTATTAAAACCAGTTGTTAAAACAAAGTATGGTGAAGCAGCTTTTAGCTACTATGCAGTACAGCTATGGAACCGACTGCCAGAGGACATTAAAAATGCTCCTGCTGTTGGCAGCTTCAAATCTAGGTTAAAGACCAAGCTGTTTTCAGATGCTTTCTGTTAAATAATTAATATTGTCTTCTTTACATTTTTTATAATCTTTACTTTCTCTGCATGTTTTAAATTTACTTTAACTTTATTCTATTTTATTCTTTATTCTATTCTGCTGGTTTCTTTTTTCTCCTCCTATTTGAACTACTACTTCATTTTATTATTTTATTTTTACTATTGTTTAATTCTTATTATTTTCTTTTAATTCTTTTAATTAATTGTTTTAGAATAAAAATAAAATTATTTTATGTAATTTTATTTCTCTATTGTTTACTGTTTTTGTTTTTACTTCTGTAAAGCACATTGAACTGCCATTGTGTCTGAAATGTGCTATATAAATAAACTTGCCTTGCCTTGATGCATTGCACAAAGTGGATGAAACCATCAGTTAAACGTTTGAAGTTTGGCAGAATTGCTCTAAGCTATTAAAATAGAAAAGAAGCATGTGGAAAAAGTATGTTAGACAGGATTTTTGGTTTTCCTCCACTCAGATAGGAGGAGCTAGATCAGGGTGTTGGTTCTGTACTGAGGGGTACTTGAGGGAAGAGGACAAAGCAGTTATTAGCTACAGTAATACTGTATTTTTATCATAGTGACCTCTGGTGGTGACAAGTGGGCTTGTCAGGTGTGTGATATACTGTTTCTCTTTTTAATATAAAAGGATTGCAAAAGGATATAGAGTAGCTTATGCATTTTAGGCATTGGGTAATTGTAAATGGAGGAATTATTACAGTTGGTTTCACAGATGTATAGACTACTGTCATATGTACTGTTGCTTTTTTAAGTACCACATTGCTGCCAGACCTTAGCAAGATTTTGAAATCTCAGAAAAAACTTTATTTAGAGCCTGTATGTGATATTAAAGCATCGGCAACAGCCATTACCTTTCTCAAACTTAACACTTATTACATAATTCTAGCTTCCCCTGTGATGCTGATGGATAAATGGTAGAGTGGTGTGATATGATTATATATATATATATATATATATATATATATATATATATATATACACACACACAGTTAGGTCCATAAATATTTGGACAGAGGCAACATTTTTCTAATTTTGGTTCTGTACATTACCACAATGAATTGTGAACAAAACAATTCAGATGCAGTTGAAATTCAGACTTTCAGCTTTAATTCAGTGGGTTGAACAAAATGATTGCATAAAAATGTGAGGAACTAAAGCATTTTTTTAAACACAATCCCTTCATTTCAGGGACTCAAAAGTAATTGGACAAATTAAATAATTGTAAATAACAGAGGTGGAAAGTAACGAATTACATTACTCGCGTTACTGTACTTGAGTAGCTTTTTTGTGTATTTATACTTTTTCAAGTAATTTTTAAAGAGTGTACTTTTACTTAAGTATGTTTTCTTTTAAGTAGTGTACTTCGGTACATTTTACATCACAACCGTTACTGAGTAAAAAAAAAATAAATAAAAAATTAAAAAAAGGCTAAAACGGAGAAGGGGAAATGCGTTCCGGAAATGAATCACGGGAAGGACAGTTGGCGCGCGCGCGAGTCTCACACAGACGATGGCGGACATGCACCGGCGCTTTAAGGGGGGGCTTCAAGCCCCTGGGCCACAGCCAATCAGGGGGCCTTGTAATATTAATCATATAATAAACTGTCAGAATCGTGGGCCTACATTAATGTACGGATAGAAATAAGGTTAGAAATAAATGAGCACACAGTAGCCTGCTGTAAGAGACATGGTGGATGTGGTTCGCGAAACGAACACCCACAACTGTACCAGAATAAAATGTAACAAAATGTAACGTCACGCACGAAAGCGCGCCAAAGACTTCAGACTACAGAGACACAAATTTAGAGGCTTTGAAAGATGAAGCGTTCACATGTTAGCGGGGCGCATAAAAGGAAAAAAAGAGAGATGCAGGTAATGATAGAATCGTTGCCTAAAGTCACATCCTTTTTTTAAGGTAAGGATCACCAATCTGTTCAGAATATCAGCTACTTATCAGCCGTACCAGCAGCTAGGCTATGTGCAGCTAGGCTAGATATGCTATGATCTGTCCAACAGTAAAATAAATCAGTTGTGATTTGAATATGTGTCGTGTGATTTGAGTTATAATCCTGTTAGTATAATAGCATATTTCGATGGGGATAATAAAATGTCTAAAACCATGGGCGTCGCCACCATTGAATGTGAAGGGGACATGTCCCCCTCACATTTCATAATTCTTCGTTTGGACCCCCCCCCCCATTTAACATAAAATATTAGTTCACCCAGCGCCGTTTCTATTGCTTCGTGAAATAATCCATTCCACTTGATCGATAAGAGAATACACAGACCACTGAAAATCCACTCCGGGTTTTCCGGGCGTTCCCTACAACAACTCACCGCGAGCGAGTGAAGTGAATCTCAGCGCGAGCACAGAAATGTTGGTGCAGCTGCTGGAAAGTGGAGGAGGTGACGTCAGCCCCATTGCAACCTCACAATGTCTAGCTTTTGCTAAAACCGTATTCTTTTGTTATCTGCCCTCAAAATTAACCCTAGGCCACGTTAAATTAATATTCAACTAAACAGTGAAATAAGCTTAGCCTAATGGGGTATTCTTGGTTGATGATGAATTGTTTGCAGTATTTGCTCCCTCCCCAGACACAATGGACATAAGGACATTCTTTACAAAGAAGCGGAAAGTCAGTCAGAATTTCCCCACAGGACAGGGTTTTTTTGTCCCAATGGAAATGTTAGTGCAGTTAGCTGGCTAGTCAATGTTAGGAGATGTATCAGCTAGCTTAATGTTAGCTATCATTTAATTCAAACCCAGTAGGCCTGCCTTGCTGTAATGCCAAGAATGAGGTCAAGTCTGCTCTGATGATATTTATTGATTCCTTGTTTTGTCTGGTCTTTGCCAGTTTTCTGGAAAGTAAAATGGGAAATCAGTGTATGGGGAAGGAATAGTAGAGAGGAAAGCAATGGAGAGAGATGGATGTTATTCCAGCTGGATTGTGAAGGAAAGGGGGATAAAAGTTATGAAGTGGTAGAAATTGTGGTGGCACCAATATAAGAAGGAGTTATATCTATAAATCTATTTGTTATACTAATCTGTAAATGCTACTGTAGTACCACCATTGCATGTAGGTTGACAAAACTGCACTTGTTCATTGTGTGAAGTTATTTTTTATGTGTCACCGTTGCTTGACACAGTGTGATTTTGTGTTATGAAGTTTGCATGATGCCATGTCATGCCTGTTCTTTGTGTGAGATTATGAATATTCTTATTTTTAAACATACAGTTGAGTGTCACTATTGCTTGGCCCACTGGCATGTTGTGTTACATCTAAAACTAAATAGAAAACACAAAATAAAAAGTAAAATGCACCCATAAAGTCATTGTTGGTGATAAATTGTGTCACATTCATCTCATTATCTTAGGCATAGCGGTGGGTTTAAAAACAGGCTGATGAATATATGGACTAGTTGAATGAGGACTTATTGTTGAAAATTAATTAAAAATTTTCTGGCGGAGGACCCCCCGCCAGTGTGTCCCCCCACATTAAAAATGCTTCTGACGCCCCTGTCTAAAACGGCATCTACTGAAGAAATTGATGAAAAGATTGTAGCCTATAATGTTCACAGTTTGGGCAGCAGACAGAGTAAGCATACTGAGGGGAATAGCAATACAAAGCTAGCGCATATCCACATTTCTCGCTAGCTGTGTTGGGTGTGTTGTTAACCCATGTGGATTTAAGTGAAATACTTGAGAAGTTCTGTGGTCAAGACAACGTTTTAAGGTAAGGACACTTGATTATTGTTTGCCCGCCGTGGCTTGTTGTTGACGAAAGGCCCACATGATTTTGCCTTATGCAGCTACTGCTAGCGTCATGCTTTGAACTAGGTTAAGCTCATTTGCGCTAAAGGATGGGTTTATTGAAGGACTT
The DNA here is from genome assembly GCF_027579695.1 of Neoarius graeffei. NCBI lineage: Eukaryota > Metazoa > Chordata > Actinopteri > Siluriformes > Ariidae > Neoarius > Neoarius graeffei. The sequence continues at coordinate 15,904,375 of NC_083582.1, forward strand.
TGATGTAGCTAGTTTCTTTTTAAAAAATTGTATGCTCAAAACAGTATGCCCGTGTTCATCATGTTTAACTTTTTTCTTGATGGAGTGCGTGAAATATTGTTGCAAGTGGTATTTCTATGCAGTCATGTCAAAAAGGCAGTTGAATGCACGGTCTTATTCAAGGAGAAGGAAGACTTGCATGATGCTTGAACATAGATCGGTAAAATAGACCCTAGTAGGACTTGGTTTCGTGTATTTCGGTCTGTAGAGTTATGAGTTTGGCCGCTGTCCATGGTGTTTACGTTTCATGTGGCCGCCGAGCCAAGTACCTTCATCATCATCATGTTCCCCTGTCAAAAGTTAAACTCTCTAGGGGTGCTTCTGCTGTAGCAGTTGCAGCAGTTGCTCAAAGTTTGATTTGTCCATCATCATACGTCTTATCTGTTGGGTGTCTATGCCCAGCAGATTTTCCCATTTCGTCCATTTGTAACCATTTTTGTCAAACAGGAGCTGCTTTTGCACTTGGTTATTGCCCATCTGGCAAACGTGAGCAATATATTTTAGTTGTTGTACGTAGCAGGATAGTTTTATATCCTGGGTTCCTGTCAGTTTCCGGAGGTCAGCATTGGACATCTTGTAGCTCCAGTCTATATCTTCATTTGTAGTGTTCTTTTGGTCAGGGGCATTCTTTCGTTTATATCCACCTTTAATCATTTTCCTAAGAAGCCGTGCCACACTACCTCAATTTTGTGAATTTCACTGGATGATAGTTGCCATGCCTGTGTGCTGTACAGGAGACGAGATCGAACGCATGCCACTAGGAACTTTATACGAGTTTTTAGTAGTATTCGGTGGTCGGTTAGAACGTGTTTCAGTTCATTCCATTTCATGAATGCAGCACTTATCCTAGCATGCAGGAAGTGTGAGGATTCATCACAGTTGCTGACATTATAACCAAGATATTTAAAGGTGCGGACGTTTTTAATATTAGTGCCGCCAAGGGAAATGATACTTGGTTTACATTTGATATCCTCATTGACGTTAAAAGCCATTGTTTCTGTTTTGACATATGATATTTGTAAACCAAAGCGGGTGTAGGTCTTATCATACAACTGAAGAATATTCTGAAGCTCCTCGATGGATCCAGCGAGTATGGCCTGATCATCTGCGTATAGAATCTCTGTTATGCAACCCTCTCCTGATGCTCGTGCTTTCGTACGCATTTCTCTTGTGGATACCTCATTTGGAATGCAATATCTGAACTTGAAGCCTGTATCTGGGTACAGTTTTGATATCTCATGCTGTGCAATCCTGACAACAAAGTCCATATAGATATTAAAAACTGATGGCGATTCTAGGGCATCTTGTCTTGCAGTGAATGTTTGTTTTCATGCCGCCGAGCTATTTTTATGTATTTTATTTTTTAAAAGGACTTGTCTGTAGGTGTGTGTGTTTTATGTTTACAACACATAGGTCTACATTAGCGCACGCATGCTTGTGTGGTTATCTCTGGCCATGCTATTAGCTAGCCTGTTATTAAAGATAGATATGGTTCGTATATGGGTTAATTCAACTGATGCTGACATTGTTGTCATTTCTGAAACTTGGCTATCGAAATTAGTCACTGATATTGATATTAACATTGATGGATACAATGTTTATCGTTGTGACAGACCAAAGAAAGGAGGAGGTGTTGCCATTTTTGTCAGATCTAGCTTGCGCACCAAGGTTGTTTTGTCTGAATCAATCTATAAGCACTTAGAATTCATGGCTTTAAATGTGGAAGTTGCCAACAATGTCAACATAACAGTTGTTGGCTGTTATAGGCCACCATCAGCCCCAAAGGAAGCATTGCATACTTTATCATATCTTTTATCCAGACTTAAATATAATGAACTTGTTTTAGCTGGTGATTTGAATTGGGATTGGCTAAAGCCAGTATCTGATGAATTCAAATCCTTTTGTGATTCTGTGAATCTGACCCAGCTGATTAATTCGCCTACTTGTCCAAATCTTAAATGCATGGAAAAGTCCACTTTAATTGATTTAATTCTTACAAATGTTCCTTATAAATTTTCAGCTGTCGGTGTATTTTGTAATGATCTAAGTGATCATTGTGTTGTTGCTGCCTTAAGGAACACTAAGGTTCCTAAACAAAAGTCACGAATCATTTGTAAGAGGAATCTTAAATTTTTTAATGAGCAGGGATTTTATCATGATTTGTATCACTTTGATTGGAGTAGAATTGAGCTGATTCCTGATGTGGAGACAGCCTGGAACTTTTTTAAAGATGAGTTCACACATATTATTAACACTCATGCTCCTTATAGGAGATACAGAGTAAAAGGTCGTGATAACCCCTGGTTCTCCTCTGAAGTAGCAGACTCTGTTCATGAGCATAACTCGGCCTGGGCAAAGGCTAGGGCAACGGGTTGTACCTCAGACTGGCTTGTTTTTAGACAATTAAGAAATAGATGTTCTTCTCTTATAAAGAAAGCCAAATCAGAATTTTATCTGTCTGTTACCACTGAGTTTAAATGACCCAAGGAGGTTTTGGAAAATGATAAAATCACTCTCTGTGGAAAAAAACTGCTCATGTTCTACCTACTTGTGTTATGAAAGACGCTATTGCTGTTCATGACAAGATGGAGATTTTGAATTGTTTTAATGAACATTTTATATCTTCTGGCTCCTTGTTTGATACTGTTCATTCTAAATCTGAGAGTTTCTGTGCTGAAGTTACAGTGAATACTGGGGAAGTGTTCAATTTTGTACCTTTTTCTGTGCAGGAAGTTTGTAAAGCCTTGAAGGGTGTGGATCCTAGAAAAGCACCAGGGCCTGATCTTATTGAGCCATATTTCTTGAGATTGGCATCGGATTTTATTTCGGGGCCTTTAACTTATATTTTTAATCTTTCTATAGAAACCAAGGTTGTTCCAAAATTGTGGAAGTCTGCTTTTGTCCTGCCTTTATGGAAAGGAGGTGATCCAGCCTGTTTGAATAATTATAGGCCAATATCAAATCTTTCAGTTTTGGCCAAGATACTTGAAACTCTGGTTAGTAATCAGCTAAAGGAGTTTCTTTTCAACAATGATGTTCTTTCTACTTATCAGTCAGGTTTTAGGAAGAAGCATAGCACCATCACTGCTGGCTTGAAGGTAGTAAATGACATCTTGATTGCACTTGATAGGAAACAGCACTGTGCGTCACTTTTTGTTGATTTATCTAAAGCTTTCGACACCGTTGACCACAGTGTCTTAAAGATTAGACTTCTTAATTTAGGACTTTCAGAGCAAGCAGTAGCATGGTTCTCAGATTACCTAAATGATAGATCTCAATGTATTAAATATGATGATCTTTGTTCAAAATTTGTATCTATTTATAAAGGTGTTCCACAGGGTTCTGTCTTAGGTCCGCTTTTATTTACTTTATATATAAATGACCTAGGACAAAATGTGCCAAATGCAAATTTTCATTTTTATGCTGACGACACGGTAATTTATTCTTGTGCCTCTACTGTTATTTTGGCCATTGAACACCTGCAAAATGCATTTAATGCTTTTCAGAATACTTTAATCCAGTTGAAGCTTGTTCTTAATGCTGAAAAGACAAAATGTATGATCTTCAGCAATTCAAAGACCAGACCACAAACCTCTGCTGTGGTTACTCTGGACGGAAGATGCATAGAAATGGTCAGCTCTTATAAATATTTGGGGGTTTTAATTGATGAGTCTTTCACTTTTAAGGCACATGTGCTCCAGCTAGTGAAAAAGCTGAAACTTAAACTGGGTTTTTATTTTCGCAATAAGTTATGTTTTTCTTTTGAGGTTAAGAAGAGACTTGTTGCTGCTACTTTTTTATCCGTTTTAGATTATGGAGATCTGTTGTACAGAAATACATCTGCTCAGTATCTCCATGAGATTGATTCAGTGTATCATGCTGCCTTGAGATTTATAACGAATGCAAAAGGCTTGACTCATCATTGTGACCTCTACTCTTGGGTGGGATGGCCTTCTTTGGCCACTCGCAGGCTCCATCATTGGTACGCCTTTATATACAAGGCCATTTTAGGTTTGCTTCCACCTTATTTGTGTGTTTTCATGGTGCCAAAGATTATGTGACAATATTCCTTGCGTTCCCTTGATCATTATCTGCTTTTAGTCCCAAATGTCCGTACTGAGTTTGGGAAAAAGGCCTTTGCTTATTCAGCTCCTATGGCATGGAACAACCTGCAAAATGTGTTTAAATTAGATTGTCTAGTTACTTTAAACGAATTTAAAGCTAAACTGAAGGATCTAGAGATGACTTCTTTAAGATGTCGGTGTTTTTAATGTATAATTTCGATTTTAATGTTGTAATATTGTCTCTATGTATTTATTGATGTTCTTTTATATTGTATGTCTGTAACAGTTTTCAATGTTGCCTATCTTGGCCAGGTCTCCCTTGAAAAAGAGATTTTTAATCTCAATGGGACTTCCTGGTTAAATAAAGGTTAAATAAAATAAAATAAAATGCCCCTGCGTGAAAGTTACACAGCATCACTGTCCTGTCCGTGGTAATAATCAGAACTGGCTCTGTAATGATAATGCGCGCGTTCTTCTCTCCCTCTGTGGTCGGATGTGTTGAGCGATGTGAGCGTGGGCCTTGCGCAGCTACGCTGAGCCAAACATAACCTATCATAGGCTTCTAGGCTAATTACACGCTTACACTGTAAATGCTTGACACGTATTGCAAATAAAATAAGAGTGTTTTCCTGGACAACGGTAAGGGTAGGGTTGACAGGTAGCCTATGAGGGGCCTAGCCCCTGGGCCACGGGTGTTGATAAAGCACCCCTGCGGACATGGAGGAGACCGAGGAACCTGTGGTGGACGAACCTGCAGAAAGCGCAATTTCTTCCAGTAATGAAGTGCACCGCTGGCCCTACATACGTGATCACTTCAGCTTCGTAGAGAAAAGGGGTGACAGTTTCATTATGCAATGCAGGTTATGTGTGCCCAAGAAGACAACCATTGCGGCATACAAAAATTCGACGTCTAATCTGCGCAAGCATGTTGAGGTAAGTATTGTCATTGGCATCATAATCATGGGCGCAGATAGAGGGTGGGACGGGTGGGATTCGTCCCACCCAGATTTAAATTCACCTCGTTCGGTCCCCCCCACTTATAGGGAGGAAAAAACGTCTATGCTGTCTTTCTTTGCATAAGGCAAACCTCACGGAAAAAAGACTAATTACCATTCAGTTTATTGAGGTGCACAGCAGTGTATACATAGTTGCAACAACTCACATAAAACAAAACAAAGACTGATATTCGGTTGGTTGAGCTGCGCAGACTGCACAGGTTGTGAGCTCGAGCTTGGTTGCTATGGTTACCCACAACAAGTTTGACAGGCATATCGGGATTGGGGTTGGTTTGCTGGCAGCTTTGTCCCCCCCAGTTTTTTGTCCCCTCCAGTTCAAAAAACGTATCTGCGCCCCTGATCATAATGTTTCCTTTCCATAGTAAAACCGACAATAGGCTGGTTATATTCCAAAAATAGTGGATGGCATTGCTAATGTTGAAGTAGCAACCTGTTGGTACTGTAACATAATGGTAACTAGTCTGTTATTCGGTTGGCTAATCATGCAAGCAAGTTAGCTCGCCAACCTGACGTGATCAGTTCTCCTACCATTCTACATCCAACAGGCCAGAAAGGAATACTCATCTCATCTCATTATCTCTAGCCGCTTTATCCTTCTACAGGGTCGCAGGCAAGCTGGAGCCTATCCCAGCTGACTACGGGCGAAAGGTGGGGTACACCCTGGACAAGTCGCCAGGTCATCACAGGGCTGACACATAGACACAGACAACCATTCACACTCACATTCACACCTACGGTCAATTTAGAGTCACCAGTTAACCTAACCTGCATGTCTTTGGACTGTGGGGGAAACCGGAGCACCCGGAGGAAACCCACGCGGACACGGGGAGAACATGCAAACTCCACACAGAAAGGCCCTCGCCGGCCCCGGGGCTCGAACCCAGGACCTTCTTGCTGTGAGGCGACAGCGCTAACCACTACACCACCGTGCCGCCCAGAAAGGAATACTAAGCAAAACAAATAATGTTTGAATTGAATTGTTCAATAACACACAGTGCACACAGGCAAGCTACGAGATTTCGGTGCAACATTTCACTTTCATATTTCGTGTACAATGCTTTGTGTGTGGTCAGCGCGATGTAAACGACATGACTGTGTGTATTGACCTTTTTTGTTTGTCTCAGTTTTTTTTTTTTTTTTTAAAGATATTTTTTGGGGCTTTTTGCACCTTTATTGGATAGGACAGTGTAGAGACAGGAAATGAGCAGGAGAGAGAGAGACGGGAAGGGATCGGGAAATGACCTCGGGCCGGAATCGAACCCGGGTCGCCCGCATTCATGGTATGGCGCCTTAACCACCTGAGCCACGACGCCCCCTGTTTGTCTCAGTTTTAATGCAGCATTATCCTAAGCATTCAATTTGATACACTTCCTTTAAATAAAACATCTGGGTTGAGATGTACATATATCCTTGTTTCCTCTTCTTTTTCATTTTTGCACAACACAATGGAGGCAGAAAACACCCATTGTTAAAAGTAACGTTTTACTTTTACTCAAAGTACATTTTAAATGATCTACTTCTTACTTTTACTTGAGTAGATTTTTTGTCTGGTAACTTTACTTGTACTTAAGTAAAATTTCATCAGAGTAACAGTACTTGTACTTGAGTATAATATTTTAGTACTCTTTCCACCTCTGGTAAATAAAATGTTCATTTCTCATACTTGGTTGAAAACCCTTTGGCAATGACTGCCTGAAGTCTTGAACTCATGGACATCACCAGATGCTGTGTTTCCTCCTTTTTAATGCTCTGCCAGGCCTTTACTGCACCGGTTTTCAGTTGCTGTTTGTTTGTGGGCCTTTCTGTCTGAAGTTTAGTCTTTAACAAGTGAAATGCATGCTCAATTGGGTTGAGATCAGGTGACTGACTTGGCCATTGAAGAATATTCCACTTCTTTGCTTTAACAAACTCCTGGGTTGCTTTGGCTTTATGTTTTGGGTCATTGTCCATCTGTATTATGAAATGGCGACCAATCAGTTTGGCTGCATTTGAGCACACAGTATGTCTCTGAATACCTCAGAATTCATCCGGCTGCTTCTGTTCTGTGTCACATCATCAATAAACACTAGTGACCCAATGCCACTGGCAGCTATGCGTGCCCAAGCCATCACACTGCCTCCGCCGTGTTTTACAGATGATGTGGTATGCTTTGGATCATGAGCTGTACCACGCCTTCGCCATACTTTTTTCTTTCCATCATTCTGGTAGAGGTTGATCTTGGTTTCATCTGTCCAAAGAATGTTCTTCCAGAACTGTGCTGGCTTTTTTAGATGTTTTTCGCAAAGTTCAATCTAGCTTTTTATTCTTGAGGCTTATGAGTGGCTTGCACCGTGCAGTGAACCCTCTGTATTTACTTTCATGCAGTCTTCTCTTTATGGTAGATTTGGATATTGATACACCTACCTCCTGGAGAGTGTTGTTCACTTGGTTGGCTGTTGTGAAGGGGTTTCTCTTCACCATGGAAATTATTCTGCGATCATCCACTACTGTTTTCTTCTGTGAGTGTCCAGGTCTTTTTGCATTGATGAGTTCACCATTTCTTTCTTTCTTTCTTTCTTTCTTTCTTTCTTTCTTTCTTTCTTTCTTTCTTTCTTTCTTTCTTTCTTTCTTTCTTTCTTTCTTTCTTTCTTTCTTTCTTTCTTTCTTTCTTTCTTTCTTTCTTTCTTTCTTTCTTTCTTTCTTTCTTTCTTTCTTTCTTTCTTTCTTTCTTTCTTTCTTTCTTTCTTTCTTTCTTTCTTTCTTTCTTTCTTTCTTTCTTTCTTTCTTTCTTTCTTTCTCAGGATGTACCAAACTGTAGAGTTTGCCACTCCTAATATTGTAGCAATTTCTCAGATGGGTTTTTTTCTGTTTTCACAGCTTAAGGATGGCTTATTTCACCTGCATGGAGAGCTCCTTTGACCGCATGTTTTCTTCACAACAAAATCTTCCAAATGCAAGCACCACACCTCAAATCAACTTCAGGCCTTTTATCTGCTTAAATGAGAATGACATAATGAAGGGATTGCCCACACCTGCCCATGAAATAGCCTTTGAGTCAATTGTCCAATTACTTTTGGTCCCTTTAAAAACAGGGTGGCACATGTTAAGGAGCTGAAACTCCTAAACCCTTCATCCAGTTTTAATGTGGATACCCTCAAATGAAAGCTGAAAGTCTGGACTTTATGTCCATGTCCATTATATAACTATAACTTGAATATGTTTCAGTAAACAGGTAAAAAAACAAAATTTGTGTCTGTCCAAATTATGGACCTAACTGTATATAAGGATACATATCACCATGTAGGACATTTTTCTTTAAAATTCAAAGAATAAATAAAATAAATAAGAAATAAATAAACAAGCCTAATTTTGTGAATTAATTAACACTGCAAAAAGAGCAGAAAGTTACACTTCCACATCTACTGATATAAATGTAAAAATACTCTTGCCTCGCCCAACCCTTTGCATGTTTAACATTTTGGATTTAGCCTGCTGATTTGGACTATTTGCACTCATCTCATCTCATTATCTCCAGCTGCTTCTACAGGGTCGCAGGCAAGCTGGAGCCTATCCCAGCTGACTACGGGCAAAAGGCGGGGTACACCCTGGACAAGTCGCCAGGTCATCACAGGGCTGACATATAGACACAGACAACCATTCACACTCACATTTACACCTACGGTCAATTTAGAGTCACCAGTTAACCTAACCTGCATGTCTTTGGACTGTGGGGGAAACTGGAGCACCCAGAGGAAACCCACGCGGACAAGGGGAGAACATGCAAACTCCGCACAGAAAGGCCCTCGCCGGTCACGGGGCTCGAACCCGGACCTTCTTGCTGTGAGGTGACAGCGCTATCCACTACACCACTGTGCCGCCCTGACTATTTGCACTTTGTAAATAAATATATACTTCTGCACTTACATCTGCACTGACAGAATACTTCGCCTAACTATGGATGTAGCAGAGTTATACCAGTATGCGATTCCATGCCACTTCCAGGTTTCTCTGTCTCAGCCCCTCACCTCATATTTTCGGCTGAGTTCTGACTGGAGTCCCCCGACACCCTACTATGGAATATATTATCCTAGGGGATTCAGTTTTCAGTGTGACTTGTTCTATGAGGATCTCCAAGAGCCCAAGCCACCAGAACCCATCTGGGTAAGCTTTATCCTCATGTTTATTGCTGGATGAGTATGCAGATGGGTGGATTATCTAATAATGGTCAAGCCCCCATGCCTTTGGCGCTCACAGGCTTTCTTAGCCATGCTCCAGGTTATTTATAAATCTTTGGAAGGGGAGGACTGCCATGAATTTTTTTTGGGAGGGGGCTATCATGCCTAGGGCTGATGCAGCAGCAGAGGAGACTGTTGCTCTAAAGCACCTCCTAAAGGCCATCAGTCCAGAACCAGTTCCACAGCCTGCATCAGAGGCGGCGCCTGAACCCAAGACAGAGCCAACATCCGCTCCAGTGGCCTTTGTAGAGACAGCAGAGGAGGCTGTCATTCCAGAACTGGTTTCTCAGCCAGAGCCAGCATCTGAAATCAATGCCTGAACTAGAGCCAGCACCAGCATCTGTTCAAGTGCCAGAGCTTGTGCCAGCATCTGTGCCAGTGTCAGAGCCAGCTCCAGAACCAGTACCAGCACCAGAGTCGGAGTCAGTGCCAGTGTCTGCTTCAGAACCAGTGCCAGTGTCTGTTCCAGTGCCAGAGCCAGCACCAGTGTCTGTTCCAGTGCCAGAGCCAATGCCAGTGTCTTTTCCAGAGCCAACGCCAGTGTCAGAGCCTGCATCAGTGTCTACTCCAGAGCCAGTGCCTGTGTCAGCTAAAGCATCAGAGCCAATGCCAGAGTCGGAGCCTGCGCCAGCTCCAGTGCCTATGCCAGAGTCAAGGCCAGTGCCAGAACCTGAGCCTGTTCCAGAACCTGTGTTAGAGGATGACAGAGAGACCTCTGCCTTAGCTGGCCATGAAGACGTCATCATCCCACTGCTGCCTGGCCATGAAGATGTAGTTGTTCCTCCACTGCCCGGCTATGAAGGCGGCATTGTCCCACCGCTACCCGGCCATGAAGTCATTGTCCTGCCACCACCCAGCCATGAAGACATCATCGTCATCCCGTCGGCAGGTCCTAACCAGGACCAAAGCAATGCACTGACAGAGCTCGAGCCCATACCTGAATCCAGTTCCGAGTCCAAGTCAAGTCCACAGTCCAAGTCCAGAGCTTGAGTCCTCTACTGAGCCCAAATACAGCCTGGAGCCTGAGTCGAAGCTCACTTCCTGCCTTGAGCCCAAGCCAGTTCCAGAACTCAAGCCTGAGTCATCTCCTGAGCTTGAGCCAGAGTCCAGTCCAGAGCTCAAGTCCTGAGCTAGAGCACACTACCACCCCTGAGTTAAAACCAGATCCAGAGCTCAAGACTGAGTCATCTCCTGAGCTGGAGTCAGAGTCCAGCCTAAAGCTCAAGTCATCTCCAGAGCTCGAATTCAGCCCGGAGCTTGAGTCCACTGTAAGTCCTGGATCTGAGCCAAGTCTGGGGTCCGAGCCAAGTCTGGGGTCCAAGCCAAGTCCAGAGTCTGAGCATGCTTCCTGCACAGAGCCCAAGTCATTTCCAGAGCCCATGTCCAAAACAGAGTTTGAGTCATCTCCACAGCTCGAGCCCAAGTCCAGTACAGAGTTCAAGCCTGAGTCCAGTCCTGAACCCGAGTCCTCTCCAGAGCTCAAGCCCAAGCCATCTCCAGAGCCTGAAACCAGTGAAAGTCAGGAGTCCAAGTTTTGTCCTGAGCCTGAACCTGAGCCCCCACCAGAGCCAAGTTGGATGGATTATTGCTCCCGGAGGAAGCTCTTGGAGGGGGTTCTGTCAGTCTTGTGTGCTGTGGCACATGCATCTGAGGGCGCACCCTGGGTGGCACATGTGCCATTAATGATGCACACCTGAACTTAATTAAGGAGCTATATGTGCACCTATTTAAGGACTGTGCTGATACTTGATCAGTGCAAAGTATTATGCTATGTCAGTATGCATTACTGAGCCTTGTTCCCCATTTCTGATTTCTTGTTTCTTGATTCCTGTGCCTGTTTCTTGTTCTTGCTTTGCCTCTGATATCATTTTTGCGCCTCGCCTGACCCTTTGCATGTTTAACGTTTTGGATTTAGCCTGCCAATTTGGACTGTTTGCACTTTGTAAATAAATATATACTTCTGCACTTACATCTGCCTACCTTGTACCTGACACCCTGCAGTTGTGGTCTTGAAATAAAGATAGATAAAACTTTATTGATCCCTTGAGAGGGTTCCCTCAGGGAAATTAAAATTCCAGCAGCATCATTACAGAATAAACAGAGAATAGAAAATAGAGAAAACTTCTAGATAAATTAAGCATTAACATATACAAATATAAAAAATAAAATATGAAAAAAAAATCTAGCAGGAGAGGTATCGCACATTATATTGCACATTTATATTGCACATTGTCCAGTATTGCTTTTTATCAGGCTAGGCTACTGCTCCTTCCCATCCTCTGTCCTCCTGTTAACCCTCTTCCCCCGAGAGAGGAATTGTACAGTCTGATGGCATGAGGGACAAAGGAGTTTTTAAGTCTGTTAGTCCTGCACTTGGGAAGGAGCATTCTGTCACTGAACAGACTCCTCTGGTTGCTGTTGACGGTGTGCAGAGGGTGACTAGAATCATCCATGATGTTCAGTAGTTTGTCCATAGTCCTCTTCTCTGCCACCATCACCATAGAGTCCAGCTTCACACCGACCACAGAGCCGGCCCGCCTGATCAGTTTGTCCAGCCTGGATGTGTCCTTCTTAGATGTGCTGCCCCCCCCCCAGCACTCCATGGTGTAAAACAGGACACTGGCGACCACAGACTGATGGAACATCCACAGGAGTTTCCTGCAGATGTTAAAGGACCGCAGCCTCCTCAGGAAGTACAGCCTGCTCTGTATCTTCCTGTACAGGTGGTTGGTGTTGCAAGTCCAGTCCAGCTTGCTGTCCAGCCACAGTCCGAGCTACTTGTAGGAATCCACAGCCTCTACCTTGACTCCTTCGATCAGAACTGATCGTGACCTTGGTCTGGACCTCCCAAAGTCAATGACCAGCTCCTTGGTCTTTGAGGTGTTGAGCTGCAGATGATTCCTATTGCACCAAATGGCAAAGTCCCTCACCAGGCTCCTGTACTCCTCCTATCTGTCATCCCTGATACACCCCACTATGGCTGTGTCATCAGCAAACTTCTGAATGTGACACATCTCTGAGTTGTAGCAGAAGTCCGCAGTGTACAGGGTGAAGAGAAGAGGGGCTAGCACCGTGCCCTGGGGTGCCCCGGTGCTGCTAATTACAGTGTCAGACGTGATGTCCTTCAGCCTGACATACTGCGGCCTGTCAGTAAGGTAGCTGGAGATCCAGGTGACCAGGCAAGGGTCCACTCGCATCCTGTTCAGTTTGTCCTGAAGCATAAGGGGCTGGATGGTATTGAAGGCACTCGAGAAGTCCAAAAAGAGGATCCTCACTGTGCCATTTCCCTTATCCAGATGCAAGTGTAGCAGGTAAAGGATAGCGTCTTCCACACCAACACCTGCCCGGTATGCAAACTGCAGACAGTCCTGGGCATGTTGCACCTAGGATCTGAGGAGGCTGAGGAAGAGCCGCTCCAACGTCTTCATCAGATGTGATAAAATAAAATCCTGAGTTTCTATTTCCTAGACCGAGACAAGACCAAGTAAAAATGTGGTTGATTCCAAGACAAGCTCAAGACCTTCAAAAAGTGGTTTTGAGACCAGTCTCAAGTACTACAACACTTATGGGAGAAATGCAGTCAATACTTCTCTGTCTATGAAATTTGCTAATTTATCTTCAATTGCAGATCATCATACTATACAATGTACATGCACTGCTGCTAGTGTTGCCACCTGTCCTGGTTTTTCCTGATTGTCCCGGATTTTCATGGTCTGTCCCGGAAAAAAAAAATAAAAATCCGGGACACTGAATGTCCCGTTTTTTTGTACATGATGGGCAAAATGTGTATTCAACTTGCGAGCCAGCTGAGAACCAGTTTACTTTTCCATAGCTCGCCGTGATAAGCGGAGCCACGTCATTACGTTGCTGAATACGTCATTACGTCGCTGAATACGTCATTACGTCGCTGTATACGTCACTTATGTCGCTGTATACATCAGTTACGGCGTCACGTTTGCATAAACCTTGGCGGGAATATCAAAGCAAAATCAACACGGAAGAAGCAGCAACAACAACAACAATAATAATGGATGACTTCGCATTTGTATAGCTGCTGCTTCTCGTCGCTTAAAAATGGCGATCTTTCGCGGTCTTGTTATTGTTGTTGGTCTTAACAACTCCGCCCCCTGCTGACGTAAGCGGTTCTTTCCTCTGGCCCAGCAGAGAGTTGGTGCTAGCCTGGAACCGGTTTTTCTGGCCCAGAGCCAGTTCTTTGTCAGTGGAAACAGAAAACCCGGTTCCAAACTAAGCACTGGCCCTGAACCAGCCCTGGAACTGCTTTGGTGGAAAAGGGGCAATGGAGGATGCTTGGACTGATAAAAGAAAAAGACTCTCTGTTGCAATGGTGAAGGCTGAGCTTCAAGTCAGGCTAAACTTTCAGTTGTCCTGTACTGAGTTCAAGACATTCATTGAAAATCAGCCAGGACTCATAGCAGCAACAAAGAAAAACACCAAATATAAATGGAAGATTAGGTAAGATTTTGGTGAATTAAATGAAATAGTGTAGTGTAGTACATACTCCTGTATGTGCCCAGTTATATCAGTTACATGTCCTATGTATTTGTTTAGCCAAGAGCAGCAGAGGCACAGGCAAGCACAAGCAAAGCACACACCACACTCTAAGCAATCAGTTAAGCTGTTTGACACTACACTTTACATTGTTACATTCAGGTATTCTTAGATACAATGAAAAATTAGATTATTTTTATTCCACATAAGCAAACAAACAGAACTTAATTATGTATCCCCCTTTTACCTGTGCCCACTACTGCCCCCAGGTGTCCACAACCAAAAACTGTTGGAAATAAACCAAAATAATGAAGACCTGCTATATTATGTAAAGCAATTAACTAAACAAATAACTAGCAAAAACGTCATTTTTACTAATTAGAGCAATACAATTTCAGCGTAGAAGGGCGATTTTTGTCTTGGGTTAGATGTGTGAAGGGTGCCGTTGCTTACAAGCAAAAAGGTCGATTGGATGGTCGAAATGTCCAGGATTTTTGTCAGACACAGGTGGCAACCCTAACTGCTGCACTGTAGAAGATGAGCTTAATATTTGTTGTGCTTAAAAGATGAAAAACAACCGCAATGGTGGTTCAAACCCTACATGAAGTGGCAATTTTGGATGCAACCTGGCCAAGCAAGCAGTCTGATGGGACTGCTTCATAATCAATGTAGGAGTGGTGAGAAAAAAAAGAAAACCTGTGGAAGAGATGACACCAGGATGCATTATGTGAAGAAGGCAAGCCAGCAGAGGCAGTGTCATGCTCTGGGAAATATTCTGCTGGGAAACATTCAGTCCTGCCATTCATGTGGATGTTACTTTGACATGTTCCACTGACCTAAACACCATTACTGACCTAAATGCCATTACACCCCTTCATGGCAACGGTATTCCCTAATAGCAGTAGCTTCTTTCAGCAAGTTAATGTGCCCTGCCATTGTTCAGGAATGGTTTGAGGAACATGACAAAGAGCTCAAGATGTTCACTTGACCTTCAAGTTTCTCAGATCTCAATCTGACTCAGCATCTGTGGGATATACTGGACAAACAAGTCTGAGCCATGGAGACCCCACCTCACAACTTACAGGACTTAAAGGATCTGCTGCTAACATCTTTGTGCCAAATACTAGGGATGTCGTACTCAAGACCAGCCTCAAGACCACTTTTGGATGGTCTCAATCTCACCTCAGAATCAACTACGTTTTCACTAAGTCTTGTCTCTGTCTCAGACACTGAGGTCTTGGAATTTTATTTCAAGACTGGTCAAGACAACAAGTGTAGAGTAGTTCTGGCAGGCCACAAAGTCAAGCTCAGCCATCCATCCCAGCTACATCAGCTAACTGCAGCTGATCTCAAGCTAGCCCAAATCAGCTGTCAGCTCAGCTGATTCCCTTCTATGCATTCTTTCAGTAAATCTCTCATAGAGCACCTTATTTAAGCTGCTTTAACCTGCCTACCTTTGCTGCTTCCTCTGCAAGCCATTTTGCAAGTGAGTACCATTTCCATTCGGCGGAGCTCTTGTTCAGCGAGTAGAAATCCTCTGCTCCCAAGATTAGTGAATGGCCTGCGCCCAGGCTCTGGGAAATTGTTATAAATAGCATTGCGGCTCCAGTTGAAGCTTCCCTT
The DNA here is from genome assembly GCF_027579695.1 of Neoarius graeffei. Classification (NCBI taxonomy): domain Eukaryota; kingdom Metazoa; phylum Chordata; class Actinopteri; order Siluriformes; family Ariidae; genus Neoarius; species Neoarius graeffei. The sequence goes on from NC_083582.1 coordinate 15,919,840, forward strand.
GAGGAAGCTCTGGCCACTCCGCTACCCAAAAAGGGCACGAGTCTAAGCCCCAGCAGTCACACCTGCAGACCCAAATAACTTCTTGTCAGCCTTGTCCAACATCACTTGCCACCATGAACTCCAGAATCCAAGCCCTGGAGTCTGATCAGCTCTCTCTACAAGTTCATGTTTCCCAGTAACAGCAGGTTTGTTTACATCCTCCATACATGCTCCCAAATTAGCCATGGGGACAGCTCCTGTGTCGCAGAACGATGACATCACCACCCAAATACTCAATTTGATAACTTGTGTTAACCCTATAAGACAGCTCCCTATAAATATTTTGAGGGGAGAAAAAAAGAGCCTAATTTATTTGTTCTTCATAATGACAAAGCTCAAAGCATCAATAAACAGTTGATAACTTCAACAAAACAGACCTCATGTTAAAACTATAATGCTTTCCCTGGTTACATGGTTATACTTGTGATGATATTATATTATAATAATTTGCTCACTATTATATGAGCAAATTATTTATAATCATGCTATCTCACCACCCAAATGAGGATGGGTTCCTTTGAGTCTGGTTCCTCTCAAGGTTTCTTCCTCATGTCATCTGAGGGAGTTTTTCCTTGCCACCATTGCCACAGGCTTGCTCATCAGGGATAAATTAGGGATAAAATTAGCTCATGTTTAAAGTCTTTAATTTTCTGTAAAGCTGCTTTGTGACAATGTCTGTTGTTAAAAATGCTATACAAATAAACTGATTTGACTATAGAATTTCTAGGCATCACTTTAGACAGCAACTGGATGCAAGCTTTACTGCCTCAAAAAAATCAAATAATTTCAGAGATGTCATGAGAAGTGCAGGAGGCAGTAGGAATTTCAAAAGGGAATTGTTTCTTGTAACAATTCCTGATGTGGGTGGAGCACAGAAGCATGGCAGGCGAGAGTTGATGATTACACAAACCACTTTATTTAGCTTTTCAGCTTGCTTGCTTACTCACTCACTCACTCACACATGTGTTGTGGTCAGGGAGAGTGCTCCTTTTCTCTGCTCTCTCTCTCTCTCCTTTTATGCTCCCACCCTGTAACACACACACACACACACACACACACACACACACACACACACACACACACACACACATTAATTGACAGAAGGTGGAATGACTTAGCCACTTACCTTCCCCAACCCCGCCCTCCATTCACAGGCTGCTGCTTGGCCACGCCCCCACTGCCACATACCCCCACTGCCTGACTCAGGCCGGGGAGCAGTCCGGCCTAAAGCTGACTCCCCCCCCGATGGGAACGGAAGTCCCCTACCACCATCTGTGCCCCCGGTCTGTGGATCACCTCGAACTTAAATGGCTGGAGGGCGAGATACCAATGGGTGATCTGTGCATTGACATACTTCATGCGGTGGAGCCACTGGAGGGGCGCATGGTCCAAACAGAGAGTGAAAGGGCGCCCCAGCAGGTAGTATCAGAGGGCGAGGACCATCCACTTGATGGCGAGGCACTCCTTCTCGATTGTGCTGTACTTGCTTTCGCGCATCGACAGTTTCCGGCTGATGTAAAGCATGGGGCGCTCCTCACCTTCCACCTCCTGCGACAAAATGGCCCCCAGCCCTCTGTCCGATGCATCAGTCTGCAAAGGGGAGAGAGAAGTCAGGGGAGTGTAAAAATGGCCCCCCACACAGTGCAGCTTTTACCTCAGATAAGGCCTGTTGGCACTGCTCTGTCCACTGGACCGGATCTGGAGCCCCCTTTTTAATGAGATCAGTTAGTGGGCTGGTGACATCCGAATAATTAGGTAGAAACCTACAATAATAGCCAGCCAGCCCCAAGAACCACCTCACCTCCTTTTTGGTCTTGGGCCTCGGGCAGGCCGCAATTGCTGCAGTCTTGTTAATTTGGGGACACACCTGCCCATGACCCAAGTGGAACCCCAGATACCGTACTTCCACCCACCCAATCGCACACCTTTTTGGGTTAGCTGTGAGGCCCACTCGCCTCAGCAACTTTAGAACAGCCCTCAGGTGTTCCAAGTGCCGCGGCCAATCATGACTGTAGATTATTATGTCATCTAGATAGGCGGCCGTGTAGGCACTTTGTCTCCTGGTGTGAACTCTCTAAGGCACACGCCCCTGTCATACAGCCTGCTTTGATGTTTTTGTGCCTGCCGCAAATTTTCCTGGGTTAGGTGCATGAGGGTGTGGAGTTTTGCATGCAGGTCAAGAAAATACTGGATTTCATTTTTACTAGGTGAAGGTCCCTCCTCCCAATTTTCCTGTAGCACATCCAGAATGCCACGCAGCTTGTGCCCATATAATAATTCAAAGGGAGAAAACCATGTGGAGGCTTGCGGGACCTCTCGTACTGTGAATAACGGGCTCGAGCCACTTATCCCAATTACATGCATCTTCACTTATGAATTTCCAGATTATGTTTTTGAGTGTTTGGTTAAATCGCTCTACTAAGCCATCCATTTGTGGGTGATAGACACTGGTGCAGATAGACTTAATCCCCAATAACCCATACAGCCCGCACAGTGTGCGTGACATAAACAAAGTGCCTTGGTCTGTCAGGATTTCTTTCAGAATCCCAATCTGGGAGATAAAGTGGAAAAGCGCTTCCGCAATACTGCATGTTGACATATTGTGGAGAGGCACTGCTTCCAGATATCATGTTGCATAGTCCACTAGAGCTAAAATAAAGAGATATCCCTGTGCTGACCGATCTAATGGCCCGACGAGATCCATCCCAATTTGCTCAAATGGGGTCTCGATTAGAGGAAGAGGGCGCAAAGGCGCTTTTGGAGTCGCCATGGGATTTACTAATTGCATTCACTGCATGCCGCACACCACCGATGGACATCCCCGCGAATCCCTGGCCAATAGAACTGGGCCATTATTCAGGCTAGTGTTTTATCTTGCCCCAAGTGTCCAGACATGGGATTAAAGTGAGCCGCATGGAATACAAGTTCCCTACAGCTCTTTGGGATTAACAACTGGGTTATTCGTTCCTTAGTTTGAGTGTCCTGCATCACTCAGTACAATTTATCTTTAATAATAGCAAAATAGGGGAAGGTCGGTGCCGCACTTGGCTGAAGAGTTTGACCATCGATTACTCTCACTTGGTCAAACGCATGCCACAGAGTCTCATCTCATGACTGCTCTAATGGGAAATCCCCAAGGGAATCTCTGAGAGAGGGAGGAGGAGCGGGCTGCTCCTCACTCTGACGCGGTGTTGACGTAGATGGCTCTGTGACAGCTTCTCCTGTCAATGCCACACTGGGATCTTCCCATGATCTACTAGTGCAGGACCCACTACATATTAAATATTCCATTAGTTTTTTAAACCCCAGGCAATCAGTACCCAAAATCAACGAGTGGGTGAGACGAGGACTAACCGCCACCTTTATTCTATGCATTTGGCCCCGGAATAGAATATGGACAGACACTAGAGAGTAATGGTGAACATCCCTGTACACACACAACACTTTCATCGCTTGTGCTCCCCCAATGCCTCACCTTGCACCAGGCGTTGGTGAATTGAGGTCTGATTACAACCGGAATCCACCAAAGCGTGATATGTATCCCCTTGAATACTCACCAGTATGTGATACATTCTGGCCCAATCGGGGGTGGTTTCTGGCACATCGGGGATCCGGATTACAGCACCCACCTCCATTGCGGAGCTCTGACTATGGAGATGCTCCTATTCCCCGCCGCGCCAGCACACCGGCCCAGGCTTTCCCTCTGCACTGGTGTTATGGGTGTCACTCACCTGAGTGGGAGACAACACAGACACAGAAGAGGGAGATGGGAGGACACCACGGGTTCGATGGGCCAGCTGGGGAGGAGCCAGCTGCTGCCTCCGTGGCAGGGGAACAGGGTGGATGGGGGACAAGAGATGGGGGAAGAGAGAGAGAGAGAAGAGAAGCAAGGGGAGACACCTCATCTGCCTGTCATAGGAGCCGCCTCCAGGTGGTCCTCCATCAGCTTGATGGCTCGTTCCAGCGGTGCCGGGCGGTGACACTGGACCCATTCCACCGTTCCTTCCAGAAGTCGAGAGCTAAACTGTTCCAGTGCCACTAGATCGATGATCTCATTGGCATCACTATCTTCCACCCTCAGCCACCACTTGCAGGCGTCCTGGAGTTGCTGGCTGAATGCAAACGGCCGGCCGACCTCCTCCAGTGCCAGCATCCAGAAGTGCTGGTGATGTTGCTCCGGGGAGCGGCTGAGCCGCTACAAGATGGCCTTCCTCAGGTCAGCATAGACCAGTCAGCTGTCAGCAGGGAGCTGTTGCACTGCAAGCTGCACCTCACCAGTCAGGAGCGGGAGGAGGTGTGCCACGTGCTGCTCCAGCGGCCACCCCCACGCCTCGGCTGCTTGCTTGAAGAGAGCGAGGAACACTTTTGGATTGTCCTGCGGTCCTATTTTTGTGAGGGTGGCGGCATCGGTGGCCGACGGCCCTGCTGACGTGAGCAGATGCTGGAATGCCTGACAATCTTCCTGCTGGGCCAGCATCAAGGCTTTGAAGCGTTGCTCCCGTTCCTCTTGGAGGGTGATCAGCGCTTGATGCTGGTTCTGCTGGGCAGTAGTGAGGGCAAGGATGAACTCTTCGAATGGGGAGGACTCCATGGGGTGGTTCCTTTCTGTGCTCCTGGGTTTCAGCACCACTGTAACAATTCCTGATGTGGGTGGAGCACAGAAGCACAGCAGGCGAGAGTTGATGATTACACAAACCACTTTATTTAGCTTTTCAGCGTGCTTGCTTATTCACTCACTCACACATGTGTTGTGGTCAGGGAGAGAGCTCCTTTTCTCTGCTCTCTCTCTCCTTTTATGCTCCCACCCTGTAACACACACACACACACACACACACACACACACAATAATCAGCGGTGTGCTGATACATGGCCAAAAGAATTGTCATCCTTGTCAGCTGACACTTCTTTTATGCTCTAAAGGAATCTGTCCAATTGTGTAGCTCACCTTCTGTGAGGTAAACACTGGTCAATAAGCAAATCCTGTTTTTGTGAGAATGAGGCAGCAGCTGTAAACATCATTAACAAGGGCACTCCTCAGTTCCGTTATTAATAGATTCATGACGTGCCTCACATGGTCCTCTGTGTTGGATAATTTCATCATTTGAATAGCCCATATTCCAGGCTTGGACAACAGTGCCTGATTCTTGTCTCACTTTGAATTTCAGAATTTCACCAACTGTGCCCAGAAGCAGTGCCATCCAGCCTGACCTGACCCATTCATTCAAATTGCTCTAGACTAAACATTAATGTTATTGCATAGCTGTACAGGCTGTTTATAAACTTACTAGCTATATTACCCCAACAACAATCTGTGAAGCTTCAACTTGCCTCACCATATTTTATCTTGGTTTACGGTAGCAGCTATTGAATTTTTCCCGTTCCAGCCGCACACCATGCGACTGCCATGCAGTTCCCAGCTGAACGCCAGGGGGCTGCCATGGATGGCTCAGACCCCCTCCCTCTCCTATTTTAATTCTAAACACGCCCATTCATTCGATTCCACGGTGTCGCCATTAGATGGCACTTCTCTCATAAAAAAAATTACTTGAAATGTTGTGTGAAGCTGTTGTACTGCACTTTATTCTGTTTTTTTATGATCTTATGGATTAAAAACATTGAGATGATGAGCCATCTGAAAGTCTTTTTTTGGGGGGTACATCTTACCTTCTCCGAATAAGTAATGGTTACTAAGTGATATTAATTACCTTTGATTAGTAATTATCAGGTATTACCTACTAGCAAACAAGAGATAATTTTACCCAATTTCAGTGAGAAAATAGCTGTTGAATAGATACATAAATGTGAGGTAAATTTTACCCAATTTAAGTATTTCATAGCTTTTTATTTCAGTTATTTTATACTCAATATATGGAATGAAATCTACCCCAAACAAGTCAATGCAAATTGTTACCTCAGATTTATTGGGTAAATTCTATACCGTAGGTTACTTTTTTCAGTGTGCACTGTAAGAAGTGATTTTGGAGAGTGGTAAATATAATCTAAGCAAACCAGATAAAATTTACTCGATTATTGCAGTCAGCCAAGGAATATTTAGGAATTATTGCAGTCAGCCAGGGAACTCTCGGACTGCCATCTTCCTCTCTCCGGCTGTTATGGTAGTTTAGTGAGCTATGGTATACCGTAAAACAGGTTCATTATTTGAAATGTTGTGTGAAGCTGTTGTACTGCACTTTATTTTGTGTTTTTTGATCATTTGGTGCATCATTGCTGCATATAAACAAGGCGGTTCAGTTATTTGTTGTATAAATGCACCTGGACTGCAGATTTGGTCAGTCCAGAAACATTTGAAGCTGTTAGTGAGTTATAAAACAGGTTCATTACTTGAAATGTTGTGTGAAGCTGTTGTACTGCACTTTATTTTGTGTTTTTTGATCATTTGGTGCATCATTGCTGCATATAAACAAGGCGGTTCAGTTATTTGTTGTATAAATGCACCTGGACTGCAGATTTGGTCAATCCAGAAACAACTGTTAGTTAGCTGTTAGTTAGTGAGTTATAAAACAGGTTCATTACTTGAAATGTTGTGTGAAGCTGTTGTACTGCACTTTATTCTTTGTTTTTTTTGATGATTTTATGGATTAAAAACATTGAGATGATGAACCATCTGAAAGTCTTTTTTGGGGGGGTACATCTTACCTTCTCCGAATAAGTAATGGTTACTACCGTAAGTGATATTAATTACCTTTGATTAGTAATTATCAGGTATTACCTACTAGCAAACAAGAGATAATTTTACCCGATTTCAATGAGAAAGTAGCTGTTGAATAGATACATAAATGTGAGGTAAATTTTACCCAATTTAAGTATTTCATAGCTTTTTATTTCAGTTATTTTATACTCAATATATGGAATTAAATCTACCTCAAACAAGTCAATGCAAATTGTTACCTTAGATTTATTGGGTAAATTCTATACGGTAGGTTACTTTTTTCAGTGCAGGAGCAGGAGAAACTGCAGGTCTTAGTAGTCTGGTGGTTACTGCACATGTCTTGTACCGGTAACTCCTGAAACATGGTTCAATTCTTGCCTTGGGTTTTTCACCCTCACTCCTCTCTCCCTGTTTTCTGCCAACCTCTATACCAGCCAAGGCTTTGAACCAGAATTTTTTTCCTATTGGTTCATTCCGAACAGAAACGGAATTTTAACGTTTCCGGTTTTGGGTTCCACCATTAAATAGACGTTCCCGAACCGGTTAGAACAAAATTTCGTTCCCGGAACAGTTAATTACGTTCCCTGTCAGCTGTTTAACAAATAGCTATAAAATTATGTCTCTGTCTCATCCAGCTTAAGCCAAATATAGGCTAATTCTATTACAACCTTTATTAAATAAGACAAGAAATAATTCAAAACAATTATTATTTCAAATGTTGGCGATTTGGATTCTCAGTATGTCTTCCCATCTACACAAACAGAAAAAGTGCCAAAAATGAAAGATAATTTGTTTAGTGTGTTACCAAAGGCTAGTCAGGCCCTATAGAGGGCTACCGCATGATGTCACCGCACCGTGAGATTTTGTTAGGCGCCATATTGGAAGACCAAGTACACATCTATGCAAGTACATACATACATAAAACAAACTACACCTGAAATGTAGCCAGGGCCGGTTCTGCCCTAATCTGGACCCGGGTGCAACATCGCGCAACCCCCCCCCCCCCCCCCCAAAAAAAAAAAAACAGTCTAAATTAGGACAACCATCACATAACTATAACTATAAACATGTTATATCAACTATTTTAACTAAATGGGCTATAATAAATAAGCCTGCAGGCAGCCACGGCGGGCTGCCTCAGGAAAGTAACCATTCAATGACACAACTGAAAGCCTGCAGCCACGGCGGGCTGCCTTAAAAAGTAACCATTTGTCCTACCTTAAAACTTGTTTTGCATTTTCTGCCTCCTTTTTTGTATTTTCGACCCTCCGTTTATTTTCTTTCCTTTTCTGAAAACCCGATTTGTGTCCAGACATTTTGTTCTGCTACCAACGAACTAACTTGTCAGGTCTCATCTCTCGAGCCCGCGATGATTCCCGTGGGAAGAGCAACAATTGATACATTTTTACAAACAGCCAATCCCTATTGGCTGCAACGTTCAGGCTCTTCTTTGCTCAGACACTCAGTAATGCACTTACTCACTTATTATCACGTGGAGTCGTGATAGTAGTCCACCTTCCCGCTCTCTCCATTCAGTCAGCAAACGTCACACAGGAAGTGAACCCCAGCGGGTCATAGAAACTTGCGCAGGAGAAGAATGACTTTTTTATTTGTAGGCTACGGAAACTTTGAGGAACGAAATAAAAACCGGTATTAACCGGTTACCATTATTTTTAATAAGTGTTTCTGTTCCGGAACATAAAAAATAATAAAGTTTCTGGTTTCGTTTCTGTTCCATGTGAAATAGAAAAAGTTCCCGATTTTCATTTTCATTCCTGGAACCGGTTCAAAGCCCTGATACCAGCTACTGTTAAACAAAGGCAAACTCGCTCAAAAATAAATATTTGAAAAAAAGGGACTCTTGCAATCACTGTGCACTTTTTAGTGTTACGTGTAGGTCCTGCTTTCAAATAGGCTAGACAATATTAAATAGTGGCAATGTTGGGATGACTGAAAACAGACTTTTTTTTTGCTTATAAGACTTTACTAACTACTGAAATCTATTACAAGTTGAATGTAGCCACTGATTACTGTTTCATGAAGTAGGCCTTATAGGGCACGCTAAACAACATGCTTGTGATGAAAGTACCGTATAGCTTAATTGTTTGAATCAGTGTATCATTCGTTCTTTCTATTTTCAAATTAAAAAAAAAAAAATAATAATAATAATAATAATAATAATAAGTTAAATTTATATAGCGCCTTTCAAAAAACCCAAGGACACTTTACAATTATAGACAAGGAAAGAAAAATAAATAAATAATAAAAAATAAAAAGTCCACCAAGTAGGGGTCAGGATGTAATTCCCGTGGTGTAGCAGCCACAGTCCCACCAAAAGATGCACAAAAACAAGTCCCATATCTCCAGCACCGCCGCCGTGACACCGTCAGCAACATCGCTCGAACACCATGCCATGGATCCACACAGCGAGCAGAGAAGCTCCGCCATGCAGAGCGCTGGTGTGTCCCAAACCGCCTGCACAGCCGCCGCGATCAAAAATGGCAATCAAAAAGTGACTGGTTATTTTATTTGTTTTTATTTTAACACAAAAAATGAAAAAAATGACTGGTTTTTCATATTTTTTTATATGAGCCTAAAATTGAAATGAAAGTCATTTTTTGATTGCCAATTAAAACTGGAAAGAACGAATGATACACAATCTGTGTATCATTCGTTCTTTCTTTTTTTCAGTAATACGCAATGACTCGGCCAGGCCCTTTCTTTAGTGTAATAAGAGACAGTAGAGAGGTTCATGCCATTTGTCTATTTTTATTAAAATGTACCGGTACAGTGTAATCACAAAACAGTATCATATTTGAACCGACAAGAGACAGTTACCGTATCATTTCCCACTATGCCCTCCTTTGTTCCTAATAACCAGATTTATCACGTTTAATTATTAACAATTATAATAATAATAAATCAATATAAAACCCCAACATCTACAGAAGATTTTCAACAAATAGGGGGCAGGGAAGCTCGCACACTCCAGCAGCGAGTGATCTGTGATGAGATGATTTTGAGAAGCAAAAAAAAAAAAAACGGTCAACACCAGCAAATGTGGATTAAAGCAGAAAATTTTGTTAGGTAAAATCATTTTAGAAATTTTAGAAATCATTACATTCTTGTTTTTTCAATAAAAATAATATTTTTTAACTTTATAATGCTTAGTTACGTGCTGGGGCTCTGTCCGTCATTGATAGCCCAACTAATCACAGCGCTGTGGTTCTTTTCCTGATCCTTGGCATTGTTTTTTTTTCTTTCTTTGTTGATAATGTGTTATCGTATATGATAAACACGGTTCATTAAAAGGCCCAGAGATTGCCCCCTCCTCTCTGCAAAAATTTGCCGCTTTTCCACTACAAACGCGGCTGAGTTGGGCTGAGCCATGCCGTGCTGAGTTGGGCTGAGTGGGGCTGTTGGAGTTGCATTTCGACTACAACCGCGCTGAACCGTGCTGGCTGGAAGTGGGTGGACACATTGGGTGGAGTTAGCGAAAGTGGGTGGACGTCACGTGATGTTAAGCGGCGCAAACAGTGACATCAGTGATCTTTTAAGCGGTAGTCTCATGACCCGGATAGTAAACAATAAACATGGAGGACATGGAGTCATTAGTGTTGCTGGTCTTGGTTCTGTGGCTTGTTGTCACCGACAACGCCAACAGATACTGGCAAGAGCGTATAGATGAGGCGAGGCGCATAAGGCTCCAGAAATTCTCGTAATTCGTAATTCTTCTTCTTCCGGGTTTACGGTGTTTACAGATCCCAGCATGCTCGCGGGGCGTGTGTGGGCATGTGAGGACACTCCTCCTCACCAATCAGTGCACAGGGGAGTGTCTGCTCACGCCCCCAGCCTCACTCAGCTCGGTTTGGCTCGCTTCAGCCCCACTCCAAAACCGTGTGAGTTTTGGGTGCTAAGCAGGGCTGAAGCGAGCTGAGTCGTGCTGTTTTGAGATAGTCAAAACGCGAGCCCTGTCGGGCTGAAGTGAGCTGAAGCGAGCTGAAGTGAGCTGTAAAAGGCAGTGGAAAAGGGCCAATTGTGTTTTCCTCTCAAGGTGCTAACTGTCTCCATTGTATTGTGAACAGCCACTCCACCCCCCACTGAGGTTGCTATTCATGAAGGGTAATTTGGTTTTAGGTTACACCCCAATTTCAATGACAATTTACTCTGCCAAGCTCACAATGTCAGAGGACTGGAATTAGTGCCCCAAAAAACACAATTTCAGCTTGGAAAAACTACAGACGGTATAACTTCAGGAAGAAAATAAACATTTATTTCACACTAAGAAAAGCAGGCTCGCTACACATGGAGGCTATACAAAGTACAGAAATGTAGCATACAGTTGTCCCATCTAGTAGTTTCCACATTCCCATGGTGAGTCTTTCCTACGGTACATTTGCCACAGGTGTATTTGTGGCAGCATACACAAAGTTCAGTGCTTCTGTTATTATTGCAGGGTATGCACACCTGGCACTGTGTCTTTTTCTTCTGAGAAACTTTCATCTCATACTGCTGTTTGTGTTCTTCCCCTTGTGCCTTTTCCTGCAAAAGCCTGTTTTGAAGTTCCTCTGCAAGCTCCAGCATGGGCCATCTCCGTGTTCCTGCACGCACCGAGTAGTTGTGTAATTTCTGGTCCATGATATCAACGCTGTATTTGAAATGGTTGTAATCAACAACAGTGTTTTGTTTTTGTTTTGGGGTGTCCACAATTTCCACTTTCTGATGCATGGTGCTCAGAAGACAAACAGATTTTTTTGTTGTTGTTGCAAACACCATCAGCAAGGCACTTCCAGATGTGAACACCTGTGTGGAGTACAACTGGTGCCCCGAGGTTTCCTTTGCAGTTGCTGGTAGCTCCTGACGATTTTTGTTGATGGTGCCAAGCAGAGTTATTTTTTGTTGAAGAAGCCTGTTAGCCAATGACAGAGAGGTGAAGAAATTATCCATAGTTACAGTCCTTCCCTGGTTCATACGGTAAATGGTTCCATCAATTTCAAAACAACATTCTCTGATAGCCGTTCTCCCGTTGGACAAGTGGGATCTTTTCCCAAGTAAGGGATGGCATTACACATGTATTTTGTGTCCAGATCTGCTGCAATCCAAAACTTGATTCCAAACTTGTCAGGGTTGGATGCGATGTACTGCAGAAAGGGACAACAAACCTTTGAAGGCAATAACTGCTCATGCATGGTAACATGTTGCCCTGGACTGTAGGACGACACACAATTCTGAACAAACTCCTGCCAGATGTCTGAAATTGCTGCAAATTTGTCCGTTTGTATGCGCTCCTTGCGGGTGTCCTTGTTGTCGAAGCGAAGGTACCGCTTTATTTCAAGAAAGCGGTTACGGGGCATTATGGATTTGATATCGGGGTTGCCGAATCTATTGGCCCACATGAGTCGCATGGCACCAATGTAGCCCTTGGCAGCCCTTCGAAAAAGGATTGCGAGGAACGCCATCAGCTCGAAGACACTCATCTGCCAGCTGGGATTTGTTCTATGGCCCTCCTGGACTGTGCAGTCTCTGATGGCCAACAACATGCTGATATCCAACAAATACAGGAAGCTTTGAAGGCGACTCGTGATTTTGCGTGTTGCAAACTCTGTTGGCCTTCCAGATCCATTGAATGCTGTCTGTGGAGTTTCATGAGCAGAAAAGTCTCCAACTTTGTGGTGGAACCACACAGTGCCATCTTTCGCCTTCTCTGTGGATCCAGGTGTTATGCCCACATCTGCAACTTTGTTTTTTTATTACAAGGGGGGTTGATGTGCATTGTGTCTTCCTCCTCATCTGATGTGGCCTCTGTGTCTGAACTGTCCTGCTCAATCACATACTTGGGTTAGGGTTTCCAGAAAGATCCACGTCCTGGCCTAGGCCAAGGCCGTGTTGTGCACTGTCCTTCCCAAGCCCCATCCTCAATGCTCCACAAGTGCCTGGTCAGTACCCCCATGTTATATTTGGGTTATTATTCCATTATTATTTGAGGCTAGGTTTTGGGCTAGGGGCTAAGGCTAGGGGTTGGGTTAGGGGTGAGCTCAGGTTGGGGTTAGATCCAGGATTTGGGGTTAGGGTTAGAACTGATCCTTCTTGGTTGCCTTGGTTGTGACATTGTGAAGTCTGGTTAGGGTTAGAAACAAAGAGGTTATTTCTCAGATAACACAATAATTAGGCTTCTTTACACAACAATGGGAGGCAGGTAATGGTATGTTAGACTTATTCACAAATTTGGGGGGGGGATTTCATTGCAGACTAAAGTCTGCACTTTGGGCCTTCTAGTGCTAAAAATATGCTGTTAACTCAAAACACTTCTTATTCATTGCAAAACGTTTATTTCAGTGCTGTATACAGGTATTGAGCACACAATGTGACCGCTTTTATGCGGTAGCCTAATAATAATAGAACAACCCGAAAATTGCAGGGTAACCCCAGACCTGCGCAAGTGATGCGCTACTGGCAAAAGAGCCAGCGACGTATGAAAAAAACCCACACCTTGGACCAAATACATATTATTTTCGGCACGCTGCTCCACCAGTCTGTAATGGTATTTTTCATATGATTACATTGCGGTGTAAATGTGGTCTTGAGAAAAAAAAAACATGTTTGCAGACCTTTTGTTAAAATCGCTAAAAGTGATGTTGTAATATTGAAACAATGGGTCTTACAGGGTAAACTACAGTATGGCGTCTAACCTTTTGTAATGCATAACAGCTCGTTTGGCTGGAATGCGCAAGCTGCCCTACCCCCCATTCAGTGAAAAGGGACCATTCTCTTTGAACAATGCAAAAGGCATCCCCCAAAACAGAACATTCAGAATCTGTCTCCTGTAAACTGCTAAGGGCAAACACTCAGAACACACACTGAAAAAAATTATACTTTGGATAAACTGTGGAAAAACCGAATTAAATATTAATTTATGTCTATCATATATAATTTGTGCTGGATATTTTATTTGGCATTAATAAAAACATTTTAAGATGCCTAAATTTGTGGATGTGGTCTAATCTCGCGTACGTTTCCGATTCATTTCCGCATGTTTTTTCAGAGGGGACACACACACACAATGCTAATGCACTACTACCAATGTGCAATTCTAATATTTTTGCCTGTGTGTGTGTGTGTGTCTGTGTGTGTGTGTGTGTGTGTGTGTGCGCGCATAAGTGTGTGTATGTGTGTGTGTGTGTGCATAAGTGTGTGTATATATGTGTATGTGTGCGTGTGTGTAAAGTCTTATTTTTTATTTTGTTCATACACTGACTCTCTCTTTCTTCTCTCTCATGCACTCTTCTTTTTCACTTTCAAACTTCTTTCTTTCTTTCTTTCTTTCTTTCTTTCTTTCTTTCTTTTTATTTATTTTTTCTTATTCCTTTTTCTTTTCTTCATTTCCTGTGTGTGTGTGTGAGAGAGAGAGAATGAATAGCCTCAGTATAATATGACACTCTGGCCAAACGCTGTCAGGGTTTTACACACACACACAACATGCGGACAGATTGAGAGAGAGAGAGAGAGAGATACAGATAGACACAGACAGACAGAGAGATAGACAGACAGAGATACAGACAGATAGATAGAGTGGTGCTTGAAAGTTTGTGAACCCTTTAGAATTTTCTATATTTCTGCATAAATATGACCTAAAACATCATCAGATTTTCACACAAGGCCTAAAAGTAGATACAGAGAACCCAGTTAAACAAATGAGACAAAAATATTATACTTGGTCATTTATTTATTGAGGAAAATTATCCAATATTACATATCTGTGAGTGGCAAAAGTATGTGAACCTTTGCTTTCAATATCTGGTGTGACCCCCTTGTACAGCAATAATTGCAACTACACATTTCTGGTAACTGTTGATCAGTCCTGCACACCGGCTTGGAGGAAATTTAGCCCGTTCCTCTGTACAGAACAGCTTCAACTCTGGGATGTTGGTGGGTTTCCTCACATGAACTGCTCACTTCAGGTCCTTCCACAACATTTCCATTGGATTAAGGTCAGGACTTTGACTTGGCCATTCCAAAACATTACCTTTATTCTTCTTTAACCATTTTTGGTAGAATGACTTGTGTGCTTAGGGTCATTGTGTTGCTGCATGACCCACCTTTTCTTGAGATTCAGTTCATGGACAGATGTCCTGACATTTTCCTTTAGAATTTGCTGGTATAATTCAGAATTCATTGTTCCATCAATGATGGCAAGCCGCCCTGGCCCAGATGCAGCAAAACAGGTCCAAACCATGATACTCCCACCACCATGTTTCACAGATGGGATAAGGTTCTTATGCTGGAATGCAGTGTTTTCCTTTCTCCAAACATAACACTCCTCATTTAAACCAAAAAGTTCTAGTTTGGTCTCATCCATCCACAAAACATTTTTCCAATAGCCTTGTGGCTTGTCCATGTGATCTTTAGCAAACCAGATGAGCAGCAGTGTTCTTTTTGGAGAGCACTGGATTTCTCCTTGCAACCCTGCCATGCACACCATTGTTGTTCAGTGTCCTTCTGATGGTGGACTCATGAACATTAACATTAGCCAATGTGAGAGAGGCCTTCAGTTGCTTAGAAGTTACTGTGCGGTCCTTTGTGACCTTGCCAACTATTACACGCCTTGCTCTTGGAGTGATCTTTGTTGATCAACCACTCCTGGGGAGGGTAACAATGGTCTTGAATTTCCTCCATTTGTACACAATCTATCTGATTGTGGATTGGTGGAGTCCAAACTCTTTAGAGATGGTTTTGTAACCTTTTCCAGCCTGATGAGCATCAACAACGCTTTTTCTGAGGTCCTCAGAAATCTCTTTTGTTCGTGCCATGATACACTTCCACAAACATGTGTTGTGAAGATCAGACTTTGATAGAGCTCTGTTCTTTAAATAAAACAAGGATGCCCACTCACACCTGATTGTCATCCCATTGATTGAAAACACCTGACTCGAATTTCACCTTCAAATTAACTGCTAATCCTAGAGGTTCACATACTTTTGCCACTCACAGATATGTAATATTGGATCATTTTTCTCAATAAATAAATGACCAAGTATAATATTTTTGTCTCATTTGTTTAACTGGGTTCTCTTTATCTACTTTTAGGACTTGTGTGAAAATCTGATGATGTTTTAGGTCATATTTATGCAGAAATATAGAAAATTCTAAAGGGTTCACAAACTTTCAAGCGCCACTGTAGATAGATAGATAGATGTACATGTAAAGCCTCAGCTGCGCATGCCGCCTGGCAACGCGCACCCTCGCTCCGTGCGCTAGGTGAAGGATCGGTCAGTGGAGAGCTCAGCTAAGATCAGCATGTTTAATTCCCCAAGCCAATGACAAGAACTTTCGTGAGAAATAACGCGAACATCTGCATCATGCGGGATTTGCGGGCGGGAGCAGGACAAAATATGGCGGGCGGGAGTGGGACTGAAAATCATAATTCTTTGCGGGAGCGGGACTGAAAATTCTGTCCCGTGCAGACCTCTACGGAAAACCCAGGCATGCAGTGTAACCCCCGGGCTACCAAGGCGCATATAGTCCCTGCCATTTTCCCTTCACATACTGTACATAAATCACCTGTCAGATCTGTTGAATTAATTTTTAATTATATTGACATTGCGCTCTAACCGATGAGTAATTTCATTTCTATTAGGATTTCCCAGTGTGATTGGCAGCTGCAGCAGTGTTACGCTTCTTTCAGAAAACATATTCAAACTCGCTGTATGAGTGCACTAAAATCGTATGGCTTTTTAACTCCCGGTGAAACTCCTCCGGGTTGAATTAACTAACTGAAATCAGCTGTTCTCAGCGTTTGATAAACCTGCTTTGTGAAACGGACAATCACTGCTCCTCCCCGTGGAAAAATGAGGGATAGCAGCTGGTTTTCACACAAGCTGCTTAGGGGCGTCACCAGTCAGGACTGCATTGACTACGTCATTGTGGGAGATAAATTATCTGCACTTACCAATCGGCAGACAGTCAAGAACCAGTCAGGGGATGGCCAAGGGCCTGCAGAGGGCCAGTCACGGAAATGTGGAACAAATTCAATGGCTGCCACTGTAACTTGCTTCCTACTTAATAGGTCTGCCTGGTATGGTGGTTTTGGGGTGTTTTGCTGTGGCTCTCCCTGCTTTAGCCTTTCCATGTAGGCACATGGTAGGGCAGGGAGGTGTGCACTCCTTGCCCCAAGGTCCCAGAACAGTCACCTGCCAAATACAACTTGTTGCAAGTATTGCAAATAATGTTCCTTGATGAAAGTGGTTCTGACAGAAATTGAGCATAGCGTAGTTCTGGCAGACCATGAAGTCAAGCTCAGCCCTCAATCCCAGCTACATCAACTGACTGCAGCCAATCTCAAGCCAACCTACTTCAGCTGTCAGCTTAGCTGATTCCCTTCTATGCATTCTATTGGCAAATCTCTCATATGGTATAGCATCTTATTTAAGCTGTTTTAAGCTGCTTACCTTTGCTGCTTTCTCTGCAAGCAATTTTGCAACCCACCTCCACCCCAACTCCTCCCCTTTCATGCTGTCTGACTTTAATCAATGTCATTTCTGTACCATTGATGCCCGCTGACAACCCAGTCTAGGCCACCTTCTTCCATTGCTCCATGGTCCAGTCCTGATGCTCACATGCCTATTGTAGGCACTTTCCTTGGCAAAAGTCAATATGAGCACCCTGACCAGTCTGCAGTTTCTCAGCCCATACAGTACAAAGCAAGCTGTGATGTGCTGTGCATTCTAACCCCTTCTATCAAAGCCAGCATTAAGTTTTTCAGCAGTTGTGCAGGTGCTCTTCTGTGGGTCACTGGTTGTCCTTACTTGGACCACTTTCTAATAATGATAATCACTGCATACTGGGAACACCCCCATGACCTACAATTTTGGGGGGGGTGTTGACCCAGTTATCTAACCATTGCATTTGGCCCTTGTCAAAGAGGCTAAGATCTCTAATCCATGCATTTTCTTTGCTGCCACCCTCCCTGCTTTAGCCATTCCATGAAAGCACATGGAAGGGCAAAGAGGTGCTCTCCCTGCCTCAAGGCTTTCCACGTAGGCACGTGGAAGGGCAGGGAGGTCCCTACCCTTTGATGCAAAACATATGCACACCCCTTCTAATGAACAACATGGGTCATAAATGACCTGCATTCATTTTCCAGGTTATTTCATGCTGACTGAGTTTTTCTTTGCTCTATCTTTTGAAATCAATTTATTTTATGATTGAATATTCCAAGTATTCTTTAAATATCTTGCTTTTAATTACCACAAATCATTAATTTAATTTTTTCTTTCCTACTTTATGAACAAAAATACTTTTTATATTACTACACATGGGTCATCCAAGTGTGATTTAAAATTAAATGTCTTAATACTATAATAATAATTTGTTTCAAGTAATTACTTTAGCAGTGAATGGGGCCAGTTATTTATTTATTAACTATGTAGTTAGCTAAGCCAACTACAATAAAATTAGCTAACTAAAGTAGAATATGTCAACAGCTAGGTAGCTAATAGTAATTACTTGTAACTTTCTGACAAGTAATTTACTCACTCTCAAGGTAACCTAAACATAATCAATTTTTTCTAAGGTAATGTTAGAACAATTGAAAAACATTACTTACATGTATTAGATGGGCAAAGGGCACTGTGCTGAGCTGTGAAATGTCTGACACAAGCACAATTCACAGTTCCCACCAAATGCTGTAGTAAATGCATGCGGGTCGTTTCTGACCCATTTGTGTAAACTTGATGTAGAATTACAAAAAGCTGTGCTTGTTCATAACTTAAGAAAGGAAAAATAAAAAATGATGATTTGTGCTAAACAAAAACAAGATATTTACTGCATATTTGGAAAAGTAAATGACAAAATGAATTTATTTCAAAAGCATATCATAGAAACACTCAGCCATACATGAAATAACCTGGAAAATGAATGCAGGTCGTTTTTGACCCATGTTGTGCATTAGAAGGGTAGTGATACAAAAAGTTTTTTATTCAAAAAGTAAGAAAGGAAAAAATAAAATAAGGATGTATGATGATCAAAAACAAGTTAATTGAGGAATACCTTGAATACTCATCTCATCTCATTATCTCTAGCTGCTTTATCCTGTTCTACAGGGTTGCAGGCAAGCTGGAGCCTATCCCAGCTGACTACGGGCGAAAGGCGGGGTACACCCTGGACAAGTCGCCAGGTCATCACAGGGCTGACACATAGACACAGACAACCATTCACACTCACATTCACACCTACGGTCAATTTAGAGTCACCAGTTAACCTAACCTGCATGTCTTTGGACTGTGGGGGAAACCGGAGCACCCGGAGGAAACCCACGCAGACACGGGGAGAACATGCAAACTCTTTACAGAAAGGCCCTCGCCGGCCACGGGGCTCGAACCTGGACCTTCTTGCTGTGAGGCGACAGCGCTAACCACTACACCACCGTGCCGCCCACCTTGAATACTGAATGATGGATTTAATTTATTGCAAAGATATAGAAGATAAAAACTCATCCGGGTCACTTTTGACCCATGTTTTGCATCAAAGGGTTAATCCATGCTATTTCCAATGTTGTCACCCTCCCTGATTTAGCTATTCCATGTAGACACATGGAAGGGCAGCGAGGTCCCTTAATCCATGCCATTTCCATTGCTGCCGCCCTCCTTGCTTTAGCCATTCCACGCAGGCACATGGAAGGGCAGGAAGTTGCTCTCTGTGCCTCAAGGGTTTCCACGTAGGCATGCGGAATGGGAGGGAGGTCCCATATTCCAACCTTAATCAATGTCATCTCTGTTGTCAGGGAGGTCCCAGAACAGAGCCACCTGCCAAATACTGTTAGGGATTCGAACCTGGTTCGCTGGTGTGATAATCCAGCAAAACCCCCACTAGGCCACCAGGGGGATGACTCAATTGCAGAGGCATGAGGCGGAAGTAGAAAAAGTATCAAAAGGTTTATTTACAATATTTACACTATAACAATCCAAGGCAAAAACAAAAGTATAATCCAAACGCTCAGAAGATAACCAGGAAAAAAAAAAGTTCAAAGAAACAAAGAGCCAAAAAACCAGAAAAGAAGAGGCAAAAATACAAACGCTCAGAGGATCCAAAATGGTAAACACAAAGTCCAAAAAGTCCAAAAGAAAGCAAAGTACAAAAACCACAAAGACACGGGCGAGGAAATCAGAACAGAGGTTACTGGAGCTAAACATAACAGCACAAAGACTCTGTGACAAGAGGACTGAACTCAGGGGTATAAATACACAAACTAATTAAGGACAGGGCGGGGCAGGAAACAGGCAATAAGACAAAAACAAAACACAGAACACAGTGGTGACCTCTAGAGGCCCAAAACAAACATGGCCAGAAAAGGAAATAACAGTGGCCTCTAGAGGCCAAAACAGTCCCAGTCCTAACAGGACCCCCCCCTCTAGGAGCATCTCCTGACGTTCCCAGGATGATCAGGATGGGCCGAATGGAAGTCCCGACAAAGTTCTTTATCGAGTATTTCCCGAGCTGGGACCCAGCAGCGCTCCTCAGGGCCATAGCCCTCCCAGTCCACAAGATATTGGAGGCCCCCGCGAACCCGGCGGGAGTCCAGCAGGTGGCGCACCGTGAACACAGTCTGACCCTGGAAGATGCGGGGGGGCAGGGGGTTCCTAGGGGCAGGGGCATACGTGGACGTCAGTACGGGCTGCAACAGGGAAACATGTAATGTGGGGTTGATCCTTAGCGTACGTGGTAACTGGAGCCGGTAGGAGACAGAGTTAACTCTGTGTACAACCTTGAAGGGGCCAATGTAGCGAGGAGCAAGCTTGCGGTTCTCCACCCGCAGCAGAAGGTCCTTGGTGGACAGCCAAACCCACTGTCCAGGGCGGAAAGTGTGGGCAGGTCTCCTATGGCGGTTGGCCTGAGTCTGGTTGGTACTGGAGGTCTGGATGAGTGTCCTCCTGACCTTGCTCCAGGTCTTATGACACCGTCTCACGTAATGGTTGACTGAGGGCACCCCAGCGTCCTCCTCCTGGTCCAGGAACAGAGGTGGCTGGAACCCAAATTGGCACTGGAACAGTGACAGCTTGGTGGCCGATGACTGCAGGGTGTTGTGGGTGTACTCTGCCCATGGCAGCCAGGTGCTCCACGATGTCGGGTTATCCATAGCCAGGCCTCGCAGGGTGGTTTCCAGGTCCTGGTTGAGCCTCTCCGTCTGGCCGTTGGACTGGGGGTGAAACCCAGAGGAGAGGCTGGCAGTGGCCCTGATGCTCTTGCAGAAGCCATGCCATACTCGGGAGGAAAACTGGGGCCCCCGGTCGGAGACGATGTCCTGAGGGAGACCAAAAACTCAGAAGACATGAGTGAACAGCAATTTAGCAGTGTCAAGGGCAGAGGGGAGTTTGCACAGTGGAATAAAGCGGCAGGCCTTGGAGAATCTGTCCACTATGACCAATATGACAGTGTTACCTTGAGACTCAGGGAGACCCGTGATGAAGTCGACCGCCACGTGGGACCAGGGACGCTGGGGAATAGGCAGAGGATGCAGGAGACCCTGGGGATGCTGTCGCAGGTTCTTGGTTCTGGTGCAGAACTCACAGGACAGGACAAATGACCTCACTTCCTTCTCCATGTTAGGCCACCAGAAGCGTCTTTTCAGGAAGTCCAGGGTCCTCCAAGCTCCCGGGTGGGCGGTGAGAGGGGAAGAGTGACCCCACTGGAGAACTTTGGCCCGGGCTTGACGAGGGACGTACAGGAGGCCCGGTGGCCCCGTCCCTGGATCAGGGTCCCGGCGTTGAGCTTGTCGAACGGTCTCCTCAATACCCCAGCGGACAGGAGCCATAATCCGGGATATAGGGATGATAGGCCCAACTTCACTCTCCCTGTTGTTGGGCGAGAACAGCCTGGAGAGCGCGTCCGGTTTGGTGTTCTTAGAGCCCAGGTGGTATGATAGGGTGAAGCTGAAACAGCTGAAAAACAAAGCCCACCTAGCCTGTCGTGGGTTCAGCCTCTTGGCTTGCTGGAGGTACTCCAGGTTCTTATGGTCCCTCCACACCAGGAATGGATGTTGCGCTCCCTCCAGCCAGTGCCTCCACTCCTTAAGGGCTCGTTTGACCACTAGCAGTTCCCGATCCCCCACATCATAGCAGGACTCCGCAGGGCTCAGGCGGTGGGAGAAGTAAGCGCAGGGGTGCAGCTTCCCTTCCGAGCATTGAGAGAGCACCGCGCCGACACCACTGTCCGAGGCGTCCACCTCCACGATGAATGGTTGGGAGGTGTCCGGGAGAACCAGAATGGGTGCCATGCAAAAGCGGTGTTTTAGGTCACTAAACGCCTCTTCCGCCTGAGGGGACCAGACAAAGGAGCCACCAGTCCTTTTGGTGAGGTCCGACATAGGTGCAGCTACGGAACTGAAGTTCCTGATGAACTTGCGGTAGAAGTTGGCGAATCCTAAGAACCGCTGAACCTCCTTAACGGACTTGGGAGTAGGCCAGTCCTGAACGGCCAGGGTCTTGGCTGGGTCCATTTGGAGTTGCCCCGTTCGTACGATAAATCCCAGGAAGGAGACCTCAGGGACATGAAACTCGTATTTCTGGGCTTTAGCAAACAGATTATTCTGCAAGAGTCTCTGGAGGACTTGGCGGACATGGTGGCGGTGTTCCTGTAAGGTCTTGGAGAATATAAGAATGTCGTCGAGGTAGACGAAAACGTATAGATTAATCATATCCCTCAAGACGTCGTTGATAAGGGTCTGAAAAACAGCTGGTGCATTGGTGAGTCCGAAGGGCATCACCTGGTACTCATAGTGCCCTGACGGGGTGTTAAAGGAGGTCTTCCACTCGTCTCCCTGTCGGATATGGACGAGGTGGTATGCGTTCTGTAAGTCCAACTTGGTGAAGATGGTGGCACCTTGGAGCAGGTCAAATGCTGTGGACATCAGCGGAAGGGGATAGCGGTTGCGCACGGTGATCTTGTTCAGGCCCCTATAATCAATACATGGCCAGAGACTCCCATCCTTCTTGCCGACAAAGAAGAAGCCGGCACCAGCGGGTGAAGTGGAGGGTCGAATGAACCCAGAGGCCAAGGCTTCCTTGATGTACTCCTCCATGGCCTTGCGTTCTGGCTGAGAGAGGGAGAACAGACGGCCCCGAGGAGGAGTAGTCCCAGGGAGCAAGTCGATGGCACAGTCGTAGGCATGGTGCGGAGGAAGAACGGCGGCCCTGCTCTTGCTGAAGACCTCCTTGAGATCCCAGTACTCTGTGGGAACTTGAGATAACTCGGTGAGATCAGGGGGCTCGGCAGGAGACACAGGAGAGCTAGAGCGCAGACAAGAGGCATGGCATGCAGGGCCCCATTCCACAACCTGGCTTGTAACCCAGTCTGTACGAGGGTTGTGGCGGGTAAGCCAAGGAAGACCTAGAATAACTGGGAACTCAGATGAAGGAATCAGGTGCAGGGACATTTCTTCCTTGTGACCTTGAGACTGGAGGAAGACTGGAGAAGTAACTTGGGTGACTTCTCCATCACCTAACGCTTGGCCATCGAGGGCAGACACAGACAGTGGGACTTCAAGAGGCGCAGTCGGGACATTGATGCTTTGGGCGAAGTGGATATCCATAAAGTTTCCAGCTGCCCCTGAGTCTAACAAGGCTTGACAAGAGTGGACGGACTCACCCCAGGAGATGGAGACCGGGATGTAGATTCCTTGGCCAGGGAGTCCGGGAGAGAGGGTAGGCCCCATCACAACCCTTCCTCGGCTGGACGGGGCGGTCCTTTTCCCGAGAGTTTGGGACATGATGCTCGGAAGTGACCAGGCTTGCCACAGTAGATGCAGCACTTGTCCCTCCTTCTGTGCTCCCTCTCAGATGTGGAGAGGTGAGTACGACCCACTTGCATGGGTTCTGGACAGTCACTGGAGGAGGTAGACGGGCTCCAGGTAGAGGCAGGGAGGCCGGGGAGGCTCAGTACTTGGCAGCGTTCTCTCATCCTGTTGTCCAGACGAGTAGAATGTGAGATCAGTGTTTCGAGGTCACTTGGGCATCCGATAGAAGCCAGACCGTCTTTGATGGGGTCAGACAGATCATGATGGAAGGCTGACACCAGGGCAGTCTCATTCCATCCACTTACTGCTGCAAGCGTCCGGAACGAGATGGCGTAGTCTGCGATGCTTCCCCCTTGCCGGATGGACATGAGCTTTCTGGCTGCGTCTTTACTGATGTCTGCTTGATCGACGACACGCAGCATCTCCTCAGTAAACAGCTGGAAATCAGAGCACTCAGGTCCCTGTCTCTGCCAGATAGCAGTAGCCCAGGCTCGCGCCTTACCAGCTAACAAGGTTATCACAAAGGCAATCTTGCGGCGATGGTGGTAGGCTGAAGCTCAAAGGTGAGTTGACACTGAGTAAGGAACTCTCGACACTCACTGTGCTTGCCGTCATACCTCTGTGGTGCAGGAAGGCTGGGTTCGTGAGGTGAAGAAGGCAGCATGGCAGGAGGCACTGGGGCAGGAGCGGATGGTGGAGCAGGAGCAGAATCAGGCGGAGGAGATGGGGGCAGAGAAGTCAGCTGTGCCAGGGTTCTTCCAATCTGCTGAAGCAGTACCTCGTGGCGAGCAAGGGTCTCACGTTGGCTTGCGAGAGTCCGTCCATGAGTGTCCATGGTGGATCCGAGGCGTGTTAACGCAGCCATCATTCCCTGAAGGTTGGCCGGGTAGACAGATGAAGAAGCCTCTGCTGAGTCGGTCATGACGGAGTCTTTCTGTTAGGGTTTTGCTGGGATTCGAACCTGGTTCACTGGTGTGATAATCCAGCAAACCCCCACTAGGCCACCAGGGGGATGACTCAATTGCAGAGGTGTGAGGCGGAAGTAGAAAAAGTATCAAAAGGTTTATTTACAATATTTACACTATAACAATCCAAGGCACAAACAAAAGTATAATCCAAATGCTCAGAAGATAACCAGGAAAAAAAACAAAAGTTCAAAGAAACAAAGAGCCAAAAAACCAGAAAAGAAGAGGCAAAAATACAAATGCTCAGAGGATCCAAAATGGTAAACACAAAGTCCAAAAAGTCCAAAAGAAAGCAAACTACAAAAACTACAAAGACACGGGCGAGGAAATCGGAACAGAGGTTACTGGAGCTAAACATAACAGCACAAAGACTCCGTGACAAGAGGACTGAACTCAGGGGTATAAATACACAAACTAATTAAGGACAGGGCGGGGCAGGAAACAGGCAATAAGACAAAAACAAAACACAGAACACAGTGGTGACCTCTAGAGGCCCAAAACAAACATGGCCAGAAAAGGAAATAACGGTGGCCTCTAGAGGCCAAAACAGTCCCAGTCCTAACAAATACAACCTATTGCAAATATTTGAATGTAAATAATGTTCCTTGACGAAAGTGGTTCTGACAGAACTGTGGGGATTTCACTAAATTGCCTGTGCATTGTCTGATTTATTTGTTACCATCATTACTGTGATTGGATGTAGAATTTTCTGCTTCAGATGCAACCAATAACTTGACTCATTGGTAATTTTAAATTTTCATTCCTGTTAATGGCTGTCACCCTTCCCCGCCCCACTTCATAGACACTGGTCAAGTCAAGTTAATTTATATAGCTCTTTTAAGAACAGACATTATCACAAAGCAGCTTTACAGAAAATTAAAGTCTTTATACATGAGCTAATTTTATTCCCAATTTATCACCAATGAGCAAGCCTGTGGCGATGGTGGCAAGGAAAAACTCCCTCAGACGACACAAGGAAGACACCTTGAAAGGAACCAGACTCAAAAGGGCACCCATCCTTGTTTTGCATGATAACAGATAGCATGATTATAAATAACTATAAATAATTGCTTATAATTGTGTCCTATATTGTCACAAAGTGTACCAGGAAAATCATTATAGTTTTAATATTAAGTCTGTTTTGTTGAAGTTATAAAGTTAGCATGTCAACTGTAGTCCTCAGCCATAGATGCATGACTGTAAGTGTCCAGAGCTATCTTCCAAGTGCAACTTTTGACTGTCCATATGAGGCCATCCTCCACAGGAGCAGTGTGATGAGACTCCAGCCAGACATAAGGCATCTGGATGGATGAGGCAGGTCTGAGGAGTAGAAGAGGTCAGCATCACTGGTGTCTCAGGACCAACATGTAACTCAGCCTAGTAGTAGAGTAGCCAATCAGAGCACATGATTGCTCATATCCAGTAAATGTGGATAGAATATTACAGAATATCTGTGGAAAAGAGCTTAAGTCAAGCTGTAATGTTTAGTGCAGGGGTGTTCAAATTGATCCATAAAGGGCCATGTGGCTGCAGGTTTTGATTCCAGCCATGCAGCAGCACCCTGATTTGGCTTATTCAATCAACTGACACACCCACCCTTTAATCAAGGGTGGGTGTGGCTGCAAGTATTTGACTGTGTGAAGACAGTTCAGTTGATTGAATGAGCCAAGTCAGGTGTGCTGCTGCATGGCTGGAATGAAAACCTGCAGCCACACGGCCCTTTATGGATCAATTTGAACACCCCTGGTTTAGTGACTTCATTCACAGTGACGTTAAACAGACTGATAAGCTTCATTTCTCTTTAAAACTATCTGCTATTGTTGTGATTGTTGTCATGATCTTCGTCTCTGATTTAAAAAAAGACCTTACTCTATGTTCAAAAACAAATTTACTCATCTGGAATATCCAGAAGTGTGTCCTCAAAATGGGTCTTTTGGTGAGTTTAAAGATTTAGGTTTTAAAATGTCAGCACTAACTGGACTAGTGTTAGTAACGGTCTAGAATAGTACTGTAAGTATGCGATTTAAGACACAAGTTTAGTTTTTGTCCATTGCGAACACAGTGTCACATGGCGTTAATCTGCCTCCACTGTTAATGCCAGTGCACCACAAGGATGCGTCATGTTAACTGCAGGAGACACATGGCAGCCATCTTGTGTTTACATATGTGTTGTTAACATCAAGTATCTCAATGTTTCAAGTTTCAAGTTTATTTGTATTGCGCTTTTAACAATAAACATTGTCACAAAGCAGCTTGACAGAATTTGAACAATTTAAAACATGAGCTAATTTTATCCCTAATCTATCCCCATAACTTGACCCAATCATATTTAGGGTGACCAGACGTCCTCTATTGCCCGGACATGTACTCTTTTTGAGACCTAGAAAAATGTCCGGCCGGAATTTCAAAATCGTCCGGGATTTTGTTCTAAAGCCCTCAAGCATGCTTGACATCGGAATTTCCATTGCGTTTCTCTGTGTTGCTCACAAACTAGTCACGCCCTCCCCCTACTCCGTTCTGTTTGCTTTGCTTTGAGTGGAAGTGAGTAGGGGGAGGGGTGTACGGTCTGACTGTAGAGCTACCATCATTGGTCGATAGCCTTTTCTGTGGGCTAATCATTTAATTGGTCAGTGTGCATGTAGCAGCGGGGGCATGGTCAAGCGCCGGTCTGTGACAGGAGGGCGGAGTCAGGGAAGATAAGTGGCAGAATCACTACACCTGATGTCAATTAACCTGTGTTTGTGTGTCTTCCCAGTGACCACGCCCTACTTAAGGAGGGAGTGCGAGAGCAGAGGGAGCTCTTCCCCGAACCAGACGCCGGTTGTGTGTGTGTCTGAGTGTGTATGTTAGACTGAAAAGTGTGACAATAAAAACCCGCTTTACCAACCTGAACTCTGTCCTGCCGTCTTCTGTGCTCCGCCTTTGTGTGGGAACGGCTACAGTGGTACCGAAACCTGGGATTATCTGGAGTGCAGAAGCCGACCAAGTGGTACTGGAACAATTCATCGCATGCTTGCCAGCAGGAACCGCGGAGTGGGTCCAGTGCCACCGCCCGGCGTCGCTGGATCAGGCAATCGAGCTGGCGGAGGAACATTTGGCGGCTGTCCTGGCAGCAGGACAGCAGATGGCCTCTTCTCTCCTCTCCTCTTCTCTCTCTCTCTCTCTCTCTCTCTCTCTCTCTCTCTCACTCCCTCTTCTCCTGTGTCTTGTCCTCGCCCCAGTCCCCCACCGTGGAAGCGGGGGCCGGCGCCACCCCTGCCGGCCCACCACACCCGCGGTGCCCTCCCGTTTCTCCCTTCTGTGTCTGTCTCTCCCCCCCTCAGGTGAGTGAGCCCCAGAACACCGGTGCGGAGAGGAAGCCCGGGCCGGTTTGCTGGCGCTACGGGGAGCCGGGCCACCTCCAACAGCAGTGCACGATAGTGGAGAGTGGGTCCTGCCATACTTCAGTAGGGGGAGATCCCGGTGTCGCCTTGGCGGAAGCAGCTGTCACAGAGCCGTCTACATCATCTCCGCATCAGAGTGAGGAGCCACAGGCTCCTCCTCCCTCTTGCGGGGAATCCCTGGCGGATTTCCCGTTAGAGCAGTCGCGAGACGAGACTCTGCGGCATGCGTTTGACCAAGTGAGAGTAATCGATGGTCAAACACTCCCGGCCGAATGCCACCCCATCCTTCCCCTATTTTTCTATTATGAAGGATAGATTATACTGAGTGACGCAGGACACTCAGACGAAAGAGCAAATCACACAGCTTTTAATCCCAAAAAGACGCCGGGAATTGGTATTCCAGGCGGCTCACTTTAATCCCATGGCTGGACACTTAGGGCAGGATAAGACACTAGCCCGAATAATGGCCCAATTCTATTGGCCGGGGATTCGCGGCGATGTTCGTAGGTGGTGTATGGCATGCCGCGAATGCCAGTTAGTAAATCCAGCGGCCATTCCAAAAGCGCCTTTGCGCCCTCTCCCATTAATCGAGACCCCGTTCAAAAGAATTGGGATGGATCTCGTCAGGCCATTAGATCGGTCAACATGAGGGTACGGCTTTATATTAGTTCTGGTGGACTATGCAACGCGATGCCCGGAAGCAGTGCCTCTCCGCAATATCTCAGTATGCAGTATTGCGGAGGCACTCTTCCGCGTTATCTCCCGAGTTGGAATCCCGAAAGAGAGTCTGACTGACCAAGGCACCTCGTTTATGTCACGGACACTGAACGAACTGTATAGGTTATTAGGGATTAAGTCGATCCACACCAGCGTGTATCACCCACAAACAGACAGTTTAGTTGAATGGTTCAATCGCACCCTCAGGAATATAATTAAAAAATTTGTAAGTGAGGACGCACATAATTGGGATAAGTGGCTCGAGCCCCTGTTGTTTTCAGTGCGAGAGGTCCCCCAAGCCTCCACGGGGTTCTCCACATTCAAATTATTATATGGGCGTAAGCCGCGCGGCATTCTAGATGTGCTGCGCGAAAATTGGGAGGAGGAACCTTCACAAAGTAAAAACGAAATTCAATACGTTATGGACCTGTGCGCAAAACTCCACACACTCACATCCCTAACCCAGGAGAATTTGTGGCAGGCCCAGGAACGGCAAACCCGCCTGTACAACAAGGGTATGCGCCTTAGGGAGTTCACACTGGGAGATAAAGTACTCGTACTGTTGCCCACATCGAGCTCCAAATTGATCGCCAAGTGTTAAGGACCCTTTGAGGTCACACGGCGAGTCGGGGACATCGACTATGAGGTGAGGCGAACGGACAGGGGTGGGGCACTACAGATTTACCACCTCAATCTACTCAAACTCTGGAACAAGGAGGTCCCCGTAGCATTGGTGTCGGTGGTTCTGGAGAAGGCGGAGCTGGGGCCGGAGGTTCAAAAGGGCACATTGGCATCGCATACCTCTCCGGTCCCCTGTGGAGACCACCTTTCCCCGACCCAACTCACAGAGGTTGCCCAGTTGCAGATCAAGTTTTCGGACGTGTTCTCGCCCCTGCCCGGCCACACCAACCTCATAGAGCACCACATTGAGACGCCCCCAGGGGTGGTAGTGCGTAGCCGCCCTTACAGGCTACCCGAACACAAGAAAAAAGTGGTTCGGGAAGAACTCGAGGCCATGCTCGAAATGGGCATCGTCGAGGAGTCCCACAGTGACTGGAGCAGCCCGGTGGTCTTGGTACCCAAGGCTGACGGGTCGGTCCGGTTCTGTGTGGACTATAGAAAAGTCAACGCGGTGTCTAAATTCGACGCGTACCCAATGCCTCATATTGATGAGTTGCTCGATCGACTAGGCACTGCTTGCTTTTATTCGACACTGGATTTAACGAAGGGATATTGGCAGATCCCTTTGACTCCACTATCCCGAGAAAAAAACGGCCTTTTCCACACCGTTCAGCTTACACCAATTCGTCACACTTCCTTTTGGGCTGTTTGGGGCGCCCGCTACATTTCAGCGGCTGATGGACAGGGTCCTCCGCCCCCATGCCACCTATGCGGCCGCCTACCTCGACGACATTATTATCTATAGTAATGACTGGCCGAGGCACCTCGAACATCTGAGGGCCATCCTTAGGTCGCTGAGGCGAGCGGGTCTCACAGCCAACCCGAAGAAGTGTGCGATTGGGTGGGTGGAAGTATGGTATCTGGGCTTCCACTTGGGCAATGGGCAGGTGCGTCCCCAAATTAACAAGACCGCAGCAATTGCGGCCTGCCCGAGGCCCAAGACCAAAAAGGGGGTGAGACAGTTCCTGGGGCTGGCTGGCTATTATCGTAGGTTTATACCTAATTATTTGGACGTCACCAGCCCACTGACTGATCTCACTAAAAAGGGGGCACCAGATCCAGTCCAGTGGACGGAGCAATGCCAGCGGTCTTTTTCTGAGGTAAAGGCCGCACTGTGTGGGGGGCCACTTTTACACTCCCCTGACTTTTCTCTCCCCTTTATGTTACAGACGGATGCGTCGGACAGAGGGTTGGGGGCTGTTTTATCTCAGGAGGTGGAGGGGGAGGACCGCCCATTCTTATACATCAGTAGGAAGCTGTCGGTGCGTGAGGGGCGCTACAGCACCATTGAAAAAGAGTGCTTGGCAATCAAGTGGGCAGTCCTCGCCCTCCGTTGCTACCTGCTGGGGCACCCTTTCACCCTCTGTTCGGACCACGCGCCCCTCCAGTGGCTCCACTGCATGAAGGATACCAACGCGCGGATCACCCATTGGTATCTGGCACTCCAACCCTTTAATTTCAAGGTGGTCCACAGGCCGGGGGTGCAGATGGTCGTGGTGGACTTCCTCTCCCGTCAAGGGGGGGGGGGGGGGGGGGGGGGAGTCGGCTGCAGGCCGGACGGCCGCCCGGCCTGAGTCGGGCGGTGGGGGTATGTGGCAGCGGGTGCCTGGTCAAGCGCCGGTCTGTGACAGGAGGGTGGAGTCAGGGAAGGCAAGTGGCAGAATCACTACACCTGATGTCAATTAACCTGTGTTTGTGTGTCTTCCCAGTGACCGCGCCCTACTTAAGGAGGGAGAGCGAGAGCAGAGGGAGCTCTTCCCTGAACCAGACGCCGGTTGTGTGTGTGTCTGAGTGTGTATGTTAGACTGAAAAGTGTGACAATAAAACCCCGCTTTACCAACCTGAACTCTGTCCTGCCATCTTCTGTGCTCCGCCTTTGTGTGGGAATGGCTACAGTGCACCTCAGTAGCGTGCCACGAGCTTCCTTGTTTATCAAAGAGAGCACATGTACCCAGCATCTCTGCAGCTATGCCGAGATGTAAATGTAAGTTCACGGATGAACTAAAAAAGAAATTTCCATGCTTTCGTCTTGGTCGCGATCCATACGAAGCTGAGTGTCTGACGTGTAAAGCAGGCACTTGCGTGTCAGTGGCAAATAAAGGTGCCAACGACTTACAAGCACACAAGTTTAGCCAAGCATACAACGGCAGTGAGGGGTGAGAGCTCATCATCCAAACTCATGGAGCTTTTTGTAAGTAAATCCAAGAGTGCAGCTGTCACTGCAGCAGAGAGTGCCTATGCTTTTGACATGGTTAAGCACCACGAAAGGGCAGCACGGTGGTGTAGTGGTTAGCACTGTCGCCTCACAGCAAGAAGGTCTGGGTTCGAGCCCCGTGGCCGGCGAGGGTCTTTCTGTGTGGAGTTTGCATGTTCTCCCGGTGTCCGCGTGGGTTTCCTCCGGGTGCTCTGGTTTCCCCCACAGTCCAAAGACATGCAGGTTAGGTTAACTGGTGACTCTAAATTGACCGTAGGTGTGAATGTGAGTGTGAATGGTTGTCTGTGTCTATGTGTCTGCCCTGTGATGACCTGGCGACTTGTCCAGGGTGTACCCCACCTTTTGCCCATAGTCAGCTGGGATAGGCTCCAGCTTGCCTGCGACCCTGTAGAAGGATAAAGCGGCTGGAGATAATGAGATGAGATGAGAAGCACCATGAAAGCTACAGGTCAATGGACTGCACATCTGGCTTGTTAAAAAAGGTTTTCACAGATTCCCCAACAGCTCAAAAATTCTCAAGTGCTCGAACAAAGACAGAAGCAATTGTAAACGCCGTGATAGCCCCACATTCTGTTGACTTTGCTCTAGAAGCACTTCAAGATATTCTCTACTGTGGCGTGTCTACTGATGGCAGCAGTCACGGAGCAGTGAAAATTTTCCCTCTGCTCATTCAGTATTTTGATTGGTAGAACGGTGGTGTGCAAAGTAAATTACTTGAAATTAAAAGCACCCCAAATGAATCAGCTGACACTATTGCACAGTACATAAAAGACACACTGGAAAAGAATGGGATATTTTCTAAATACATTGCATTTACTGGTGACAACTGCAATACAATGTTTGGAGGAATCCGGCGTAATGAGGACGGGAAGAATGTGTTTGCCAATTAAAAAAGTCCTTGCAGAACACGGCTCTTATTGGTGTAGGCTGTCCAGCACATATTCTGAACAATTGTGTTCAAAAGCAGACACACTGGATGTTGACATTGAGCACATCATTTTCAAAATTTATCAACATTTCCACATCTACAGTATGTGCACAGAGAGTCTGAAGGAGTACTGTGAGTTTGCTGAAGTTGAATTTAGAACTCTCCAATCTCACAGCAAGACATGATGGCTGTCATTATTCCCAGGGATTGAGAGATTGCTACAGATGTATCCAGCTTTGAAAGCATTCTTTTTGTCACAGGAAAAGCCACCAATGCAGATCAGGAAGTTTTTTGAAGACGAGTTCAGTGAGATTTACCTCTGGCAAATGTATTCACTCGTGTGTATTTCAGTCGCATATCCAAGAGATGGAGAGGGAGAGCATTTCAGTTATGGAAGTAAAGAGGATTCTGCACAGGGTCCAGAGCATGCTTCATGAACGCAAGATGAACAACTTCATGCCTCTTAAAGTCAAGAGTATGCTGGCACAAAAGCAGAAGGATGGATATGGACAAAGGTGTGACCATTTCAGTGCTCAAGTACAGGACCTGTACAGTTCATGTTCTGACTATCTAGAGAGATGGATGGCACCCATGGAGGAGTTTTCCACTTTTATGTGGATGGATCTGAGTGAAATTCCTGACTGGAATGACGTAGAGGGCTGCATCAGGCACCTAGCTGGGAAAGGGGTGGAAATTGATGATTCAAAGTACTTTGATCAGGTCACCAATCTAAAGAAATTAATTGAGAAAAGTAACAGTGATGCAGACTTCAGTGATCTACTAGCACACCAGAGGTGGACCAAGTTCTTTGAAAGATCCAAAAGTGTCGATTTTCATTCAGAGCTGCTTAAGATGGCACAGTTTTGGGTTTTTTTTGCCATACCTGCTCACAATGCAAATGTTGAGCGAATCTTTTCACTGATGCAAGCCCAATGGACCAAGGAGAGGAATCGCTTGTCTGTTGATTCACTGAAGGGGATTCTGTGCACACAGTACAATTTCAAGAACATGACCTGCAAAGATTTCCATTCCTATTTAATTGGCAATAGACAACTGTTGGGAAAGATTCAGTCATCTGAGAAATATGCCCCACGTGAGGAGGACTGAAAAGCCATAGGCCAGTGTAGCCTATTACTTTTTTTGAAATGTTTTATTTTGTGCCCATACAAATAATTATGGGCGGCACAGTGGTGTAGTGGTTAGCGCTGTCGCCTCACAGCAAGAAGGTCCGGGTTCAAGCCCCGTGGCCGACGAGGGCCTTCTGTGCGGAGTTTGCATGTTCTCCTCATGTCCACGTGGGTTTTCTCCGGGTGCTCCGGTTTCCCCCACAGTCCAAAGACATGCAGGTTAGGTTAACTGGTGACTCTAAATTGACCGTAGGTGTGAATGTGAGTGTGAATGGTTGTCTGTGTCTATGTATCGGCCCTGTGATGACCTGGCGACTTGTCCAGGGTGTACCCCGCCTTTCGCCCATAGTCAGCTGGGATAGGCTCCAGCTTGGAGTTCATTCAATCAAAATGTTCATGTGTTAAATCTTGCTGGGGTACACGCTGCAGGATCAAGTGAGGAAGTGTCAGCTTTTTTTGGCTTCATCAATTGTCTTTACAAATTTGTAAGTGCCAGTCCAGAACGATGGGCCATATACAAAGAAACTACCGGCTGCTCTCTCCACGGCTTGTCTGACACTCGCTGGAGTGCAAGAATTGATGCTGTTAAACCGGCAACAGTCTATTCAGTCTAATTCTGGCAGTTCTGCATTTAAAATGTTCATATACCAAATAATTGTATCACCTAAACTTGCTCGGCAGCTGATCACGTGGATAGTAAAGTAGAAGTGCCAGCCAAAAACAGACTTCAAATTCAGTTGCTTGCGCTTGAAAATTTTACGGGGGGGCCCTAAATTGTAATCTTCCATAGGGCCCAAGATTTCTAGCGGCACCCCTGGATTAGATAGAACTTTATTGATCCCTTTTGGCGGGTTCCCTCAGGGAAATTAAAATTCCAGTAGCATCATTACAGAGGGCTGCACAGTGGTGTAGTGGTTAGCGCTGTTGCCTCACAGCAAGAAGGTCCGGGTTCAAGCCCTATGGCCAGCGAGGGCCTTTCTGTGCGGAGTTTGCATGTTCTCCCCGTGTCCGCGTGGGTTTCCTCCAGGTGCTCCAGTTTCCCCCACAGTCCAAAGACATGCAGGTTAGGTTAACTGGTGACTCTAAATTGACCATAAGTGTGAATGGGTGTCTGTGTCTATGTGTCAGCCCTGTGATGACCTGGCAATTTGTCCAGGGTGTACCCTGCCTTTCGCCCGTAGTCAGCTGGGATAGGCTCCAGCTTGCCTGCGACCCTGTAGAGCAGAATAAAGCGTCTAGAGCTAATGAGGTGAGATGAGATAAATAATTATGTTTATGTTAACAAATTATGTTTTATTTTGTATTTTTTAGGTTACCATTATTGTTTTATAGGGACAAACATTGAAAACCTTTTCTTTATGTTTGTTTTTGCACATTTAAAGCAGTGTTTGCACATTTTGAGGCAATGTTTTTTTTCTACGTTAGTGTTGTTAAGGGCCAGTAAAGCTCATTTTCATATCTAGTCACCATGTCTGTGGACATATTTGTATTTGAACATGTGATACACTACACCCCCCCACACACGCTGAGGTGTCCTCTTTTTCACAAACTCAAATCTGGTCACCCTAATCATGTTGTATAACCTTTTCCTCCTTTCTTACTCTCCCACTAGTCCTATCCTCATGTTTGCATTCCCTCTCTTTCACCATTCTTTTTTCCTTCCCCCCTTCTTCCTCTTTCTTGTGCTCCTCCTCACTCCCTCATTTGTATGTAATGATTCAAGCTTTCCAGCTAAGTGTGGACTTGACCCTTTTAGATTTTCTGTCCATCTTAAAGAAATGTCTTGCTGTGTGTATCGCTACGATTATTCTAGATCGACAGAACTTCTCCAAGCAGAGGTTCAGCTCTGTAATAAACATGTTATTTTCTTATGTTGATGACAGAAGTACAGAACCTGCCCATTAAAAATGCTGAATTGAGACACCATGAGCAGAGCTGCAGTATTCTGTTCTTCACATATCCTCTGTAAGCAGCTGTGAAGATGCAGGGAAAGTTGCCGTTGATGACTCACTGCTGTTGGCCCACCGTGATCTACCAAGCACAGTTTGAGAGATGATTCACTGTACAGCTGAGAGTTCCTTTGTTCTTTTTATGAGCTCTCCCAATCATGATGATGAAGTACACAGACTGTAAATATAACATAACCAGAAGGACACTTTGAGTGCTGCAGCTTTTATTTTAAGGCTCTTTAAATAAAAACTGGTGATTATCTTTTACAATGGTTAACATCCAAACCTACATTACTACCTTGTGGATTTGTGTATCCTTTTTGCTTCTGCAGTTTTGATAGTAACATTATATTAATGTATAAAAGCTCTATGGTGGATCATGTCTTTTGATATGAGGCCCTCAATTTGAACATCTGTGTATTAAACAATATGTTCAGTAGAATGCATAATAAAATGGTCTGTTTGGAATAAAATGAGGGCTATGTTAGGAGAAATAAACAGTTAGACTTGTGTTAGGATCACTGCTGTTAATAACACACCTCTCTCTCTCTCTCTCTCTCTCTCTGCTACTTCCTGGCTGATTCAATCTGGGTTGAAGTAATCACCGTATCAGTTGGGAAGTCGTGATTGAATGCAGGATTGAACGCAGTTATGCTTTTTGAAATGCATGAATCAGCACAGCTAGCTAACAGCAGAATGCGAAATATAGCATCCTGTTTTTCAGACACCCCCTTAAGTTACAATAGCAGGGTTGCCATGGCATGCATGGTGGTGATGGGTTTTTTCTTTTCTCATTTTTTATGCCAAATTTGGATTGTTTTGAAACAAATTAGAAATGGGCACACACCACAGTGAGCTGGTTTCCAACACAGTCACTTGGAAAACAGAGCCGGTCCCGGCGGTTTTCTCTGCCTACACAGATGGTCTGCGCCGGCTACTCGATCCCAGGAAGAAAAATAAAAACTTGCTGTGGCAGCAGGGGCATGGTCAAGCATCGGTCTGTGAATGGAGGGCAGAGTCAGGGAAGGCAAGTGGTAGGATCACTGCACCTGATGGGAATTAACCTTTGTTTGTGTCTTCCCTAGTGACTGCGCCCTTTAAAAGGAGAGAGAGCAGAGAAAGGGGGCTCTCTCCCTAACCAGAACACTTGTGTGTGTGCGTGTGACTGGGAGAGTGTGAAAATCAAAGCTGAAAAGCTAAAATAAAATAATTTGATGAGAACTCAGTTCTGGCCTGCCGTGCTTCTGTGCTCCACCCACCTGCTCTGATTCTACAGTGGTGCTGAAACCCAGGATCAGAGTGCAGAAGGGAACAGCCTCATGGAGTCCTCCCCCTTCACAGACCTGGTCCATGCCTTCGCCATGGCCCAACAGAGCCAGCACCAGGCGCTGATCGCCCTCCGGAAGGAGCAGGAACAACGGCTTGAAGCCCTGGCCCTGAACAATGCCAGCAGGCTTTCTCAGAGGTAAAGGCTACACGGTGTGGGGGGCCACTGTTACACTCCCCTGACTTTTCTCCCCCTTTTATTTTGCAGATGGACGCATTGGACAGAGGGCTGGGGGCTGTTCTGTCCCAGGAGGTGGAGGGGGAGGAACATCCCATGCTGTACATCAGCCAGAAGCTATCGGTGCATAAGGGCAGGTACAGCACGATAGAGAAGGAATGCCTTGCCATCAAGTGGGCAGTCCTCACCCTCCGCTATTACCTTCTGGGGAGCCCTTTCACCCTCTGTTCAGACCGCGTGCCCCTGTGGTGGCTCCACCGCATGAAGGATGCCAACATGCAGCTCACCCATTGGTATCTGGCACTCCAGCCATTTAAGTTTGAGGTGGTCCACAGGTCGGGGGCACAGATGGTTTTGGCAGATTTCCTCTCCCGTCAAAGGGGGGGGGAGTCGGCTGCAGGCTGGACAGCTCCCCGGCCTGAGTCGGGCGGTGGGGGTATGTGGCAGAGGTCAAGTGTCGGTCTGTGAATGGAGGGCGGAGTCAGGGAAGATAAGTGGTAGGATCACTGCACCTGACGGGAATTAACCTGTGTTTGTGTGTCTTCCCCAGTGACCACACCCTTTAAAAGGAGAGAGAGAGCAGAGAAAGGGGTCTCTCTCTCCAACCAGAACACTTGTGTGTGTGCGTGTGACTGGGAGAGTGTGAAAATCAAAACTGAAAAGCTAAAATAAAAGAGTTTCATGAGAACTCAGTTCTGGCCTGCCATGCTTCTGTGCTCCACCCACCTGCTCTGATTCTTCACTTGCCTTTCAATGTTCAAGTGATTTTTATATGGTCATCGTTGCCCATAATTTGCTGCAAATCTAATTATTCCACCACGAAATTGTCTTGGATTTGGGTCTTGCATGATCGTAGATGATGCCATATTGTTGATTGATTCTCATGCTCTGATTGGCTGAGCCAGACCATGTGACCACACCGTAGCAGACGACAGTAAAGATGCAGTTGGTGGTTGTTGCAGACAATTTCACTCGGTTTTCACAAAATGCCACCAAAAAAGAAACTAAAACCTTCGGTGGGCAAAATAAATATAAAGTCCATAATTTTCTGCAGGTTTGTATATCTATTATCTGTAGCTGCTTATCCTGTGCAGGGTCACAGGCAAGCTGGAGCCTATCACAGCTGACTATGGGCAAGAGTCAGGGTACCCCCTGGACAAGTCTCCAGGTCATCAAAGGGCTGACAAATAGAGACAAATAACCATTCAACACCTCCGGTCAATTTAGAGCCACCAATTAGCCTAACCTTCATGTCTTCAGGGGAAACCAGAGCACACCCACACTCCACACAGAAAAGCCCTTGTCGGCCCCTGGGCTTGAACCCAGGACCTTCTTACTGTGAAGCAACAGTGCTAACCACTACACCAATGTGCCATATATATATATATATATATATATATATATATATATATATTAAAAAATTGATTAACAGTTATTCCACAAAATCAAGTTGTACATGAGCTGATAGCTGACAAGGGATGTCATGCAAAGGTGGTTATAAACCATGTACAACAAGTTTGAGTGGAATAATTGTCTTATTCTATCCACATTCACTGGATTTTGAGAAACAGAGCATTTTTATTTTTTGCAATTTGATATATTTGTATCAAACTTTAGACAAAACATCTGACAAAATTATTTCTGCTTAAAATGTAAACAAAGTGACAAAATGCCAATTGCATTTTGTGAAAAATGCTAGAATAATAATTCTTGAAAAATAAAAAAGATACATTCTTACCATCAAATACTTTTGGGATTTTGTTTTTGAGTAAAAAACCCAAAAAATAAATAAATAATAAGTTGAACAACGCAGAGTACTTTCGACACCTAAATATCTTCTATTCCCCTTTGAAAATTAGTAATAACTATAGAAACAGGAAGATATTGTAATATATAGGCTTAAGACTATCCTGGGGCGGCACGGTGGTGTAGTGGTTAGTGCTGTCACCTCACAGCAAGAAGGTCCGGGTTCGAGCCCTGTGGCCGGCGAGGGCCTTTCTGTGTGGAGTTTGCATGTTGTCCGCATGGGTTTCCTCCGGGTGCTCCAGTTTCCCCCACAGTCCAAAGACATGCAGGTTAGGTTAACTGGTGACTCTAAATTGACCGTAGGTGTAAATGTGAGTGTGAATGGTTGTCTGTGTCTATGTGTCAGCCCTGTGATGACCTGGCGACTTGTCCAGGGTGTACCCTGCCTTTCACCCGTAGTCAGCTGGGATAGGCTCCAGCTTGCCTGCGACCCTGTAGAACAGCATAAAGCGGCTAGGGATAATGAGATGAGAGATGAGATGAGACTATCCTGGTACTCAAACCAGAAGTGAAAATAAAGGGTTTCACTGTGTGCACTGACTGCCATTCGCAAACATACATAAAAACCACCTTCTCAGTGCTGGCCGCTAGATGGTGCTGTTGCATGATTTGACCTCGATTCCCTATATTGTTCAATATTATGCATTTTTTGGAGCAATAAAATTAAATATTTATCTGAATTGACTGTTTCCAGTGTTTTCATTTCAAATCTCATTTTGCCCTTTAAATTTTGCTCCTTGCATAATGACAAGGTAAAACTAGCAAACTTAATATTGAATGGAGGGGTAACAGGAGGACAGAGGACTGGAAGGAGCAGTAGCCTAGCCTGACAAAAAACAATACTGGACAATGTGCAATATAATGTGCAATACCTCTTCCGTTGGCCCTTTTTTTCTTCCCCTCTTCCCCATATCTTATTCTTTTTTATATTTGTATATGCAAATACCTAATTTAATTTATTTTGTCTAGAAGTTTTTCTCTATTTCTATTTTCTGTTTATCCTGTAATGATGCTCATCTCATCTCATCATCTCTAGCCACTTTATCCTGTTCCACAGGGTCGCAGGCAAGCTGGATCCTATCCCAGCTGACTACGGGTGAAAGGCGGGGTACACCCTGGACAAGTCGCCAGGTCATCACAGGGCTGACATATAAACAAAGACGACCATTCACCCACACTTTCACACCTACGGTCAATTTAGAGTCACCAGTTAACCTAACCTGCATGTCTTTGGACTGTGGGGGAAACTGGAGCACCCGGAGGAAACCCACGCGGACACGGGGAGAACATGCAAACTCCGCACAGAAAGGCCCTCACTGGCCATGGGGCTCGAACCCGGACCTTCTTGCTGTGAGGCAACAGCACTAACCACTACACTACTGTGTCGCCCTCTGTAATGATGCTACTGGAATTTTAATTTCCCTGAGGGAACCCGCCAAAAGGGATCAATAAAGTTCTATCTAATCCAGGGGCACCACTAGAAATCTTGGGCCCTATGGAAGATTACAATTTAGCCCCCCCCCGTAAAATTTTCAAGTGCAAGCAACGGAATTTGAAGTCTGTTTTTGGCTGGCACTTCTACTTTACTATCCACGTGATCAGCTGCCGAGCAAGTTTAGGTGATACAATTATTTGGTATATGAACATTTTAAATGCAGAACTGTCAGAATTAGACTAAATAGACTGTTGCCGGTTTAACAGCATCAATTCTTGCAGTCCAGCGAGTGTCAGACAAGCCGTGGAGAGAGCAGCTGGTAGTTTCTTTGTATATGGCCCATCGTTCTAGACTGGCACTTACAAATTTGTAAAGACAATTGATGAAGCCAAAAAAAGCTGACACTTCCTCACTTGATCCTGCAGCATGTACCCCAGCGAGATTTAACACACGAACATTTTGATTGAATGAACTCCATACTAAGTTACCTAAGAATAGTTGCTCATAAAAAAAGAAATGTCTTTTCATTTTAATGTAAGTCTTAATAGCCTAATGCTGCTTACTGTAGCCTAGCAATTAAAATAGTTTTTAACCCTAAATCCTTTATTTATGGATTGTATTGCTCACCTCCTTCTCCTAGGATTTGGGTTGAGGGCTGGGGTCCTATTCCTGAGGCTGAATCTGTGGATGTTAAGGGCACCTCATTAGTTTTGAAACCAGTTATTAGCACCAGCATCATGTAGGCTAGCCTAATATTTTACCTCACGTATTAGCCCAGTAGGCTAGTTTACTGCACAAGTTTAGCTAGTTCTGTGCAGAACTTCTACATTACATTCATCTGATCTTCCATGGCAATAAACGTGAAGTATTTAAATAAAATGACACTGCACTGCTTATTGAAAAGTGTTGTCTTGATATTCCAACTCAGTTAAAATGAAATCTGCTAGTCTATCATTAGCTAACATGCTGTAATGGCATCGAGTGTCAGTGAATAATAGGCTAGCTTTCTCTGGGAAAAACTGAGTCGACCCTTTTTCTCCCTTTCAGCTTTCTGCTGCTTCTCCTTCCGTTTTTGATATCCGGACTTCATAATTTATCTCACCACCATCACACCTGCTCCTGCTTAGCAACTTCTAGAATGTTCACCTCTGTTGCGCGCGGAGAGAAGCTGCCAGCTGCTGTGAGCTGCGCTAATAGCGGTGCTGTGCACACACGGAGCTACACAGTTCACTGTCCCCGCCCACAATCAGACTGTACCATTACTAAAAAGGGAGGAGGGGTGAAATGACTATCATAAATAATTCAAGGAAAATGTGATAACAAATCATAACCATGTATAATTTGCATATTTTAATAGATGAAATGAAATATTTTATTTCAAAACTTACACAAGGCAATACTATTAAAATAATATTAATATCCCTCACAGGCCCCCCTGTCAGTGCCAGGCCCTTAGAATCGTCCTAACCCCCCCGGCGGTGCCCCTGATCTGATCTGATCTAATCTAATCTAATCTAATCTAAGCCTTAGGGTGGTGTAGTGGTTAGCACTGTTGCCTCACAGCAAGAAGGTTTTGGTTTTGAGCCCAGTGGCTGAAGGGTGCCTTTTTGTATGGAGTTTGCATGTTCTCCCTGTGTCTGTGTGGGTTTCCTCCAGGTGCTTCAGTTTCCCCCACAGTCCAAAGACATACAGGTTAGGCTAATTAGTGACTCTAAATTGACTGTAGGTGTGAATGGTTTGTTTTTATATGGCCAAGTTTACATTAGATCGTATCTGTCTCGTTTTCTTCGCGGATGCACTGTCCATTTACATTAAATCGCCTGGAAACACTGGGAAACGGGAATCTGCCAGCGTCCACGTATTCAATCTAGATCGTATCTGGTCCGGTGCTGTGTAAACATTGAGATACGCGG
Source organism: Neoarius graeffei (assembly GCF_027579695.1). Taxonomy (NCBI): domain Eukaryota; kingdom Metazoa; phylum Chordata; class Actinopteri; order Siluriformes; family Ariidae; genus Neoarius; species Neoarius graeffei. The sequence continues at coordinate 15,961,958 of NC_083582.1, forward strand.
ATACACTGTGCTGAGCTCTAGCTGGCATCGTCATTGGACAACGTCACTGTGACATCCACCTTCCTGATTCGCTGGCGTTGGTCATGTGACGCGACTGCTGAAAAATGGCGCGGATTTCCGCCTTGTATCACCTTTCATTAAACAGTATAAAAGTATGAAAATACTGCAAATACTGATGCAAATACTGCCCATTGTGTAGTTATGATTGTCTTTAGGCTTGCCATCCTTCCACTTGCAAGTGGTAAGTGACGCGTATGCCCAACATGCACCTGGAGCACACACACAGCGGCTCAGTCCCGAATTACTGCTTGTGCACTTCACTCGCGTGCTCTGTGAGCTGCGCAGGGCCGGAGTGCGCACCCTCCAGAGGGCACTCGCTGTTCAGGGCGGAGTGATTTGGAGCACAGGATGCCTGCGGAGCCGAGCGTATACAACAAGTATTGGCGTTGCTGTGTGCAGGCGAATCGTGTATTGGTGTTGCTGTGTGCATGTTAATCGTTTTAAAAACGTTAATCTGATGATCCGCTGATACAGTCTAATGTAAACCCCACCTATGTCAGCCCGGTGACTTGTCCAGGGTGTACCCTGCCTCTCACCAATAGTCAGCTGGGAGAGGCTTCAGCTTGCCCGTGATCCTGCACAGGATAAGCAGTTACAGGCAATGGATGGATGAACTGTGCCTTGATCAGCTCTAGATGCCACCTGAATGCACCATTTGATGTCTCTAATTTCAAAATTTTCCAGGTGAGCATGCCCCTGGACCCCCCTAGCAGCCTTCAGGGGGCTCCAGGCCAGGCCAGCCGTTATGGGTTGAATGAGTTAACTTGCTTACTCATTCACATTATACAGAGGATATTAAAGGAGAACTGAAGGCAATTTTTTTATTATCAAAATTCTGTTTATCTCATTTTAGTAAATATAGGAATGCATTTTTGATAGCTATTTTGTCACTGTTATAGCAAGTTATGAGTGCTTGAAATATGCTATGTAATATATCAGTCCATATGTCAAAGCAATGGCCACAAATGAGATTTGTTGAGACTAGGGATGAACGAGTACAGCATTATCTGTATCTGTTAACCATATGAATTATCTGTATCCATATCCGTACTCGGAGTGGGCGAGGCCTAACCCGGAAGTGGGTCTGGTTGTCTTGAAATGGGCGGGGCTTTAACCAGTATGTTATTTTAAGCATGCAATTGATATGGGTTGATCAGAAATTATTATAATTTATTGCTGATTAGAAAACTATTTACAGGACAGCATCAGCATTGAGCTTCAGATCAATGGTTTTGATCATAATAGCAAACAAACTATTTACAGAACAAGTTTTGCAACAATGAATACAACACATGCGGTTGCAATTATGAAATGAAATGTAATGAACAAGAGCTTTCATACGCAACATAACTTTCTTTTTTTAACTTTTAATTTTTTTTATGATCAGTGTGATTTTTTTTTTTTGGTTCTTTTTTTTTTCCACACCAGGTGTGTGTGTGTGTGTGTGTGTGTGTAGCTTAATTTGTAATATTATTTATATCACTACTACCTAGAAAGTGTCAGACACTCAGTGCGTGAAGTAAAATAAAACTGGTTAGAGCCAACTGATGGTTTAAAAAAAAACTCCAATGACTGGCAGAGAGAGAGAGAGAGAGAGAGAGTGTAGCTTAATTTGTAATACTTATACCACTACTACCTTAATTACCTCTGTAATTCATGTAATTTTACATGAATTACAGCAAGAAAGTGTCAGACACTCAATGCGTGAAGTAAACTGTGGGTGGTAAAAGAGAGCCAGAATACCCAGACACAAACAGGACAACGTAGTGTATGCCATTCAGTGCAGTGAGGAATGCACAGAGTCATATATTGGGGAGACAAAACAACCGCTTCACAGGCGCATGGCTCAACACAGGAGAGCCAGTTCCTCAGGCCAGGACTCTGCTGTCTACCTTCATCTTAACAACAAAGGACACTAATTTCAGGATTGCAACGTACACATTTTAGCCAGAGAGGATCATTGGTATGAGCGAGGAGTTAAAGAAGCCATTTTTGTCAACCTGGAATGGCCATCACTGAACAGAGGTGGGGGTCTAAGATATCATTTATCAGCCACCTACAATGCAGTCCTTGGCACACTTCCCAGACAACTGAGGCCCTGTCCACACAGCAACGGATTCAGGTGACTCGGATACAATTGCTTATCGTTTAGGCCTGGCATCCACACGGCACCGGCGTTTTGGGTGCCCAAAACGCAATCTTTTTGAGAACGGGTTCCAGAGTGGAAAGATCTGGCAACGTTGCCATTGTGAAGTCGTCTGGATGAGTAGAACGGATTTGTTTATGATGACGTCACAACCACATGACTGTGAGTGCTTCACGCCGGGTAGAAGTGTAACGAATATCACCAGGAAAAAGCCTTACAGAGCATTAGTGAGAGTGAAACACGAGCTTGGATATTATTATTATTATTATTATTATGTTCAGTGTTAGTTCACAGTAGTAATGCAAGAAGCAGAATAGTGACAGTAATAGTGAAGCAAAAACATGCAATTGTACAAACACTGCAGCTCTACAGCAAAATATTCATTTATGAAATGGTCTGATTCTTAACACCAGTAGTGCCAATGATCTTCTCATTACGATGCGAGTTGTCAACAAATCCTATAACTTGGTTCATGAAACGCGCTTACAAAATATTTTCACTGTGAATATTTATTGTGTAATGGTACAAAGTGAGAGAGAGAGAGAGAGAGAGAGACTCTGCCCTTAGGGCAGAGTCAATCCCGCCAGCAAAAATAGGGAAAAAAAGGAGTGATCTCACCTCTTCAGATGTTGATTTAAGTCCGACAATACATTCCTCAAAAAGGGCATAGAGGAGCAAATTAATCCATCAACGTGTAATAGTGTAGCATTCAATTTATTCCAGACCATTAAAGACGCCGCCTTCCGCGTAGAATCATACGTCATCCTTGCTGCCATATTGGATAGGTCAAAGCGGAGAATAAAGATTCATGTGCTGCCTTTAACTGTACCAACAGGTTTACCGTCCAAACGAGATCACATGGGATTACCTTTCACAGGTGAGAAACAACAAATGAATCCATCAACGTGTAGTATTCAATTTATTCCGGACCATTAAAGACGCCGCCTTCCGCGTAGAATCATACATCATCCTCGCCGCCATATTGGAGAGGTCAAAGCGGAGAATAAAGATTAGCTGCGTTTAACTGTACCAACAGGTTTGCCGTCCAAACGAGATCACATGGGATTACCTTTCACAGGTGAGACTGGAAAAATACTTTTCATTGTATTTGGTCATTATAATATAATTTTACGAACAGATTTTCCTGACTTTGTGGCTAATATGAAGTCTCGCGCATAATAGTTTATGTGCATGCGTCCTTACTTCTTCTATTGTTCTGGTGTCTCCGAAGGGACCGTCTTACAGCGCCCCTAGAGGTGTGGCATGTGTATTGCATCGTTTTCAGCAAGCGTTGCCATATGGACCTGATATTTTACTGATTGTTGCCCATTTGGACGCGATATATTTTTAAATAACATCTCGTTGCCGTTGTCGTGTGGATGTAGCCTGAATGCACACCAAAACCCAGCTGTTTTCAGTGATGCACGGGAGGACAGAGAGAATCAGCATTCCATTGATCACCCTAACGGGCAATCCATTGATCATCCTAACGACTCTCAAGGCCGTTCACAACCAGCTCCCAGTTACCCACACCAACAGGATGACTCAATGACACCTTAGATGAGCTTTTCATCCATGAGAGGATAAATACCTGATGCTCCCTACCAGTCAGACAGAACTGAAGAAGCCTTTCGGATGAGAGGTGAAACATCTTCAAGAATCTTCAAGCAAGTCCAGTTGCTCTCTTTTACCACCCACAGCTTACCATGACCTGGATGACTGAGAATCTTCACAGACAATGCATGAAGTAAAAAAAAATGTTTTTAACCGATGGTTAAAAAAAGGAAAAAAAAATCTCCGACAGGCAGAGACGCAACGCGAGTCGCTTTCTACCAAGCACCATGTCTAAATGAACCCAAGTTTACCAGAACTCTACTGGTTATAAGTAAGTACAAACTGAAATAAAAACAAGCTTGAAGCTGAAGAAACCTGAAATATCACCTGAGTGACTGAGGCAGAGACAGAGAGCTGTTCTCTGTGTGAGTGAGCAGAGCAGTGTGTGTAGGGGAGGGGTGCTGTGACGCTGTGTGAGGATTTTCATTCAGTCCGAGCACAGATATTGACTCGTATTACTCGTATAATACTCGTACTCGGCAAAAGTGCTTTATCCGTACTGGATACTCGTTTCAGCCGAGTATCTGGCTCAACTCTAGTTGAGACCTGTGTGAGACATCGTAGGATGGAAGTAAAATGTACAGCGGAAATCAAAGTGACCAACATCTGCCAACATTGTCAAAAGACGCACACACCCCCTTTCAAATGCTGATGTAATCAAGCCGGAAGTTTTGTTTGTTTTGATAGCAATTAGGAAAGCTTGAAAAAAGCAGGCAGTAATCGTTGTTTAAACTTGTTTTTGTGCAATATTTCGTTTGCAAAACAGTTTTCAAAATGGCAGCACTGACACCTGGCTGACACTTCACGTTTTTAAGTCTCGCACAAGTCTTGTGAAGATCGCGTGAATAAGTGACACCTGCCATGGACCAAAGGAACTAAATTCAACATGGCTAAAAACCGAATAGGTCAGTAAGTATAATATTTAATTGCAATTAGTTACCAATATGAGTCACGATATAAGATTACTAAAACCAAAAACGTAATTGAATAACATGTTAATTAAGAAATAAAGCAAGTTTAAAAATGACTTATTTTCTCCTTTAAGCTTGCCAGAAAGTTCTTCACAGCATGTCTGGTTCAGGAGTTGAATAAAGTTATGATTTGTAGTTATAATTTGTCAGTGAAAATGGTTACTTTTTCCAGTAGCCCTGTTTGAAGTTAGGTCAGGTAAGCAGACCTGCTACTGGTATCCTGTAATCCTACCTGCTGCAAGGTCGGGTAGTCAGCAACTAAACCTGAGGGACCGCCTGCGCATTCTGTGCCACATAATTCCTGTTTTTGAGTTGTTTGTGACAAGTCTTTTTTTTTTGCTAGTGTTGGTGTTAATCACTAATCTTTTTATCTTTTCTGCAAATAATTTTCCACTATCTTTTTCATTTTTGATTGTACTGTCACTTTCACTTTTTCCACATTTAAAATTTTTTCAGAGAACGCCAAAGACCAGAAGTTTTTTCCTCCTGTGCAAAGACCACAGTCAGAGGCCATCCACATTGGGTCTGCCTTAATATCAACAGATCTTCGATGAAGGTACGTAAATCCATTCATCATGGCACACCTTCAGCTTGTTCAGTGTGTTGAGTGCAGGATGTTTAGTCATTCTTTCTCCATCATTAATGATAGCTTTATTTGTGAGAAGTGCAGATTAGTTAGCTCTCTGATGGAGAAGATTGCAGCTTCACAGGTGTGTATCCAGACTCTAGAGAGGGTTAATGAGAATGAGTGCAGTGTAGTTTCTGTACAGGAAAGTCTGGATGCCATAGGTGGAGTGAGCAATCCCCTCACTCTGGCATTAGAGCCCTCACAGTGGGGTGAATGGGTGATGACTTGGTGGCATAATCACAGAGCCAAAGCCACTGCTGAGGCTCCCCCATGGAGTGCCCGGTGTTGTACATCAGCTGCAAGCTCTTGATGCAGGAGAGCAAGTACAGCCTCATTGAGAAACAGTGTCTGGCCATCAAGTGGGCAGTCCTCACCCTCTGATATTACCTGCTGGGGCACTCTTTCACCCTCTGTTTGGCTCACGCCCTGCTCCACCATATGAAAGATGTTAATGTGCAGATCACCCATTGGTATCTAGCCCTCTAGCCTTTCAAGTTTGAGGTGGTCCACAGGCCCGGGGTGCAGATGGTGGTGGCAGACTTTCTTTCCCATCGGGGGGGGGGACGACTCTGCTGCAGGCCAGACAGCTCCCCAGTCTGAGTTGGGTGGTGGGGGTATGTGGCAGTGGGGGCATAGTCAAGTGTTGGTTTGTGAATGGAGAGTGAGGCCAGGAAAGGTGAGTGGCAAATTGATTGCACCTGTTGTTAATTGATGCTATGTGTTTTGCAGTAATGCCTGAGGGCTGATAAGGAGGTAGTGACCAGAGTGGTGGTGTTCGTCTCCTGACCAGAGCATGTGTGTGCTTGTGCAAAGTAAACATTGAGCTGAAAAGCTATCAGGAGAATTTAAAAAATACTGAATTTACCATCACTACCCACCTGTCTGTGCTTCAGTGTTCCGCCCACTTTCAGGGACATTTTACATGGAGCTTGCCTTTCTTGACAATGGATGTAAATGATCAGATTCAGTGGAACAATTTGTGAGCTTTTCATGAAAATTCCTGTCCCTAGACTAAGGAAAACGTGTACACATTCTAAAAATGTTTTGTTTTGTTTTTTTCCCCAACTCAAATGCTGGGTTGAGGCTGTTGGGTCATTTTTTTGGGTTATTTTAAATCATTCTAGGATGTTTTTTTGTAATCAGCTGCTGGATTGTTTTCAACACAGCATTTCTGAGAGTGCCGCAGAAGTAAAGCTTCTCAAAGCTTTTTTTATTCAGTTGTAGTTTAGGCAAGACAATTTGTTGGGTGGGAAATGAAATCTATGATCCACTAATTCAAAGTCAGTGAATTACATGAAATCAAGATTTTTATTAGCATGTGTACATCTCTTGTGGCCGCCAACAGAGTTCAATTTGTGCTGAGCCACTATGACAGGAGCAGTGATTGTTAATGACGCGTGGATGACTTTTCCCACTCAAACATTTATTGTCTTTAAGCATTTAACATATCCACAATGATGGTCAAAAAGGGTTGTGGCCAGAAGTACTGAGCAAAATGGCTTACCATGATGAACACTTATCCCTAGACTCCCTCATCAACTTAGCCATCCATCTGGACCCTAATCCAGAAAAGGCCCTCACTGCAGACTTCAACCTCTCCTTCTCCTTCCATCGACACGCCAACTCCCATGGAGGTCTCTCACACATGTTTGCAATGGTCAGAGACAGAAAGAAGATGGCAAGAGGGGCTATGCTTTTATTGTGGTGATGCCAACCATACCATTGCCAAATGCCTGGCCCGCCCACCTTGGGGAGTTGTGGCCCATCAAGCCAATGAGCAACCCAACCCAATGAGTTCTTTAATCAGTCCTCTAACAAGATCTTTCAGATTATCTGTGTTACCAGTCCTGTCAGATTCAACTCGTGTCCTCTCTGTACTTATAGACTCAGGGGCTGAGGGTAATCTCATCAACTGCTTGGTCATCCAGCAATTGAACCTGTCCACTGACACCTTAAAAAGACCCATTAAAATAAAGACTATTAACTGGGGGCCAATTGGAGAGGATTTGATTACCATTCACACCGCTCCTCTCCAGATTCAGGTGAGGGCCCTCCATTCTGAGCACATCTTGTTGTTCATCACTCAAACCACTAACTATGACATCATTCTAGGGTACCCCTGGCTCCAACTCCATGACCACTTAATTTCTTGGCAGCAGAAGGACATCTTACAATGGTCATCAGCTTGTTTCAAAAATTTCTTACAATGGTCATCAGCTTGTTTCAAAAATTGCTTACAAAGCCCTCCGTTGGCCATCCCATCCATATCCGTAGCGAGCCCTCTACCCGATTCCCTTGATAATGGTCCACCCTGTTATCTGGACCTGAAGGAGGTGTTCAGTAGAGGTAAGGCTTGTGGCTTACCCCCTCACTGTCCCTATGATTGTGCCATCAACCCCCTCCCAGGCACAAACCTTCCTCATAACCGACTCTATCCCTTCCAAGCCACCATGGAAGATTATGTGCAAGAGACACTAAAGCAAGGATATATCAGACTATCCACCTCTCCAGCATCTGCAAGCTTCTTCTTAGTGGAGAAGAAAGGAGGAGGTCTCTGGCCCTGTATTGATTACCGAGGACGAAATCAAATCAGTGTGAAATATCCCTATCCACTCCCTCTGGTGCCCACAGCCTTGGAACAATTAAGAACAGCAAAGCTCTTTTCCAAACTGGACCTCTGCAGTGCATATAACCTAGTAAGAATTCAAGAAAGGGATGAATGGAAAACAGCCTTTAGCACCACCGCTGGCCATTTTGAGTACTTGGTGATGCCTTATGGCCTTTCTTCGGCACCCAGTTTATTCCAATGTCTGATTAACAACCTCTTAAGGGACATGTTGGGCAAATTGTTCATTGCTTACATTGATAATATTTTGATTTACTCCCCAGACATGGAAAGCCATGTGGAACATGGAATATCCCACTACCTGGCCTACCTAACACTTTTCAGACAGCTTCAATCATGTCTTTTACTATTTTGTTATTCCCAAGGATATCGTAAATGACTGGGGTCCTTAATTCATTTCCAGACTGTGGTCCAATTTAATGGAGAGATTAGGTGTATTAGTGAGCCTCATGTCCGGCTACCAGCCACAGTCCAATGGCCAGGTGGAACAGGCAAGGCAGGAGGTGGGCTGTTTTCTGAGAATATTCTACATGAGAAACCCGAGAGACTGGGCACAGTTTCTCCCTTGGGCCGAGTATGCACAGAACTCTCTCAAACACTCCCCAACTCAGTTAACACCATCCCAATGATACTCATCTATCAACCCCCTTTATTCCTGTGGGACAATACACCCATCCAGTTACTGGGCATCAATGCCTGGTTCCAGAAAAGCCAGCAGGTGTGGGAGAAAGTGCACCAGAGACTGGAAGTAGTGAATGCCAAATATAAGCAATATGCAGACAAACACAGAAGTGAGAACCCAGAATACACCCTGGGAGATCAGATATGGGTCTCCACAAGGGACCTAAGGGAACCACACATATGCAAGAACCTACAGGCACGTTACATTGGCCCATACAAGGTATAATGCAGGATCAACGAGGTATCCTATGGGCTAGAGCTCCCATGTCACAGTCGAATGGGACCTATCTTCCATGTCTCCTGCCTGAAACCAGCCATACAAGGTCCCCTAGCTATGGACACTCCCACCCAGGAGTCCCCACCTCTGGACATCAAGTGCAAACCCATCTACCAGGTAAATAAAATCCTAAACTCCTGCCATAGACAAGGGCAGTTAGAATACCTGGTAGATTGGGAGGGCTATGGTCCTGAGGAACAAAGTTGGTTCAACTCCAAGGACATACTGGACCCACTCTTGACACGGGAGTTCTGCAGCCAACATCCTAGCAAACCTGCACCAAGAAGGAGAGGGTGCCCAGAAAGATAGTTGCTCCTCAGGGGGTTCCAGTCAGTAATGGTGCTGAAAACACAAGTTTGGAGCAGCCTCCAAACATGGCCACTCTGGACTACAAGCCCCAAGAGTCACAGCATCCTCTATTCATCCAGCAGTTACCAAGCACTCCTATAAACACTCAGCTCTCACTTCCACACTTTGTGAAGTATCGTCTAGTACTCCATGTCTAACTTTACCAAGCCGTTTGTTTTCCGCCTCAATTCCAGTGTATAACCTGTGTTTACATTTATCACTGACCTTGTCTTTTGCTCTCTCTCCGTTGCATTGTTTGCTGATCGACTGACCCTCGCTTGTTCCTGGATTGCAATTACTGCTCTACGTTTTGGCTCAGCATGTTGTTAGTGAAGCCCCCAGTCTCCCCTACACCTGTATCTGTAAGTGCCTGCATTCTGACACACAGGGACATCAGCAGTATACTTTCTCCTTTAAACTTTACTGCTCATGTTCTATGAGTTAATAGAATGTTTCTGAAAACACAGTAAAATATTGGTTTATTTTATTACATTACACAGAAAGATGAATAAATTAACAACACATTTACTTCACAGCAGCAAAAGTTAGTTTGTGGCTGTATGTACTTGTTAAGTGTTACTACTATTTAACAAAACAATAAAAAAAGACCTTGCCAATACACATTACAGAAACACAAAGCAGGACTGCAGGACTCTCAGGAGTAAACTTAAAATAATGTCTGGTTCTGTCGTGGAAACTCTCAAAACTTAAACTCTCCCAAGCAAAAATGTTTCAAAGTCAAAATGTTATGGGAGGTGAAATGTGGTGAGTAGGATCCAAGAGCAGAACACAGACCAGTAAATCCAATAATATCAAATCAAATCAAATCAAGTTTATTTGTACAGCGCTTTTAACAATAAACATTGTCGCAAAGCAGCTTTACAGAATTTGAACGACTTAAAACATGAGCTAATTTTATCCCTAATCTATCCCCAATGAGCAAGCCTGTGGCGACGGTGGCAAGGAAAAACTCCCTCAGACGACATGAGGAAGAAACCTCGAGAGGAACCAGACTCAAAAGGGAACCCATCCTCATTTGGGCAACAACAGACAGCCTGACTATAATATTAACAGTTTTAACAGGTATAACCCTCAACTGTCCTCATGGGGCCGTCCTTCACAGGAGTGGGGCGATAAAACTCCGACCAGACACAGGGCACCAGGATGGATCAAGCAGGTCCGAGGGGCAGAAGAGGCCAGCATCTCAATCCCAGGATCAACATGTAACTCAGAGGGACAGATGGGGGGGGGGGAGAGAGAGAGAGAGAGAGAAAGAAAACACGTTGTTAGGTATGCCCTAAAAATGACAAGTATTAAATCTGTGTGGTAGGCTCGCAGAGACGAGAGTCTTTACATCAGGCATGACGCACAATGGCATGTTAATATGGTAAAAAATATATCATGACCTGCTCTGGCTGGATGCTTGATTGGGTGATGGGAGCACACTCCTCAGCAATGATGAGATGCAGATGGGACCCTTAGGCCTGGCCAAGACAATTCAGTTACATTTCACCGGGTCTGGGACATGCGACAGAATGTCTGACGGCCGATTCCCTGCAGGCTACGATAGCCAGTCGAGGTCCCCACCGTCTCCACCAAAAGATTTCCTGTTGACTCTATGTAACTCAGAGGGACAGATTTGGGGGGGGGGGGGGGGGGAGAAAGAAAACACAGGTGGTTAGGTATGCCCAATGTCACCTGAATAAGTAGGAACAGTATACATATTGCACCGAGTACAAGCAGGGACTCCGGCAACTAACTATGACAGCATAACTAAAAGGAGAGAGCCAGAAGGTAACACAGGCATGAGGGAGCCCCGGGACATAAAGCAGCCAGCCACTGCACCGTCAACAAACTCGAGTGAGCAAGCGAGTGGGGACTGACAGCATCCATACATCCCAGTTTACCAAAACACTCTATGTCTGAGGACCCTCCAGATCTACTCCTTTACCTCATAAACACCATTAACAAAAGGCTTGACTAAACAGATATGTTTTCAGCCTAGACTTAAATGCTGAGACTGTGTCTGATTCCCGAACATTACTTGGAAGGCTGTTCCATAACAGTGGGGCTTTGTAAGAAAAGGCTCTGCCCCCTGATGTAGCCTTCACTATACGAGGTACCAGCAGATAGCCTGCACCTTTTGATCTAAGTAGGTGTGGCGGGTCATAGAGGAGCAGAAGTTCACTCAGGTACTGTGGTGCGAGACCATTTAGTGCTTTAAAGGTCAATAGTAGTATTTTATAATCAATACGAAATTTGATTGGGAGCCAATGCAGTGTGGATAAGACAGGCGTGATGTGGTCATATTTTCTAGTTCTAGTAAGGACTCTTGCTGCGGCATTTTGAACTAACTGGAGCTTGTTTATGCACTTATTGGAACATCCAGACAGTAAGGCATTACAATAATCCAACCTGGAGGTAACGAAAGCATGGACTAGTTTTTCTGCATCATGCAATGACATTAAATTTCTTATCTTTGCAATATTTCTGAGATGAAAGAAAGCTATCCGGGTGATGTTATCAATGTGAGTTTCGAATGAAAGACTGGGGTCAATAATCACTCCGAGGTCTTTTACTGCTGCACGTGAAGAAACAGAAAGGCCATCCAGAGTTACTGTGTAATCAGAAAACTTACTTCTAGCTGTATGTGGTCCTAGCACAAGTACTTCAGTCTTGTCAGAGTTAAGCAGAAGGAAATTTATAAGCATCCAGTGTCTAATGTCCTTAACACATTCCTCAATTTTATTAAGCTCGTGTCTCTCATCAGGTTTTGCAGAGACATACAACTGTGTGTCATCAGCATAACAGTGGAAACTAATACAATGTTTATGAATAATATCGCCCAGAGGTAACATATATAGAGAAAAAAGCAGTGGACCCAAGACAGAACCTTGTGGAACACCAAACTTTACCTCGGTACGTCTAGAAATATCACCATTTATATCGACATACTGATAACGATCAGTTAGATAAGACCTGAGCCAGGAGAGGGCCATTCCCTTAACTCCCACAACATTTTCTAGTCTATCCAGAAGAATGGAATGATCAATGGTATCAAATGCTGCACTAAGGTCAAGCAACACAAGTAGCGAGACACAGCCCTGATCAGACGCCAACAGTAGGTCGTTTACTACTTTAACCAGTGCTGTCTCTGTGCTATGATGAGGTCTAAATCCTGACTGATACAGTTCATGGATGTTATTCCTATGTAAATATGAGCATAACTGCTGTGCCACAGCTTTTTCAAGGATCTTGGAGATAAAGGGGAGGTTTGATATTGGCCGATAATTGGACAGCTGACAGGGATCAAGGTCAGGTTTTTTAATCAGGGGTTTGATAACTGCTAGTTTAAAGGATTTGGGTACATAGCCAATCATAAGAGAAGAATTTCCGCCATACAATAATAAAGACTTAATAGGAGTAAAAATAAACCAAAAATAATCCAGAAAAAAATAGGGACAAAAAACGAGGCAGGCAAGGACAAAAAAAGCTAGCATAAAAAAATAGTTCAGACAAAAAATTTGAGGCAAAAATGTAGCACAACAAACATGAAAAAAGACAAAAAACGTAGTGCAAAAAACTGGAACAAGGAACAGGCAAAACAGAGAGCAAAAATCCAAGAAGCAATAAGGGCGCAGAGCCGACATGAAAAAAACGAGACATTCTGGCAAAGTCCCCTTCTGAGAATGGCCTATTTGTACACAACAGAGCAAACCAGGAAGTGAATGCCAGCAAGATGAAAGTCCCATCCTGGATCTGGATTAACACTGAACTGGGAGATAATAAATCTCTGGAGTGGAAGTCTGGGGCGGAGCATGACACAAAAAGGTTACAGAAAAGTTTAGACTTTTATTAAATCAATTAATAAAAGCTGTGTTTGGTCTGCAGAGTGAACCGACTCAAAATCACAAAGTTCTTATTTTATAAAGCTTAAAAAAAAACAGTGTATACAAATACTCTCATTGGTTAAACATGTCCCAGATAGCAGAGGGTCGTTGATTCGACGTGGAATCATCGGCATGTTCTTCGACCTATACGCCGTCGAATCACCGTCGATCACTGACGTTGATTCAACACCGCTTTGCTCATACGAGTTTCCGTTGAAACGACGTTGAAAAGTGGCTGGTGGTCGACAGAGAATAGACCCCCTTTCACCCTTTATTCAACTACGTATTTCGGTCGATTTATAGTTGAATTTTCGGCGATGATTCATCCAACTTTACTTCCTGTTTTATGTACAACAGGAAGGCTACAAATTAAGCAAAACAGGCTAAATTAAACTAGCTAACAATAAAGCATCGGGGCTCTTGCCTAGGATGAACACACACATGCATACTTCAACCATGAAAGTGAAACTTAATTTATATCAATGTGCGTAGGCTACGTCCTGTTTAATGTACAACAGGATATAAAAATGCATGCAACAATGCACCTCTCCTAATGTTTGTCAAGCTATCTAATGAGGCATAACTTTTAACATTTATAAGGAACAGAACACACTTGAACAAGTTCTTAGAAACATTTTATGATTTATTTATAATTTATAATTGTGGCCTATTCCTCCTGCGGCGCAGACCTGTACATGGAAACAGAAAAACATAACCAAAATTAATTTGATGCAGCATTGATAAAGAAAGTCAGCAGTAGGCTATGGGTTTCTAAATGCCACCCTACCTCATTATTTGGACATGGGGAAAAACTATATTTAAAATCCAAAGAGGGATGGAGGGAGGAAAATTAAAACAAAAGAAAGAAATGAAATATAGAGTAGAGAATATTTGATAAAATTAAGGATGTTTTTATTCAGTAAACATTTAAAAAAATGTTCTACAACACTCTAGCCTAGTGACTTACCAGTAACAAAATAGACTTGAAGTATTCAGATCCGCTCTGCATAAAGCAGCTAAATCCTCTCTCTGTCTCCTGGCAGAAAGCTCCTTGGTTTGCTTGTGTCTCAATCACAGCTGGTATTCTGTAGAAAGACTTCTTTTCACCTTTCCCATCAGCTTTGTTAGAACCCTAACACAGCACAAAAGTTTACCATTGTAGGTTTATGATGAACCAAGTGCCTCGTGGGTTCACATACCGCGCGCTGCCTTTATTTCCCCCTAATCACGAGTTTGTTGGTCTTCCAATGTGGCGCAGGGTTTGTTTACTTCCGGTTTCGGGTGACGTCAGTGAAAGGGGTCTAATGGGGGCATTACCGCCACCCACTGGATTGGGGTGTAAAGCAGTCTGAACAAAACGTGTAAACATAAACATAGGAGAAATGAACCCGTTTTTCTAACTCGTCCTCACTTAGTCTACTTTTCTTTTTTGATTAGTCTGGATTTGATATTGTAAATTTAAATGTGAATCAATGTATATTCATCGGACATGAACAAATGAATAAATCTTGAGTAATCTTGAGGGGCGTGTGTGTCCGGGGCGCGGTGTCGCGGCGGCGGGGGGGATCGAACGAACCCTCCGATCCCCCCTGGCTACGGGCCAGAATTAGATCATCCTACCAATGTTGAAAACTGGCCGGCAAAAGTGACGATGGTTCAACGTCGTATATTCAACTTTCTCTGACGGTCGACAGATCAACCTTTACCCACGTTGATTCAACGGTGATAAATCGACCCTCTCAGACGGCGGAGAAATCGACGTTTCACGGCGCCGTTTCAACGTTGATTTTCTGACGTACGACGGAAACCGACCATTCTGACCAAAACTCTACGTCGTTTCAACGACCCTCTGCTATCGGGGGTCACATCATACCACTTCAACATTTTCTATTGGGCAGTACATCTCATGCTTCTCATATTTTGTATCAACCAAGCCAAATTTCCCAGTATGAATGGTCCATTCAGAAAGAATCAAAACATATGATAAGAAGTGATATGTTGTGAACAACACAACATTCAGAGTGTACAATGCATGATTCAAAATGGCTGAAGCCAAATCAGTACAAGCTAAAGATTGATACAAGCTGCAGGTGTAAATGAGCACAACACTCGATATGGTACAATCATGGCCTTGGCCAGTCTACCGCAACATAGGATTTTAAAAAATGATGCACATTGTAGCTTGTTGTAACAATACCTGATTCAGAATAACTTGATAAAATGTATTACATTAGCATGAAAAATACTCCAAAATGAACAATTGCTTAATTAAACATGGCCTTGGCTCACTCATTACAACATATGATAACACTGCAGGCACTGGAATTAGGATAATACACTTTTTGAATAAGCCTGTGATTTAGCAGAAAACAACATTTCAGTATAAGCAATCTCAGTGTCTTTACTGTATTTTACTGTAATTATGATCATTCATAAATCAATTTATTATTACTTTTAATATGATTAACCTCATTTATTCTTTCCCAAAAATCAACATACTTGGCTTTAAATTAATATATACCGTAATCAGCATCAACATTATTGCTTATGTGATGACATCAAAATATGTGTGGTTACATACGAATCAAAATACAAACATCATAAACCAAATTATTGATGGCATCAAGGCATGTGTGCATGGTTAAATTAAGGATATAAAATCATAACAGTTCCTGACTCTGTTTATTGTGAGTAGATCAGAATAAAGTGGAACAAAAAAAGTTAGACAAGCAGCATTGGGACCAAAAGATCACCGGTTCAATTCCCTGGACCCTGGCTGAAGTTGAGTAAGACTTCTAACCTCAAACTGCTCCCCAGGCTGTCCATTGCTGTGTGTAAGTCACTCTGAGCATCTGCTAAATGTCTGTAAAGTCGATCCAAAGCCCCGTCTCTTGTCTAATCAATGACTGTTTGGTTGCTGGAGGAGTTCATCTCCTATTACAATATGTAAATCCTGGTGCACTGCAGAAAAGCCTCTAAGTACAGTAAATGGAGAACAAAGAGACTGATACTGTACCCCTTTTCCACCAAATCAGTTCCAGGGCTGGTTCGGGGCCAGTGCTGGTGCTGGTTCACAACTCGTTCAACTTGCGAGCCAGCTGAGAACCAGTTTGCTTTTCCATAGCTCGGGGTGCTAAGGGGAGCCACGTCATTACGTCACTGTATACATCAGTTACATCGCTGCGTTTGCATAAACCTTGGCGCGAGCATCGAAGCAACAACAACATGGAGAAGAAGAAGCAGCAGCAACAACAACAACAATAATGGATGACTGCTGCTTTACTGCATCCATGATATCTCATCGCTTATTTAAAAATGGCGACCTTTCATGGTCTTGCTATTGTTGTTGGTCTTAACAACTCTGCCCCCCTGCTGACGTAAGCGGTTCTTTCCTCTGGCCCAGCAAAGAGCTGGTGCTAGCCTGGGACCATTTTTTTCTGGCCCCAGAGCCAGTTCTTTGTCAGTGGAAACAGAAAACCCGGTTCCAAACTAAGCACTGGCCCCGAACCAGCCCTGGAACTGATTTGGTGGAAAAGGGGCATGAGAGTGTGAGCTGGTGTGAGTGAGTGAGAGCTGAGACCGCAGTGGAGGAGAACAAAGCAAAGAAGCAAGATTAAAAAACCCACATTATTGATGCTCACAGTCTCTGCTTTCTCCATCTCTAGTCACAGGCTTTTCCACAGCACTTATAATGTGAAGAGACCATGAGCAACCAATTGGTCTCTGCTTGGACAAGAGGTGGAACAACTCCAGTGGACTTATCACCAACTTTGCTGGTGTTATCCATGGAAATATTGGACATTTCTAGTGAAAGCTGCTCTTATTTGCTCCCTCAGTGACACACCGGAGGAGAGGGATACATGCTGGTGTGCTCATGCGCCTCCACCAGCACAGACTTCATGCTCTGCTCCCTGTGATATTCCTCTCCAATGTGCTCTCACTGCAACAAACTGAATGAACTCCAGCTGCTGGTGGGGAGAAACAGGGACTTTCCTTCATCTTCTGTTTTATGCCTCACAGAGATGTGGCTCTGCGGATTCATCCCAGACTCTGTGCTGCAGCTGGCCAGCTTCCAGCTTTTCAGAGCAGACTGTAATACAGATCTCTCCAGTAAAACAAAGGGCAGTGGAATCTGTTTTTATGTAAACAGCAGCCAGTGCAGTGATATGTCAGTGATCCTGCAGCACTGCTCTCCAGACCTGGAATCATTTTTCATTCATTGGAATCCAGACACTGGGTGTGGATCAGACTAACCTGGACTCCCTAGTTATTGTCCTCAGAGACTTTAACAAAGATAACCTCAGCCACAATCTTCTCAAATACTAACATTTTATTAAATGCCCAACAAGAGAGGAGAATTTTTTGGATCACTGCTACACTACAGTCAACACTGCCCATCACACCATCCCCTGAGCTGCACTGGGCCACTCTGACCACATCACGGTTCATCTGATTCCTCCATACAGGCAGAAATTAAAGCTGAAGAAACCTGTACTGAGGACTTCAAAGATGTGGAGCAATGAGGCTGTGGAGAACCTTCAGGCCTGGACAAACCGGGGTGTGTTCAGGACTGCTACCAACAGTCTGGATGAGTTCACAGAGGCTGTGACATCCTACATCAGCTTCTGTGAGGACTACTGTGTTCCATCACGCACCAGGGTGAGTTACAATAATGACAAACCCTGGTTCACATATAAGCTCAGACAGCTAAGGTTGCAAAAGGAAGAACGTTCAGAAGTGGGAACAGGGACAGGTTTAAAGAGTCAAGGAACAGGTTTAGCAAGGTGGTGAGAGAAGCTAAACAACTGCAGTCTGAGAAACTCCAAGATCAGTTCTCAGCCAACGACTCTGTCTGTTTGGTAGTGAGTTTATGAACTTCACTTCAGTGGATGAAGTACAGAATAGAGGGACTATCAGAGTTATCCCCATGACAAAGCTTCAGCTCCCATTATCACTCTACTAATAGTTTTTCCACCTCAGCTACTGCTCATGTTCTTGAAGAATCATCGTCACAGTCTCATGGGTGTGTTGACACTGATGTACTCTCTTCACCAGAGTCAGAGTCATCCAGCTCAAGGTCAATTTGGCTGAGTGTCTTCCATGTTCCTCAGTTTTGCTATGATGATGCAGAGCTGAAACTTTAGCAGGGCAATGCAGCATACAGAGAAAAGGATACATTGCTTACTCCAGATCCTAAATTGAGGTCAAACATTCTTGGTGAATAATAGTCTCGGTGAGTAATAATAGAAATAGTGTGGGACAAAGTTTATGTCACTGATAAACAGTTTAAGATGGTTGGAAAGGCCCTCATCTCAAAGCATCCCTGCCTGACTGAGAAAGGTTCCCTCACTGGATATACTGGATGGAAAGCGAGCTTGAAGAATAAACTGGCTCACTATGGCATCTCTGATTCGATTTTGCAATGGTTTGAAAGCTACTTGAAAGATCATAGCCAATGTTGTATTGTGCAAGGAGACACATCAAACAGCCTTCCAGTATTATCCAGAGTACCACAGGGCAGAATATTAGGACCACTCCTATTCCTTCTCTACGTAGATGATTTGCCTTCATTCGTTGAAAAATTTTAGTTCTATTTGCTGATGATTCTAGGTGTTCTAAAGTAATAACCTGTACTGATGATTGCACCAGGTGGTATGGTGGTGTAGTGCTTAGCACTGTTGCCTCACAGCAAGAAGGTCCTGGGTTTGAGCCCAGCAGCTGGTGAGGGCCTTTCTGTGTGGAGTTTGCATGTTTTCCCTGTTTCTGCATGGGTTTCCTCCAGGTGCTCCGGCTTCCCCCACAGCCCAAAGACATTAACATAAGCCAATGTGAGAGAGGCCTTCAGTAGCTTAGAAGTTACCCTGGGGTCCTTTGGAGATGGTTTTGTAATCTTTTCCAGCCTGATGAGCATCAACAATGCTTTTTCTGAGGTCCTCAGAAATCTCCTTTGTTCATGCCATGATACACTTCCACAAACATGTGTTGTGAAGCTCAGACTTTGATAGATCCCTGTTCTTTAAATAAAACAGGGTGCCTACTCACACCTGATTGTCATCCCATTGATTGAAAACACCTGTCTCTAATTTCACCTTCAAATTAACTGCTAATCCTAGAGGTTCACATAGTTTTGCCACTCACAGATATGTAATATTGGATAAATTTTCCTCAATAAATAAATGACCAAGTATAACATTTTTGTCTCATTTGTTTAACTGGGTTCTCTTTATCTACTTTTAGGACTTTTGTGAAAATCTGATGATGTTTTAGGTCATATTTATGCAGAAATATAGAAAATTCTAAAGGGTTCACAAACTTTCAAGCACCACTCTGTGTGTGTGTGTATACAACCCTGATTGCAAAAAAGTTGGGACAAAGTACAAATTGTAAATAAAAACGGAATGCAATAATTTACAAATCTCAAAAACTGATATTGTATTCACAATAGAACATAGACAACATATCAAATGTCAAAAGTGAGATATTTTGAACTTTCATACCAAATATTGGCTCATTTGAAATTTCATGACAGCAACACCTTTCAAAAAAGTTGGGACAGGGGCAATAAGAGGCTGGAAAAGTTAAAGGTACAAAAAAGGAACAGCAGGAGGACTAAATTGCAACTCATTAGGTCAATTGGCAATAGGTCATTAACATGACTGGGTATAAAAAGAGCATCTTGGAGTGGCAGCAGCTCTCAGAAGTAAAGATGGGAAGAGGATCACCAATCCCCCTAATTCTGCGCCGACAAATAGTGCAGCAATATCAGAAAGGAGTTCGACAGTGTAAAATTGCAAAGAGTTTGAACATATCATCATCTACAGTGCATAATATCATCAAAAGATTCAGAGAATCTGGAAGAATCTCTGTGCGTAAGGGTCAAGACCGGAAAACCATACTGGGTGCCCGTGATCTTCGGGCCCTTAGACGGCACTGCATCACATACAGGCATGCTTCTGTATTGGAAATCACAAAATGGGCTCAGGAATATTTCCAGAGAACATTATCTGTGAACACAATTCACCGTGCCATCCGCCATTGCCAGCTAAAACTCTATATTTCAAAGAAGAAGCCGTATCTAAACATGATCCAGAAACGCAGATGTCTTCTCTGGGCCAAGGTTCATTTAAAATGGACTGTGGCAAAGTGGAAAACTGTTCTGTGGTCAGACGAATCAAAATTTGAAGTTCTTTATGGAAATCAGGGACGCCGTGTCATTCGGACTAAAGAGGAGAAGGATGACCCAAGTTGTTATCAGTGCTCAGTTCAGAAGCCTGCATCTCTGATGGTATGGGGTTGCATTAGTGCGTGTGGCATGGGAAGCTTACACATCTGGAAAGACACCATCAATGCTGAAAGGTATATCCAGGTTCTAGAGCAACATATGCTCCCATCCAGATGACGTCTCTTTCAGGGAAGACCTTGCATTTTCCAACATGGCAATGCCTAACCACATACTGCATCAATTACAGCATCATGGCTGTGTAGAAGAAGGGTCCGGGTACTGAACTGGCCAGCCTGCAGTCCAGATCTTTCACCCATAGAAAACATTTGGCGCATCATAAAACGGAAAATATGACAAAAAAGACCTAAGACAGTTGAACAACTAGAATCCTACATTAGACAAGAATGGGTTAACATTCCTATCCCTAAACTTGAACAACTTGTCTCCTCAGTCCCCAGACATTTACAGACTGTTGTAAAGAGAAAAGGGGATGTCTCACAGTGGTAAACATGGCCTTGTCCCAACTTTTTTGAGATGTGTTGTTGTCATGAAATTTAAAATCACCTAATTTTTCTCTTTATATGATACATTTTCTCAGTTTAAACATTTGATATGTCATCTATGTTCTATTCTGAATAAAATATGGAATTTTGAAAATTCCACATCATTGCATTCCGTGTTTATTTACAATTTGTACTTTGTCCTAACTTTTTTGGAATCAGGGTTGTGTATATATAAATTATAAAAAAAAATTTAAACATAAATGTGTAGAAATGTGCACACACACACACACACACACACACACACACACACACACACATATATACTTAGTGAAATTAATTTTGTATTTTAGATTATATTATGTTTCTATACTGGGCACACTTTAATTGGGGCCCACCTCTGTTTTGTGACCCCCACCATAATTTTGTTTTATTTTGGTGAAGGTTTAATAAACAATAAACAGGCAATCTACCGCATTCACTTAAGGAAGCTGGAGTGTCCCGAGGTGATGGTAAACTCTCAAGCACAAACCAGAGGGTAAATCAAGTGAACCACTGTCCCCTCTATCCTACTGGAGAGTCTGATGTGAGCTTTCAGAGTGTGAGCATGGAACTTCTTTCAGATGTTAAGAAGAACAACAATGATGTTTGTATATCAGAGATATGAAGTGGTTCGTGATGCACCCATGACACATGACTACCAAACAAGATGGCCGGTGCTCTTTGAAGTAAACAAGGTATGTGATTTATGAAATTTCCTTACAGGATGGTTTTGTAATGCAAGAATGTATTTATTGAATCTGTTCATAATGCAGTTTGAAGCTTTGTGGAAACATTTTTTGGGCCCAGAATTGTACATTGTTCACATTTTGTCCTTTTTGCAAGTGTTTTATTGCTGCATAGGACATGTCCCATCACCCAAGTTCAACTTGGTCATCTTTTCTTTGAATATTTCACTTACCATAAAAAGGAAATTCCTGAAAACCTTTCACCAAAAATTGTTCAGCTGCTTCTGTTGACCCAGGATTTTCAATCAGTGTACACGTGTATTAACTAAAAGTCATCTTGTTGTAGCAGCAAAACAAAACATTGATTGGGGTAAATTATATTGCCAACAAGTGCAATCATAACAGGATATTAGAAAACGAAGTGGTCACATAATAACAAGAAACTATCGGTTGTAGAATTACTCGTACTGTACCAGTTGTTCAAGTTAACTTCAGCCCAGGAGTCTCAGTGATAACTTCGTGTTAAACCTTTGTAATGCATGTCTTTCCAAATTACTCTGAGAGTGATTTTTATGATTGTCTGTGATCTTTTTTTTTTTGGTAAATGCAGAATTTAAGTGCATTATCACCATGCCTCTGCAATCCAGATTTCTCTCACAGTGAAATGTGCTATCTGACAAACTTCTGAAGCTGCTTGAAAAGAGAGGCGGACAGATAGATGAGTGACTGCAGAGCATTTTTGTATATATGTCTCAAGTAAGAAAGTATTTTTTTTGGGGGGGGGTGGGGGAATCTTCTTTCACCATGTACACATTTGATTGAGGAAAAAGGATTCAAACCAAATGGCTTGCTCTACTTATCCGCCTTGATTTAGGATGATGACATTGATGTAGGGTGGGAATGCATCATCAAGGGGCTGTGTGTGGACCTCACTGAAGACCCAGCAAATCTGGTGACAGAGTAAATGGTGAGTATAATTATTCGGGCTTAGTACTTTTAAGATTTTATCTTTAATATTACAATAGAAAATTAATTTGGAAAATAATTCTGATTAACTTATGAAAATGTTTAGTTGCTACCTTATGTTGTGATATGCCATATAATGAAGATACAGTATAATATTTTAAATATTTATAAACAGTATTTTGTCGTAAAAGGGCAATAGCTGCATTTGTAGTACTGCATGGGAACCTGCAAAAGACTGAATTAATTCTTCATCTCATCTCATTATCTCTAGCCGCTTTATCCTTCTACAGGGTCGCAGGCAAGCTGGAGCCTATCCCAGCTGACTACGGGCGAAAGGCGGGGTACACCCTGGACAAGTCGCCAGGTCATCACAGGGCTGACACATAGACACAGACAATCATTCACACTCACATTCACACCTATGGTCAATTTAGAGTCACCAGTTAACCTAACCTGCATGTCTTTGGACTGTGGGGGAAACCGGAGCACCCGGAGGAAACCCACGCGGACACGGGGAGAACATGCAAACTCCACACAGAAAGGCCCTCGCCGGACCCGGGGCTCGAACCCAGGACCTTCTTGCTGTGAGGCGACAGCGCTAACCACTACACCACCGTGCCGCCCCTGAATTAATTCTTCTTCTTCTTTTTCTTCTTCTTCTTCTTCAAGGTTTTATAGTGGTTGGCAAACTGATTTAAAGGAACAGTCCACCGTACTTCCATAATGAAATATGTTCTTCTCTGAATTGAGACGAGCTGATCCGTACCTCTCCGAGCTTTGCGCGACCTCCCAGTCAGTCAGACGCGCTGTCACTCCTGTTAGCAATGTAGCTAGGCTCAGCATGGCCAATGGTATTTTTTGGGGCTGTAGTTAGATGTGACCAAACTCTTCCACGTTTTTCAGTTACACAAATTGAAACGTGGCGATTTTCTATGCTATGGAAAGTCCGCACTATAATGACAGGCATACTAACACCTTCTGCACGCTTCGACAGCGCATTGATACCTGCACTCAGGAGTGAAGGTATCAATGCGCTGTCGAAGCGCGCAGAAGGTGTTAGTACGCCTGTCATTATAGTGCGGACTTTCCATACACACCACACATGGGGTAGAAAGTGAGATGTACTTCTGTCTTGGGGTCTGCACAAATAGCAAGTGTGGAGTACTTGTGTAGTACTTCTGAGGCATGTCACTCGTACAATGACCGTGCGTCATTCGTGCATCTTACTGTCATCGCAAAAAGCCCCTACTAGCCATGCTGCTGACTTGGTTCAGGTGTACAAAAGGATTACGGGTCCCGTACGTAGTGTATGCATTCTTGATTTTTCACAAGACCCGTAGAATTTGCATGTGCAGGACCAAAAGTGTCCATGGCCAGTCTGCGACCTTCTACAGCGCTGAACACATGCAAGTGTCACACAAGTCTCAAGCACAGTTTTGCCAATTTTTTTTTTACCGTAGACCACCCATAGTAGCAAGTACAGCAGGTTGTGAGTGAGCCTTTAAATAATAATGGGCTACACACACACGCTACCTTGTTGTGTTCCATTATCTACTGTATATACTTTGGAATATTCTGCACCTACTCTTACCTGTATCTCCCCATCAAATAAAAAATCCAGAATCCAATTATATGTCCTACCACCTATTCCCAAAGATTCTAACTTAATTAATAAACCCTCTCTCCAAAGCATATCATAGGCTTTATTTATATTTTAAAAAATACCGCTACTACTACCTCCCTGTTAGCCTGTGCTTTTCTGATATCAGACTCCAAACATAATACTGAGTCCATTGTATTTTGGCCCTTGCAGAATCCACTCTGCTATGGGGAAAAGAGACCATTGCTTTCTAAAAAATGAGTTAACCTTACTGTAATTATCTGTTCCATGGTTTTCCATAATTGTGATATTAACACAATAGGTCTAATTAAAAGGGTCAGATGGGTCTTTCCCTGGTTTTAAGGCAGGCACTATTGTTGCATGTTTCCACACTGATGGAAGTTGACCAGAATCCCAGATCTTGTTAAATAGTTTTAATACAATTTTCAGTATATTATGTCATATTTGTCATATAGCAATACCCCCAGAGTCTCCCGACGGGGGGGAGGATGAGAGACTCGCAAGAACGGACATAACGGTACGGATCAGGACTGAGACACGGCTAACGAGAAGGCTCATCCAAACCACACTGACAGGGATGGCACCAGAAGTAAGATGCCAATGCGGTAAGATATGCAAGAACACCAGAGGGCTAAAGATCCATCAAGCCAAGGCCAAGTGTGGAGAGGAGGCAACTTCATTGCAGCACAGGGTGGCAACACCACGTCAGATGCAGGAGAACCCCAGGCAGGAGGCACCCCACAGCACTGGAGATCTCTTGGCAATGGCTTTGCCTCTTAACCACATGGTGGTCAACTCTGATGCCTTCCAGCAACCTCAACCTGCAAAAGAAAGAGTGAAATGGCCAAAGATGAACAGCAACAAGGAGTGGCAGCAGCTGGATAAGGATCTGTGCAAGATTCTAGAAATTGCTCTGGCAGGGACAGCAGAACGGAAAATCAAGACGATGACTGCAATTACCTACAACGTGGCCAGGGAGCGGTTTGGTGTTGAGGAGAGGAAGACCATCACTCCAAATGCTCGGCAGCCGAATCGGAGGGAGAAGGAGATGCAGAGCTTGCGGAAAGAGATAAAGATACTCTCCAGGCAGTTTAAGAATGCCACAGAAGGGGAAAAAGAGGGGATTAGAGACCTAACATCAGGACTTTGTGAGCAGCTTCGCAGGCTGAGAAGGGCGGAGCAGACACGGAAGCAGAGAAAGAAGAAAGGGGCAAAAAGGGCGCAGTTCATCAAAGACCCATATAGGTTCACCAAAGCCTTATTAGGAGAAGCTAGATCAGGAACACTCACCAGCTCTAAGGAGGAGGTCAAAGAAGCCCTGAGGTCAATACACCGTGACCCACACAGGTATGAACATCTGAGCAGCCACCCAAAGATCACCATGGCCCCACCCCCCTTGAGACCTTTGGAGACCAGAGAACCAACCTGGAAGGAAGTGGAGGAGGTGATGAAGAAGGCAAGAACAGCATCAGCCCCTGGACCAAGTGGTTTGCCCTACAAAGTTTACAAGAAGTGTCCACTTCTACTACATAGACTTTGGAAGCTCCTCCGGATGATCTGGGCAAAGGGCAACATACCTACCACCTGGAGAGTGTCAGAGGGCTGCTTTGTGCCAAAGGAGAAGGACTCCTCTGCGATCAGCCAGTTCCGCACCATCTCCCTGCTGAGTGTAGAAGCCAAGATTTTCTTCTCAGTCTTGGCAAGACAAATAACAACCTACATGACAGAGAATGGATATGTCGACACCTTGATCCAGAAGGGGGGATTCCAGGGTTCTCTGGATGCCTGGAACACACCACCATTCTCAGCCATCTGATCCAGGAGGCCAGGGGGAGTAAGGGCAACCTAACAGTTGTCTGGCTGGATCTCGCCAATGCATATGGGTCCATGCCCCATTCCCTCATCAACAAGGCCATGGAGCAGTACCACATCCCTGACAAGATCAGGCAGATGATTAACAGCTACTTGGGGTCATTCAAGCTGTGGTTCCAGACTGCCAAGTTTACCACCACATGGCAACCACTGGAGAAGGGGATTGTAACAGGATGTACAGTATCTCCCATCCTGTTCATCATGGGGATGAATCTCCTGATAACAGCAGCAGCAGCAGAGGCCAAGGGACCAGTCAAGGCAGTGGGGAGCAGACAACCCCCACTGAGAGGATTCATGGATGACCTCACCATAACAACCACATCACATGTGCAGGCAAGGTGGATCCTGAAGACTCTTGGGGCTTTAGCATCATGGGCAAGAATTGCTTTTAAGTCCAGAAAGTCATGGAGCATGGTGATAAGGCGGGGGAAACTGACCGATGCTTTCGGACTGCATGTCCAAGGTGAGCAGATCCCCACAATTAGGGAGGACCCCATTAAATGCCTGGGAAAGTGGTATGACGACACCCTCAGTGACAGAAACAACATCTCCGATACTGTAAATCAAGCACATGAGTGGCTAAGGAGGATTGACAGGTCAGGCCTACCTGGCAAGTTCAAGTCCTGGATATACCAGCATGGGCTTCTACCAAGGCTGATGTGGCTGCTACAGTCTATGAGGTCCCAATGACTGCAGTGGAGGGGGTGGAGAGGAAAGTGAATAAACATCTGAGGCGGTGGCTTGGAATCCCTCCCAGCTTCACAGCAGTGGGGCTCTACATTCGATCGGGACAGCTCCAACTTCCATTTTCCTCTGTGGCAGAAGAGTTCAAGGTGGCTAAGTGCAGGGTGGCAATGATGCTCAGAGACTCAAAAGATGAGCGAGTCAGTAATGCGGGGGTCGCAATAAGAACAGGCCGTAAGTGGGCAGCAGACACTGCAGTCAGGCAAGCCGAAAGCTCCTTGGAGTTGAGGGATATCATTGGCAATGTCTGCACTGGCCGGCAAGGACTGGAAACATCTCATGTCACCCAGTGGAGAAAGGCAAGCATCCAGCAGAGGAGGGAGATGGTGCAAGTGGAAGTGCGTCACCAAGAGGAAGAGACTCAGAAGGCAAAGGCTGTTGAACTAGCAACCCAGGGAACATGGACTAGATGGGACCTCCCAAACAGGAGGGTCACATGGACTGAACTCTGGAGGCTGGAACCTTTCCATGTGAGCTTCCTCTTGAGGTCCGTATATGACACACTCCCATCGCCAGTGAACTTAGCCAGGTGGGGCCTGAGGGAGGATCCACTCTGCAAGTTGTGTGGGAAGAAGGGTACACTGTCCCACATTTTAGCAGAGTGCCAAACTGCTCTGGCCCAGGGGAGATACAGGTGGCGGCATGATCAAGTGCTCAGTGTGATTGCTGTCATCTTCGAGCAGGCCAGGAGAAGACCACAATCACGCAAGCCACAAGTACCATCATTGCAGTTTGTCAGGGCAGGAGAGAAGACATCCTCTGTAAAAAGAGCCAGGACCAACATCCTCCAGGGGGCACAAGAATGGGAGATGTCAGTCGACCTGGGGAAGAAACTCATTTTTCCCCCCATTGTCCAGACCACCTTGAGGCCTGACATTGTTATCTGGGCAGAGCAGGCAAAGAAAATCATCCTGGTGGAACTGACTGTGCCTTGGGAAGAAGGCTGTGATGAGGCCCATGAGAGGAAGAGCCTAAAATACCAGGACCTCATCATGGAGTGCAGGGAGAAAGGTTGGCAAGCATGGCTGTTTCCAGTGGAGGTGGGGTGTAGAGGGTTTCCAGCACAGTCTGTATGGTCGGTGCTCACTACACTCGGCATATCTGGCAAGGAGAGGAAGACAGCTGTGCACAGGATTGGGGAGGCAGCAGAGAGAGCCTCATGCTGGTTGTGGTTTAAGAGGGAGGAGGGGGGCTGGAGGCCTGGAGCTGATGGGCAGTGACCTGGCCACCACTGCTGACCCGCCAGCTGGAGGGTGTAGCGGTTAAGGGTCGAAACACCCCGTGAAGGTTGGGCACCATCTGATGACATCGGCTCCAGACCAAAAGCCACAGTCACTTCAGAGAGTGGCTGTATGCATGGCATCACGTGATGTATAAAACAAGCAAGCTAACATTTTATAACATACCATATCTTTCGCTTGAGTAGACTGTTTAGCAGAAATAATTGCTTTTTTCAACTTTAAGAGATTAAAAGGCAAATCTAATAGATTTTCTGAACTCTCCTTTTCTAAAACTGTTGTATTTCTAAAACTTTACTTGTTTAACTTAGCCTCCTTGGTGAGATTTCCTAAACTATGCACTCTTTTGAACATCTGAGCTAAGAGTTCAGCCTTTTTAATTTAATGCCATTAATATCTCCATGACTTAATGCTGGTAATTCATACTTACCGATCTCAGGTAATGGTCGTAAAATGACCATGACGTTTGTCTTCTCCTACCCACAATACACTGAACGCAACACATGATTAAGCGCTGTATTGCAAGATAATTAATAATGATACATGATTGACTCACTTCATCCCTGAACATGTTCATGTACTGTACTCTCTCTGCATATAATGTAGTTAAGAAGAAGAAGAAACCTTTATTTGTCACATGCACACTTCAAGCACAGTGAAATTCATCCTCTGCATTTAACCCATCTGAAGCAATGAACACACACACACACACACACACAGAGCAGTGGGCAGCCACACTAGAGCACCTGGGGAGCAGTCAGGGGTTAGGCACTTTGCTCAAGGGCACTTCAGCCCAAGGCCACCCCATGTTAACCTAACTGCATGTCTTGAACTGTGGGGGAAACCGGAGCACCCAGAGAAAACCCACACAGACACAGGGAGAACATGCAAACTCCACAAAGAAAGGCCCTTGCTGGCCGCTGGGTTCAAATCCAGAACCTTCTTGCTGTGAGGCAACAGTGCTAACCACTACACCACTGTTTCTACACTATACTGTTGCATTTTGCTGCAGAACACAAAACAACTGTGTTAAATGCATAAAAGATGCTAACATAAATCCAACAGGTGGCCAGTCTCATTTTTTTCAGTAAAGACTAGCCAAAGTGAGACAACATAGCTTTCATGTACTTGAGTAAGAGGTGGCCATTTATACATTTTTTGTCTTGTTCTTGTAATCAAATATTACTGATGGGTCTTTCCTTATTTTTTGTGAATTTGAGAGAAGGTGGGAGGGCTGTAGGGAAAGTGGTGGCTGAGCAGACCTTTTCTATCCAGCTAACTGACTGCAGGAACATCAGTCTGACAAAAAACAGCATGGGGAGAGTAGAAACCCAATAACATGAATTCACACTGTTATTCTTCAAAATCAGTTAATCTTGACATTCACTCAGATGTGTAGGCCATAATTAAACCATGAAAACACCAATGTGAAAATGTTTTAGAGTATTTAGACAGCTTGAAAATGAAAGTTGAGTGAGGCTTTGGGTCTCAACCCCTCATATAGTAAAGTCTGAGAAATACTCCAGGCAGCCATGGCCTGAAGGTTAGAGAAGCAGGTCACTGGTTTGATGTGAGGGGAGTTGAGTAAATGAACAGTGCTTTCCCCTCCATCTGTATCATGGCTGAAGTGCCCTTGAGCAAGGCACCTAACCCCCAACTGCTCCTCGGGCGCTGTAGCATAGCTGCCCACTGCTCTGGGTATGTGTATGTGCTCATTGCTCACTTGTGTGTGTTCAGTGCTTCAGATGGGTTAAATACAGAGGAGGAATTTCACTGTGCTTGAGTGCACATGTGACAAATAAAGGCTTCTAAACCATTTACTGTAGGAGGGGTCAGGTGCCATGGTGACTGGAATATAGAAGGTTTTAAACGTTAAACAGTGGAACACAGAATGTTAGAATTTTAAAACATCACAGAATGGGACCATGTATGAAAAAGGTAACATTGGCAATCATTCAGTCCACACAAACACCATGTCTGACCAGCTACAATTAACCTCTAGCAAGCGACTTCTACTACAGAGATTTTTTCACACTTAACAGCAAATACTTTACATTTCACAGCATCTTCTTCAGATAATGGCAAGTTTTAACCATATCCACATCAGATTATGCTGATTATCTGAATATGACTATGTTGATTTGCAAGTTTGATCATCAGGATAGATATTATGGAACCACGAGCTCAAACAGCACAAACAGTTTTCGATGGCGCTCTTAAGGATGTTGCTCTCGCTTTACAATCAGCTCTTTTCACTTCGAGATGCTCATTCCTGTCCCTTTCAGCTTTCTGCAAGCCGTTTCTCACTCAAGCCCTCCAAGACTCCCATGAGGCCACGATGTTCTCCCAGGTGTTAGGGTTGATATCTGCCAATTTCAGGTCCCTTTTGCACACATCCTTGAAGTGGAGGTGAGGTCTTCCAACAGGATGAGTCCCTTTGTGCAATTTCCCATACAAGATATCCTTGGGAATGCACCCTGAGTCCATATGGTGCACGTGTCCTAGCCACCTGAGACACCTTTGGATCAGCAAAGTGTGGATGCTTGCAATGCCAGCATGTTTGAGGACCTCTGTGTTGGTCAGTCTGTCCTGCAAAGAGATATTTTGGATATGCCTGAGGCAGCAGAGTTGGACGCTGTTAAGCTGTTTTTTTTTTTGCCTAGCATATGGTGCCCAAGACTTGCTGCCATACAGTAGAATGGAAAGAACATAGGCTTGGTACACACGAAGTTTGGTGTTTGAAGATACAGTGGCAGCCACTGAATTTGTTCCACGTTTCCGTGACTGGCCCTCTGCAGGCCCTTGGCCGTCCCCTGACTGGTTCTTGACTGTCTGCCAATTGGTCAGTGCAGATAATTTATCCCCCACAATGACGTAGTCAATGCAGTCCTGACTGGTGACGCCCCTAAGCAGCTTGTGTGAAAACCAGCTGCTATCCCTCATTTTTCCACGGGGAGGAGCAGTGATTGTCCGTTTCACAAAGCAGGTTTATCAAATGCTGAGAACAGCTGATTTCAGTTAGTTAATTCAACCCAGAGGACTTTCACCAGGAGTTAAAAAGCCATACGATTTTAGTGTGCTCATACAGCGAGTTTGAATATGTTTTCTGAAAGAAGCGTAACACTGCTGCAGCTGCCAATCACACTGAGAAATCCTAATAGAAATGAAATTACTAATCAGTTACAGCGCAATGTCAATATAATTAAAAATTAATTCAACAGATCTGACAGGTGATTTATGTACGGTATGTGAAGGGAAAACGGCAGGGACTATATGCGCCTTTGTAGCCCGGGGGTTACACTGCATGCCTGGGTTTTCCGTAGAGGTCTGCACGGGACAGAATTTTCAGTCCCGCTCCCGCAAAGAATTATGATTTTCAGTCCCGCTCCCGCCATATTTTGTCCTGCTCCCGCCCGCAAATCCCGCATGATGCAGATGTTCGCGTTATTTCTCACGAAAGTTCTTGTCATTGGCTTGGGGAATTAAACATGCTGATCTTAGCCGAGCTCTCCACTGACCGATCCTTCACCTAGCGCACGGAGCGAGGGTGCACGTTGCCAGGCGGCATGCGCAGCTGAGGCTTTACATGTACATCTATCTATCTATCTATCTATCTATCTATCTATCTATCTATCTGTCTGTATCTCTGTCTGTCTGTCTATCTCTCTGTCTCTCTCTCTCTCTCTCTCTCTCTCTCTCTCTCAATCTTTCTCTATCTGTCCGCATGTTGTGTGTGTGTGTGTGTAAAACCCTGACAGCGTTTGGCCAGAGTGTCATATTACACTGAGGCTATTCATTCTCTCTCTCTCTCTCTCTCTCTCTCTCTCTCTCTCTCTCTCACACACACACACACACACAGGAAATGAAGAAAATAAAAAGGAATAAGAAAAAAATAAAAAGAAAGAAAGTAGTTTGAAAGTGAAAGAGTGCGTGAGAGAGAAGTCAGTGTATGAACAAAATAAAAAATAAGACTTTACACACACGCACACATATATACACACACATTTATGCACACACACACACACACACACACACACACACACACACACACACACATATATACACTCACTTATGCGTATACACACACACACACACACACACACATGTACACAGACACACACACAAGCAAAAATATTAGAATTGCACATTGGCAGTAGTGCATTAGCATTGAGTGTGTGTGTCCCCTCTGAAAAAACGTGTGGAAAGGAATCGGAAACGTACGCGAGATTAGACCACATCCACAAATTTAGGCATCTTAAAATGTTTTTATTAATGCCAAATAAAATATCCAGCACAAATTATATATGATAGACATAAATTAATATTTAATTCGGTTTTTCCACAGTTTATCCAAAGTATAATTTTTTTCAGTGTGTGTTCTGAGTGTTTGCCCTTAGCAGTTTACAGGAGACAGAAAAACAGGTTCTGAATGTTCTGTTTTGGGGGATGCCTTTTGCATTGTTCAAAGAGAATGGTCCATTTTCACTGAATGGGGGGTAGGGCAGCTTGCGCATTCCAGCCAAACGAGCTGTTAGGCATTACAAAAGGTTAGACGCGATACTGTAGTTTACCCTGTAAGACCCATTGTTTCAATATTACAACATCACTTTTAGCGATTTTAACAAAAGGTCTGCAAACATGTTTTTTTTTTCTCAAGACCACATTTACACCGTAATGTAATCATATGAAAAATACCATTACAGACTGGTGGAGCAGCGTGCCGAAAATAATATGTATTTGGTCCAAGGTGTGGGTTTTTTTCATACGTCGCTGGCTCTTTTGCCAGTAGCGCATCACTTGCGCAGGTCTGGGGTTACCCTGCAATTTTCGGGTTGTTCTATTATTATTAGGCTACCGCATAAAAGCAGTCACATTGTCAAATCAAATCAAATCAAGTTTATTTGTATAGCGCTTTTAACAATAAACATTGTCGCAAAGCAGCTTTACAGAATTTGAACGACTTAAAACATGAGCTAATTTTATCCCTAATCTATCCCCAATGAGCAAGCCTGTGGCGACGGTGGCAAGGAAAAACTCCCTCAGAGGACATGAGGAAGAAACCTCAAGAGGAACTAGACTCAAAAGGGAACCCATCCTCATTTGGGCAACAACAGACAGCCTGACTATAATACTAACAGTTTTAACAGGTATAGCCCTCAACTGTCCTCATGGGGCCATCCTTCACAGGAGCGGTGCAATAAAACTCTGACCAGACACAGGGCACCAGAATGGATCAAGCAGGTCCGAGGGGCAGAAGAGGCCAGCATCTCAATCCCAGGATCAACATGTAACTCAGAGGGACAGATTGGAGGGAGGGGGGGGAAGAGAGAGAGAAAGAAAACAGGTTGTTAGGTATGCCCTAAAAATGTCAAGTATTAAATCTGTGTGGTAGGCTCGCAGAGACGAGAGTCTTTACATCAGGCATAACACACAACAATGGCATGTTAATATGGTAAAATATATCATGACCTGCTCTGGCTGGATGCTTGATTGGGTGATGGGAGCACACTCCTCAGCAATGATGAGATGCAGATGGGACCCTTAGGGCTGGCCAAGACAATTCAGTTACATTTCACCGGGTCTGGGACATGCGACAGAATGTCTGACGGCCGATTCCCTGCAGGCTACGATAGCCAGTCGAGGTCTCCACCCTCTCCACCAAAAGATTTCCTGTTGACTCCATGTAACTCAGAGGGACAGATTTGGGGTGGGGGGGAGGGAAAGAAAACACAGGTGGTTAGGTATGCCCAATGTCACCTGAATAAGTAGGAACAGTATACATATTGCACCAAGTACAAGCAGGGACTCCGGCAACTAACTATGACAGCATAACTAAAAGGAGAGAGCCAGAAGGTAACACAGGCATGAGGGAGCCCCAGGACATAAAGCAGCCAGCCACTACACCGTCAACAAACTCGAGTGAGCAAGTGAGTGGGGACTGACAGCATCCATACATCCCAGTTTACCAAAACACTCTATGTCTGAGGACCCTCCAGATCTACTCATTTACCTCATAAACACCATTAACAAAAAGCTTGACTAAACAGATATGTTTTCAGCCTAGACTTAAATGCTGAGACTGTGTCTGATTCCCGAACATTACTTGGAAGGCTGTTCCATAACAGTGGGGGTTTGTAAGAAAAGGCTCTGTCCCCTGATGTAGCCTTCACTATACGAGGTACCAGCAGATAGCCTGCACCTTTTGATCTAAGTAGGCGTGGCAGGTCATAGAGGAGCAGAAGTTCACTCAGGTACTGTGGTGCGAGACCATTTAGCGCTTTAAAGGTCAATAGTAGTATTTTATAATCAATATGAAATTTGATTGGGAGCCAATGCAGTGTGGATAAGACAGGCGTGATGTGGTCATATTTTCTAGTTCTAGTAAGGACTCTTGCTGCTGCATTTTGAACTAACTGGAGCTTCTTTATGCACTTATTGGAACATCCAGACAGTAAGGCATTACAATAATCCAACCTGGAGGTAAGAAAAGCATGGACTAGTTTTTCTGCATCATGCAATGACATTAAATTTCTTATCTTTGCAATATTTCTGAGATGAAAGAAAGCTATCCAGGTGATGTTATCAATGTGAGTTTCGAATGAAAGACTGGGGTCAATAATCACTCTGAGGTCTTTTACTGCTGCACGTGAAGAAACAGAAAGGCCATCCAGAGTTACTGTGTAATCAGAAAACTTACTTCTAGCTGTATGTGGTCCTAGCACAAGTACTTCAGTCTTGTCAGAGTTAAGCAGAAGGAAATTAATAAGCATCCAGTGTCTAATGTCCTTAACACATTCCTCAATTCTATTAAGCTGGTGTCTCTCATCAGATTTTGCAGAGACATACAACTGTGTGTCATCAGCATAACAGTGGAAACTAATACAATGTTTACGAATAATATCACCCAGAGGTAACATGTATAGAGAAAAAAGCAGTGGACCCAAGACAGAACCTTGTGGAACACCAAACTTTACCTCGGTACGTCTAGAAATATCACCATTTATATCAACATACTGATAACGATCAGTTAGATAAGACCTGAGCCAGGAGAGGGCCATTCCCTTAACTCCCACAACATTTTCTAGTCTATCCAGAAGAATGGAATGATCAATGGTATCAAATGCTGCACTAAGGTCAAGCAACACAAGTAGCGACATTGTGTTTGTGTAACATTGTGTGCTCAATACCTGTATACAGCGCTGAAATAAACGTTTTGCAATGAATAAGAAGTGTTTTGAGTTAACAGCATATTTTTAACACTAGAAGGCCCAAAGTGCAGACTTTAGTCTGCAGTGAAATTCCCCCCAAATTTGTGAATAAGTCTAATGTACCATTACCTGCATCCCATTGTTGTGTAAAGAAGCCTAATTATTGTGTTACCTGAGAAATAACCTCTTTGTTTCTAACCCTAACCAGACTTCACAATGTCACAACCAAGGCAACCAAGAAGGATCAGTTCTAACCCTAACCCCAAATCCTGGATCTAACCCCAATCTGAGCTCACCCCTAACCCAACCCCTAGCCTTAGCCCCTAGCCCAAAACCTAGCCTCAAATAATAATGGAATAATAACCCAAATATAACATGGGGGTACTAACCAGGCACTTGTGGAGCATTGAGGATGGGGCTTGGGAAGGACAGTGCACAACACGGCCTAGGCCAGGACGTGGATCTTTCCGGAAACCCTAACCCAAGTATGTGATTGAGCAGGACAGTTCAGACACAGAGGCCACATCAGATGAGGAGGAAGACACAATGCACATCAACCCCCCTTGTAATAAAAAAACAAAAAGTTGCAGATGTGGGCATAACACCTGGATCCACAGAGAAGGTGAAAGATGGCACTGTGTGGTTCCACCACAAAGTTGGAGACTTTTCTGCTCATGAAACTCCACAGACAGCATTCAATGGATCTGGAGGGCCAACAGAGTTTGCAACACGCAAAATCACGAGTCGCCTTCAAAGCTTCCTGTATTTGTTGGATATCAGCATGTTGTTGGCCATCAGAGACTGCACAGTCCAGGAGGGCCGTAGAACAAATCCCAGCTGGCAGATGAGTGTCTTTGAGCTGATGGCGTTCCTCGCAATCCTTTTTTGAAGGGCTGCCAAGGGCTACATTGGTGCCATGCGACTCATGTGGGCCAATAGATTCGGCAACCCAGATATCAAAGCCATAATGCCCCGTAACTGCTTTCTTGAAATAAAGCGGTACCTTCGCTTTGACAACAAGGACACCCACAACGAGCGCATACAAATGGACAAATTTGCAGCAATTTCAGACATCTGGCAGGAGTTTGTTCAGAATTGTGTGTCATCCTACAGTCCAGGGCAACATGTTACCATGCATGAGCAGTTATTTCCTTCAAAGGTTCGTTGTCCCTTTCTGCAGTACATTGCATCCAACCCTGACAAGTTTGGAATCAAGTTTTGGATTGCAGCAGATCTGGACACAAAATACATGTGTAATGCCATCCCTTACTTGGGAAAAGATCCCACTTGTCCAGTGGGAGAGAGGCTATCAGAGAATGTTGTTTTGAAATTGATGGAACCATTTACCGTATGGACCAGGGAAGGACTGTAACTATGGATAATTTCTTCACCTCTCTGTCTTTGGCTAACAGGCTTCTTCAACAAAAAACAACTCTGCTTGGCACCATCAACAAAAATCGTCAGGAGCTACCAGCAACTGCAAAGGAAACCTCGGGGCGCCAGTTGTACTCCACACAGGTGTTCACATCTGGAAGTGCCTTGCTGATGGTGTTTGCAACAACAAAAAAAAATCTGTTTGTGTTCTGAGCACCATGCATCAGAAAGTGGAAATTGTGGACACCCCAAAACAAAAACAAAACACTGTTGTTGATTACAACCATTTCAAATGCAGCGTTGATATAATGGACCAGAAATTACGCAACTACTCGGTGCATGCAGGAACACGGAGATGGCCCATGGCTGTGTTTTACAACCTGCTTGACATGGCTGTCACAAATGCACATGTCTTGTACACAGCATGTACAGGATCCAAAGAAAGTCGCCAATTGTTCATGCTGGAGCTTGCAGAGGAACTTCAAAACAGGCTTTTGCAGGAAAAGGCACAAGGGGAAGAACACAAACAGCAGTATGAGATGAAAGTTTCTCAGAAGAAAAAGACACAGTGCCAGGTGCGCATACCCTGCAATAACAACAGAAGCACTGAACTTTGTGTACGCCGCCACAAATACACCTGTGGCAAATGTACCATAGGAAAGACTCATCATGGGAATGTGGAAACTACTAGATGGGACAACTGTATGCTACATTTCTGTGCTTTGTATAGCCTCCATGTGTAGCGAGCCTGCTTTTCTTAGTGTGAAATAAATGTTTATTTTCTTCCTGAAGTTATACCGTCTGTAGTTTTTCCAAGCTGAAATTGTGTTTTTTGGGGCACTAATTCCAGTCCTCTGTCCTCTGACATTGTGAGCTTGGCAGAGTAAATTGTCATTGAAATTGGGGTGTAACCTAAAACCAAATTACCATTCATGAATAGCAACCTCAGTGGGGGGTGGAGTGGCTGTTCACAATACAATGGAGACAGTTAGCACCTTGAGAGGAATAGATAGTTTTCACTGACATCACGGCATTCCGGGGAACGCCCCCCAGCCGCCATCTTGGAGGGCAAACAAAACGGACCATCGCCATTACTGGCTATGTTATCTCGGACGAATTTATGAAGTTATATAGTCAGTTTTCTAAAATAAAGATCAATGTCGGCAAAATCAAGCAAACAGAAGTATATAGATAGATACATTAGACGACATCGGTATGCAGCCAAACTGGCCTTGATTGGGGGAATTGACCCCTACGAAGTGGACAAAGATGCATTTTCAAGTGACTATGCAGGGCTGCCAAAGCCTGAAACTGCCAAAGCCTGCTCCAAAGCCTGAAACTGACTTCATCAAACTTTAAAGGCTGTCTGATATATACAACTTTATATATTCACAGCGCGCCTTTTGGCGGATGCCGCCTGAATCGCGCAGATCCAGGGTTTTTTTTTTTTTAGGGGGGGCGTTGGAGTGTCTGATTATAATTTCAAAGTAAATTCTGTATTAAAATTACTAAATAAGCAAATCCGTTACAGTCCATGAAACAGGAAGTATAAGGATGAGAAAAAAAACAGTTTAAATCTGGAAGCTGCGCACATTTGCGCAGTCCTGCACACCGCTCAGGCTGCACAAATGTGCGCAGCTTCCCGATTTAAACTGTTTTTTTTTTCATCCTTATACTTCCTGTTTCATGGACTGTAACAGATCTGCTTATTTAGTAATTTTAATACAGAATTTACTTTGAAATTATAATCAGACACTCCAACGCCAAAAAAAACCCCCGGATCTGCGCGATTCAGGCGGCATCCGCCAAAAGGCGCGCTGTTTGCATCCCAAACACAAATCAAATCATACAGAATAGACCTAAAATGTTTTTCAAAAATGACCCTTGCATGAGTGAAGTGACAATTTCAAATAGAAACCTGACAAACGAGCGATATTAAGTGTACATTACAATGTAAACGTACACTCAGCGGTTCCAGTTAGGCATTCTCCAGAGATTGTTTACACGATGTTTTGGTTTCCAAAAACAAACTTAAACACAATTGATTGTTTATTTAAACAACTTACCACTTATAAAATGATCGGAGCAGACTTTGCTGTGTTTGGAAGGCTGATAATCCTTGCGGTTGATTCTCGCAAGCCATAGATTTCTCCTTTGTATACCGAGTGCTCCCGTACAGTGGGAATTCCATAAAAGCTCCGCTTGACTTCATCATCTGACCTATTATGACAGCCGTGAATACAACAAGTGTGCACCATTGCTAGCTTTAAATAGTAGTAATGTAACTATAAATGTAAATAATATATAAATGAATGTAACTTGCACACTAAAATGTGTACTCGGTGACCCGTATGGTAATCTTGCCCTCCAAGATGGCCGCCACCAGGGAATCCCCGACTCTGTGACGTCATGTGAAAACTATTTATACACAATTTTTGCAGAGAGGAGGGGGCATGCAGCAGAAGTGAAAATCTCTGGGCCTTTTAATGAACCGTGTTTATCATATACGATAACACATTATCAACAAAGAAAGAAAAAAAAACAATGCCAAGGATCAGCAAAAGAATCACAGCGCTGTGATTAGTTGGGCTATCAATGACTGACAGAGCCCTGGCACGTAACTAAGCATTATAAAGTTAAAAAATATTATTTTTATTGAAAAAACAAGAATGTAATGATTTCTACAATTTCTAAAATGATTTTACCTAACGAAATTTTCTGCTTTAATCCACATTTGCTGGTGTTGAGCGTTTTTTTTTTTTTGCTTCTCAAAATCATCTCATCACAGATCACTCGCTGCTGGAGTGTGTGAGCTTCCCTGCCCCCTATTTGTTGAAAATCTTCTGTAGATGTCGGGGTTTTATATTGATTTATTATTATTATAATTGTTAATAATTAAATGTGATAAATCTGGTTATTAGGAACAAAGGAGGGCATAGTGGGAAATGATACGGTAACTGTCTCTTGTCGGTTCAAATACAATACTGTTTTGTGATTACACTGTACCGGTACATTTTAATAAAAATAGACAAATGGCATGAACCTCCCCAGATAGCAGAGGAACGTTGAAACGGCGCCGATTCTTGGTCAGAATGGTCTGTTTCCATCGTAAGTCAGAAAATCAACGCTGAAACGGCGCCGTGAAACGTCGATTTCTCCGCCGTTGGAGAAGGTCGATTTATCACTGTTGAATCACCGTGGGTAAAGGTTGATCTGTCGACCGTCAGAGAAGGTCGAATATACGATGTTGAACCATCGTCACTTTTGCCAGCCAGTTTTCAACATTGGTATGATGAGCAACTAATTGTTCAGAATATAAATTCTGGCCCGTAGCCAGGGGGGATCGGAGGGTTCGTTCGATCCCCCCCCCGACACACACGTCCCTCAAGATTACTCAAGATTTATTCATTTGTTCATGTCCGATGAATATACATTGATTCACATTTAAATTTACAATATCAAATCCAGAGTAATCAAAAAAGAAAAGTAGACTAAGTGAGGACGAGTTAGAAAAATGGGTTAATTTCTCCTGTGTTTATGTTTACACGTTTTGTTCAGACTGCTTTACACCCCAATCCAGTGGGTGGCGGTAATGCCCCCATTAGACCCCTTTCACTGACGTCACCCGAAACCGGAAGTAAACAAACCCTGCGCCATATTGGAAGACCAACAAACTCGTGATTAGGGGGAAATAACGGCAGCGTGCGGTATGTGAACCCACGAGGCACTTGGTTCATCTAAAACCTACAATGGTAAACTTTTGTGCTGTTAGGGTGTTCTAACAAAGCTGATGGGAAAGGTGAAAAGAAGTCTTTCTACAGAATATCAGCTGTGATTGAGACACAAGCAAACCAAGGAGCTTTCTGCCAGGAGACAGAGAGAGGATTTAGCTGCTTTATGCAGAGCGGATCTGAATACTTCAAGTCTATTTTGTTACTGGTAAGTCACTAGGCTAGAGTGTTGTAGAACATTTTTTTAAATGTCTAAATTAGAAGATTTGAAGTGTGCTCGTGTATTTGGGGGGTACGGGAGTAGGGGGCCAGATGAAGTCCACCTTTGGGGAAAAAAGATCCCCCCCCCCCAATGCTGGCTACGGGCCTGAAATTGCCACTGTTTGTCTTATCCTGCTTACACATAGATACGAGTAAATGATATAAGTGATAATGATAAGTAAATGATAAAAAAAACAGTTTACTTTCTTAACTCAGCAATGGATTTGACCTTCTATCTTTGAAAGTTTTTTTGCAAATAACTTAACATTTCCAAGATGATCATAAATTAATTCTAAGAAGATTGAAAGTGTTACAAAACCTGCATCTTATACCTAACTGATGGTGGTGTTACAACTTATCCTGGTGTTACTTTCATACCCGGTGACTCTCATCTCTGTTGTATTGACTTTCATTTCAAGGCATGATATAAAAAAGGGCCAGTACGTATACGTAGCGATATGTCGTTGGATGTCCCACACTGTCCCATAATGCAGTGCGATTACCACTGCTGTTTACTGGATGACGTCATTTTCATTATATACCTGGGTGCACGTGAAACTCCCACACCACTCGGTTGGATCGCGACTCTCTTGTGGATCGGCCTGCTGTTACGCTTGGACCATTGAAACAACATTGAGAAAAACACTGGACCACGCTACATTTTCATTCATCCCTGGACATCTGGTACGTACCATTATTCAGTCACTATTAATAAAGGGAATTTCGAATACAATTTCAAGCAGTTTAAGAAGTTATGATGAACTTCAGTCATATCACGCGTTGGAGAAATTTCCCTCAACTAGTATCCATTTGAAACAACAACAATGCAGATGCATTATTCAGTCGAAAAACGAGTCGAAGTAGTTGTCTTGTTGGAGTGAAAACTTAGCGTTGGTGTGAAAACTTAGCGTTTAAATCGAGCATGTAGGCCTAGGTCGCATGTCGTTTTGAGCTGACCTGTTCTTTTGTGTAGCCTCATTATTGTCTTATTATTGTCTTCATGCTACATTTTATTCTATCAGGTGTCTACCTTAGCCCTTTGTGGAGGAACCGACGTAGGGGTCACAGTGAGGCGGATGCTGCGTAGCCTCCTGGTCAACAGCTTGGCCAGCCAATTTAACTGGGCTGGAAAGGGGGAAAAACTGCGTTTAAGGACACCAAGATCCATGATGTCCTGTTTGGTAGGTTATGCATGTGCACAAAGCTGTAAAAGAGGGTAAAATAGTAAGCTGTCGCAAGTACTTGCACACTACTTCTAAACGTTCTTTGATAACTCCTTCACTAACTGTAACATTACGATTATAATGACAACGACAAACATATTGTGAAAGATGCAAAGGATTAAAAAGGATTAAGAAACTCACCAGGTGCCTTACTCAGAAAAAGCAGGTGTGCAGGCAAGTCCAGGGAGGCTGACTGAGTGACGAACGGTCCGGTAGTGGGATTTCTATTTCCGCTTTGTGTCAATGGGGAAATTAAAATGTTTTTTTTTTAATCCCGTTTAAATTGTCAC
Source organism: Neoarius graeffei (assembly GCF_027579695.1). NCBI lineage: Eukaryota > Metazoa > Chordata > Actinopteri > Siluriformes > Ariidae > Neoarius > Neoarius graeffei. The sequence goes on from NC_083582.1 coordinate 16,004,177, forward strand.
AAGATTCACATCTATGGTTTCTGATTTTTACATATATTTTCTGTACTAGTACCATTACTTGCCACCTACCACTAGAGTGTGACGTGCATAGTCTTAACAACTCAAACTTTAACAATTCTCACCATGCAAAGTCTCAATGTTATTTTGTTCTTTTTCTTTCAGATGCTCTACAAAAGCAGCTGCCAGGGAGCACACACGCTACTTTTAGTGACGCAATCAAGAAGTGGCTTAAGTATGCGCCAGAGAGAGAGGGAGGGATGAGGAGACGTGAGTTAGGGTGGCATTTAGAAACCCATAGCCTACTGCTGACTTTCTTTATCAATGCTGCATCAAATTCATTTTGGTTATGTTTTTCTGTTTCCATGTACAGGTGTCTGCGCCGCAGGAGGAATAGGCCACAATTATAAATTATAAATAAATCATAAAATGTTTCTAAGAACTTGTTCAAGTGTGTTCTGTTCCTTATAAATGTTAAAAGTTATGCCTCATTAGATAGCTTGACAAACATTAGGAGAGGTGCATTGTTGCATGCATTTTTATATCCTGTTGTACATAGCCTACGCACATTGATATAAATTTTCACTTTCATGGTTGAAGTATGCATGTGTGTGTTCATCCTAGGCAAGAGCCCCGATGCTTTATTGTTAGCTAGTTTAATTTAGCCTGTTTTGCTTAATTTGTAGCCTTCCTGTTGACCGAAATCCGTAGATGAATAAAGGGTGAAAGGGGGTCTATTCTCTGTCGGCCACCATCCACTTTTCAACGTCGTTTCAACGCAAACTCATATGAGCAAAGCGGTGTTGAATCAACGCCGGTGATCCACGATGATTCGACGGCGTATGGTCGAAGAACATGCCGATGATTCCCCGTCGAATCAACGTCCTTTTGCTATCTGGGTCTCTACTGTCTCTTATTACACTAAAGAAAGGGCCTGGCGTATTACTGAAAAAAAGAAAGAACGAATGATACACGGATTGTGTATCATTCGTTCTTTCCAGTTTTAACTGGCAATCAAAAAATGACTTTCATTTCAATTTTAGGCTCATATAAAAAAAATGAAAAACCAGTCATTTTTTTCATTTTTTGTGCTAAAATAAAAACAAATAACCAGTCACTTTTTCCTTTTTTGATTGCCATTTTTGATCGCGGCAGCTGTGCAGGCGGTTTGGGACACACCAGCGCTCTGCGTGGCGGAGCTTCTCTGCTCGCTGTGTGGATCCATGGTGTGGTGTTCGAGTGATGTTGCTGACGGCATCACGGCGGCGGTGCTGGAGATGTGGGACTTGTTTTCGTGCGCCTTTTGGTGGGACTGTGGCTGCTACACCACGGGAATTACATCCTGACCCCTACTTGGTGGACTTTTTACTTTTTATTTTTTATCATTTATTTATTTATTTTTTCTTTCCTTGTCTATAATTGTAAAGCGTCCTTGGGTTTTTTGAAAGGCGCTATATAAATTTAACTTATTATTATTACTATTATTATTATTTGAAAATAGAAAGAACGAATGATACACTGATTCAAACAATTAAGCTATACGGTACTTTCATCACAAGCATGTTGTTTAGCGTGCCCTATAAGGCCTACTTCATGAAACAGTAATCAGTGGCTACATTCAACTTGTAATAGATTTCAGTAGTTAGTAAAGTCTTAAAAGCAAAAAAAAGTCTGTTTTCAGTCATCCCAACATTGCCACTATTTAATATTGTCTAGCCTATTTGAAAGCAGGACCTACATGTAACACTAAAAAGTGCACAGTGATTGCAAGAGTCACTTTTCTTAAATATTTATTTTTGAGCGAGTTTGCCTTTGTTTAACAGTAGCTGGTATAGAGGTTGGCAGAAAACAGGGAGAGAGGCGTGAGTTTGAAAAACCCAAGGCAAGAATCGAACCATGTTTCAGGAGTGACCGGTACAAGACATGTGCAGTAACCACCAGACTACCAAGACCCGCAGTTTCGCCTGCTCCTGCACTGAAAAACGTAACCTACCGTATAGAATTTACCCAATAAATCTGAGGTAACAATTTGCATTGACTTGTTTGGGGTAGATTTAATTCCATATATTGAGTATAAAATAACTGAAATAAAAAGCTATGAAATACTTAAATTGGGTAAAATTTACCTCACATTTATGTATCTATTCAAAAGCTACTTTCTCATTGAAATTGGGTAAAATCATCTCTTGTTTGCTAGTAGGTAATACCTGATAATTACTAATCAAAGGTAATTAATATCACTTACGGTAGTAACCATTACTTATTCGGAGAAGGTAAGATGTGCCCCCCCAAAAAAAAGACTTTCAGATGGTTCATCATCTCAATGTTTTTAATCCATATAATCATCAAAAAAAAAAAACAGAATAAAGTGCAGTACAACAGCTTCATACAACATTTCAAGTAATGAACCTGTTTTATAACTCACTAACTAACAGCTTCAAATGTTGTTTCTGGACTGACCAAATCTGCAGTCCAGGTGCATTTATACAACAAATAACTGAACTGTCTTGTTTATATGCAGCAATGATGCACCAAATGATCAAACAACACAAAATAAAGTGCATTACAACAGCTTCACACAACATTTCAAGTAATGAACCTGTTTTACGGTAGCTCACTAAACTACCGTAACAGCCAGAGAGAGGAAGATGGCAGTCCGAGAGTTCCCTGGCTGACTGCAATAATTCCTAAATATTCCTTGGCTGACTGCAATAATCGAGTAAATTTTATCTGGTTTGCTTAGATTATATTTACCACTCTCCAAAATCACTTCTTACAGTGCACACTGAAAAAAGTAACCTACGGTATAGAATTTACCCAATAAATCTGAGGTAACAATTTGCATTGACTTGTTTGGGGTAGATTTCATTCCATATATTGAGTATAAAATAACTGAAATAAAAAGCTATGAAATACTTAAATTGGGTAAAATTTACCTCACATTTATGTATCTATTCAACAGCTATTTTCTCACTGAAATTGGGTAAAATTATCTCTTGTTTGCTAGTAGGTAATACCTGATAATTACTAATCAAAGGTAATTAATATCACTTAGTAACCATTACTTATTCGGAGAAGGTAAGATGTACCCCCCAAAAAGTCTTTCAGATGGTTCATCATCTCAATGTTTTTAATCCATAAGATCATAAAAAAACAGAATAAAGTGCAGTACAACATACGGAGCCGTAGAGGGGACATGGTGAATAAAAAAATAATAAAGCGTGGGAACGACTTATAAGGCGTGTGCACGAGATATTAATGCGCGCACACGAGTTATAACCCGTGCGCACACTTTGCGTTAAGGCGTGCGCTCGGGTAGTTAAAAGTGAGGGGACGAGTTACAAATCGTTCCCTCCCTTTCATTAAGGCATGCGCTCAAGTTATAAAGGCGTGCGCACAGGTTATTAAAAAGTGAGGGAACGTCTTAAAACGCGTTCCCTCGGTTTATATCCAAGGCTTCACACAACATTTCAAGTAGTCTTTTTTAATGAGAGAAGCGCCATCTAATGGCGACACCGTGGAATCGAATGAATGGGCATGTTTAGAATTAAAATAGGAGAGGGAGGGGGTCTGAGCTCTGCATGGCAGCCCGCTGGCTTTCAGCTGGGAACTGCACAGCAGTCGCATGGCAGTCGCATGGCGTGCGGCTGGAACGGGAAAAATTCAATGGGTGCTACCATAACTGACAGTTGGACCAAACTCTCTGGACCACTTAGAATCAACAGTGACATCACTGACTGTGGTGTTCTCCATAGTTGCGTTGAAAGAATCTACGATACCCAGGCATTGAAGTCACCTAGGAGAAACAGACTTTCAGCAGTGGGTATCCTGGATATGGCAGCATCTAGTGCATCATAAAACTGATCTTTGGCTTCTGGAGTTGAGTAGAGGGTCAGAGCATAAGCACTGATGATGGTTACAGGGCCTGACGATGTGGACATGTTAAGCGTGAGGATTCTCTCTGTACCGCCAGATGGACTTTCAATAGAAGCAGTAAGTGGGTTCTTCACAGCAAAGCCAACACCGTGATGCCTTGGCTGATCTAGTGGCAGACCTTGCCAAAAGAAGGTGTAGCTGGACTCTTTGATGGAACCACTATCAGGGAGGCGAGTTTCTTGCAGGCACACAATGTTGATGTTCAGTCGTGCCAGATCCCTGTCGATGATGGCAGTTTTGCATGCATCGTTTATGTGCTGAAGGTCTTCAAGCAGCTCCTGGGACATAGTATGAACATTCCAGCTTGCGAAGGGACGAGCTGGAGTCTTCTTTTATCTTTCATTGTTGCCTGGTGTGGATTTGCAGCCTGCTTGTCAAGGGTTGCTCTAAGTCCCACGCACCCAGTGGAGTAGGCAGGCCATGGCAGAACAGCACCTTACTGGCTGGGGACTGCCCAGCTTGAAGCAGGCGGTAGCTGTTCAATGAGATGCAATGACCTCTCCCACCATCAGAAGTGACCCCTGGCACTTCATTCCTATGCCAATTGGATAGAAGCTTATCACTGGTAACTGCCACATCCTGTGTTTTGCTGATATCTTGCGACATCGATTAAGTGTCCTCTCCACATGTGCTATGGTGCCTGGGCAAGGTTATGGAAATCTTGGGCTGCCCACGCGTCAAGATTCCCCTCTCAACGATGCTGATATAATCCCAAGGAAAGGTTGAACCAATACAGTTTGGTACCAACTTGGCTGCAGGAGTTGTCAGAAGGGGATGCAGTACATCATCCAACCGCCTTAGGGGCCCCACTCCGGATTTTTTTCAGGTTTATTCCTTAGCCTTTACTACAACAAGGCAGCCGGGGGGTGGGGGGATCACTCTTCATCTGGTCCCTACCCTTCGACCAATATGGCATGGGTGGCCCTACCAGGAGCATGTAGCTCCAGCCAACATAGCTCTAGGGGTCATTGGGACACACAAACTGCCCCACCACGTTAAGGTGGTGATCCCAAGCAAGGCAGAGTTTCAGTCCAACAGTTATCATTGGTTAATTAATCAACTGGAAGACACCTCCCCCTTACCCTTTGATCTTGTCATCTGATGACACAGCTCGTTACCTGAGATGGAATTTTTTTTTTTAGCACGATCAGCAGTTTGAGGAAAACCTGGACATTTGCAGGTAAGCATGATGGACAGATCATGGACATGTTTTTACTTATCAAATTCACTGATATTTCATGATATCCTTGTCAAAACCTACTTTTGTTTCTTACTCTTTCATTTGACAGTCAGAAATCTTAGTTTCCCTGTCGTTAGCCTGTGCTAGATAGATAGATAGATAGATAGATAGATAGATAGATAGATAGATAGATAGATAGATAGATAGATAGATTTGTTAAGGTAAAAAGTACATGCAAGTAGGACAATATACTACTTTATAGTTGAACTAAATACATGAAACTAAAACCAAGGATAGCACAACAAAGTGTAAAACATTTATTTCAATTGTGGTCCTTATACTTCCCCTCGATAACAGTAACTTGACGTCCAAGGTTGGCCTTCGGGATAAAGGGATACATTTTTGGTCCCACCCACTATAAGTCAAAATCTGATTGGTTAATTCATCTGTTATTTTCTACATAAACATACACTGCCATGGCCTTCTCTCCCAGCAATGAAGTCCTAACCAATGATTGAGCCAGCCCTAAACTCTTCTTTGCCTGGAGACCACAAACAAAAAAAATATCGTTGGATAACTTGATTTTAATATTTTCAGGACAGTACCCCTTTCATTTCTGAAGCAAATTTGATAGAGAATGAGGTCAAATTAGAATCAGAGGAGAACAATTATAATGAAATTATGAAAGTAATTGAAGAATGAAAGAAATTAAAAATAACATTTGAAATGCTGATATGTTTGAGCCTTCTCTGAAGGTCTAGAAGGCCCTGACAGTTCTCTTCTGGGTCTTGCTCAAAGCTCCAGTCCTGGCAGCTTGGTGTTTAAACTCATGACCTTCTGACCAGTAGTGTGATATCTTAACCACTGAGTTATGCTATAGTTTAATAAGCACTAAAGCCTTGGACGCAATTATTTAATATGGAAGCAGAAGTTATAGTACAAAATTAATATATCCAGACCTGTTTATTCAGAAAAAATGTAATTATTTCATTAGTAGACCTTAGGATGTACATGTTCATTAGGGCCCGAGCCCTACTGGGCGAAGGCCCTATTGTTCTTGTAAGAGTTCACTATTATTAGGGCCCGAGCCCTATGGGCGAAGGCCCTATTATTCTTGTAAGAGTTCACTATTATTAGGGCCCGAGCCCTACTGGGCGAAGGCCCTATTGTTCTTGTAAGAGTTCACTATTATTAGGGCCCGAGCCCTATGGGCGAAGGCCCTATTGTTCTTGTAAGAGTTCACTATTATTTTATTCTTCCGTCTGCTTCTTCTTCTTCTTCTTCTTTATTTTTCTCCGCTGTTGGGCCATTTTCGGGGTGCTTGCCATGGGCGAAAACGCACGAAATTTGGCACCACTTCCGAGAATTGCCACCGCTACTCAGAACCAAAAGCCCAAACTTGGCCGGGGCTCAGGGCCTCTATAGCGCCCCCTAAGTCGTTGTGATTTTGGCCTCCCGCATTAAGGTGCCTGGTTGCCATATAGTTTGTAGTACTGGCATGCCATTTGGTACGCATATGTATCTCACTAAGCCGGACAAAAATGTAATGCCAATGCATTAGCCACGCCCAACAGGAAGTGAGGTAATTTCACTTTTGTGCGAAATGCATGGCCACGAAGACGGCGCAACTCCTCCTAGACCGTTCATAGGAATGTCACCAAAATTGAAACACATCATCTACAGACATGGCTGACAAAAGGTACTAAATAGGTTTCACGTAGGATCAACCGTTCAGAAGTTATACATCAATCAATTTTCACTTCAAAATTTTACATGCTAAAAAATTCATAACAAATCTTCTAATTGCTCAAAACTGCTCATACTTCACACGCTAATCACTCACTGGGCTTCTGACATGTTACCCAATTTCTGTGATATTTCGCCACTGGGGGCGCTATTTTTGGGCAAAAAATCCAATCTTTCCTCAAATTTGGTCAAACTTCACGGCCACCCTCTTACTACCTCCCATGTCATGTATACCACATTTTGGGAATTTTCGTCCATGGGGGGCGCTGTTTTTGGCCGACGCAATTGCTCCAAAACGGGTTTTTGGTAAATAATTCCATAATGCTTTTCCTTCACACCACTTCCTTGTGATAGTGCGTTGCTGTTGTAGACACTTATTTTTCCAACTCATAATCGCTCATGTACAGCATAGCGCCACCTACTGACATGGGAAAAACCTCAAAATTTATTCTTCAAAAATCTGTATCTCATCTTCTATTTACTCAATTGTCATCAAACTTCATACGCAAACTCTTCATAGCTCACCTGACATGTATGCCAAATTTTGTGCACTTTCGCCCCTGGGGGTGCTGGTTATGGCAGAAATGATATTGCAGCTTCTGATTTGTCAAACTTGGCAAGCACACTCTTTCCAAGACCCTTATTGGGGCGCTTGCCATGGTCGACAACGCACGAAATTTGGCTCCTTTTTCTTAGACTGCCACCGCTACTGAGAACCAGAAGCCCAGATCCAGGCGGGCCTCAGGGCCTCTATAGCGCCCCCTAAAGTCTTGTGATTTTTGCCTCTCGCATTACGATGCCTGCTTGGCATATAGTTTCTAGTTATTATTATTATTATTAGGGCCCGAGCACCGTACAGTGCGAGACCCTATTGTTTTTGAAGGATTATTATTAGGGCCCGAGCCCTATGGGCGAAGGCCCTATTGTTCTTGTAAGAGTTCACTATTATTAGGGCCCGAGCCCTATGGGCGAAGGCCCTATTGTTCTTGTAAGAGTTCACTATTATTATTCTTCCGTCTTCTTTATTTTTCTCCGCTGTTGGGCCATTTTCGGGGTGCTTGCCATGGGCGAAAACGCACGAAATTTGGCGCCAGTTCCGAGAATTGCCACCGCTACTCAGAACCAAAAGCCCAAACTTGGCCGGGGCTCAGGGCCTCTATAGCGCCCCCTAAGTCGTTGTGATTTTGGCCTCCCGCATTAAGGTGCCTGGTTGCCATATAGTTTGTAGTAGTGGCATGCCATTTGGTATGCATATGTATCTCACTAAGCCGGACAAAAATGTAATGCCAATGCATTAGCCACGCCCAACAGGAAGTGAGGTAATTTCACTTTTGTGCGAAATGCATGGCCACGAAGACAGCGCAACTCCTCCTAGACCGTTCATGGGAATGTCACCAAAATTGATACACATCATCTACAGACATGGCTGACAAAACTTACTAAATAAGTTTCACGTACGATAAACCGTTCAGAAGTTATACGTCAATCAATTTTCACTTCAAAATTTTACATGCTAAAAAAATCATAACAAATCTTCTAATTGCTCAACACTGCTCATACTTCACACGCTAATCACTCATTGGGCTTCTGACATGTTACCCAATTTCTGTGATATTTCGCCACTGGGGGCGCTATTTTTGGGCAAAAAATCCAATCTTTCCTCAAATTTGGTCAAACTTCACGGCCACCCTCTTACTGCCTCCCATGTCATGTATACCACATTTTGGGAATTTTGGTCCATGGGGGGCGCTGTTTTTGGCCGACGCAATTGCTCCAACACGGGTTTTTGGTAAATAATTCCATAATGCTTTTCCTTCACACCACTACCTTGTGATAGTGCGTTGCTGTTGTAGACACTTATTTTTCCAACTCATAATCGCTCATGTACAGCATAGCGCCACCTACTGACATGGGAAAAACCAAAAAATGTATTCTTCAAAAATCTATATCTCCTCTTCTATTTACTCAATTGTCATCAAACTTCATACGCAAACTCTTCATAGCTCACCTGACATGTAAGCCAAATTTTGTGCACTTTCGCCCCTGGGGGTGCTGGTTACGGCAGAAATGATATTGCAGCTTCTGATTTGTCAAATTTGGCAAGCAAACTCTTTACAAGACCCTTATTGGGGCGCTTGCCATGGTCGACAACGCACGAAATTTGGCTCCTTTTTCTTAGACTGCCACCGCTACTGAGAACCAGAAGCCCAGATCCAGGCGGGCCTCAGGGCCTCTATAGCGCCCCCTAACTCGTTGTGATTTTGGCCTCCCGCATTAAGGTGCCTGGTTGCCATGTAGTTTGTAGTAGTGGCATGCCATTTGGTACGCATATGTATCTCACTAAGCCGGACAAAAATGTAATGCCAATGCATTAGCCACGCCCAACAGGAAGTGAGGTAATTTCACTTTTGTGCGAAATGCATGGCCACGAAGACGGCACAACTCCTCCTAGACCGTTCATAGGAATGTCGCCAAAATTGATACACATCATCTACAGACATGGCTGACAAAAGTTACTCAATACGTTTCACGTAGCATAAACCGTTCAGAAGTTATACGTCAATCAATTTTCAATGCAAAATTTTACATGCTTAAAAATTCATAACAAATCTTCTAATTGCTCAAAACTGCTCATACTTCACACGCTAATCACTCATTGGGCTTCTGACATGTTACCCAATTTCTGTGATATTTCGCCACTGGGGGCGCTATTTTTGGGCAAAAAATCCAATCTTTCCTCAAATTTGGTCACACTTCACGGGCACCCTCTTACTACCTCCCATGTCATGTATACCACATTTTGGGAATTTTCGTCCATGGGGGGCGCTGTTTTTGGCCGACGCAATTGCTCCAACACGGGTTTTTGGTAAATAATTCCATAATGCTTTTCCTTCACACCACTACCTTGTGGTAATGTCTCTTGCCGAAGAAGCTGTGGAAGGTATTTCGCGGGGACGCATGCCCCCGCCCCCCTTGGCCGCTGGCGCGAGGGCCCGTCGAGGCCGCTTGCGGCTTTAATTATTCTTCCGTCTTCTTCTTCTTCTTCTTCTTTATTTTTCTCCGCTGTTGGGCCATTTTCGGGGCGCTTGCCATGGGCGAAAACGCACGAAATTTGGCACCAGTTCCGAGAATTGCCACCGCTACTCAGAACCAAAAGCCCAAACTTGGCCGGCGCTCAGGGCCTCTATAGCGCCCCCTAAGTCGTTGTGATTTTGGCCTCCCGCCTTAAGGTGCCTGGTTGCCATATAGTTTGTAGTACTGGCATGCCATTTGGTACGCATATGTATCTCACTAAGCCGGACAAACATGTATTGCCAATGCATTAGCCACGCCCAACAGGAAGTGAGGTAATTTCACTTTTGTGCGAAATGCATGGCCACGAAGACGGTGAAACTCCTCCTAGACCGTTCATAGGAATGTCACCAAAATTGATACACATCATCTACAGACATGGCTGACAAAAGTTACTAAATACGTTTCACGTAGGATAAACCGTTCAGAAGTTATCCGTCAATCAATTTTCACTTCAAAATTTTACATGCTGAAAAATTAATAACAAATCTTCTAATTGCTCAAAACTGCTCATACTTCACACGCTAATCACTCATTGGGCTTCTGACATGTTACCCAATTTCTGTGATTTTTCGCCACTGGGGGTGCTATTTTTAGGCAAAAAATCCAATCTTTCCTCAAATTTGGTCAAACTTCACGGCCACCCTCTTACTACCTCCCATGTCATGTATACCACATTTTGGGAATTTTCGTCCATGGGGGGCGCTGTTTTTGGCCGACGCAATTTCTCCAAAATGGGTTTTTGGTTAATAATTCCATAATGCTTTTCCTTCACACCACTACCTTGTGATAGTACGTTGCTGTTGTAGACACTTATTTTTCCAACTCATAATCGCTCATGTACAGCATAGCGCCACCTACTGACATGGGAAAAACCAAAAAATTTATTCTTCAAAAATCTATATCTCATCTTCTATTTACTCAATTTTCATCACACTTCATACGCAAACTCTTCATAGCTCACCTGACATATACGCCAAATTTTGTGCACTTTCGCCCCTGGGGGTGCTGGTTATGGCAGAAATGATATTGCAGCTTCTGATTTGTCAACCTTGGCTAGCAAACTCTTCACAAGACCCTTATTGGGGCACTTGCCATGGTCGACAACGCTCGAAATTTGGCTCCTTTTTCTTAGACTGCCACCGCTACTGAGAACCAGAAGCCCAGATCCAGGCGGGCCTCAGGGCCTCTATAGCGCCCCCTAACGTGTTGTGATTTTTGCCTCTCGCTTTAAGGTGCCTGGTTGCCATGTAGTTTGTAGTAGTGGCATGCCCTTTGGTACGCATATGTATCTCACCAAGCCGGACAAAAATGTAATGCCAATGCATTAGCCACGCCCTACAGGAAGTGAGGTTATTTCACTTTTGTGCGAAATGCATGGCCACGAGGACGGCGCAACTCCTCCTGGACCGTTCATAGGAACGTCACCAAAATTGATACACATCATCTACAGACATGGCTGACAAAAGGTGCTAAATACGTTTCACGTAGGGTAAACCGTTCAGAAGTTGTACGTCAATCATTTTTCAATGCAGAATTTTACATGCTTAAAAATTCATAACAAATCTTCTAATTGCTCAACACTGCTCATACTTCACACGCAAATCACTCATTGGGCTTCGGACATGTGACCCAATTTCTGTGATGTTTCGCCACTGGGGGCGCTATTTTTGGGCAAAAAATCCAACCTTTCCTCAATTTTGGTCAAACTTCACGGCCACCCTCTTACTACCTCCCATGTCATGTATACCACATTTTGGGAATTTTCGTCCATGGGGGGCGCTGTTTTTGGCCCACGCAATTGCTCCAAAACGGGTTTTTGGTAAATGGTTCCATAATGCTTTTCCTTCACACCACTTCCTTGTGATTGTACGTTGCTGTTGTAGACACTTATTTTTCCAACTCATAATCGCTCATGTACAGCATAGCGCCACCTACTGACATGGGAAAAACCAAAAAATTTATTCTTCAAAAATCTATGTCTCATCTTCTATTTACTCACTTGTCATCAAACTTCATACGCAAACTCTTCATAGCTCACCTGACATATACGCCAAATTTTGTGCACTTTCACCCCTGGGGGTGCTGGTTATCGCAAAAATGATATTGCAGCGTCTGATTTGTCAAACTTGGCAAGCAAACTCTTTTCAAGACCCTTATTGAGGCGCTTGCCATGGTCGACAACGCACGAAGTGCGAGACCCTATTGTTGCCATGTGTCCAATTCTGTGCTTTGTCGCCTTTGTGGGAGTAATGTCTCTTGCCGCAGAAGCTGTGGAAGGTATTTCGCAGGGACGCATGCCCCCGCCCGCCTTGGCCGCTGGCGCGAGGGCCCGTCGAGGCCGCTTGCGGCTTTAATTATTATTATTATTATTAGGCCCCGAGCACCGTGCAGTGCGAGACCCTATTGTTGCCATGTGTCCAATTCTGTGCTTTGTCGCCATTGTGGGAGTAATGTCTCTTGCCGAAGAAGCTGTGGAAGGTATTTCGCGGGGACGCATGCCCCCGCCCCCCATGGCCGCTGGCGCGAGGGCCCGTCAAGGCCGCTTGCGGCTTTAATTAGGGCCCGAGCTCTATAGGGCAAAGGCCCTATTGTTCTTGTAAGAGTTCACTATTATTTATTAGGGCCCGAGCCCTATGGGCGAAGGCCCTATTGTTCTTGTAAGAGTTCACTATTATTATTCTTCCGTCTTCTTCTTCTTCTTCTTCTTCCGTCTTCTTCTTCTTCTTTATTTTTCTCCGCTGTTGGGCCATTTTCGGGGCGCTTGCCATGGGCGAAAACGCACGAAATTTGGCACCAGTTCCGAGAATTGCCACCGCTACTCAGAACCAGAAGCCCAAACTTGGCCGGGGCTCAGGGCCTCCATAGCGCCCCCTAAGTCGTTGTGATTTTGGCCTCCCGCATTAAGGTGCCTGGTTGCCATATCGTTTGTAGTAGTGGCATGCAATTTGGTACGCATATGTGCCTCACTAAGCCGGACAAAAATGTAATGCCAATGCATTAGCCACGCCCAACAGGAAGTGAGGTAATTTCACTTTTGTGCGAAATGCATGGCCACGAAGACGGCGCAACTCCTCCTAGACCGTTCATAGGAATGTCACCAAAATTGATACACATCATCTACAGACATGGCTGACAAAAGTTACTAAATACGTTTCACGTAGGATTAACCGTTCAGAAGTTATACGTCAATCAATTTTCGATGCAAAATTTTACATGCTTAAAAATTCATAACAAATCTTCTGATTGCTCAAAACTGCTCATACTTCACACGCAAATCACTCATTGGGCTTCTGACATGTTACCCAATTTCTGTGATATTTTGCCACTGGGGGCGCTATTTTTGGGCAAAAATTCCAATCTTTCCTCAATTTTGGTCAAACTTCACGGCCACCCTCTTACTACCTCCCATGTCATGTATACCACGTTTTGGAAATTTTCGTCCATGGGGGGGGCGCTGTTTTTGGCCGACGCAATTGCTCCAAAACGGGTTTTTGGTAAATAATTCCATAATGCTTTTCCTTCACACCACTTCCTTGTGATAGTACGTTGCTGTTGTAGACACTTATTTTTCCAACTCATAATCGCTCATGTACAGCATAGCGCCACCTACTGACATGGGAAAAACCAAAAAATTTATTCTTCAAAAATCTATATCTCATCTTCTATTTACTCAATTGTCATCAAACTTCATACGCAAACTCTTCATAGCTCACCTGACATCTCCGCCAAATTTGTGCACTTTCGCCCCTGGGGGTGCTGGTTATGGCAAAAATGATATTGCAGCTTCTGATTTGTCAAACTTGGCAAGCAAACTCTTTACAAGACCCTTATTGGGGCGCTTGCCATGGTCGACAACTCACGAAATTTGGCTCCTTTTTCTTAGACTGCCACCGCTACTGAGAACCAGAAGCCCAGATCCAGGCGGGCCTCAGGGCCTCTATAGCGCCCCCTAACTCGTTGTGATTTTGGCCTCCCGCATTAAGGTGCCTGGTTGCCATGTAGTTTGTAGTAGTGGCATGCCATTTGGTATGCATATGTATCTCACTAAGCCGGACAAAAATGTAATGCCAATGCATTAGCCACGCCCAACAGGAAGTGAGGTAATTTCACTTTTGTGCGAAATGCATGGCCACGAAGACGGCGCAACTCCTAGACCGTTCATAGGAATGTCACCAAAATTGATACACATCATCTACAGACATGGCTGACAAAAGCTCCTAAATAGGTTTCACGTAGCATAAACCGTTCAGAAGTTATACGTCAATCAATTTTCAATGCAACATTTTACATGCTTAAAAATTCATAACAAATCTTCTACTTGCTCAAAACTGCTCATACTTCACACGCAGATCACTCATTGGGCTTCTGACATGTTACCCACTTTCTGTGATATTTCGCCACTGGGGGCGCTATTTTTGGGCAAAAATTCCAGTCTTTCCTCAAATTTGGTCAAACTTCACGGCCACCCTCTTCCTACCTCCCATGTCATGTATACCACATTTTGGGAATTTTCGTCCATGGGGGGGCGCTGTTTTTGGCCGACGCAATTGCTCCAAACGGGTTTTTGGTAAATAATTCCATGATGCTTTTCCTTCACACCACTACCTTGTGATAGTGCGTTGCTGTTGTAGACACTTATTTTTCCAACTCATAATCGCTCATGTACAGCATAGCGCCACCTACTGACATGGGAAAAACCAAAAATTTTATTCTTCAAATATCTATATCTCATCTTCTATTTACTCAATTGTCATCAAACTTCATACGCAAACTCTTCATAGCTCACCTGACATGTAGGCCTAATTTTGTGCACTTTCGCCCCTGGGGCTGCTGGTTATGGCAAAAATTATATTGCAGCTTCTGATTTGTCAAACTTGGCAAGCAAACTCTTTACAAGACCCTTATTGGGGCGCTTGCCATGGTCGACAACGCACGAGATTTGGCTCCTTTTTCTTAGACTGCCACCGCTACTGAGAACCAGAAGCCCAGATCCAGGCGGGCCTCAGGGCCTCTATAGCGCCCCCTAACTTGTTGTGATTTTTGCCTCTCGCATTAAGGTGCCTGCTTGGCATATAGTTTCTAGTTATTATTATTATTATTAGGGCCCGAGCACCGTCCAGTGCAAGACCCTATTGTTGCCATGTGTCCAATTCTGTGCTTTGTCGCCATTGTGGGAGTAATGTCTCTTGCCGAGGAAGCTGTGGAAGGTATTTCGCGGGGACGCATGCCCCCGCCCCCCTTGGCCGCTGGCGCGAGGGCCCGTCGAGGCCGCTTGCGGCTTTAATTAGGGCCCGAGCCCTATAGGGCGAAGGCCCTATTGTTCTTGTAAGAGTTCACTATTATTATTCTTCCGTCTTCTTCTTCTTCTTTATTTTTCTCCGCTGTTGGGCCATTTTCGGGGCACTTGCCATGGGCGAAAACGCACGAAATTTGGCACCAGTTCCGAGAATTGCCACCGCTACTCAGACCCAAAAGCCCAAACTTGGCTGGGGCTCAGGGCCTCTATAGCGCCCCCTAAGTCGTTGTGATTTTGGTCTCCCGCATTAAGGTGCCTGGTTGCCATGTAGTTTGTAGTAGTGGCATGCCATTTGGTACGCATATGTATCTCACTAAGCCGGACAAAAATGTAATGCCAATGCATTAGCCACGCCCAACAGGAAGTGAGGTAATTTCACTTTTGTGCGAAATGCATGGCCACGACGACGGCGCAACTCCTCCTAGACCGTTCATAGGAATGTCACCAAAATTGATACACATCATCTACAGACATGCCTGACAAAAGTTCCTAAATACATTTCACGTAGGATTAACCGTTCAGAAGTTATACGTCAATCAATTTTCGATGCAAAATTTTACATGCTTAAAAATTCATAACAAATCTTCTGATTGCTCAAAACTGCTCATACTTCAGACGCAAATCACTCATTGGGCTTCTGACATGTTACCCAATTTCTGTGATATTTCGCCACTGGGGGCGCTATTTTTGGGCAAAAAATCCAATCTTTCCTCAACTTTGGTCAAACTTCACGGCCACCCTCTTACTACCTCCCATGTCATGTATACCACATTTTGGGAATTTTCGTCCATGGGGGGCGCTGTTTTTGGCCGACGCAATTGCTCCAAAACGGGTTTTTGGTAAATATTTCCATAATGCTTTTCCTTCACACCACTACCTTGTGATAGTGCGTTGCTGTTGTAGACACTTACTTTTCCAACTCATAATCGCTCATGTACAGCATAGCGCCACCTACTGACATCGGAAAAACCAAAAAATTTATTCTTCAAAAATCTATATCTCATCTTCTATTTACTCAATTGTCATCAAACTTCATACGCAAACTCTTCATAGCTCACCTGACATGTACGCCAAATTTTGTGCACTTTTGCCCCTGGGGGTGCTGGTTATGGCAGAAATGATATTGCAGCTTCTGATTTGTCAGACTTGGCAAGCAAACTCTTTACAAGACCCTTATTGGGGCGCTTGCCGTGGTCGACAACGCACGAAATTTGGCTCCTTTTTCTTAGACTGCCACCGCTACTGAGAACCAGAAGCCCAGATCCAGGCGGGCCTCAGGGCCTCTATAGCGCCCCCCGAGCACCGTACAGTGCGAGACCCTATTGTTGCCATTTGTCCAATTCTGTGCTTTGTCGCCATTGTGGGAGTAATGTCTCTTGCCGAAGAAGCTGTGGAAGGTCTTTCGCGGGGACGCATGCCCCCGCCCCCCTTGGCCGCTGGCGCGAGGGCCCGTCGAGGCCGCTAGCGGCTTTAATTAGGGCCCGAGCCCTATGGGCGAAGGCCCTATTGTTCTTGTAAGAGTTCACTATTATTATTCTTCCGTCTTCTTCTTCTTCTTTATTTTTCTCCGCTGTTGGGCCATTTTCGGGGCGCTTGCCATGGGCGAAAACGCACGAAATTTGGCACCACTTCCGAGAATTGCCACCGCTACTCAGAACCAAAAGCCCAAACTTGGCCGGGGCTCAGGGCCTCTATAGCGCCCCCTAAGTCGTTGTAATTTTGGCCTCCCGCATTAAGGTGCCTGGTTGCCATATAGTTTGTAGTACTGGCATGCCATTTGGTAAGCATATGTATCTCACTAAGCCGGACAAAAATGTAATGCCAATGCATTAGCCACGCCCAACAGGAAGTGAGGTAATTTCACTTTTGTGTGAAATGCATGGCCACGACGACGGCGCAAGTCCTCCTAGACCGTTCATAGGAATGTCACCAAAATTGATACACATCATCTACAGACATGGCTGACAAAAGTTACTAAATACGTTTCACGTAGGATAAACCGTTCAGAAGTTATACGTCAATCAATTTTCACTTCAAAATTTTACATGCTAAAAAATTCATAACAAATCTTCTAATTGCTCAAAACTGCTCATACTTCACAGGCAAATCACTCATTGGGCTTCTGACATGTTACCCAATTTCTGTGATGTTTCGCCACTGGGGGCTCTATTTTTGGGCAAAAAATCCAATCTTTCCTCAAATTTGGTCAAACTTCACGGCCACCCTCTTACTACCTCCCCTGTCATGTATACCACATTTTGGGAATTTTCGTCCATGGGGGGCGCTGTTTTTGGCCCATGCAATTGCTCCAAAACGGGTTTTTGGTAAATAATTCCATAATGCTTTTCCTTCACACCACGACCTTGTGATTGTACGTTGCTGTTGTAGACACTTATTTTTCCAACTCATAATCGCTCATGTACAGCATAGCGCCACCTACTGACATGGGAAAAACCAAAAAATTTATTCTTCAAAAATCTATCTCATCTTCTATTTACTCAATTGTCATCAAACTTCATACGCAAACTCTTCATAGCTCACCTGACATATACGCCAAATTTTGAGCACTTTCGCCCCTGGGGGTGCTGATTATGGCAAAAATGATATTGCAGCTTCTGATTTGTCAATCTTGGCAAGCAAACTCTTTTCAAGACCCTTATTGAGGCGCTTGCCATGGTCGACGACGCACGAACTGCGAGACCCTATTGTTGCCATGTGTCCAATTCTGTGCTTTGTCGCCATTGTGGGAGTAATGTCTCTTGCCGTTGAAGCTGTGGCAGGTATTTCGCAGGGACGCATGCCCCCGCCCCCCTTGGCCGCTGGCGCGAGGGCCCGTCGAGGCCGCTTGCGGCTTTAATTAGGGCCCGAGCCCTACTGGGCGAAGGCCCTATTGTTCTTGTAAGAGTTCACTATTATTATTCTTCTTCCGTCTTCTTCTTTATTTTTCTCCGCTGTGGGCGAAGGCCCTATTGTTCTTGTAAGAGTTCACTATTATTAGGGCCCGAGCCCTATAGGGCGAAGGCCCTATTGTTCTTGTAAGAGTTCACTATTATTAGGGCCCGAGCCCTATAGGGCGAAGGCCCTATTGTTCTTGTAAGAGTTCACTATTATTATTCTTCCGTCTTCTTCTTTATTTTTCTCCGCTGTTGGGCCATTTTCGGGGCGCTTGCCATGGGCGAAAACGCACGAAATTTGGCACCAGTTCCGAGAATTGCCACCGCTACTCTGAACCAATAGCCCAAACTTGGCCGGGGCTCAGGGCCTCTATAGCGCCCCCTAAGTCGTTGTGATTTTGGCCTCCCGCATTAAGGTGCCTGGGTGCCATGTAGTTTGTAGTAGTGGCATGCCATTTGGTACACATATGTATCTCACTAAGCCGGACAAAAATGTAATGCCAATGCATTAGCCACGCCCAACAGGAAGTGAGGTAATTTCACTTTTGTGCGAAATGCATGGCCACGAAGACGGCGCAACTCCTCCTAGACCGTTCATAGGAATGTCACCACAATTGATACACATCATCTACAGACATGGCTGACAAAAGTTACTAAATACGTTTCACATAGGATCAACCGTTCAGAAGTTATACGTCAATCAATTTTCACTTCAAAATTTTACATGCTTAAAAATTCATAACAAATCTTCTAATTGCTCAAAACTGCTCATACTTCACAGGCAGATCACTTATGGGGCTTCTGACATGTTACCCAATTTCTGTCACATTTCGCCACTGGGGGCGCTATTTTTCGGCAAAAATTCCAATCTTTCCTCAAATTTGGTCAAACTTCACGGCCACCCTCTTCCTACCTCCCATGTCATGTATACCACGTTTTGGGAATTTTCGTCCATGGGGGGTGCTGTTTTTGGCCCACGCACTTGCTCCAAAACGGGTTTTTGGTAAATAATTCAATAATGCTTTTCCTTCACACCACTTCCTTGTGATAGTGCGTTGCTGTTGTAGACTCTTATTTTTCCAACTCATAATCGCTCATGTACAGCATAGCGCCACCTACTGACATGGGAAAAACCAAAAAATTTATTCTTCAAAAATCTATATCTCATCTTCTATTTACTCAATTGTCATCAAACTTCATAGGCAAACTCTTCATAAGTCACCTGACATGTACGCCAAATTTTGTGCACTTTCGCCCCTGGGGGTGCTGGTTATGGCAGAAATGGTATTGCAGCTTCTGATTTGTCAAACTTGGCAAGCAAACTCTTTACAAGACCCTTATTGGGGCGCTTTCCATGGTCGACAACGCACGAAATTTGGCTCCTTTTTCTTAGACTGCCACCGCTACTGAGAACCAGAAGCCCAGATCCAGGCGGGCCTCAGGGCCTCTATAGCGCCCCCTAACTCATTGTGATTTTGGCCTCCCGCATTAAGGTGCCTGGTTGCCATGTAGTTTGTAGTAGTGGCATGCCATTTGGTACGCATATGTATCTCACTAAGCCGGACAAAAATGTAATGCCAATGCATTAGCCACGCCCAACAGGAAGTGAGGTAATTTCACTTTTGTGCGAAATGCATGGCCACGAAGACGGCGCTACTCCTCCTAGACCGTTCATAGGAATGTCACCAAAATTGAAAGACATCATCTACACACATGGCTGACAAAAGTTACTAAATAGGTTTCACGTAGCATAAACCGTTCAGAAGTTATACGTCAATCAATTTTCAATGCAAAATTTTACATGCTTAAAAATTCATAACAAATCTTCTAATTGCTCAAAACTGCTCATACTTCACACGCAAATCAGTCATTGGGCTTCTGACATGGTACCCAATTTCTGTGATATTTCGCCACTGGGGGCGCTATTTTGGGCAAAAATTCCAATCTTTCCTCAAATTTGGTCAAACTTCACGGCCACCCTCTTCCTACCTCCCATGTCATGTATACCACATTTTGGGAATTTTCGTCCATGGGGGGCGCTGTTTTTCTAGTTATTATTATTATTATTAGGGCCCGATCACCGTTCAGTGCGAGACCCTATTGTTGCCATGTGTCCAATTCTGTGCTTTGTCGCCATTGTGGGAGTAATGTCTCTTGCCGAAGAAGCTGTGGAAGGTATTTCGCGGGGACGCATGCCCCCGCCCCCCTTGGCCGCTGGCGCGAGGGCCCGTCGAGGCCGCTTGCGGCTTTAATTATTCTTCCGTCTTCTTCTTCTTCTTCTTTATTTTTCTCCGCTGTTGGGCCATTTTCGGGGCGCTTGCCATGGGCGAAAACGCACCAAATTTGGCACCAGTTCCGAGAATTGCCACCGCTACTCAGAACCAAAAGCCCAAACTTGGCCGGGGCTCAGGGCCTCTATAGCGCCCCCTAAGTTGTTGTGATTTTGGCCTCCCGCTTTAAGGTGCCTGGGTGCCGTGTAGTTTGTAGTAGTGGCATGCCATTTGGTACGCATATGTATCTCACTAAGCCGGACAAAAATTTAATGCCAATGCATTAGCCACGCCCAACAGGAAGTGAGGTAATTTCACTTTTGTGCGAAATGCATGGCCACGAAGACGGCGCAACTCCTCCTAGACCGTTCATAGGAATGTCACCAAAATTGATACACATCATCTACAGACATGGCTGACAAAAGTTACTAAATACGTTTCACGTACGATAAACCGTTCAGAAGTTATACGTCAATCAATTTTCGATGCAAAATTTTATATGCTTAAAAATTCATAACAAATCTTCTGATTGCTCAAAACTGCTCATACTTCACACGCAAATCACGCATTGGGCTTCTGACATGTTACCCAATTTCTGTGATATTTCGCCACTGGGGGCGCTATTTTTCGGCAAAAAATCCAATCTTTCCTCAAAATTGGTCAAACTTCACGGCCACCCTCTTACTACCTCCCATGTCATGTATACCACGTTTTGGGTATTTTCGTCCATGGGGGGCGCTCTTTTTGGCCGACGCAATTGCTCCAAAACGGGTTTTTGGTAAATAATTCCATAATGCTTTCCCTTCACACCACTACCTTGTGATAGTACGTTGCTGTTGTAGACACTTATTTTTCCAACTCATAATCGCTCATGTACAGCATAGCGCCACCTACTGACATGGGAAAAACCAAAAAATTTATTCTTCAAAAATCTATATCTCATCTTCTATTTACTCAATTGTCATCAAACTTCATAGGCAAACTCTTCATAGCTCACCTGACAAGTACGCCAAATTTTGTGCACTTTCGCCCCTGGGGGTGCTGGTTATGGCAAAAATGATATTGCAGCTTCTGATTTGTCAAACTTGGCAAGCAAACTCTTTACAAGACCCTTATTGGGGCGCTTGCCATGGTCGACAACGCACGAAATTTGGCTCATTTTTCTTCGACTGCCACCCCTACTGAGAACCAGAAGCCCAGATCCAGGCGGGCCTCAGGGCCTCTATAGCGCCCCCTAAGTCGTTGTGATTTTGGCCTCCCGCATAAAGGTGCCTGGTTGCCATGTAGTTTGTAGTAGTGGCATGCCATTTGGTACGCATATGTATCTCACTAAGCCGGACAAAAATGTAATGCCAATGCATTAGCCACGCCCACCAGGAAGTGAGGTTATTTCACTTTTGTGCGAAATGCATGGCCACGAAGACGGCGCAACTCCTCCTAGACCGTTCATAGGAATGTCACCAAAATTGATAGACATCATCTACAGACATGGCTGACAAAAGTTCCTAAATACGTTTCACGTAGGATTAGCCGTTCAGAAGTTATACGTCAATCAATTTTCAATGCAAAATTTTACATGCTTAAAAATTCATAACAAATCTTCTAATTGCTCAAAACTGCTCATACTTCACACGCAAATCACTCATTGGGCTTCTGACATGCTACCCAATTTCTGTGATATTTCGCCACTGGGGGTGCTATTTTTGGGCAAAAAATCCAATCTTTCCTCAAATTTGGTCAAACTTCACGGCCACCCTCTTACTACCTCCCATCTCATGTATACCACATTTTGGGAATTTTCGTCCATGGGGGGCGCTGTTTTTGGCCGACGCAATTGCTCCAAAACGGGTTTTTGGTAAATAATTCCATAATGCTTTTCCTTCACACCACTACCTTGTGATAGTACGTTGCTGTTGTAGACTCTTATTTTTCCAACTCATAATCGCTCATGTACAGCATAGCGCCACCTACTGACATGGGAAAAACCAAAACATTTATTCTTCAAAAATCAATATCTCATCTTCTATTTACTCAATGTTGATCAAACTTGATAGGCACACTCTTAACAGGTCACCTGATATATCTCCCAAATTTTGTGAACTTTTTCCACTGGGGGCGCTGTTTTCAGGCAACAATTTATATCTCGGCTTCTGATTGGTCAAACTTGATCAAACTTGACACAACAACTCTTCATAGGTCCCTTGACATGTATACCAAATTTGGTGAACTTTCACCACTGGGGGCGCTCATTGTGCTGTAGCAGTTCCAGGAGAGGTGTTTACAATCATGAGGCACCAGGAGTATGTTGTTTTGGTTGCCTTAAACACACATGACTTGTGGGGAATGGGTAGGCAGTCGGGGGCAAGTGTTGTAGCGTTACATACAGACTAATAGATGTCTAACAGAAGACAATCCTATGTAGCTATAGCTTGGTGACTGATGAGGTAAATACATTAATTTGGTTGGGAAGCCATGGCATAAAATGTTCTGTCCATGACAACATCTCAGCGCACCGTGTACTCTGTGTCCAATTCTGTGCTTTGTCGCCATTGTGGGAGTAATGTCCCTTGCCGAAGAAGCTGTGGAAGGTATTTCGCGGGGACGCATGCCCCCGCCCCCCTTGGCCGCTGGCGCGAGGGCCCGTCGAGGCCGCTTGCGGCTTTAATTATTCTTCTTCCGTCTTCTTCTTTATTTTTCTCCGCTGTTGGGCCATTTTCGGGGCGCTTGCCATGGGCGAAAACGCACGAAATTTGGCACCAGTTCCGAGAATTGCCACCGCTACTCTGAACCAATAGCCCAAACTTGGCCGGGGCTCAGGGCCTTTATAGCGCCCCCTAAGTCGTTGTGATTTTGGCCTCCCGCATTACGGTGCCTGGTTGCCATATAGTTTGTAGTACTGGCATGCCATTTGGTACACGTATGTATCTCACTAAGCCGGACAAAAATGTAATGCCAATGCATTAGCCACGCCCAACAGGAAGTGAGGTAATTTCACTTTTGTGCGAAATGCATGGCCACGAAGATGGCGCAACTCCTCCTAGACCGTTCATAGGAATGTCACCAAAATTGATACACATCATCTACAGACATGGCTGACAAAATTTACTAAATACGTTTCACGTAGGATTAACCGTTCAGAAGTTATACGTCAATCAATTTTCGATGCAAAATTTTACATGCTTAAAAATTCATAACAAATCTTCTGATTGCTCAAAACTGCTCATACTTCACACGCGAATCACTCATTGGGCTTCTGACATGTTACCCAATTTCTGTGATATTTCGCCACTGGGGGCGCTATTTTTGGGCAAAAAATCCAATCTTTCCTCAAATTTGGTCAAACTTCACGGCCACCCTCTTACTACCTCCCCTGTCATGTATACCACATTTTGGGAATTTTCGTCCATGGGGGGCGCTGTTTTTGGCCGACGCAATTTCTCCAAAACGGGTTTTTGGTAAATAATTCCATAATGCTTTCCCTTCACACCACTACCTTGTGATAGTACGTTGCTGTTGTGGACACTTATTTTTCCATCTCATAATCGCTCATGTACAGCATAGCGCCACCTACTGACATGGGTAAAACCAAAAAATTTATTCTTCAAAAATCTATATCTCGTCTTCTATTTACTCAATTGTCATCAAACTTCATACGCAAACTCTTCATAGCTCACCTGACATATACGCCAAATTTTGTGCACTTTCGCCCCTGGGGGTGCTGGTTATGGCAGAAATGATATTGCAGCTTCTGATTTGTCAAACTTGGCAAGCAAACTCTTTACAAGACCCTTATTGGGGCACTTGCCATGGTCGACAACGCACGAAATTTGGCTCCTTTTTCTTAGACTGCCACCGCTACTGAGAACCAGAAGCCCAGATCCAGGCGGGCCTCAGGGCCTCTATAGCGCCCCCTAAGTCGTTGTGATTTTGTCCTCCCGCATAAAGGTGCCTGGTTGCCATGTAGTTTGTAGTAGTGGCATGCCATTTGGTACGCATATGTATCTCACTAAGCCGGACAAAAATGTAATGCCAATGCATTAGCCACGCCCAACAGGAAGTGAGGTAATTTCACTTTTGTGCGAAATGCATGGCCACGAGGACGGCGCAACTCCTCCTAGGCCGTTCATAGCAATGTCACCAAAATTGAGAGACATCATCTACAGACATGGCTGACAAAAGTTCCTAAATACGTTTCACGTAGGATAAGCCGTTCAGAAGTTATACGTCCATCAATTTTCAATGCAAAATTTTACATGCTTAAAAATTCATAACAAATCTTCTAATTGCTCAAAACTGCTCATACTTCACACGCAAATCACTCATTGGGCTTCTGACATGCTACCCAATTTCTGTGATATTTCGCCACTGGGGGCGCTATTTTTGGGCAAAAAATCCAATCTTTCCTCTTTTCCTTCACACCACTACCTTGTGATAGTACGTTGCTGTTGTAGACACTTATTTTTCCAACTCATAATCACTCATGTACAGCATAGCGCCACCTGCTGACATGGGAAAAACCAAAATATTTATTCTTGAAAAATCTATATCTCATCTTCTATTTACTCACTTGTCATCAAACTTCATACGCAAACTCTTCATAGCTCACCTGACATATACGCCAAATTTTGTGCACTTTCGCCCCTGGGGGTGCTGGTTATGGCAAAAATGATATTGCAGCTTCTGATTTGTCAAACTTGGCAAGCAAACTCTTTACAAGACCCTTATTGGGGCGCTTGCCATGGTCGACTACGCACGAGATTTGGCTCCTTTTTCTTAGACTGCCACCGCTACTGAGAACCAGAAGCCCAGATCCAGGTGGGCCTCAGGGCCTCTATAGCGCCCCCTAACGTGTTGTGATTTTTGCCTCTCGCATTAAGGTGCCTGCTTGGCATATAGTTTCTAGTTATTATTATTATTATTAGGGCCCGAGCACCGTCCAGTGCAAGACCCTATTGTTTTTGAAGGATTATTATTATTTTTTTTATTATTAGGCCCCGAGCACCGTACAGTGCGAGACCCTATTGTTGCCATGTGTCCAATTCTGTGCTTTGTCGCCATTGTGGGAGTCATGTCTCTTGCCGAGGAAGCTGTGGAAGGTCTTTCGCGGGGACGCATGCCCCCGCCCCCCTTGGCCGCTGGCGCGAGGGCCCGTCGAGGCCGCTTGCGGCTTTAATTAGGGCCCGAGCCCTATAGGGCGAAGGCCCTATTGTTCTTGTAAGAGTTCACTATTATTATTCTTCCGTCTTCTTCTTCTTCTTTATTTTTCTCCGCTGTTGGGCCATTTTCGGGGCGCTTGCCATGGGCGAAAACGCACCAAATTTGGCACCAGTTCCGAGAATTGCCACCGCTACTCAGAACCAAAAGCCCAAACTTGGCCGGGGCTCAGGGCCTCTATAGCGCCCCCTAAGTCATTGTGATTTTGGCCTCCCACATTAAGGTGCCTGGGTGCCGTGTAGTTTGTAGTAGTGGCATGCCATTTGGTTCGCTTATGTATCTCACTAAGCCGGACAAAAATGTAATGCCAATGCATTAGCCACGCCCAACAGGAAGTGAGGTAATTTCACTTTTGTGCGAAATGCATGGCCACGAAGACGGCGCAACTCCTCCTAGACCGTTCATAGGAATGTCACCAAAATTGATACACATCATCTACAGACATGGCTGACAAAAGTTACTAAATACATTTCACGTAGGATAAACCGTTCAGAAGTTATACGTCAATCAATTTTCGATGCAAAATTTTACATGCTTAAAAATTCATAACAAATCTTCTGATTGCTCAAAACTGCTCATACTTCACACGCAAATCACTCATTGGGCTTCTGACATGTTACCCAATTTCTGTGATATTTCGCCACTGGGGGCGCTATTTTTTGGGCAAAAAATCCAATCTTTCCTCAAATTTGGTCAAACTTCACGGCCAGCCTCTTACTACCTCCCATGTCATGTATGCCCCATTTTGGGAATTTTCGTCCATGGGGGGGCGCTGTTTTTGGCCGACGCAATTGCTCCAAAACGGGTTTTTGGTAAATAATTCCTTAATGCTTTTCCTTCACACCACGACCTTGTGATAGTACGTTGCTGTTGTAGACACTTATTTTTCCAACTCATAATCGCTCATGTACAGCATAGCGCCACCTACTGACATGGGAAAAACCAAAACATTTTTTCTTCAAAAATCAATATCTCATCTTCTATTTACTCAATCTTGATCAAACTTGATACGCACACTCTTAACAGGTCACCTGACATATCTCCCAAATTTTGTACACTTTTGCCACTGGGGGCGCTGTTTTCAGGCAACATTTTATATCTCGGCTTCTGATTGGTCAAACTTGATCAAACTTGACAAAACAACTCTTCATAGGTCCCTTGACATGTATACCAAATTTGGTGAACTTTCACCACTGGGGGCGCTCATTGCGCTGTAGCCGTTGCAGGAGAGGTGTTTACAATCATGAGTCACCAGGAGTATGTTGTTTTGGTTGCCTTAAACACACATGACTTGTGGGGAATGGGTAGGCAGTCGGGAGCAAGTGTTGTAGCATTACATACAGACTAATAGATGTCTAACAGAAGACAATCCTATGTAGCTATAGCTTGGTGACTGATGAGGTAAATACATTAATTTGGTTGGGAAGCCATGGCATAAAATTTTCTGTCCATGACAACATCTCAGCGCACCGTGTACTCTGTGTCCGATTCTGTGCTTTGTCGCCATTGTGGGAGTAATGTCTCTTGCCGAAGAAGCTGTGGAAGGTATTTCGCGGGGACGCACGCCCCCGCCCCCCTTGGCCGCTGGCGCGAGGGCCCGTCGAGGCCGCTTGCGGCTTTATTATTCTTCCGTCTTCTTCTTCTTCTTCTTCTTCTTTATTTTTCTCCGCTGTTGGGCCATTTTCGGGGCACTTGCCATGGGCGAAAACGCACGAAATTTGGCGCCAGTTCCGAGAATTGCCACCGCTACTCCGAACCAAAAGGCCAAACTTGGCCGGGGCTCAGGGCCTCTATAGCGCCCCCTAAGTCGTTGTGATTTTGGTCTCCCGCATTAAGGTGCCTGGTTGCCATGTAGTTTGTAGTAGTGGCATGCCATTTGGTACGCATATGTATCTCACTAAGCCGGACAAAAATGTAATGCCTATGCATTAGCCACGCCCAACAGGAAGTGAGGTAATTTCACTTTTGTGCGAAATGCATGGCCACGAAGACGGCGCAACTCCTCCTAGACCGTTCATAGGAATGTCACCAAAATTGATACACATCATCTACAGACATGGCTGACAAAAGTTACTAAATACGTTTCACGTAGCATAAACCGTTCAGAAGTTATACGTCAATCAATTTTCGATGCAAAATTTTACATGCTTAAAAATTCATAACAAATCTTCTAGTTGCTCAAAACTGCTCATACTTCACACGCACATCACTCATTGGGCTTCTGACATGTTACCCAATTTCTGTGATATTTCGCCACTGGGGGCGCTATTTTTGGGCAAAAAATCCAATCTTTCCTCAAATTTGGTCAAACTTCACGGCCACCCTCTTACTACCTCCCATGTCACGTATACCACATTTTGGGAATTTTCGTCCATGGGGGGCGCTGTTTTTGGCCGACGCAATTGCTCCAAAACAGGTTTTTGGTAAATTATTCCATAATGCTTTCCCTTCACACCACTACCTTGTGATAGTACGTTGCTGTTGTAGACACTTATTTTTCCAACTCATAATCGCTCATGTACAGCATAGCGCCACCTACTGACATGGGAAAAACCAAAAAATTTATTCTTCAAAAATCTATATCTCATCTTCTATTTACTCAATTGTCATCAAACTGCATACGCAAACTCTTCATAGCTCGCCTGACATATACGCCACATTTTGTGCACTTTCGCCCATGGGGGTGCTGGTTATGGCAAAAATGATATTGCAGCTTCTGATTTGTCAAACTTGGCAAGCAAACTCTTTACAAGACCCTTTTTGGGGCGCTTGCCATGGTCGACAACGCACGAAATTTGGCTGCTTTTTCTTAGACTGCCACCGCTACTGAGAACCAGAAGCCCAGATCCAGGCGGGCCTCAGGGCCTCTTTAGCGCCCCCTAAGTCGTTGTGATTTTGGCCTCCCGCATAAAGGTGCCTGGTTGCCATGTAGTTTGTAGTAGTGGCATGCCATTTGGTACGCATATGTATCTCACTAAGCCGGACAAAAATGTAATGCCAATGCATTAGCCACGCCCAACAGGAAGTGAGGTAATTTCACTTTTGTGCGAAATGCGTGGCCACGAAGACGGCGCAACTGCTCCTAGGCCGTTCATAGGAATGTCACCAAAATTGATAGACATCATCTACAGCCATGGCTGACAAAAGTTCCTAAATACGTTTCACGTAGGATAAGCCGTTCAGAAGTTATACGTCAATCAATTTTCAATGCAGAATTTTACATGCTTAAAAATTCATAACAAATCTTCTAATTGCTCAAAACTGCTCATACTTCACACGCAAATCACTCATTGGGCTTCTGACATGCTACCCAAATTCTGTGATATTTCGCCACTGGGGGCGCTATTTTTGGGCAAAAAATCCAATCTTTCCTCAAATTTGGTCAAACTTCACGGCCACCCTCTTACTACCTCCCATGTCATGTATACCCCATTTTGGGAATTTTCGTCCATGGGGGGCGCTGTTTTTGGCCGACGCAATTGCTCCAAAACGGGTTTTTGGTAAATAATTCCTTAATGCTTTTCCTTCACACCACTACCTTGTGATCGTAAGTTGCTGTTGTAGACACTTATTTTTCCATCTCATAATCGCTCATGTACAGCATAGCGCCACCTACTGACATGGGAAAAACCAAAACATTTTTTCTTCAAAAATCAATATCTCATCTTCTATTTACTCAATCTTGATCAAACTTGATACGCACACTCTTAACAGGTCACCTGACATATCTCCCAAATTTTGTAAACTTTTGCCACTGGGGGCGCTGTTTTCAGGCAACATTTTATATCTCGGCTTCTGATTGGTCAAACTTGATCAAACTTGACACAACAACTCTTCATAGGTCCCTTGACATGTATACCAAATTTGGTGAACTTTCACCACTGGGGGCGCTCATTGCGCTGTATCAGTTGCAGGAGAGGTGTTTACAATCATGAGGCACCAGGTGTATGTTGTTTTGGTTGCCTTAAACACACATGACTTGTGGGGAATGGTTAGGCAGTCGGGAGCAAGTGTTGTAGCGTTACATACAGACTAATAGATGTCTAACAGAAGACAATCCTATGTAGCTATAGCTTGGTGACTGATGAGGTAAATACATGAATTTGGTTGGGAAACCATGGCATAAAATTTTCTGTCCATGACAACATCTCAGCGCACCGTGTACTCTGTGTCCGATTCTGTGCTTTGTCGCCATTGTGGGAGTAATGTCTCTTGCCGAAGAAGCTGTGGAAGGTATTTCGCGGGGATGCATGCCCCCGCCCCCCTTGGCCGCTGGCGCGAGGGCCCGTCGAGGCCGCTTGCGGCTTTAATTAGGGCCCGAGCCCTATAGGGCGAAGGCCCTATTGTTCTTGTAAGAGTTCACTATTATTATTCTTCCGTCTTCTTCTTCTTCCGTCTTCTTCTTCTTCTTCCGTCTTCTTCTTCTTCTTTATTTTTCTCCGCTGTTGGGCCATTTTCGGGGCGCTTGCCATGGGCGAAAACGCACGAAATTTGGCACCAGTTCCGATAATTGCCACCACTACTCAGAACCAGAAGCCCAAACTTGGCCGGGGCTCAGGGCCTCTATAGCACCCCCTAAGTCGTTGTGATTTTGGCCTCCCGCATTAAGGTGCCTGCGTGCCATGTAGTTTGTAGTAGTGGTATGCCATTTGGTACACATATGTATCTCACTAAGCCGGACAAAAATGTAATGCCAATGCATTAGCCACGCCCAACAGGAAGTGAGGTAATTTCACTTTTGTGCGAAATGCATGGCCACGAAGACGGCGCAACTCCTCCTAGACCGTTCATAGGAATGTCACCAAAATTGATACACATCATCTACAGACATGACTGACAAAAGTTGCTAAATACGTTTCACGTAGGATTAACCGTTCAGAAGTTATACGTCAATCAATTTTCGATGCAAAATTTTACATGCTTAAAAATTCATAACAAATCTTCTGATTGCTCAAAACTGCTCATACTTCACACGCAAATCACTCATTGGGCTTCTGACATGTTACCCAATTTCTGTGATATTTCGCCACTGGGGGCGCTATTTTTGGGCAAAATTTCCAATCTTTCCTCAAATTTGGTCAAACTTCACGGCCACCCTCTTACTACCTCCCATGTCATGTATACCACATTTTGGAAATTTTCGTCCATGGGGGGCGCTGTTTTTGGCCGACGCAATTGCTCCAAAACTGGTTTTTGGTAAATTATTCCATAATGCTTTTCCTTCACACCACTACCTTGTGATAGTACGTTGCTGTTGTAGACACTTATTTTTCCAACTCATAATCGCTCATGTACAGCATAGCGCCACCTACTGACATGGGAAAAACCAAAAAATTTATTCTTCAAAAATCTATATCTCATCTTCTATTTACTCAATTGTCATCAAACTTCATACGCAAACTCTTCATAGCTCACCTGACATCTACACCAAATTTTGTGCACTTTCGCCCCTGGGGGTGCTGGTTATGGCAAAAATGATATTGCAGCTTCTGATCTGTCAAACTTGCCAAGCAAACTCTTTACAAGACCCTTATTGGGGCGCTTGCCATGGTCGACAACGCACGAAATTTGGCTCCTTTTTCTTAGACTGCCACCGCTACTGAGAACCAGAAGCCCAGATCCAGGCGGGCCTCAGGGCCTCTATAGCGCCCCCTAACTCGTTGTGATTTTGGCCTCCCGCAATAAGGTGCCTGGTTGCCATGTAGTTTGTAGTAGTGGCATGCCATTTGGTACGCATATGTATCTCACTAAGCCGGACAACAGTGTAATGCCAATGCATTAGCCACGCCCAGCAGGAAGTGAGGTAATTTCACTTTTGTGCGAAATGCATGGCCACGAACACGGCGCAACTCCTCCTAGACCGTTCATAGGAATGTCACCAAAATTGATACACATGATCTACACACATGGCTGACAAAAGTTTCTAAATACGTTTCACGTAGCATAAACCGTTCAGAAGTTATACGTCAATCAATTTTCACTGCAAAATTTTACATGCTTAAAAATTCATAACAAATCTTCTAATTGCTCAAAACTGCTCATACTTCACACGCAAATCACTCATTGGGCTTCTGACATGTTACCCAATTTCTGTGATATTTTGCCACTGGGGGCGCTATTTTTGGGCAAAAAATCCAATCTTTCCTCAAATTTGGTCAAACTTCACAGCCACCCTCTTACTACCTCCCATGTCATGTATACCACATTTTGGGAATTTTCGTCCATGGGGGGCGCTGTTTTTGGCCGACGCATTTGCTCCAACACGGGTTTTTGGTAAATAATTCCATAATGCTTTTCCTTCACACCACTACCTTGTGATAGTACGTTGCTGTTGTAGACACTTATTTTTCCAACTCATAATCGCTCATGTACAGCATAGCGCCACCTACTGACATGGGAAAAACCAAAAAATTTATTCTTCAAAAATCTATATCTCATCTTCTATTTACTCAATTGTCATAAAACTTCATACGCAAACTCTTCATAGCTCACCTGACACATACGCCAAATTTTGTGCACTTTCGCCACTGGGGGCGCTATTTTTGGGCAAAAAATCCAATCTTTCACACCACTACCTTGTGATAGTACGTTGCTGTTGTAGACACTTATTTTTCCATCTCATAATCGCTCATGTACAGCATAGCGCCACCTCCTGACATGGGAAAAACCAGAAAATTTATTCTTCAAAAATCTATATCTCATCTTCTATTTAGTCAATTGTCATCAAACTTCATACGCAAACTCTTCCTAGCTCACCTGACAGATACGCCAAATTTTGTGCACTTTCGCCACTGGGGGCGCTATTTTTGGGCAAAAAATCCAATCTTTCCTCAAATTTGGTCAAACTTCACGGCCACCCTCTTACTACCTCCCATGTCATGTATACCACATTTTGGGAATTTTCGTCCATGGGGGGCGCTGTTTTTGGCCGACGCAATTGCTCCACAAAGGGATTTTGGTAAATAATTCCATAATGCTTTTCCTTCACACCACTACCTTGTGATAGTACGTTGCTGTTGTAGACACTTATTTTTCCAACTCATAATCGCTCATGTTCAGCATAGCGCCACCTACTGACATGGGAAAAACCAAAAAATGTATTCTTCAAAAATCTTTATCTCATCTTCTATTTACTCAATTGTCATCAAACTTCATACGCAAACTCTTCATAGCTCACCTGACATATACGCCAGATTTTGTGCACTTTCGCCCCTGGGGGTGCTGGTTATGGCAAAAATGATATTGCAGCTTCTGATTTGTCAAACTTGGCAAGCAAACTCTTTACAAGACCCTTATTGGGGCGCTTGCCATGGTCGACAACGCACGAAATTTGGCTCCTATTTCTTAGACTTCCACCGCTACTGAGAACCAGAAGCCCAGATCCAGGCGGGCCTCAGGGCCTCTATAGCGCCCCCCGAGCACCGTACAGTGCGAGACCCTATTGTTGCCATGTGTCCAATTCTGTGCTTTGTCGCCATTGTGGGAGTGATGTCTCTTGCCGAAGAAGCTGTGGAAGGTCTTTCGCGGGGACGCATGCCCCCGCCCCCCTTGGCCGCTGGCGCGAGGGCCCGTCGAGGCCGCTTGCGGCTTTAATTAGGGCCCGAGCCCTATAGGGCGAAGGCCCTATTGTTCTTGTAAGAGTTCACTATTATTATTCTTCTTTATTTTTCTCCGCTGTTGGGCCATTTTCGGGGCGCTTGCCATGGGCGAAAACGCGCGAAATTTGGCGCCACTTCCGAGAATTGCCACCGCTACTCAGAACCAAAAGCCCACACTTGGCCGGGGCTCAGGGCCTCTATAGCGCCCCCTAAGTCGTTGTGATTTTGGCCTCCCGCATTAAGGTGCCTGGTTGCCATATAGTTTGTAGTAGTGGCATGCCATTTGGTATGCATATGTATCTCACTAAGCCGGACAAAAATGTAATGCCAATGCATTAGCCACGCCCAACAGGAAGTGAGGTAATTTCACTTTTGTGTGAAATGCATGGCCACGAAGACGGCGCAACTCCTCCTAGACCGTTCATAGGAATGTCACCAAAATTGATACACATCATCTACAGACATGGCTGACAAAAGTTACTAAATACGTTTCACGTAGGATAAACCGTTCAGAAGTTATACGTCAATCAATTTTCACTTCAAAATTTTACATGCTAAAAAATTCATAACAAATCTTCTAATTGCTCAACACTGCTCATACTTCACACGCTAATCACTCATTGGGCTTCTGACATGTTACCCAATTTCTGTGATATTTCGCCACTGGGGGCGCTATTTTTGGGCAAAAAATCCAATCTTTCCTCAAATTTGGTCAAACTTCACGGCCACCCTCTTACTACCTCCCATGTCATGTATACCACATTTTGGGAATTTTCGTCCATGGGGGGCGCTGTTTTTGGCCGACGCAATTTCTCCAAAACGGGTTTTTGGTAAATTATTCCATAATGCTTTTCCTTTACACCACTACCTTGTGATAGTGCGTTGCTGTTGTGGACACTTATTTTTCCATCTCATAATCACTCATGTACAGCATAGCGCCACCTACTGACATGGGAAAAACCAAAAAATTTATTCTTCAAAAATCTATATCTCATCTTCTGTTTACTCAATTGTCATCAAACTTCATACGCAAACTCTTCATAGCTCACCTGACATGTACGCCAAATTTTGTGCACTTTCGCCCCTGGGGGTGCGGGTTATGGCAGAAATGATATTGCAGCTTCTGATTTGTCAAACTTGGCAAGCAAACTCTTTGCAAGACCCTTTTTGGGGCGCTTGCCATGGTCGACATCGCACGAAATTTGGCTCCTTTTTCTTAGACTCCCACCGCTACTGAGAACCAGAAGCCCAGATCCAGGCGGGCCTCAGGGCCTCTATAGCGCCCCCTAACTCATTGTGATTTTGGCCTCCCGCATTAAGGTGCCTGGTTGCCATGTAGTTTGTAGTAGTGGCATGCCATTTGGTACGCATATGTATCTCACTAAGCCGGACAAAAATGTAATGCCAATGCATTAGCCACGCCCAACAGGAAGTAAGGTAATTTCACTTTTGTGCGAAATGCATGGCCACGAAAACGGCGCAACTCCTCCTAGACCGTTCATAGGAAGGTCACCAAAATTGATAGACATCATCTACAGACATGGCTGACAAAAGTTCCTAAATACGTTTCACGTAGAATAAACCGTTCAGAAGTTATACGTCAATCAATTTTCAATGCAAAATTTTACATGCTTAAAAATTCATAACATATCTTCAAATTGCTCAAAACTGCTCATACTTCACACACAAATCACTCATTGGGCATCTGACATGTTACCCAATTTCTGTGATATTTCGCCACTGGGGGCGCTATTTTTGGGCAAAAAATCCAATCTTTCCTCAAATTTGGTCAAACTTCACGGCCACCCTCTTACTACCTCCCATGTCATGTAAACCTCATTTTGGGAATTTTCGTCCATGGGGGGCGCTGTTCTTGGCCAACGCAATTGCTCCAAAACAGGTTTTTGGTAAATAATTCCATAATGCTTCTCCTTCACACCACTACCTTGTGATATTACGTTGCTGTTGTGGACACTTATTTTTCCAACTCATAATCGCTCATGTGCAGCATAGCGCCACCTACTGACATGGGAGAAACCAAAAAATTTATTCTTCAAAAATCAATATCTCATCTTCTATTTTCTCAATCTTGATCAAACTTGATACGCACACTCTTAACAGGTCACCTGACATATGTGCCAAATTTTGTGAACTTTTGCCGCTGGGGGCACTGTTTTCAGGCAACAATTTATATCTCGGCTTCTGATTGGTCAAACTTGATCAAACTTTACAAAACAACTCTTCATAGGTCCCTTGACATGTATACCAAATTTGGTGAACTTTCACCTCTGGGGGCGCTCATTGCGCTGTAGCAGTTGCAGGAGAGGTGTTTACAATCATGAGGCACCAGGAGTATGTTGTTTTGGTTGCCTTAAACACACATGACTTGTGGGGAATGGGTAGGCAGTCGGGAGCAAGTGTTGTAGCATAGCGCCACCTACTGACATGGGAGAAACCAAAAAATTTATTCTTCAAAAATCAATATCTCATCTTCTATTTTCTCAATCTTGATCAAACTTGATACGCACACTCTTAACAGGTCACCTGACATATGTGCCAAATTTTGTGAACTTTTGCCACTGGGGGCGCTGTTTTCAGGCAACAATTTATATCTCGGCTTCTCATTGGTCAAACTTTACAAAACAACTCTTCATAGGTCCCTTGACATGTATACCAAATTTGGTGAACTTTCACCACTGGGGGCGCTCATTGCGCTGTAGCAGTTGCAGGAGAGGTGTTTACAATCATGAGGCACCAGGAGTATGTTGTTTTGGTTGCCTTAAACACACATGACTTGTGGACCACTGGGGGCACTCATTGCACTGTAGCAGTTGCAGGAGAGGTGTTTACAATCATGAGGCACCAGGAGTATGTTGTTTTGGTTGCCTTAAACACACATGACTTGTGGGGAATGGGTAGGCAGTCGGGAGCAAGTGTTGTAGCATAGTGCCACCTACTGACATGGGAGAAACCAAAAAATTTATTCTTCAAAAATCAATATCTCATCTTCTATTTTCTCAATCTTGATCAAACTTGATACGCACACTCTTAACAGGTCACCTGACATATCTGCCAAATTTTGTGAACTTTTGCCACTGGGGGCGCTGTTTTCAGGCAACAATTTATATCTCGGCTTCTGATTGGTCAAACTTGATCAAACTTTACAAAACAACTCTTCATAGGTCCCTTGACATGTATACCAAATTTGGTGAACTTTCACCACTGGGGGCGCTCATTGCGCTGTAGCAGTTGCAGGAGAGGTGTTTACAATCATGAGGCACCAGGAGTATGTTGTTTTGGTTGCCTTAAACACACATGACTTGTGGACCACTGGGGGCGCTCATTGCACTGTAGCAGTTGCAGGAGAGGTGTTTACAATCATGAGGCACCAGGAGTATGTTGTTTTGGTTGCCTTAAACACACATGACTTGTGGGGAATGGGTAGGCAGTCGGGAGCAAGTGTTGTAGCGTTACATACAGACTAATAGATGTC
The DNA here is from genome assembly GCF_027579695.1 of Neoarius graeffei. Taxonomy (NCBI): domain Eukaryota; kingdom Metazoa; phylum Chordata; class Actinopteri; order Siluriformes; family Ariidae; genus Neoarius; species Neoarius graeffei. The sequence continues at coordinate 16,040,876 of NC_083582.1, forward strand.
TAACAGAAGACAATCCTATGTAGCTATAGCCTGGTGACTGATGAGGTAAATACATTAATTTGGTTGGGAAGCCATGGCATAAAATGTTCTGTCCATGACAACATCTCAGCGCACCGTGTACTCTGTGTCCAATTCTGTGCTTTCTCACCATTGTGGGAGTAATGTCTCTTGCCAAAGAAGCTGTGGAAGGTATTTCGCGGGGACGCATGCCCCCGCCCCCCTTGGCCGCTGGCGCGAGGGCCCGTCGAGGCCGCTTGCGGCTTTAATTAGGGCCCGAGCCCTATGGGCGAAGGCCCTATTGTTCTTGTAAGAGTTCACTATTATTATTCTTCCGTCTTCTTTATTTTTCTCCGCTGTTGGGCCATTTTCAGGGCACTTGCCATGGGCGAAAACGCACGAAATTTGGCACCAGTTCCGAGAATTGCCACCGCTACTCAGACCCAAAAGCCCAAACTTGGCCGGGGCTCAGGGCCTCTATATCGCCCCCTAAGTCGTTGTGATTTTGGTCTCCCGCATTAAGGTGCCTGGTTGCCATGTAGTTAGTAGGAGTGGCATGCCATTTGGTACGCATATGTATCTCACTAAGCCGGACAAAAATGTAATGCCAATGCATTAGCCACGCCCAACAGGAAGTGAGGTAATTTCACTTTTGTGCGAAATGCATGGCCACGAAGACGGCGCAACTCCTCCTAGACTGTTCATAGGAATGTCACCAAAATTGATACACATCATCTACAGACATGGCTGCCGAAATGTACTTAATACGTTTCACGTAGCATAAACCGTTCAGAAGTTATACGTCAATCAATTTTCAATGCAAAATTTTACATGCTTAACAATTCATAACAAATCTTCTAATTGCTCTAAACTGCTCATACTTCACACACAAATCCCTCATTGGGCTTCTGACATGTTACCCAATTTCTGTGATATTTCGCCACTGGGGGCGCTATTTTTGGGCAAAAAATCCAATCTTTCCTCTTTTCCTTCACACCACTACCTTGTGATAGTACGTTGCTGTTGTAGACACTTATTTTTCCAACTCATAATCACTCATGTACAGCATAGCGCCACCTACTGACATGGGAAAAACCAAAATATTTATTCTTGAAAAATCTATATCTCATCTTCTATTTACTCACTTGTCATCAAACTTCATACGCAAACTCTGCATAGTTCACCTGACATATACACCAAATTTTGTGCACTTTCGCCCCTGGGGGTGCTGGTTATGGCAAAAATGATATTGCAGCTTCTGATTTGGCAAACTTGGCAAGCAAACTCTTTACAAGACCCTTATTGGGGCGCTTGCCATGGTCGACAACGCACGAGATTTGGCTCCTTTTTCTTAGACTGCCACCGCTACTGAGAACCAGAAGCCCAGATCCAGGCGGGCCTCAGGGCCTCTATAGCGCCCCCTAACGTGTTGTGATTTTTGCCTCTCGCATTAAGGTGCCTGCTTGGCATATAGTTTCTAGTTATTAGGGCCCGAGCCCTATGGGCGAAGGCCCTATTGTTCTTGTAAGAGTTCACTATTATTATTCTTCCGTCTTCTTCTTCTTCTTCTTCTTCTTCTTCCGTCTTCTTCTTCTTCTTTATTTTTCTCCGCTGTTGGGCCATTTTCGGGGCGCTTGCCATGGGCGAAAACGCACGAAATTTGGCACCAGTTCCGAGAATTGCCACCGCTACTCAGAACCAGAAGCCCAAACTTGGCCGGGGCTCAGGGCCTCCATAGCGCCCCCTAAGTCGTTGTGATTTTGGTCTCCCGCATTAAGGTGCCTGCTTGCCATATAGTTTGTAGTAGTGGGGTGCAATTTGGTACGCATATGTATCTCACTAAGCCGGACAAAAATGTAATGCCAATGCATTAGCCACGCCCAACAGGAAGTGAGGTAATTTCACTTTTGTGCGAAATGCATGGCCACGAAGACGGCGCAACTCCTCCTAGACCGTTCATAGGAATGTCACCAAAATTGATACACATCATCTACAGACATGGCTGACAAAAATTACTAAATAGGTTTCATGTAGGATTAACCGTTCAGAAGTTATACATCAATCAATTTTCGATGCAAAATTTTACATGCTTAAAAATTCATAACAAATCTTCTGATTGCTCAAAACTGCTCATACTTCACTCGCAAATCATTCATTGGGCTTCTGACATGTTACCCAATTTCTGTGATATTTCGCCACTGGGGGCGCTATTTTTGGGCAAAAATTCCAATCTTTCCTCAATTTTGGTCAAACTTCACGGCCACCCTCTTACTACCTCCCATGTCATGTATACCACGTTTTGGAAATTTTCATCCATGGGGGGCGCTGTTTTTGGCCGACGCAATTGCTCCAAAACGGGTTTTTGGTAAATAATTCCATAATGCTTTTCCTTCACACCACTTCCTTGTGATAGTACGTTGCTGTTGTAGACACTTATTTTTCCAACTCATAATCGCTCATGTACAGCATAGCGCCACCTACTGACATGGGAAAAACCAAAAAATTTATTCTTCAAAAATCTATATCTCATCTTCTATTTACTCAATTGTCATCAAACTTCATACGCAAACTCTTCATAGCTCACCTGACGTCTACGCCAAATTATGTGCACTTTTGCCCCTGGGGGTGCTGGTTATGGCAAAAATGATATTGCAGCTTCTGATTTGTCAAACTTGCCAGGCAAACTCTTTACAAGACCCTTATTGGGGCGCTTGCCATGGTCGACAACGCACGAAATTTGGCTCCTTTTTCTTAGACTGCCACCGCTACTGAGAACCAGAAGCCCAGATCCAGGCGGGCCTCAGGGCCTCTATAGCGCCCCCTAACTCGTTGTGATTTTGGCCTCCCGCATTAAGGTGCCTGGTTGCCATGTAGTTTGTAGTAGTGGCATGCCATTTGGTATGCATATGTATCTCACTAAGCCGGACAAAAATGTAATGCCAATGCATTAGCCACGCCCCACAGGAAGTGAGGTAATTTCACTTTTGTGCGAAATGCATGGCCACGAAGACGGCGCAACTCCTCCTAGACCGTTCATAGGAATGTCACCAAAATTGATATACATCATCTACAGACATGGCTGACAAAAGTTACTAAATAGGTTTCACGTAGCATAAACCGTTCAGAAGTTATACGTCAATCAATTTTCAATGCAACATTTTACATGCTTAAAAATTCATAACAAATCTTCTACTTGCTCAAAACTGCTCATACTTCACAAGCAGATCACTCATTGGGCTTCTGACATGTTACCCACTTTCTGTGATATTTCGCCACTGGGGGCGCTATTTTTGGGCAAAAATTCCAGTCTTTCCTCAAATTTGGTCAAACTTCACGGCCACCCTCTTCCTACCTCCCATGTCATGTATACCACATTTTGGGAATTTTCGTCCATGGGGGGCACTGTTTTTGGCCGACGCAATTGCTCCAAAACGGGTTTTTGGTAAATAATTCCATAATGCTTTTCCTTCACACCACTACCTTGTGATAGTGCGTTGCTGTTGTAGACACTTATTTTTCCAACTCATAATCGCTCATGTACAGCATAGCGCCACCTACTGACATGGGAAAAACCAAAAATTTTATTCTTCAAAAATCTATATCTCATCTTCTATTTACTCAATTGTCATCAAACTTCATAGGCAAACTCTTCATAGCTCACCTGACATGTCCGCCTAATTTTGTGCACTTTCGCCCCTGGGGGTGCTGGTTATGGCAAAAATGATATTGCAGCTTCTGATTTGTCAAACTTGGCAAGCAAACTCTTTACAAGACCCTTATTAGGGCACTATTATTATTAGGGCCCGAGCAGGGTACAGTGCGAGACCCTATCGTTGCCATGTGTCCAATTCTGTTCTTTGTCGCCATTGCGGGAGTAATGTCTCTTGCCGAAGAAGCTGTGGAAGGTATTTCGTGGGGACGCATGCCCCCGCCCCCCTTGGCCGCTGGCGCGAGGGCCCGTCGAGGCCGCTTGCGGCTTTAATTATTATTATTATTATTAGGGCCCGAGCACCGTCCAGTGCAAGACCCTATTGTTTTTGAAGGATTATTATTATTATTTTTATTATTAGGCCCTGAGCACCGTACAGTGCGAGACCCTATTGTTGCCATGTGTCCAATTCTGTGCTTTGTCGCCATTGTGGGAGTAATGTCTCTTGCCGAGGAAGCTGTGGAAGGTCTTTCGCGGGGACGCATGCCCCCGCCCCCCTTGGCCGCTGGCGCGAGGGCCCGTCGAGGCCGCTTGCGGCTTTAATTAGGGCCCGAGCCCTATAGGGCGAAGGCCCTATTGTTCTTGTAAGAGTTCACTATTATTATTCTTCTTTATTTTTCTCCGCTGTTGGGCCATTTTCGGGGCGCTTGCCATGGGCGAAAACGCGCGAAATTTGGCGCCACTTCCGAGAATTGCCACCGCTACTCAGAACCAAAAGCCCACACTTGGCCGGGGCTCAGGGCCTCTATAGCGCCCCCTAAGTCGTTGTGATTTTGGCCTCCCGCATTAAGGTGCCTGGTTGCCATATAGTTTGTAGTAGTGGCATGCCATTTGGTATGCATATGTATCTCACTAAGCCGGACAAAAATGTAATGCCAATGCATTAGCCACGCCCAACAGGAAGTGAGGTAATTTCACTTTTGTGTGAAATGCATGGCCACGAAGACGGCGCAACTCCTCCTAGACCGTTCATAGGAATGTCACCAAAATTGATACACATCATCTACAGACATGGCTGACAAAAGTTACTAAATACGTTTCACGTAGGATAAACCGTTCAGAAGTTATACGTCAATCAATTTTCACTTCAAAATTTTACATGCTAAAAAATTCATGACAAATCTTCTAATTGCTCAACACTGCTCATACTTCACACGCTAATCACTCATTGGGCTTCTGACATGTTACCCAATTTCTGTGATATTTCGCCACTGGGGGCGCTATTTTTGGGCAAAAAATCCAATCTTTCCTCAAATTTGGTCAAACTTCACGGCCACCCTCTTACTACCGCCCATGTCATGTATACCACATTTTGGGAATTTTCGTCCATGGGGGGCGCTGTTTTTGGCCGACGCAATTTCTCCAAAACGGGTTTTTGGTAAATTATTCCATAATGCTTTTCCTTTACACCACTACCTTGTGATAGTGCGTTGCTGTTGTGGACACTTATTTTTCCATCTCATAATCAATCATGTACAGCATAGCGCCACCTACTGACATGGGAAAAACCAAAAAATTTATTCTTCAAAAATCTATATCTCATCTTCTGTTTACTCAATTTTCATCAAACTTCATACACAAACTCTTCATAGCTCACCTGACATGTACGCCAAATTTTGTGCACTTTCGCCCCTGGGGGTGTGGGTTATAGCAGAAATGATATTGCAGCTTCTGATTTGTCAAACTTGGCAAGCAAACTCTTTACAAGACCCTTTTTGGGGCGCTTGCCATGGTCGACATCGCACGAAATTTGGCTCCTTTTTCTTAGACTCCCACCGCTACTGAGAACCAGAAGCCCAGATCCAGGCGGGCCTCAGGGCCTCTATAGCGCCCCCTAACTCATTGTGATTTTGGCCTCCCGCATTAAGGTGCCTCGTTGCCATGTAGTTTGTAGTAGTGGCATGCCATTTGGTACGCATATGTATCTCACTAAGCCGGACAAAAATGTAATGCCAATGCATTAGCCACGCCCAACAGGAAGTAAGGTAATTTCACTTTTGTGCGAAATGCATGGCCACGAAAACGGCGCAACTCCTCCTAGACCGTTCATAGGAATGTCACCAAAATTGATACACATCATCTACAGACATGGCTGACAAAAGTTCCTAAATACGTTTCACGTAGAATAAACCGTTCAGAAGTTATACGTCAATCAATTTTCAATGCAAAATTTTACATGCTTAAAAATTCATAACATATCTTCAAATTGCTCAAAACTGCTCATACTTCACACGCAAATCACTCATTGGGCGTTTGACATGTTACCCAATTTCTGTGATATTTCGCCACTGGGGGCGCTATTTTTGGGCAAAAAATCCAATCTTTCCTCAAATTTGGTCAAACTTCATGGCCACCCTCTTGCTACCTCCCATGTCATGTACACCTCATTTTGGGAATTTTCGTCCATGGGGGGCGCTGTTTTTGGCCAATGCAATTGCTCCAAAACAGGTTTTTGGTAAATAATTCCATAATGCTTCTCCTTCACACCACTACCTTGTGACAGTACGTTGCTGTTGTAGACACTTATTTTTCCAACTCATAATCGCTCATGTGCAGCATAGCGCCACCTACTGACATGGGAGAAACCAAAAAATTTATTCTTCAAAAATCAATATCTCATCATCTATTTTCTCAATCTTGATCAAACTTGATACGCACACTCTTAACAGGTCACCTGACATATGTGCCAAATTTTGTGAACTTTTGCCACTGGGGGCGCTGTTTTCAGGCAACAAATTATATCTCGGCTTCTGATTGGTCAAACTTGATCAAACTTTACAAAACAACTCTTCATAGGTCCCTTGACATGTATACCAAATTTGGTGAACTTTCACCACTGGGGGCGCTCATTGCGCTGTAGCAGTTGCAGGAGAGGTGTTTACAATCATGAGGCACCAGGAGTATGTTGTTTTGGTTGCCTTAAACACACATGACTTGTGGACCACTGGGGGCGCTCATTGCACTGTAGCAGTTGCAGGAGAGGTGTTTACAATCATGAGGCACCAGGAGTATGTTGTTTTGGTTGCCGTAAACACACATGACTTGTGGGGAATGGGTAGGCAGTCGGGAGCAAGTGTTGTAGCGTTACATACAGACTAATAGATGTCTAACAGAAGACAATCCTATGTAGCTATAGCTTGGTGACTGATGAGGTAAATACATTAATTTGGTTGGGAAGCCATGGCACACAATGTTCTGTCCATGACAACATCTCAGCGCACCGTGTACTCTGTGTCCAATTCTGTGCTTTGTCACCATTGTGGGAGTAATGTCTCTTGCCAAAGAAGCTGTGGAAGGTATTTCGCGGGGACGCATGCCCCCGCCCCCCTTGGCCGCTGGCGCGAGGGCCCGTCGAGGCCGCTTGCGGCTTTAATTCTACTTCTTCTTCTTCTTCTTCTTCTTCTTTATTTTTCTCCGCTGTTGGGCCATTTTCGGGGCGCTTGCCATGGGCGAAAACGCACGAAATTTGGCACCAGTTCCGAGAATTGCCACCGCTACTCAGAACCAAAAGCCCAAACTTGGCCGGGGCTCAGGGCCTCTATAGCGCCCCCTAAGTCGTTGTGATTTTGGCCTCCCGCGTTAAGGTGCCTGGTTGCCATATAGTTTGTGGTAGTGGCATGCCATTTGGTACGCATATGTATCTCACTAAGCCGGACAAAAGTGTAATGCCAATGCATTAGCCACGCCCAACAGGAAGTGAGGTTATTTCACTTTTGTGCGAAATGCATGGCCACGAAGATGGCGCAACTCCTCCTAGACCGTTCATAGGACTGTCACCAAAATTGATACACATCATCTACAGACATGGCTGACAAAAGTTACTAAATACGTTTCACGTCGGATCAACCGTTCAGAAGTTATACGTCAATCAATTTTCACTTCAAAATTTTACATGCTTAAAAATTCGTAACAAATCTTCTAATTGCTCAAAACTGCTCATACTTCACGCACACATCACTCATTGGGCTTCTGACATGTTACCCAAATTCTGTGATTTTTCGCCACTGGGGGCGCTATTTTTGGGCAAAAATTCCAATCTTTCCTCAAATTTGGTCAAACTTCACGGCCACCCTCTTACTGCCTCCCATGTCATGTATACCACATTTTGGGAATTTTCGTCCATGGGGGGCGCTGTTTTTGGCCGACGCAGTTGCTCCAAAAAGGGTTTTGGGTTAATAATTCCATTATGCTTTTCCTTCACACCACTACCTTGTGATAGTACGTTGCTGTTGTGGACACTTATTTTTCCAACTCATAATCGCTCATGTACGGCATAGCGCCACCTTCTGACATGGGAAAAACCAAAAAATTTATTCTTCAAAAATCTATATCTGGCGGCACGGTGGTGTAGTGGTTAGCGCTGTCGCCTCACAGCAAGAAGGTTCTGGGTTCGAGCCCCGTGGCCGGCGAGGGCCTTTCTGTGTGGAGTTTGCATGTTCTCCCCGTGTCCGCGTGGGTTTCCTCCGGGTGCTCCGGTTTCCCCCACAGTCCAAAGACATGCAGGTTAGGTTAACTGGTGACTCTAAATTGACCGTAGGTGTGAATGTGAGTGTGAATGGTTGTCTGTGTCTATGTGTCGGCCCTGTGATGACCTGGCGACTTGTCCAGGGTGTACCCCGCCTTTCGCCCGTAGTCAGCTGGGATAGGCTCCAGCTTGCCTGCGACCCTGTAGAACAGGATAAAGCGGCTAGAGATAATGAGATGAGATGAGATGAGAAAATCTATATCTCATCTTCTATTTACTCAATTGTCATCAAACTTCATACGCAAACTCTTCATAGCTCACCTGACATAGACGCCAAATTTTGTGCACTTTCGCCCCTGGGGGTGCTCGTTATGGCAGACATGATATTGCAGCTTCTGATTTGTCAACCTTGGCAAGCAAACTGTTTACAAGACCCTTATTGGGGCGCTTGCCATGGTCGACAACGCACGAAATTTGGCTCCTTTTTCTTAGACTGCCACCGCTACTGAGAACCAGAAGCCCAGATCCAGGCGGGCCTCAGGGCCTCTATAGCGCCCCCTAACGTGTTGTGATTTTTGCCTCTCGCATTAAGGTGCCTGCTTGGCGTATAGTTTCTAGTTATTATTATAATTATTAGGGCCCGAGCACCGTACAGTGCGAGACCCTATTGTTTTTGAAGGATTATTATTATTATTATTAGGCCCCGAGCACCGTACAGTGCGAGACCCTATTGTTGCCATGTGTCCAATTCTGTGCTTTGTCGCCATTGTGGGAGTAATGTCTCTTGCCGCAGAAGCTGTGGAAGGTCTTTAGCGGGGACGCATGCCCCCGCCCCCCTTGGCCGCTGGCGCGAGGGCCCGTCGAGGCCGCTTGCGGCTTTAATTTCTTTTTGTACTTTCTTGCTGAAATAATTTGTTTCTCTAAAACCCAATTCTGTTTCTTTCTTCAGTTCCAGACTCAGGCAAAGTTTTACCCCTCGTCCTACCCCTTGTCCTACCTCATCCTTCTACCCAACTTCTATCACTCATCATACCCCATCCTTCTACCCCACTTCTACCCCTAACCCTCAGTGATGGAGGTAGAACACAACTTCTGGATCCCATATGTCCAGGTATAACACTGTTTTTTATCCCAGCCAAAGAGGTATGAATGATTTGGTTGTGTTATATAAACACATCTTTATTTCTTCAGTGACTAATACTGAAGACTATAATGGAAAATGTTGTCTTTTGCATTTTTTTCAAGTTTATTCCTGAACAATATTTCTGATTTTTTTTCTTTTGAATTTTATCATCTATCATACCATGACTCTCCCCACACTGGATCATCACCTTGTCATGGTATGGGGGCTTGTGTGTCTCAATGACCCTGAGAGCTATATCGTAGATTCAATCATATTGGACAGGTCGAGGGGTAGAGATCAGACTAAGATGATCCCTGGTCCTCCAGGTTGGGGGTTGGGCATAGAGCTAACAACCCCATCCCATAAAACCCCAAATGTTATGGAAACAGCAACAAATAGACCTACTACTACTGGGTGCAATGGGCTTCCAGAGTCACAAGAGGCTCGTATGATTGCTAGTGGTGAAAGCTATGATGAAGCCACTAGCAGCAAGATGGGAGTTCTGAGCACCAAAATGAAGACCAAAAATTGTTTTTTGGAATGTAAGGACAATGTACAATACTGGGAAGTTAGCATAAGTAACATCTGAGATGAGACATTATAGCTTGGATATCCTCGGCATAAGTGAGAGCAGATGGACAGGGTCGTGCAGAATGAGAATCACCACAGGTGAAACCGTATTATATTCAGGAAAGGACAGTCAACATTGCGAGGGAGTAGCCATCATACTGAGGAAAGGCATAGAGAAGAGCCTTATTGAATGGAAACCAGTCAATAGCAGACTCATCAAGATCAGAATGAAAGGTAAACAGGTTAACACCACTATCGTCCAGTGTTATGGCCCAACAAGCGACAATGACAAAGATGTCAAAGATGAATTTTACAAACAGCTGCAGGCAGAATTGGAAAGCATATCAAGATATGATCTGAAAATTGTAATGGTAGACTTGAATGCAAAAGTTGGGAACAGCAATACCACCTACGAAAGAGCCATGGGAAAAGAGGGTTGTGGTAATAGGAATGAAAGGCTATTGGAACTTTGTACCACCTATGATTTTGTTGTTGGAGGGACTCTCTTTCCACACAAAGATATTCACAAGTTGACATGTTATTCACCGGATGGAAGAGACCGAAATCAGATTGACCACCTACTGATCAACAGGACCTGGAGACGATCTCTACTTCAGGTGAGGGTAAAATGAGGAGCCGATGTTGGTAGTGATCACCACCTTGTAGTAGTAGTATTGAAAGTGAAATCGAGGAAAATGGAAGTGAAGAAGACAGTCAGGCCGTGATGTAATATAGAGAAATTATGAGATCCAAAAGTGAAGAATGCATTTGTACTACAGTTAAAGAACAAATTTCAAGCACTGGCAAGCATAGAAGATCACACACATCCAGACACAGATGAAATTAACACCAAATGGGAACAGGTAAAAACTGCCTACCAGGAGACAAGTGAAGCATGCCTAGGAACCCAGCGGAAAAAAAAAAAGAGTGGATAACAACAGACACTTGGCAGTTAATTGAAAGAAGAAGAGCTATAAAGAAGCAGATGAACAATGCAAGCTGCAATACCAGGAGGCAAACTGCAAAGCCAGGAAAAAGGTTAGAACAGACAAATGAGCATTTATGGACAATCTCGCAAGAGAGGCAGAGGACTCAGCTGGAAGAGGCGAACAAGGAAAAGTGTATAAGATCACTAGAGCAGTGTGTGGCAAGTATAGAGGAAACACTGATACACCAATTACAGACAAACGAGGATGACTTCTTACGACTGAGGCAGAGCAAGATGCTAGATGGGCAGAGCACTTCAGTGAAATTTTAAATAGACCACCACCAACAGTAGATGCTGACATACAGGAAGCAGAAGTTAATCTGGATATTAGTACCGACCCACCAACCAGAGAAGAGATAATAGCAGCTATAAAGACCTTGAAGAATGGAAAAGCCTCTGGTCAAGACAACCTTAATGCTGAGCTGTTCAAGGCCGACCCAATACTTACAGCTGAATTTCTACAGCCACTCTTTGACATCATCTGGGAGAAAGCCAAGGTTCCTGATGACTGGACAAAAGGAAAAATTGTGAAGATCCCAAAAAAAAAGGCTCCCTGAGGGACTGTAGTAACTGGCATGGAATCACACTCTTATCAATCCCAGGTAAGATACTAGGGAAAATTATTATCCAACGACTAACATGTGCAGTGGACCAACAGCTTCGTAATGAGCAAGCAGGTTTTAGAAACGGAAGAGGATGTATAGAGCAGATATTTGCACTCCATAATATCATTGAGCAATGCATAGAACGGCAGAGGCAACTTGACATCAATTTCATCGACTTTGAGAAGGCCTTCGACAGCCTCCACAGGGACAGCTTATGGCAAATACTATGAGCATATGGGATCCCCCAGCACTTGGTTTCTGTCATCAAGAGTTTTTATACCAACTTTACATGCCATGTAGGGAACAGTGATTACAGTTTTGCAGTGATGACCAGTGTGAGACAAGGGTGCGTGATGTCAACACTACTCTTCAACCTTGCCATTGATTGGGTGATGCAACAAACAACAGAAGATCAAAACAGAGGTATAAGATGGACTCTCTTTTCATTTCTGGAAGGCTTAGATTTTGCAGATGATCTAGCATTACTGTTCCATACTTACCAACATATGCAAGAGAAATCATCTTGCCTCAGTGATTTTGCTCAACAGATTGGCCTGACGATCAGCCAAAAGAAATCAGAAGTTATGACCTTAAACACTCAGAACCCACCCCCAATCAAGGTAAATGGCAAAGTTTTATGAACAACGGAGGATTTTACCTATCTGGGAAGCATTGTTACAAGTGAGGGAGGAGCAGGTAAAGATATCAAGAACTGACTCAGTAAAGCTAGACATGCCTTCAATATGCTCAACAATGTCTAGAAGTCTCAGCAATACAGTATTAAAGATTTTTTGGGGGGCTTTTTTCACCTTTATTGGATAGGACAGTGTAGAGACAGGAAACGAGCAGGAGAGAGACGGGGCGGGATCGGGAAACTACCTCAGGTCGGAATCGAACCCGGGTTCCCGGATTTATGGTATGGCGCCTTATCCACCTGAGCCACAACGCCCCTAGCAATACAGTATTAAGACCAAACTGAAACTGTATCAGAGCTGCGTCCTTTCCACCCTTCTATACACATCACAATGCTGGAGAATGACAGAAGATGAACTTAAACTATCCATCTTCCACACAAAGAACTTACGAAGAATCCTGAGAATATTTTGGTCAAATAAGATCTCAAATGAAGAACTACTGAGTAAATACAAACAAGAGAGCATGGGAACTATACTTGTGAGAAGGAGATGGAAGTGTCCTCAGAAGGGAAAAAGATGACAATGCAAAAACAGCGCTGCATTGGACACCTGAGGGAAAGAGAAAATGGGGTAGGCCAAAGAACACCTGGTGCAGAATGGTGGAAGGAGAACTGAAAACATGGGGACATACATACCATCCAGAGAATAGCCCAAAGCAGGCAGGATTGGAGGGCTTTTGTTGCTGCCCTACATGCCAGTCAGGCATAATGGGCAGAAGTAAATAAGTATACCATGACTCTCCATCTGTTCATCCGCAGTATCCAGTGACCACACATGCTGGATGGCTGGGTGGACCTTATGGTGGCTACATGTATGGTAAGGACCTTTTAACTGTTTTTTTCTCCATATTCTTTTGCACGGAGGTGGCACAGTTGTGTAGTGGGTAGTGTTGCTGCCTCATGGCTCCTTGGTTCGATCCTGAGCTCAGGTTACTGTCCGTGTGAAGTTTCACATCTTCTCCTAGTGTCCATGGGCTGCCTCTGGGTTCTCATTTTTCTCCACATTAAAATGACATTGTGGCAGCGGGGGCATGGTCAAGCGGCGGTCTGTGACAGGAGGGTGGGGTCAGGGAAGGTAAGTGGCAGAATCACTACACCTGAGAGCAATTAACCTGTGTTTGTGTGTCTTCCCAGTGACCGCGCCCTACTTAAGGAGGGAGAGCGAGAGCAGAGGGGTGCCCAAAACAGACGGCTGATGTGTGTGTGAGAGTGTTTAAATAAGCTGAAAAGCTGAATAAAAAGAGTTTTGTGAACTCAGTTCTGGCCTGCCGTCTTCTGTGCTCCGCCCATACATAGGAACTGCCACAGTGGTGCTGAAACCTGGGATCTGGAGCACAGAACGCTGAACTGCCCCATGGAGTCTTCTCCGTTGGCCGACCTGGTCCACGCCCTCGCCACGGGCCAGCACCAGGCGCCCGTCACGCTCCATAAGGAGCAGGAGCAGCACTTCGAGGCCCTGGTGTTGACCCAGCAAGAGGACCGACAGGCATTCCGGCACCTCCTCGCATCGGCGGGGACAATCGACGCTTCCACCGCGGGCCCGTCCCCCCTCACCCTGACAAAGATGGGCCCGCAGGATGACCCCGAGGCTTTCATCATGCTCTTTGAGCAAGTCGCGGAGACCTCAGGGTGGCCGATGGATCAGCGCGCGGCGCGCCTCCTCCCCCTGCTAACGGGGGAGGCGCAGCTGGCCGCGCTACAGCTCCCCGCCGACCGCCGGCTGGCCTACGCGGACCTTCGCCGGGCCATCCTCCAGTGTGTGGGGCACACCGCCGAACACCAGCGCCAGCGCTTCCGCACTCTGCGGTTGGAGGAAGTCGGCCGCCCGTTCGCGTTTGGCCAGCAAGTCCGGGACGTCTGCTGGTGGTGGCCGAGGGCCAACAACCGCGATGCCGAGGAGATCGTCGATCAGGTGGTGCTGGAGCAGTTCATCACGCACTTGCCAACAGGAACCGCGGAGTGGGTCCAGTGCCACTGCCCGGCGTCGCTGGATCAGGCCATCGAGCTGGCGGAGGACCATTTGGTGGCTGTTCCGGCGGCAGGACAGTAGACAGTCTCTTCTCTTCTCTCCTCTTCTCTCTCTCCCTCTCCCCCTCCTTCTGTATCCCATCCTCGCCCCATTCCCCCACCGCGGAGGCGGGGGCCGGCACCACCCCAGCCGGCCCACCGCACCCGCGGTGCCCTCCCGTTTCACCCTTCTGTGTCTGTCTCTCCTCCTCTCAGGTGAGTGAGCCCCAGAACACCGGTGCAGAGAGGAAGCCCGGGCCGGTTTGCTGGCGCTGCGGGGAACTGGGCCACCTCCAACAGCAGTGCATGGCAAGGGAGTTGGGCGCGGTGGTTCGGATCCCCATCGCGCCATAAGCCACCCTTGATCGGGCCGGTGTGTATCGCATACCGGTGAGTATCCAAGGGGATACATATCAGGCATTGGTGGATTCTGGTTGTAATCAGACCTCAATTCACCAAAGCCTGGTGCAACACAAGGCATTGGGGGGGTGCACAGGGGGTGAAAGTGTTGTGTGTGCACGGGGACGTTCACAACTATCCTGTGGTGTCAGTCCACATTTTTTTCCGAGGGGAAAAATTTATAGTGAAGGTGGCAGTTAATCCTCGCCTTACCCACTCTTTAATTTTGGGGACTGATTGGCCGGGATTTCAGAGTTTAATGACATGCTTAGTAGAGAGTGGGTCCTGCCATTTAACAGGGGGAGGTCCCGGTGTCGCTTTGGTGGGAGCAGCTGTCACAGAGCCGTCTACGTCATCTCCGCATCAGAGTGAGGAGCCGCCGGTCCCTCCTCGCTCTATTGGGGAATCCCTCGCAGATTTCCCATTAGAGCAGTCGCGAGATGAGACTCTGCGACATGCGTTTGACCAAGTGAAAGTAAACGATGGTCAAACGCTCCAGCCGAACGCCACCCCGTACTTCACCTACTTCGCGATTATGAAGGATAGGTTATACCGAGTGATGCAGGACACTCAAACTAAAGAGCGAGTCAGCTTTTAATTCCAAAGAGCCGCCGGGAATTGGTATTCCAGGCGGCTCACTTTAATCCCATGGCTGGACACCTAGGGCAGGATAAGACACTAGCCTGAATGATGGCCCAATTCTACTGGCCGGGGATTCGCGGGGATGTCCGTAGGTGGTGTACAGCGTGCCGTGAATGCCAGTTAGTGAATCCAGCGGCCATTCCAAAAGCGCCTTTGCGTCCTCTTCCATTAATCGAGACCCCGTTTGAAAAAGTTGGGATGGATCTCGTCGGGCCATTAGATCGGTCAGCACGAGGGTACCGCTTTATATTAGTTCTGGTGGACTATGCAACGCGATACCCGGAAGCAGTGCCTCTGCGCAATATCTCAGCACGCAGTATTGCGGAGGCGCTCTTCCGCATTATCTCCCGAGTTGGAATCCCTAAAGAGATTCTGACTGATCAAGGCACCACGTTTATGTCACGGACACTGCGCAAACTGTATGGGTTATTGGGGATTAAGCCGATCTGCACCAGCGTGCATCACCCACAAATGGACGGTTTAGTGGAACGGTTCAATCGCACCCTTAAGAATATAATTAAAAAATTCGTAAGTGAGGATGCATGTAATTGGGATAAGTGGCTCGAGCCCTTGCTGTTTTCAGTGCGAGAGGTCCCCCAAGCCTCCACGGGGTTCTCCTTGTTCGAATTATTATATGGGCGTACGCCGCGCGGCATTCTAGATGTGCTGCGGAAAAATTGGGAGGAGGGACCTTCACAAAGCAAAAATGAAATTCAATACATTATGGACCTGCGCGCAAAACTCCACACCCTCACCCACCTAACCCAGGAGAATTTGGGGCAGGCCCAAGAATGGCAAGCCCGCCTGTACAACAAGGGTACGCGCCTTAGGGAGTTCACACCGGGAGATAAGGTACTCGTACTGTTGCCCACATAGAGCTCCAAATTGATCGCCAAGTGGCAAGGACCCTTTGAGGTCACATGGCGAATCGGGGACATCGACTATGAGGTGAGGCGAACAGACAGGGGTGGGGCGCTACAGATTTACCACCTCAATCTGCTTAAACTCTGGAATGAGGAGGTCCCCGTGGCATTGGTGTCGGTGGTTCCGGAGAAGGCGGAGCTGGGGCCGGAGGTTCAAAAAGGGGCATTGGCATCACGTACCTCTCCGGTCCCCTGTGGAGACCACCTCTCCCCGACCCAACTCACGGAGGTCGCCCAGTTGCAGACCGAGTTTTCGGATGTGTTCTCGCCCCTGCCCAGTCGCACTAACCTCATAGAGCACCACATAGAGATGCCCCCGGGGGTGGTAGTGCGTAGCCGCCCTTACAGGCTACACGAACACAAAAAAAGGTGGTTCGGGAAGAACTTGAGACCATGCTCGAAATGGGCATCATCGAGGAGTCCCACAGTGACTGGAGCAGCCCGGTGGTCTTGGTACCCAAGGCCGACAGGTCGGTCCGGTTCTGTGTGGGCTATAGAAAAGTCAACGCGGTGTCTAAATTCGACGCATACCCAATGCCTCGTATTGATGAGTTGCTCGATCGACTCGGCACTGCTCGCTTTTATTCGACACTGGATTTGACGAAGGGATATTGGCAGATCCCCTTGACTCCACTATCCCGGGAAAAAACGGCCTTTTCCACACCATTTGGTTTACACCAATTCGTCACACTTCCGTTTGGGCTGTTTGGGGCGCCCGCTACGTTTCAGCGGCTGATGGACAGGGTCCTCCGCCCCCACGCCACCTATGCGGCTGCCTACTTCGACGACATTATCATATATAGTAATGACTGGCCGAGGCACCTTGAACACCTAAGGGCCGTCCTTAGGTCGCTGAGGCGAGCGGGTCTCACAGCCAACCTGAAGAAGTGTGTGATTGGGCGGGTGGAAATACGGTATCTGGTCTTCCACTTGGGCAACGGGCAGGTGCGTCCTCAAATTAACAAGACCGCAGCAATTGCGGCCTGCCCGAGGCCCAAGACCAAAAAGGGGGTGAGACAGTTCCTGGGGCTGGCTGGCTATTATCGTAGGTTTATACCTAATTATTTGGACGTCACCAGCCCGCTGACTGATCTCACTAAAAAGGGGGCACCAGATCCGGTCCAGTGGACGGAGCAATGCCAGCGGGCTTTTTCTGAGGTAAAGGCTGCACTGTGTGGGGGGCCACTTTTACACTCCCCTGACTTTTCTCTCCCCTTTATGTTGCAGACCGATGCGTCGGACAGAGGGCTGGGGGCGGTTTTGTCCCAGGAGGTGGAGGGGGAGGACCGCCCTGTCCTGTACATCAGCAGGAAGCTGTCGGTGCGTGAGGGGCGCTACAGCACCATAGAGAAAGAGTGTCTGGCCATCAAGTGGGCGGTCCTCACCCTCCAGTACTACCTGCTGGGGCGCCCTTTCACCCTCTGTTCGGACCACGTGCCCCTCCAGTGGCTCCACCGCATGAAGGATGCCAACGCGCGGATCGCCTGGTGGTATCTGGCACTCCAACCCTTTAATTTCAAGGTGCTCCACAGGCCGGGGGCGCAGATGGTCGTGGTGGACTTCCTATCCCGTCAGGGGGGGGGGGGGGGGGGGGGGAGTTGGCTGCAGGCCGGACGGCCGCCCGGCCTGAGTCGGGCGGTGGGGGTATGTGGCAGCAGGGGCATGGTCAAGCGCCGGTCTGTGACAGGAGGGCGGAGTCAGGGAAAGTAAGTGGCAGAATCACTACACCTGAGAGCAATTAACCTGTGTTTGTGTGTCTTCCCAGTGACCGCGCCCTACTTAAGGAGGGAGAACGAGAGCAGAGGGGCGCCCGAACCAGACGGCTGATGTGTGTGCGAGAGTGTTTAAATAAGCTGAAAAGCTGAATAAAAAGAGTTTTGTGAACTCAGTTCTGGCCTGCCGTCTTCTGTGCTCCGCCCATACATAGGAACTGCCACAGACATTTTATCTCCTTCTTGTCCTGCATTTTCTTCAGATGACAGGGTTTCCGCGGAGTCTTAAAAAGTCTAAAATTTGATAATCCTAATTTAAGGCCTTAAAAAGTCTAAAATACGAGCATATTTTGCATTGTAGGTCTTAAATGTAATTTTGTTAAATCTTAAATCCTTACGTCCATTTACCCCATTCGCTTTTTTGTTACAGTAAATGCGTTGGTGATATTCATAATTAGTCATATAGGCTAGGCCTACTTAGTATCAGTCGGCTACGCTGCAAACTACAAATGAGACACAGTGGAATCCGGCGTCTAGCCCGGTTGGCATGGTGATGCACAGGGTATGGTACGTGTGCATTTAGACAGTAAAGCCTAAAAGAAGCGAGGGAGATTGTCACGGTTTGTAGCAAAATGGGCAAATGCAAGTTTAACGACTGCTGGCTTGAATGCAATGATTTCGTAGACTGGTTAAAACGTGTACTAAACAATCCGTTTGAGGCGTACTGCACATTGTGCAAAAGAACACTCAAACTCGCCACCCTGGGTGTAAAGGTACTGGAATCGCACTCGAAAGCGGAGAAGCACCAGGCAGCCCATAAAAGTCTGCAACAATCGCATGCCATCACTCAATTTTGTTCACCGTTGTCAGGTCCAAGCACATCTCGAGACGGTGCATCAGCTAACTCCGTGCGAACTGTCATGTTACAACACACAAACCGTATGGAATCGAATGCCTCATCCTCAAGTGATTTGCAGGATGTCTTTGGCTCCACTGCAACTTTAAAAGCCGAAGTGTTGTGGATTTTAAACACAGTGACAATGCATCACTCATATAAAAGCAATGACAAGATTGGGGAGCTTTTTCAGGCCATGTTTCCCGATTCTAACATTGCCCAAACGTTCCACTGCGGCAATGTAGTGCGCTCTCTCTCCATTTAATCAATTTGTTAATGATCTAGCTTAATGCAGTGGTTTTCAAACTTTTTCAAACCCTTTCCTAACATCCCTTTCTCCCTCTCTGACCCCCCACCCCACACCCCCCTTTTTGGTCAGTTTGTTAATGATCTAATGCCATAACGTTCCACTTCATGTTATGTTTCTGTTCCTCATTAATGCAAGCGCGCACCCTAGGGATGTAATGAGTTTATTGGTGAATGATAATACATTTTGTTATTTTGAAAGTAATTCAGGCTCTCCCAATTTTCTTTTTTTTTGTGCGGCATAAGTCTTAAATTTAACCTGTTATGGTCTTAAAAAGTCTTAAATTGAATTTGTTCAAGCCTGCAGAAACCCTGGATGAACATGTGACACCTGTAATCATGTCACCACCTGTGATGGAGCATGGGCTTCAACTAGCAGTGACAATAGGTGACATTATGGAGGCAGAGAAGGCAGAGTCGTCAACATCCCAGACAACAACTATCACCTGCGGTGACATCACGGAGGCAGAGGAGGCAGAGCTGTCCACACCCCACACTACAACTCTCGCCTATGGTGGCATCATGGAGGCAGAGGAGGCCGAGCGGTCCACACCCCAGACTACATCTCTCACCTACACATCTGTAGGAGAACACAGCAACACCCATTATAGTTAGAGCATCAGAGCTAAAACATCTCAGTCTGCCATGTGCCCAAGTCAAAATGTAAAATGTTTATTGAATTCAGGCCTAATGACTGTTTCACTTTAAAACTTTCTACCATGTCATGTGTCGCAAATTAAGAACTCTGACCTTCAAAAAAGTCCATTCAAAAATATTTATTAATCTAGAAAATCCAGAAGTTTACATAAAACAGAGCTTTTGAAAGGTTTGAAGGCAGCATGAGAGGTTTTTAAAATAAGTAATAGGAAAATCAGTTAGTGTTACCCAGTAACAGTCTAGAATAGTGAATAATGCAATTTGAGACACACGGCTAGTTTGGTTAGTGAAGGTGTTGTAGATGGAGGGGAAATGTGTCTGTTTCATTTGTTGAATTCCTACAATGAGTGTGATGTGTCAGGGCAGTAAAAAAATAAAAATAAAAAACACTCTTGAATGCATCCTCTTGATTGAGGAGTTCATTCAGCAATGTGATGGTTACTTCAACACCAGGCGCGAATCCAACATTTTAAAAGTAACTTGAACGCTGGAGGTATTCATGATAATAGAGATGCTAGAGATCTTTTGTATGGTACACTGTTGCAAAACAAAGCAGTTCAATTTTTATTTTTATATCGCTTTCCAACTTGATTAATCCAATACTTGCTTGGAGGTGGGGGTCTCTGGAGTTCAGTTTTAAATTAATCATCTGCAGTAATAATGCCACATTACGGACGGCAGATGATCTACATCCACAATCTGGATTTTTCCTGTTAAAATGTAGTCAATTGTACAATTGTACACAATCACTAAATTGATTTATGTCCTTGACCATGATAAACACAGGAAATCAGCTTTTAAATGCTGCCATGGTTACAATCTTGCTCATTTATGGAAGTGTGCAAAAATACTACACTAAAACACTGAAAAAAACCCCACATTGGATTTACTCAATTGCTGCAGATTTCAACGCAGACCAGCTCTTTGCCCTGCCACCTGGTCTTTGAAGATGTCGTCCTACCGCCCAGCTTTGAAGACGTCATCCTGCCGCCTGGCTTTGGCTTCAAGGAAGACGTTGTCCCATCACCCAGCTTTGGCTTCAAAGAAGATATCACCACCACGCCGCCTGGCTTTGGCTTCGAGAAAGACATCGCTGCTATGCCGCCCGGCTTTGGCTTCAAGGAAGACATTGCCTCCATGCCACCTGGCTTTGGCTTTGAGGAAGATGTTGCTGCCATGCCGCCCAGTTTCAGCAAAGGCAAGTGTGTTGCTCAGACAAAGCCTATGCCTGTCCCTAAGCCCATGCTCACAATTGCACCAATGCTGACGTTAGGGTCCATACTTGAACCCACGTCCAAGTTCATACCTAGCCCAGAGAACAAGCCCATGTCCAGTCCAGAAACTGACCCCTTGTCCATGCTCTGTCTGGATTCCATAGCCAAGTCCTATCCAGAGCCTGAGGCCATGCTTGAGCCCATGTCCAGTCTGGAGCCCATGTCCAGGTCCTGTCCAGAGCCCAAGCCCAAGTCTCATCCTGAACCCAAGCCTCTGTCTGTGTCTTTGAATCTATTCAAGGCCCGACCCAAGCCCAAGCTAAGCTGAGAATCTGGTGCCACATTCACCACAAGCCAGAGCACAGCGCCAACGGCATGGTGTCCAGTGCCAGGCGCTCATCCCCAGGGCCATCGAAGATGGGTTTTAGCTCCAAGAGGGAGCTCTTGGGGGGTCTGTCACATCTGCGTGCATTTACACACATACCGATCTATCACTCATGCATGCTCTGAACAGTATGTGCCTCTAATAACTAGCACCTGCCCCAGATAAAGGCAGAATCAGTGTGCACATAAAAGGGTGCTGCACACATCCAGACAGTGTGAAGTATTGCCTTGTTTAACTACCATTACCAAGCCCTTGTAATGGTATTGTCTTCATGATTTCTTGACTCTCGTTCTGTGTTGTGGATTCTGTTTCTCGTCCTTGCCTAGTATAGTCTGTTTGTGCCTTGCCCAACCCTTTGATTGTTCATTGTTATTGATTCAGCCTGCCGTTTTGGACTATATGCTTATTTGCTTCTTTTACAATAAAGACTCCCTTCCTGCACATCCATCCATCTCCATTCAACCTGTGTCTTCTGACTCAATGACATCCCAAGTGATGCAGGACACCCAACCCATGATGAAGTAACCCAGTTGTTAATCCCAAAGAGCCACAGGGAACTTGTATTTCATGCAGCTCATTTTAACCCTATGGCTGGACACCTACGGTAGGTCAGGATAAGACACTAGCCCAAATAATGGCCCTGTTTTGTTGGCCAGGGATTCATGGGGCTATCTGTCGGTGGTGTGCGGCATGCCGCAAATGCCAGTTTGTGAATCCCGTGGCCACACCAAAAGCACCATTGCACCCTCTCCCCTGATTGAAACCCCCTTCAAAAGAAGGGATCTCATCAGGCCATTAGATCGGTCTGCAGGAGGGCATCGTTTTATTTTAGTCCTAGTAGACTATCCAACGTGATATCCGGAAACAGCTGTAATGGAAACTTCTAATAAACACTTCAGAACGCTTAACAGTTGTCTTTTCAGTTATTTATTATAGTAGATCATATAAAACAGGAAAGGATAAAAGAAGAAGAAGAAGAAGAGAAGACACCACTTCAGTGATGCCAAGAGTACACACTCTGAGTTGTGTCTTAGTGGCTGTTATCTATTATACTCTAAAGGCATTCGCTTACTGCTCGCATCTTCACGTGATTGGCTCGAGACTTTCTATGAAGCTTTGTTAAAGTGTGCACCTGGCATGCCCTGGGATGTGCAGGCATATGCATGGTTAGGGAGAATACAGACATCCTGCTTATCACCAGCCAAGGGCAAAGAAAGGCGATTACAGCATGTGGGAAAACAACTTTTCTCAGTATAGTAGGCCACTTGAGCTCAACACACGGAAACACAGAGAATAGGAATGTTCAGTGACTAAATTTCCTTCATATTTCCCCCCTTTTTATCCTACAGGATAATAATTGCTAAAAGAAAGAAATGTAAACAATTTCAGTGGTAAGAGTTCCTGGAGGGATTCGACTTAACACGTCATTGAGTGTACAGGGATAATGCTAAGGCTGTTTTGTAAGACATAGATGTCTTAAGTTAATGCTAGCAAGCTATATACATAGATCAGGAAACAATAGAACAGAAAACAACCACAAATAAGAGTGTTTTAAGCTAGGGCTAATTTCATATCAGCTGTGCTGACATTGTCAAACGGTGGGTTATAGTCTTCATGTGGGTTTGGAGGCCAGTCAGGCAAGTCATCTGGGTCTATTTTCACCATCTGGTAAGCAATATTTGTCAGCTGCCTCTAAAACAGACATAAAACATTGACAGAAAACAGGGAGCAAACTTGACAATTTGACCTGTTTTCCTGTTTAGCTATCAAATTAGCATACTGCCAATACAAATTATGAGTTGGATGTCTCCCTTGTCTCGACTCTGTGTCAGCCTGGGTTCCCTGCATTGACCACCACATGAATCCTCCCGTGAGCCCCAGCAGGATCAGGATGCTCAGGCCCACGACTGGACCTAGCTTATAATGATTTACCCCCTTCATTTTATGTTAACTATGTCTCCGAGTTAACCCTTGCCCTTCTATTGGTGCTCAGAGGGCGGGCACGCCCTATCAGCCCTTGTCCCACCTCACCGGGACTTGGAAGAAACTCAGAACCCTAAGACTTATCTTTCAGCTAGACACTAAAATACTCTTCCCTATTGAGGGTGCGTGCGTGATGTGATACTCGCACTGTTCCATGCAGTGGTACCTTTCTTCCTCATGCACTTTACCAGCATCCAGGTCACTTAGGCCTTCCTTTTCCTCCTGCTCAGGCGGTTCAGGAACCCTCCTGCAGTGGCTAGCATGGATCCACATCACTCTGCCTGTGACCTTCACTGCCACTGGGGTCATGAGCAGGACCTGGAATGGGCCATTCCACCGTGGCTTGTTCCACGTGGTTCGTCGGAAGTCCTTCACCACTATCCAATCTCCTGGTTGTAGATCATGCTGAGATCTCTCTTGGGAAGTGCTTCTTTTACCTGTTTGTGGATAGATTTCAAAGCAGAGGACAGTGTTGCACAGTTATTCAACATTGCATCATCACACAGTGTGGTGTCCAGTAGTGGTCCTTGGGCTGGCCCTATCCCCATGTTGGGTACTCGTCCAAACAGAATTTCAAATGGGCTTAACCCATGTTTAGGCCTAGTTTGCATCCTCATTTGTGTGAGTACTGCAGAGAGGACCTTTGTCCATCCTAGCCCTGTATCTGCACAAGCTTTACTTAGTTTATTTTTAAGGGACCCATTTTCCCTCACTAAGTGTCAGTTCAGTGAAGTCCATTTAGAGATGATCAAACGATTTGTCTGGTTTTGGGTGTGTTGCTTGAGTTAGTTTGATACCTTGGCCTGCATTATGTTGTGCGCATATCAAGCATTGCTTGCAAAATTTTGCAGCATAATTTGAAAACCCCTTTGTGAACCATCTCTTTGTTACTTCTGCTACCATCCCCCCTTTTGACACATGGGTGAGCCCATGTGCCCATTTTGCATAGAAAGGGAACATGTGTTTTGGTAGACAGGGACGGCCCGAGGGACAAACCCAGACCGAGTTTGCAAAGATACAGCTGGCCTATTTCCAGATTCATCTCTCGTCCTGGGTAGCAGTGCTCTGAAGGTCCGCTAGCTGTAAACAGGGGGTAGAAACCTGAGGAAAAGCAAGGTTAGAGGGTGAACTGGAAGCTGAGGCTGCACACTTAGCTGCCACATCCACCTTGGCATTTCCTTGAGACACAAGATCAGTATTGTTAGTATGGGCAGCACACTTACACACAGCAATGGCTTTAGGGAGTAGAATAGCATCCAACAACTCAGAGACCAGTTAAAGATGTGCATTGGGAGATCCTGTGCTAGTGAGAAAATTTCTGTGTTTCCAAATGGTGCCAAAATCATGCACAATGCCAAATGCATACCTGCTGTCCATAAAAATATTGACAGATTGCTCTGCAGCCAATTTGCATGCCTTGATAAGGGCACAGAGCTCTGCAGCCTGCGCCGACAGGTTTGAGAACAGACACGACACCTTGAGGACCTCATGATCTGAGACTACAGCAAAACCTACTTTGTTCTTTCCCATCTCTGGAGGCTGAACCATCCACATAGAGACCATGTCTGGATTTTCCAAAGGGTCGCTCTTTAAGTCTGCCCTGGGAGAACAAAAATCGTTCGTGAGAGCGACACAGTCATGTGGCTCTCCATCGTCCTCTGTAGGGAGAAGAGAGGCAGGATTCAGAACAGTACAACGTTTCACAATGATGTTAGGCATATCAAGTATGATAGTGTTATACTTTAACCATCTCTGTGCTGACAAATGTGATGTCTTTTTCTCCAACAGAAGCAGGGAGACAGTATGTGGGACCAAAAGGGTGAGGTTAGAATACCCCACAATATTTCTGGAAGCAGTTACCGCCTTTTCAGCCGCAGCAACTGCACGCAGGCAAACAGGAAGTCCAGCCGCCACTGGGTCCAATTTGCTGGAGAAGTAGACTACAGGTCTTAATCTATCCCCGTGCTTCTGCAAAAGAACAGAGGTCATGAAACCCTTCTTTTCATCTACAGTTTGAACAAATGGTTTATCGGGGTCAGGCAATCCCAGACTGGGTGTGGTCTGCAGAGCGCTCTTTAAGGATGTCATGCTGGCAGCAGCCAACCTCAGAGTCCTCTGACACGAGGCCGCGTATAACATGTTTGAGAACACTGCGATGAACATGGATGCAGCTGTTTGGACAACGAGTAAGATGGACCTGCATAGCGCAATAATGTTGAGACCAATATGTAGTTTTGAGGGTCAATCTTTCATGTGCATGTGGGTCTGCAAACCAAGTCTTTTCAAACTCTACATCTTGCCCTTGGTGAACATGTGCTGTGCAATGCAAATCTTCCTCTTTCATATAATCTGTGTCAACTGATGAGGTGTTCAAGTGTGTGAGCTGTACAAGGTGTTTGGGAGTTTGTGTGAGTTGATCTGAGCAGAGCCACCAGACATACACATACAGCAGTGGCGGCTGCTGGTTTTTAAAACAGGGGAAGCCCATTTTACGCATTCATCATAAAACCTGTAGGCCGGATATCAAAGCATAGAAAGGTGTGTCCCATTAGCATAGTGAACTAGACAACCCTACCTAGTGGCAGAAAATATTTTTGCTTGTACATTTCATGTTATAGTCTGGCTTGCCAGGCTAGTGCCTCATATCCTTAATCAAAAATATCAAACATCCAAAAATCACTGGCTATTCAATGAAGAGCCTTGAACATCATACCCTGATATGCAACACAGAGTCTTTAACACAACACCCAGCTGTGCAACACATCCTTGAACATCTTCTGCAACACAGTCTGGAAATTCATAACCAGGTAGGCTATGCAACACACAGAACCTTGAATATTATACCCAGGTATAACCTATAACACAGAGCCCACCATTCTCTTAACATTACTGAACAATATACACACTTCAGATTCATGAACATTATATGATGCACACTATTTATACACAAATTCGGCCCTCCGCTCCTTTTCCAGAAAATGGTCTGTGACCCTGTCATACTAGCTGGTTGTGCTTTCCAGAGACTTCACCAATTTCTGTTAGCAGCTAGCACTGCAGATCCCAATAAGGCTCAAGCTAGCCTACAACCAGATTGAACTACAAATGAAATAAACTAGTGAATTCGCGAATGATCAAACTGATAGAATGGATGAAAGTTAAAGGAGCACAACAAGTAATATTTACATTTATTTACAGAGTAATGTACAGAGACATCAATGAGAAATGTTTATATGAAAAGAAAGTCGGACAGCACTTTGGCACATGACTACACTTTCTCGACATCCGCTGGGGACTGACTGATCATACTTCCGTGTTCCTCGCCAACGCCGAAGTACAGAGCCCGCCCTCCTCATGTCTTTCAAACACTACCTCCAATAATCCTTCATCAGCTCAGCTTCTTGTCCCTCCCACTGTCTCGTTTAGTCCCAGAGAAGCCCGGCTTCCCTGGAAGTGACGATTTTGTCGATTTTAACCAATAACAACTAGCCGAAATTGGCTGTTCAGAGTCCTCTCATAGACTGCAACGGAAACCCGGCTGCCAGCGCATAGAGCCCATTGAAATAAGAAAGGTTACAGCCAGTGTTGCCAGATTGGGCGGTTTTAAGTGCATTTTGGCGGGT
Source organism: Neoarius graeffei (assembly GCF_027579695.1). Lineage (NCBI taxonomy): Eukaryota > Metazoa > Chordata > Actinopteri > Siluriformes > Ariidae > Neoarius > Neoarius graeffei. The sequence continues at coordinate 16,067,770 of NC_083582.1, forward strand.
TTTGAACATATTTTGGCTGGAAAACGTCAGCAGTATCCGGCAACGCTGGTTACAGCCTGGCAGCAAAGGTGATTCTCGTAGCGAACTGCAAGTTCATCAGACATCACTCAAATAAGTTACAGGATAGTTATGAACGTAAATACAATCTTGGGCATATATTATGTTATGCAAGTTATTGTTTTAATGAGAATTCAACGTCGTAGATGCCGCAGTTTGGGGAGAGAATTTTAGGGGAAGCTTGGCTTCCCTTGTTGTCTCTGAGAAATCGCCCCTGACATACAGGGGGCTTCCAAGACCATACTGCACACCGCACAATTCACTTACTTCAATAGTTAGTCCATCTGGAGTGGATGTGAGATTTACTCCTAATTTTCATGTTAAATCACGCGCTAACAAATTTACTGGACATGTATGTGAGATGAGGAATGAGTGGGATGTAACTATTTCTCACTGACTTTTACATGGGAGGTTGACTGAGAAAGTTTCAGTTACAGGTCGTCACGAGATGCCCATTGTCTGAATAGAATTTGAGCTGAGCGGTGGGTCTACTGGAAGTACCCCATGTTGTATCACTGAGTATCCCGCTCCAGAATCTACTAAAAAAGTCAACACATGCCCACATGCAGTGAGGGGCATACAAGGGAGTTTAGAGAAGGGAGTAGTTGTGTATTTTAACAAACTTAATGCAACTTCAGGTGTATCTACCTGGACTGGTGTAGTCTTGCTGTTGCATGCAGGTGCTGCTACTAATGTGTTTAACTTTATGTGAATGTTCCTGTCTATGTGTATGTGTATCATCAGGTGTGTTACCTCCCCTGTTCTCTGTGCGGGGCCCATTCCCAGAGTCCGCCCGTCAGTCTGCTTTGCTGTACTCCTCACGGGGCCTCTGTCTGCTACTGTGGAGACAATCTCGAGCAATGTGTCCCTTCTGATTGCAGTTGTAGCAGGTTGCACCTTTTATCCAGGACAGGTCACCCCAGGTTATCCTGCCTTGGCCCCTACCTCAACCTCTTCCTCTAGGTCCAGGCTGAGCAGTCTGGAGAAGAGTGAGAGTGGTGGCATGTAGGTATTGGTCTCTTTTTGTTGACTTTGTCTTCTCCTTCTCTTTCAGCAGCCTTTCTGCATGCACAGCATACTGCTTGATCTTGGTGAGGCTCAGGAGTGCCCTCCACTGCAGCCAGGGTCACAGGCCTGGTCAGGCCACTGTGTTTCTCGTGCGCGACAGTGAGATGAGAGAGAAACGCTGACACCACTTCACCATCTTCTTGCTTACACATACTGATCTTAGTCATGTCTATGTTCAAGGGAAAAGCTTCGATCAGACGAGCACAGAGAGCAGTGAGGGTATTTCTATACTCACTGTTGCCATCCACTGGTCGGCTTCTGGCCACTCTCTGGAAACCTTGTTCCAATCTGTACCCATCTTGGTCATAAGTAGGCAGCAAAGTTCATGGGTGGTTGGCCGGAATTCTCTGCAAAATATCAACAGCTCATTACCAAATCTCTTTCCTCCTACCTCTCTCACATTGGGAAGAGAAGCCATGCTTTCCTTCATGTCAGCTGTCGTCCAGAGTCTGTGCACTAGAAGCATGCTGTCAGCTCCAGCCACTTCCACCATTGGAAGATGAAGGACTTCAGACTTTAGGTTACAGCCTTGTGGACCCACTGGTGAGCATGTGGTCAGGTCCAGGAGGTTGTCTCTTCCGTCGCCATATGAAAGACCGGATCTCATGTGTGACGGGGAAGCGAGAGGAGGCGCTGACGCTGGAGGCAGCTGGTAGGCTGGGAGAGATTCCAGAGGCTCAGTTTTGTTTTATTTTGTTTTTTTTTTGCTTTGTCTCGACTTCTCCCCCTTTCTGTGGGTGAGGCGCTTGTGGGAGTGATGTTCCACCTTGCTGAGGAGGCAGTGTGTGTCGGGGTGGTGGGGCAGACTCCAGGTCAGGGTCCATCTGAAATTTCAAACACTGAGAAGAGGGTGAGATCCCTGCCTGTCGTTTCTCTCTTTTGTACTCTCTCTTAAGTGTTTCTTCTTTCCATGCAGAAAACGCCCTCCAGTCCCCTAGAAACTTAACATTATCTGCAGACTCTTCTTTTTCCTTCTGTTTCAACTTTTCTTCTAACTGTTCTATCTGCCTGGGACTAAAACTGCCCTTCTCAGGGAATCATAAGTCCTTTACCCAGAGGTCAAACTGTGCCAAACAATCCTCGCCATACAAGGTTTTCATAAACTGGATGTTTGGGCTGTCATAGGAACACCCAATTCTTATTATAGCACATGTAGCCTCAGGCTTACTTGCTTTTTTATTTTCTTTCCGTAACTCACCCTTTCTGTTCCCCATTGTACCCTGTTATATCAATAGGTTATGACAACAATGGCTGAGTTTTTAGTAGGATCACAAGAATAGGTTGGACTGCAGTGGGGCAAAAAAGTATTTAGTCAGCCACCAATTGTGCAAGTTCTCCCACTTAAAAAGATGAGAGAGGCCTGTAATTTTCATCATAGGTACATTTCAACTATGAGAGACAGAATGGGGGGAAAGAATCCAGGAAATCACATTGTAGGATTTTTAATGAATTAATTGGTAAATTCCTCAGTAAAATAAGTATTTGGTCACCTACAAACAAGCAAGATTTCTGGCTCTCACAGACCTGTAACTTCTTCTTTAAGAGGCTCCTCTGTCCTCCACTCATTACCTGTATTAATGGCACCTGTTTGAACTTGTCATCAGTATAAAAGACACCTGTCCACAACCTCAAACAGTCACACTCCAAACTCCACTATGGCCAAACTCCACTATGGCCAAGACCAAAGAGCTGTCAAAGGACACCAGAAACAAAATTGTAGACCTGCACCAGGCTGGGAAGACTGAATCTGCAATAGGTAAGCAGCTTGGTGTGAAGAAATCAACTGTGGGAGCAATTATTAGAAAATGGAAGACATACAAGATCACTGATAATCTCCCTCGATCTGGGGCTCCACACAAGATCTTACCCCGTGGGGTCAAAATGATCACAAGAACAGTGAGCAAAAATCCCAGAACCACACGGGGGGACCTAGTGAATGACCTGCAGAGAGCTGGGACCAAAGTAACAAAGGCTACCATCAGTAACACACTACGCCACCAGGGACTCAAATCCTGCAGTGCCAGACATGTCCCCCTGCTTAAGCCAGTACATGTCCAGGCCCGTCTGAAGTTTGCTAGAGAGCATTTGGATGATCCAGAAGAGGATTGGGAGAATGTCATATGGTCAGATGAAACCAAAATATAACTTTTTGGTAAAAAGTCAACTTGTCATGTTTGGAGGAGAAAGAATGCTGAGTTGCATCCAAAGAACACCATACCTACTGTGAAGCATGGGGGTGGAAACATCATGCTTTGGGGCTGTTTTTCTGCAAAGGGACCGGGACGACTGATCCATGTAAAGGACAGAATGAATGGGGCCATGTATCATGAGATTTTGAGTGAAAACCTCCTTCCATTAGCAAGGGCATTGAAGATGAAATGTGGCTGGGTCTTTCAGCATGACAGTGATCCCAAACACACCACCTGGGCAATGAAGGAGTGGCTTCGTAAGAAGCATTTCAAGGTCCTGGAGTGGCCTAGCCAGTCTCCAGATCTCAACCCCATAGAAAATCTTTGGAGGGAGTTGAAAGTCCGTGTTGCCCAGCGAAAGCCCCAAAACATCACTGCTCTAGAGGAGATCTGCATGGAGGAATGGGCCAGAATACCAGCAACAGTGTGTGAAAACCTTATGAAGACTTACAGAAAACGTTTGACCTCTGTCATTGCCAACAAAGGGTATATAACAAAGTATTGAGATGAACTTTTGTTATTGACCAAATACTTATTTTCCACCATAATTTGCAAATAAATTCTTTAAGAATCAGACAATGTGATTTTCTGGATTTTTTTTCTCATTTTGTCTCTCATAGTTGAGGTATACCTATGATGAAAATTACAGGCCTCTCTCATCTTTTTATGTGGGAGAACTTGCATAATTGGTGACTGACTAAATACTTTTTTGCCCCACTGTATGTCCAAAAATGTGACACAATAATCCTTTAGGTATGTTCTTATTAGTAAACAAGTTATCTGACATTTACCTTCAAATAAAAGTAGGTATCATTTAGCGCAACAACCTCAAAGACAACTCATGCATGTGTACAAAATCTATTTCTCTGTTTCAGAATTTGGAGGGGCGGCACAGTGGTGTAGTGGTTAGCGCTGTCGCCTCACAGCAAGAAGGTCCGGGTTTGAGCCCCGTGGCCAGCGAGGGCCTTTCTGTGCGGAGTTTGCATGTTCTCCCTGTGTCCGTGTGGGTTTCCTCTGGGTACTCCGGTTTCCCCCACAGTCCAAAGACATGCAGGTTAGGTTAACTGGTGACTCTAAATTGACCGTAGGTGTGAATGTGAGTGTGAATGGTTGTCTGTGTCTATGTGTCAGCCCTGTGATGACCTGGTGACTTGTCCAGGGTGTACCCCGCCTTTCGCCCGTAGTCAGCTGGGATAGGCTCCAGCTCGCCTGCGACCCTGTAGAACAGGATAAAGCGGCTACAGATAATGAGATGAGATGAGAATTTGGAGGAGGACAGTACTCTGTTAATTCATAAATATTTTGCGTGCACACCGGTGTGTCTTGGTGACTTCATGATCGAACCTCTCTATCCCGTTCCTACGACGGGCCAGTTGGTCACACAGAACAAAGGGAGCAAGGTTCAATTCTTTCCCAGTTACGAATCACTGAATGTGAATCTGTCAAAACACGCCCCCTTACTTCACTCTCTCAAGTAGGTGAGCCATTACCCAGTCTTCACTTAGGCGGATTTTTCTCTTACACAACCCAATAAACTACTCGCGGTTTATTGTCTCAAAATTGTTTTATCCATTTCTGCAAACATATTGATGGTACCACAGCTTAGCAGTCCTCCTTGACTAGAACAAATTTCTGTCCATCTCTTATATCAGTCTTCCTTGACTAGGACAAGTTTGTCTGGCTCTTCTATCAGTCTTCCTTGACTAGGACAACTTTCTGTCCATCTCTTGTATCAGGATTAAATGCTGTTTCCACTAATTTCTTTACACAAGAATGCAAAGTTATCACTTACTGGTTTGGTGAGCCCTGATGGTCTGGTCTCTCGTCCCAGTTCTCAGCTCCGCACTGTGGCCTTGGGAGTGTCCCGTCGTCCAAGGATCAGACACATAGGGCCCACCCAGGGACGCCAAATTGTAATGGAAACTTCTAATAAACACTTCAGAACGCTTAGCAGTTGTCTTTTCAGTTATTTATTTTGTAGATCATATAAAACAGGAAAGGAAAAAAGAAGAAGAGAAGAAGACACCACTTCAGTGATGCTGAGAGTACGCATTCTGAGTTGTGTCTTAGTGGCTGTTATCTATTATACTCTAAAGGCATTTGCTTACTGCTTGTGTCTTCACGTGATTGGCTCAAGACTTTCTATGAAACTTTTTTAAAGCATGCACCTGGCGTGCTCTGGGATGTGCAGGCGTATGTGTGGTTAGGGAGAATCCAGACACCCTGCTTATCACCAGCCAAGGGCACAGAAAGGCGATTACAGCATGTGGGAAAACAACTTTTCTCAGTATACTAGGCCACTTGAGCTCAACACACAGAAACACAAAGAATAGGAATGTTCATTCACTAAATTTTCTTCACACAGTCCCGCTGTGTAACATTCCCAAATGCAATGTGGCAGAGGCACTGTTTAAAATGATCTCCTAAGTCAGGATTCCCAAAGAAATCCTGACTGACCAGGGCACTACATTCATGTCACACACACTTTGCAAACTCTACGAATTACTGGGGTTAAATCCATCTGCACCAGTGTCTATCACCCACAGACAGACAGCTTGGGCAAATTGTTGTTGTTATTGTTAAATGGTTTCATCGTTGATGATGTTTAACCACCCTTGTCTTTTAGAAGCATCACAAATTTCCCTCCTCCAATAAGTCCTGTCCTGCTCTAATGTTTGCAATGATGTTCTTTCCTGTCCATTGTCTTCTGTTGTCACTATATTGCACATGAGGTCTTCCTCTTTTCCTTTTAGCTGGAATGTTGCCATTTATAATCATCTTCACCAGATTGCATCCATGTGGACAACAACTATGGCCAAAGTAGGCCAGTTTTATTTTCTTTATTTGAGGAAGATGTTGTTCCACCTTCAGTTCTTTTAAAATGCTCTCATTTGTCCTTCTTTCTGTCCAGCTGACATGCAGCAACCTATGGTAGAACCACATTTCAGCTGCTTATATCTTGTCCTCATCTGCTTTCTTCAGAGTCCACCATCACAGCCATAGGTGACCACCATCCATATCAGAGCTCTAAGTACTTTGAGTTTAACTGCTATATGAATGCCTCTGTCTTTCCATATGGGTGTTAATTCAAACATTTGTTTCTTTGCCATAACTATTTTTGTGTTGATGTTTGTACTACAGCTGCCAGCAGATCTTATTATGGAGCCCAGATACTTGAATTGTGTCACTTTTGTGATTTCTTCACCAGATATTTCTATAATTTTGTTTGATGGTTGTAGTGACATATACTTTGTTTTCTTCACATTTAATTTGAGAAGTCTCTTGGTTCCAGCATCACTGACTTTGTTTAAAGTATCTCCTGAGTGATCTTTGTTTCATGTGAGAATGGTTGTGTCATCTGCATCTCATCTCATTATCTCTAGCCACTTTATCCTGTTCTACAGGGTCACAGGCAAGCTGGAGCCTATCCCAGCTGACTACAGGTGAAAGGCGGGGTACACTCTGGACAAGTCGCCAGGTCATCACAGGGCTCATCTGCATATCTGAGATTTGGTATTTTTCTACCATATTCAACATATTATATTCACTCCTTCATCAGATATGCCTGCTTCTCTCATGATCTGCTCTGTGTAAAGATTGAAAAGGGGAGGTGAACAGATACAGCCTTGACAGACACCTTTCAGGATGGGAAAAGGTTCTGTGTGGTTTCCATTCCAATGTATAACAGCTGCTTGACCATCGTATAAACTTTGTAGTAAAGTGACTAGATGTTTAGGGAATCCCATGTCAATCATGATGTTAAAGAGTTGTACATGGCTTATGGAGTCAAACGCTTTACTATAGTCAATAAAAATGATGAAAGCTGGCTCTTCAGTAGTTACCAGTAGCACTTTCTCAATAAGTATTTGTAGAATGTCCAACATATCTATTTTCTGTATGCAGCTTGCTCATCGGGCAGCTCTTCTTCAATTTTGTTCATCATTCTTGTTAACAAAATAATCAAAATAATTTTACTAGCATGGCTGATAAGTGATTGTCATGGTCCTACCTGTGAGCTTCTCTCTTCAGGTAACATCTCCACTCAGCATTACTGGCCACGCCCGTACTCACTTCCTCTTATTAACTTTCAGTGACTGTCATTGGCTGTTACCGATCACCTGTTTCCCCCTGGGTGTATTTAAGCTGCTCTCCTTAGCCTCAGTGTCAGATCGTCTGCAACTCTCAGCCTGATAACCTGCTTTGTGTTCCTACTACTCTGACTCCTGAAATTGTTCTGTTTGACTCTGTCTGCTCTCCAGCCCCGGTACCCTGACCTGCCTTCTGTTCTGTTTGACTCTATCTGCTCTCCAGCCCCGGTAACCTGATCTGCCTTCTGTCCTGTTGACTCTGTGTTCCAGTTTGCTCTCTAACTCCTGCCTGTTGAGGGACTGCTCGCTTGGAGACTGCCTGAAACCCAAGTTCTGTCTGCCTACAGCCACAGCTCTCTGACTACGCCAGACCCCGTCAGATCTCAGAAGCTAAGCAGGGTTGAGCCCTGCCAGTACTTGGATGGGAGACCTCAGATGTCACCACCAGCCATCCCTGCCTCTCAGTTCTCTTGCCTCTCAGTTCTCTTGCCTCTGGACTTCACCCACACACAAACTCCCTTTTCCCCTATTATTAATAAACTGTGGTTTGAGCGCACTTGATCTCCTCTCCTGTCTGTTCCGTGACAGTGATCTTGTTCTGTAATTTGGACATTCTTTGCTGTTTCCAGACTTGAAAAGTGTTACAAACTCTTGTATTTTCCAGTCCTTAGGCCACTCACAAAGTTTCCATATTTTACAGATTGAACAGAAAATTACTTGTGTTGCAGCTTCATCACTCTCTTTGATCAGTTCAGCTGGAATACCATCCATACCAGGCACGGGCGATTGCTCTAAGACAACGAGGGAGGCTCAGCCTCCTCTAAAAATGACGAACATCGTGTAGGATGAATTGTGCTAGGCTTATGTTATAGCCAACCTTATAACATTGCTATTTCAGATCCAGAATCATAGAAATATATGTGCTCAACCCAACTACAGTGCGAAATCATTCCATTATAACTTTCCCCAGTTCGCCTAATGTGTGCGTGAGTTTTTCCCCCTTGTGACAGCGCGATGCAGCCCAGCCTCAGTGGACTTCAATAGCATTTGGGAGCTATGCGCTTTTCAATATCAAAATGCAAGACGGTTATTGGACAAATACTGCGAAAATGCCCGCCCCACAGAGTCCCACGGACTCCCAGCCTCAGTGGACTTCAATGGCATTTGGGAGCTATGCGCTATTCAATCTCAAAATGCAAGACGGTTATTGGACAAATACTACGAAAATGCCCGCCCACCGGACTACCAGCCTCACAGTGGGAGGGACATGGCAGTTTCTGCGAGGAGACTGGTGATTGGTGAAAGCGGCCGGATATTTTCTTTGATTGACAGCTCGTTTCAACTATAGACAGGCAGCGGTGAATCTCAGTTCAGTCCCATGCGGATTCGCGAGTGCTGTGGTGTATTGTAAGAGATCAGCTTACATTTCGATTTCATTCATTACATACGGTTTCTACCAGCTTTTTTAGTTTGTATATATTTTCATTGTAAATAAAGTGTAAATATAGTGTTGTCAAGTTTGCTATCTTAGTTCCAGAAATTTCGTTTATTTGAGTGACTGAACTTGAACTTGAGGGGGCTAGTCAGCTAGCAAGAAAGCTGCACACGGATGCCAAGCATTGCTGATTTGATTTTGGCGAAGCCATTTGCCAGTCTTCCTTTTGAGGAAAAAATTAAAATTAAAGAGCAGGGTCAAAAACAAACCAACGCCGTGCCGCAATCAGTGGAGTCATGGCCGACAAAGAGACACCTGCGTGGGCGCAACACCTGTTGACTGAGTTTACAAACTTTAGAACTACATTTGATACTAAAATGACAGAAGTAACAAATTCAGTCAAAGATCTGAAGAAAGAAACGCGTGCTATGAACAACAGAATCTCGGACGTGGAATCTAGAACCGGAACAATAGAAGATGAAGTGAACAACAATGAAAGAGTGAAGGCCCTGATCAAAGAAGTGGGCGCTGTACAAAGGAAAGTGGATAATATGGTAGCGGAGCAGCGGAAGAAAAATCTAATCTTCATGGGCCTATCAGAAGGCCTTGAAAAAACACCAGGTGAACTGGATAACATTCTGCGGTATGTTTTGGATCTTAAGGAAGGCGAACCAACCCCTGAGGTCGGGGGACAGCGGCGCGCCTGGAGGCCTGTCCCCGGGTCTGGTCAACCACCTCGGCCATACATTGTATGTATCCAGAGATGGGAGGACAGGCAGCGGATTCTTCAGGCAGCGGCAAAGAAGCAGTCGCTGTCTTGGCAAGAGAAAGCTTTCTGGATACAACAGGACTTATCGGCGGACCTGAGGAAAAAACGCGCACAATATGATAACATCAAGAAGGTGCTCCAAAAGGATAAATCGGTGCGTTACGGAGTCCTGTACCCTGCTCGCTTCATTGTCACTATTAAGGAGGAGACGACTGTGTATAAGAACGCAGCGAAAGCTGCTGAAGATTTGAAAAAGAAACTTCCTGAAATCTTCGAGAACTGGCCATAGGTCTACCAAGATATGACCAGTGTGATCATCCATCTGCACCAGCACCAGTAAGCCCAAACACTTCTTAATATGACTATCCTAATCTCCATATTGGGAGAGTGGGATATGAGATGGATGGTGTTTAACAATAATGTCTATAAGAACTGTGTTATGGGCCATGGCCTAATTTAGCCACGAACAATGAACACAACTTCTGAGTGCTGATGCTCTATTATAGACAGACTAACTATTTTGGGGATTGAGCGGCGTTGGCTGTGATGCAGCGATGCCCTCTTGTCACGTTCACGGTCTGGTGATGGACCTTTCATCCATTGCCTTTTTTCTTTTTTGTTTTTTTACCTTATGGTAATCGTGATGTCTGTATGTATTTAGTGTTGTTTGTTTTAGTTTTTCCCTCATGTATTCCTTCCCTTTCATGTAGCTGCAGTCGGGACAACTTTGAGCTGATTGCTTATAATGAGTTCCAATAGTGTTCAATTAGTTAGTTGGAATGTAAATGGCATCTCTAATAAAATTAAAAGATGTGGTATTGTGTCCCATTTGAAATCCCTGTCTTGTGACGTAGCGATGATCCAGGAGACACACACAGCCGTGGCTGAGTCTGCTAAATTGAGACAAGGATGGGTAGGCCAGATGTATTCAGCACCTGGTAATGGTGCATCTAGAGGTGTGTCTACCTTGATCTCTAAGAGAATACAATTTCAACTGATTAAACAGATATGTGATAAAGATGGTAGATATGTAATACTTTTTGGTATATTGCAAAATGTGAAATGTGTTTTGGTAAACATCTATGCTCCAAACACTGGGCAAAACACATTCTTGTCTAAATTAAATCTGTTACTTGCTGAATTTGCTGAATATCCCATTTTAATGGGTGGTGACTTTAACTTAGTTAGCAATGCTGTTGTGGATAGATCAGGACACCCACTTCCTGTTGACAGAACCCTCTCTAGTGCCTTGAAAGAACTGCAAGAATCATTTGCACTAGCAGATGTCTGGCGCACAGTTAACCCCGACACACGTCAATATACCTTTTATTCATCTGCACATCTTTCCTATTCAAGGATCGATTATATCCTATTCTCACAGTGTTTGGTTGGTAATGTAATTGAATGCGAGATCCACCCTATTATTATATCTGATCATGCACCCCTGTCTGTGTGATTTGTGCCAAATGTAACGCATAATAAAACGAAACAGTGGAGATTTAACAACTCTCTCCTCAAAGAACAAGACTTTGTGTCTATGATAGAGGACAGAACGCGTGAATTTTTCAACATTAATCTGACACCGGACATCTCTATTCAGACGGTCTGGGAGGCATACAAAGCAACTTGCAGGGGCTGGATCATAGGTTACGCTTCGGCCAAGAAAAAAGAGAAAATGGCCAGGAAACAAGGCTTGTTTGACAAGCTCAGAGCTGGAATTTCAACATATGAAGGACCCCACTAATATACAAATTAGAAAAGCTGTTGACACCATTAGGACAGAACTGAAGGCCATTTTACACGAAGAAAACGCATTTGCACTATTCCAGTTGCGCTGTAAAAATTATGAATTTGGTGAAAAGTCAGGTAAAATGCTGGCACTCAGATTAAAACAACAAGAAAATCGGCAGGCAATTTCGAGTATATATGATGTAAATGGCACACTGGTTAGTGATCAACTTAAGATTAATGAAGCGTTTACTGACTACTATAGTGCATTATATCAATCTGAATGCCGTGGGAGGGACGAGGAAATGGAGACCTTTTTTAAAGACATTGAGCTTCCATCTATTTCAGCGTGCGAAAAAGATTTGTTAGATACCCCAATCTCTGATAACGAAATCCAGCACGCTATAAAATTATTAGCTACTGGGAAAAGTAGTGGTGATGATGGCTATAGTAGTGAATTTTTTTAAGTGTTTCCAAGGTGTCTTAACTCAGTTTTTGAAATTACTGTTTATGGATATTGTCTTAAATCAGTCTATGCCATGTTCAATGTGCCAGGCATCTATATCTTTAATCCCTAAACCGGGCAAAGACCATCTTCAAATGGGCAATTACAGACCCTTGAGTATTTTAAATACAGATTATAAAATATTTGGTAAAGTGCTTGCATTGAGAATTGAAAAGGTCATCCCCTCTCTTATCCATGTGGACCAAACAGGGTTTATAAAAGGTCGCCAAGCAGCAAACAATATGCGCAGACTGTTCCAGGTTATGTACTCTGCGGAGACGACTCCTCACCCAGCTGTTGCAGTGTCACTAGACGCGATGAAGGCGTACGACTACTTAGAATGGAAATATTTATTTTATGTCTTGCCCAAATATGGATTTGGCCCAATGATGATGAACTGGATAAGAGCACTATACTTTAAGCCAACCGCCACGGTTAAAACAAATGGCATTAAGTCTAAACCTTTTGAGCTTCATCGCTCAACTCGACAAGGCTGCACTGTGAGCCCTCTTATTTTTATTTTAGCACTGGAACCACTAGCGTGCGTAATACGAACCAGAAAGGACATATGCGGCATTACCGTTGGGGACCATGAGTTTAAGGCCAATCTTTTTGCTGATGATATCTTATTAACACTAACTAAACCACGCCAATCAATTCCACAAATATTAAATATTATAGATAAGTTTGGCATACTGTTGGGTTATAAAGTTAATTATACTAAAAGTGAAGCCATCCCCCTTAACAACTATACTTTTCAATCGCACCTGGGCACTGCCCCCTTTAGTTGGAAGCTGGAAGGAATGAAATACCTGGGAATCAGGATACAGGCCCCTATTGAGAAAGTGGTTGAATTAAATGTGTCAGAACTACTTAAGACTATGAAGGACGACACTAAGAGATGGACCGTGTTGCCTTTATCACTCTGGGGCAGAGCTGAAATTATTAAAATGAATCTTTTACCAAGACTGACTCTTATAATCTCCTCTATCCCACTTAAATTCCCCTCTAGTTGGTTTAAGGAGGTCAATAAAATACTGGATGGATTCCTATGGAATTACAAAAAACCCAGAATTAGCCAGAAAAAACTCAGTGAACCATGGTTTAGGGGTGGAATAGCTCTACCAGACATCTATCAGTACTATATGGCATTCAATTCACGATATCCATTGCAATGGGCATATAGCACCGAGAGAAAGATTGGAAGCTGGGATTGGTTGGAAGAAAAGATCATATCAAATTATAATAAAGAGTTGACATTAATACGATTATGGTATAATCCAACAAAGTTCCGAATGAATAATCCAATAATTAAGTTTTCATGTGAAATAGTGACAGCATTACAAAAGCGTCTGTCATTTAATGGCTACTCACTGCCTTCTTGCCCATTGTGGCGAAACTTTTTGTTCGAAGCTGGTGGTGAAACGCTTAAAGATAGACAGTGGCAACTACATGGTTTAAATCAGGTGGGACAAATAATATATAATGGGAAAATGGTTGGTTTTAATGACTTGAAAACACAGTTTGGATTGACAGATTTAAATTTTCTACCCTATAGTAGATTACATTCCATAGTTAAAACACTGATGTCAAAGGGTGTGCAACTGGGAACACATACAGACCTGGAGAATAAACTAATTACAGCCATAAGAGGAAAGGGCATTGTGTCTATCATGTACAAGCTACTGTCTTCAGTGAATCCATGTGCAAATTTACAAATAAGAGGTCAATGGGAGCGTGACATGGGAATGTCCATATCCGAGTCACAATGGAATGCAGCACTTAGAAAGAGCACAACTATCTCAAAATGTGTTAGATACAAGTTAATTCAATTAAAAATAGTCCATAGAGCTCACATGACCCCTGAAACGTTGAATAAAATCGACCCTTCAGTGTCTAATAAGTGCTGGCATGGTTGTGGCTCGGTTGGGACACTAACACATATGTTATGGAATTGCCCTGCTGTTAAACAGTTTTGGCAGGATATTGTTAACATCTTGAATTCTGTTCACATGCATTACCCCTTGCCCAATTGTGTGCTTATTTGGAAGTGGGATAGATGGTATACATGCAAGGAATATGCAACATGCTTTCTCACTCGCATTCCTGGTGGCAAAGAGGACTATTCTCATGAACTGGAAAGAGCGTAAGAACAACTGTTTTAGTATGGACCAATGGAGAAATGATTTTATGGGCATCCTTGCTATGGAACAGGCTGCCTTATCTCTCAATCCAACAGAGAGGCCTAGTAGCACACAAGGACCCTTGGACTTTATGAGAACTCTAATGACTTAAACCTATAACACTGCAGCAACCCCCCCCCCTCCCCCTCTGTTTCTTGTTTGGTGAGATTGTTTGTCTGTGTTTTTGTTATTTTATTATTGTGGGAAAAAGTAATAAAAATTTAAATGCAAAAAAAAAAAAGAGCAGGGTAGACCAACGCCTCAAATTGACTTGGTGAAAAAGGTAGGGAATAATACTCATTCCTTTCAGCTCTCCTGGTACGAGAAAGTGAATTGGCTAACAGCAAGTGACCCACATCAACAACAGCAAATAGGCTACTTTAGTAATATGTCATGGATGGACCAAAAATATAGAATCTATTTAAAATGTTTATGCTGAGTATATTATATTGGAATATATATATTTTTCTGGATATGAATTAAACACAGCTACAATTTGGAAAAAAATTTTAAACAAAAACACAGCCGAGAACATTTCACACTACAGACCTGGATTAAAAGTGAAGGGTTATCAAAATTGTCAATAAAACATTTCTCAGTCAAAATAAGTAAAATACATGGAAAGTGTCATTGAATGAAATGTGTGGCACCCAGCTCTATGTTTGGCTCCCCAAGGTCAGTGCTTGTGCCTATTCCAGAACACTCTGCTGTTACTGCTGAGGTTCCTGACAAAGAGCTGCTTTCAATAATGATCAATTTTTAAACAACATGCCACATGCCACAATTTTAAAATATAAAATGTTAAAATATACCCCCCCCCCAACACCACCATCATGTATATTGGACAGTAGGCTAATGGGCCAAAAGAACCTGTTATTTCACAGTTTGTGACCCTGCCAACAATCAGCCAGATCAGAGGCAAGAGTATGGGCAAAATTGATGTGTTTTTTCTTTTAAAATCTGGAAATATCGTAACCGACCAGCCTCCCCTGTTTGAAAGACTACCAGCCACCACTGATACCAGGAGATTTGTTGTTCGTCAGTAACTTCAATGCTCTATCAAACTCACTCATTATAGGAAGTGGTTCTTGGTAGTCATACTGTATTTTATCAGGCTCATTTTCATTTGGAGGTCTCGAGAAAAAGTTTTTCCTGTACTGCTGCTATCGCCTGAGGACATCTTTTTGATATGTGATTGTTCTACCATTTTCATCATTTATGCTTGCCTTTTGAGGTTGAAATTGCTTGATCTTTAATTTTCTCACCTTCTCAAACAGGTCTTTGGACTTTCTGAGATGGTCTGCTTCGTCAACTTTTCCACACTCCTGTTGTAACCCCTGTTGTAACTCCTGTTCTTGTCTCTTCTAATCTTTCTTTGTATTTCAGCTGTGAGTGATTTATATAGCACTCTGTCCTGTCTGTCCCGCCATTCATTTCTGATCAGCAAGGGCTATGACTTCATTGCTGATCCATGGCTTTCTGGGCTTCTTCCTTCTTTTACCAACAATTTTGTCAGTAACATCATGCCAAGATGACTTCATTTCATTCCACAATTCATTGGGCTGTGTCTCATTTGATATTGTTTGCATTAGTGCTGAGAAGGGGCGGCACGGTGGTGTAGTGGTTAGCGCTGTCTCCTCACAGCAAGAAGGTCCGGGTTCGAGCCCCGTGGCCGGCGAGGGCCTTTCTGTGCGGAGTTTGCATGTTCTCCCCGTGTCCGCGTGGGCTTCCTCCAGGTGCTCCGGTTTCCCCAACAATCCAAAGACATGCAGTTAGGTTAACTGGTGACTCTAAATTGACCGTAGGTGCGAATGTGAGTGTGAATGGTTGTCTATGTGTCAGCCCTGTGATGACCTGGCGACTTGTCCAGGGTGTACCCCGCCTTTCGCCCGTAGTCAGCTGGGATAGGCTCCAGCTTGCCTGCGACCCTGTAGAAGGATAAAGCGACTAGAGATGATGAGATGAGATATTGCTGAGAAATGATTGTGTTTCGACTTTGTATGTTCAATGTCATATCGTACAGGTGGCTTGTCCTTCTTCACCCTAAAATACTTCAGACCTATCTTTGCAATAACTAGAATGTGATCAGTATCATAATTGGCTCCTGGTCTGGATTTGCTGTCCAACACACAGGACTTCCTGGATTTTGAAATCATTATGTAGTCAATCTGGTTCCTACTTGACTTATCTGGAGACACCCAGGTGTATGGTTGTGGTCAAATGGTTTAAATAAACTCTTAAAAACTTGATTCGTAAGTTTGTAAGAAAAGACACACAAATTTGGGATAAATGACTCAAGCCCTTGTTATTTGCAGTACGAGAGGTCTTGCAAGCTTCCAAGGGGTTTTCCCCATTAGAATTATTATATGGGCATAAGCCTCGTGGCATCTTGGATGTACTGTGGGAAAATTGGAATGAGGGACCTTTTGAGCAGTAAAAACTAAATTCAGTATGTTCTTGACCTGCATGCAAAGCTCCACACACTCAGTCACCTAACCCAGGAGAATTTGCGGCAGGCACAAGAACATCAGGCCCGGCATTACAATAGGAGTGTGCGCCTAAGAGAATTCACACCAGGAGATAATGTGCTTGTATTATTACCCACGTCAAGCTCAAAATTACTCACCAAGTGGCAAGGGCTTTTTGAGGTCACACGGTGGATCATGAATGTTGACTATGAGGTGAAGTGAATGGATAGGGGTGGGACACTGCAGATATACCACCTCAATCTGCTAAAACATTGGAATGAGTGGGTCCCCATGGCATTGGCATTGGTAGTTCTGGAGAGAGCAGAGCTGGGACTGGAGGTAAAAATGAAAGTAACTGCTCAATCCACATCAGTCCCTTGTGGAGACCACCTCTCTCTGGCCCAATTCAGGGGGTTTGCCAAGTTGAAAGCGGAGTTTTCTGACACATTCTCACACCTCCCTAGCCACACTCACCTCATAGAACACCACAGTGAGACTCCCCGAGGTGGTGGTGTGTAGCCGCCCTTACCACTTACCCAAACACAATAAAGCTCAAAATGGGAATAATCAAGGATTCAAACAGTCATTGCAGCAGCCCGGTGGTATTGGTCCCCAAGACCAACAGGTTGGTCAGGTACTGTGTGGACTACAAACAGGTCAACACAGTGTCTAAGTTCAACCCGTACCCAATGCCTCACATTGACAAGTTGCTTGATCAACTAGGCTCTGCTCACGTTTACTCAACACTAGATTTGACAAAGGTATCCATTGCAGCCATTGAATTTGTTCCACGTTTCTGTGACTGGCCCTCTGCAGGCCCTTGGCCGTCCCCTGACTGGTTCATGACTGTCTGCCAATTGGTCAGTGCAGATAATTTATCCCCCACAATGATGTAGTCAATGCAGTCCTGACTGGTGACGCCCCTAAGCAGCTTGTGTGAAAACCAGCTGCTATCCCTCATTTTTCCACGGGGAGGAGCAGTGATTGTCCATTTCACAAAGCAGGTTTATCAAACGCTGAGAACAGCTGATTTCAGTTAGTTAATTCAACCCGGAGGAGTTTCACCGTTAGTTAAAAAGCCATAAGATTTTAATGCACTCATACAGCGAGTTTGAATATGTTTATATATAATTGAAATAAAAGAGAGATTGATTGATTGATTGATTGATTGAAGTGCGCATGCTCTCTACATAAACACTGTCTAGTGCAGACATCCCAAGTCTCCCGGATGTTCCGGGAGTCTCCCGCATATTGATAGTGGCTCCCTGATGCCCGCAAATTGGAGAATATCTCCCGGAATCTAGAGCAAGTGAGCAAGAGCGTGCACGCGAAACATTAATGTCTGCATCATGCATATGACGGAGTGCGTGAGGGAGCGCAATCATGTAGCGCATGCTAGATAAAGAGCATCCTGATTGGTTTACAGACATCCAAACTCATTTAGGACAGTGTAGAGACAGGAAATGAGCAGGAGAAAAACAAGGAGGGCTCGGAAAATGACCGCAGGTCAGAATCAAACCCAGGTCCCCGGATTTATGGTATGGTGCTTTATCCACCTGAGCCATGAAGTCCCGCTAGTACTGCTTTTAAATACCCTACTTAAATCCTTAAAATGAGTCATGTAACGCATGTCTTGTGTGATCTGATCTCCAATGGTGAAATAAACCGGTTGTGATATGAGTACAGTCTGTTATTTTAGAAGATAAATTTAATATATAATTTAATATATAGCCTAATAAAAAATAATATTTTATAACATAATATCACGACATATTACTGTCTGTAACTGTTCGTCACTAAAGCGTTTTCTAAGATCATAATGTCTGATATATTTTTTTTTTTAACACACACAAAGCAGGTTTAGTGAAAACTCTGAGCAGGGCCATAACCAGGATTTTTCAAATATCGAGGTCAAGCATGGCTGACAGCACCGAAGGCTCCCCCGGCACAACTTAAATAAATAAATAACAAACCAAGGATAGATTTGGTGGTGGACACATTTATTTTAACAATTCTACAACTGTGGCACCATAACTGTGGTGTTTTATCTGACATAAAAGTAGAAAGGTAGTGAACTCTTGAACTGAGTATACATATCTAAAGTACCAGTTACAGTACCTAAACTATTGGCATTATTTACATTGCAGCATACACATGACAGAAAGGGTGTGAATTGCTGAATTGTAAGCTTTAGTATTACACCTTATAATAATAGTGTGAGTGTGTGTGTGAGAGAGAGAGAGAGAGAGAGAGAGAGACTGAGAGTTTGTGTGTTATTTGTGGGTGTCTGTATGTGTAGAGACATTCTGAGCAGTAATGTAAAGGCATCAGTCTATCTTGCTGTCTTGAATTGAGATCCATTTACATGCATTCTCTGAAACAGAGTGTTCTCACCATTGCCTGTAATGTAAGTTTGGCTCATAACACATTTACTTCAACAATTCTAAAACTGTGCCATCATAACTGTGGAGTTTTGTCTGACATAAAAGTCAAAACTAGACCGACTTGTGGCCTAGTGGTAGCGTGTCCGCCTCTCGATCGGGAGATTGTGAGTTCTATTCACGGTCGGGTCATACCAAAGACCATCATAAAAATGGTACCTACCGCCATCTGGCAAGGCACTCTGCAATACAGATGTGCATGGGGAGTTAAACTCTTGTGGTTACCAGAGGACTAGCCCCCCACTATAACCCTAGCTATGTAATAGGCGAGAGGCCGAGGGCTATGGAAATGGAGATCGGCGGCGCCCGATGCGCCACATACAGGTTGGGCCTGGTTAGTACTTGAGTGGGAGACTGCCTAGGAATACCAGGTACTGTAAGGCGTGGGAAGGACTTCGACTTTTTTTTTTTTTTTTAAGTCAAAACTGAACTGAACTGAGTGTATTGCTCAGCTACCTGAAGTATTGGCATTATTTACATTTCATTATCTTAAATTACATTAGAATGTAGGGCTATTAGTTCTGTGTGAAGACTATGTATTAAAGAGAGTGTGTGAGAGTGTATTATTTGTGTGTGTGTGTCTGTGTGAGTGAGTGAGAGAGAAAGAGAGAGTTACGAGAGAAAGAGAGAGAGTTACTCAAACAAGCCCGTTTAGTCAGCCCTACACAGGGCTGCCTGTGACAACGTAGTTTTGAATGTTTCTCGAAATGCTAACTAAAATGTAATAGGCAATGACAATGAAACGTTTCCCCTTGGAAAGTTGGCATGACACCGCTGAACGGTCTGCCACTGCACTGACAATATTTTCTCACCTTCCCTCCTTCTCTTTCCCTGCTCTTCTGTTGGCTGTCCAAACATTAATTTAGTTTGTTGCAACGTTTTCATTTTGCACTCAGGTAAAGCTCTATAATGTGATGTGACTATTAGCCTACGTTAGGTTAGATAGGCATATGTGATAGAGCATAGACTACACCCTGCCTGTTTTATCCAAAACCCAACTTCCCCGGCCGACACTAGTATAGGCTACGTCACGTGACGCTGCGTTAGACACGGCAACGATAGAGATAGAGGCTGAGAGATTTCAGATGACATTAGACAAATGTGAATTTTATTGGGGGGAAATACAGATGACATGTGGATGTGGACGCTACGTTTTACATTGATCACTGCTCGAATTCAGTGTAGACCAATTTTAAATTTCTGAAAAAAATACCAAGGACATGACCTCTGTGTCCTCAATGGTAGTTACGGCCATGACTCTGAGTCTGTAAACCCTGAAATGAGGGAAACTCTGGGTTTTCCGTAGAGGTCTGCGCGGGACAGAATTTTCAGTCCCGCTCCCGCAAAGAATTATGATTTTCAGTCCCGCTCCCGCCTGCCATATTTTGTCCCGCTCCCACCCGCAAATCCCGCATGATGCAGACGTTCACGTTATTTCTCACAAAAGTTCTTGTAATTGGCTTGGGGAATTAAACATGCTGAGCTTAGCTGAGCTCTCCACTGACCGATCCTTCACCTAACGCACGTAGCGAGGGTGTGCGTTGCCAGGCGGCATGCGCAACTGAGGCTTTAAGGCCAATTTATGCTGACAATCCAGTCCTTGCAGAGGGCGTCTGCGAAGCCCCCCCCCCCCTTTGCAGATGCTCTGCGCGCACCTCCGAAAAATTGTGACCACCGCAGACAGCGTCGCAGACAAGAGGGCTCTGATTGGTCCACTCTACATCTGCTATACACGCACTTCCGCTTCCCTACTTTCCGGGTTTGGTTTGTTTTCACGACCGACATTTTTAAAAACATGAGCGAAGATGGAGCAGCACGAAGAGCGGTTGATCGAGGAAGTGAGGAAGTACGTACATCTATACGACTCCAGTTCTAGTCATTATAAGTAACCGGAGGATAAACACTCCACTAACCACATCCACCAACTACTCCTAGCGATTTTGCGACTTTGCACCCCCTTGCGTTGTGGTGGTGAATAACATCGCGCACGCCTATTACTCCCTGCTCAACGACAAACTACAACCGTCTGCGAAAAGCTATCTGCTAAAGCCTTGTCGCAAGAGCATGCAGAGCCCCTTACATGTACATCTATCTATCTATCTATCTATCTATCTATCTATCTATCTATCTATCTATCTATCTATCTATCTATCTATCTATCTATCTATCTATCTATCTCTCTGTATCTCTGTATCTCTGTCTGTCTATCTCTCTGTCTGTCTGTGTCTATCTGTATGTCTCTCTCTCTCTCTCTCTCTCTCTCAATCTTTCTCTATCTGTCTGCATGTTGTGTGTGTGTGTGTGTGTGTGTGTGTGTGTGTGTGTGTGTGTGTGTGTGTGTGTGTGTGTGTAAAACCCTGACAGCGTTTGGCCAGAGTGTCATATTACAGGTGAGAATGGTCCCTTTTCACTGAATGGGGGATAGGGCAGCTTGCGCATTCCAGCCAAACGAGCTGTTACGCATTACAAAAGGTTAGACGCCATACTGTAGTTTACCCTGTAAGACCCATTGTTTCAATATTACAACATCACTTTTAGCGATTTTAACAAAAGGTCTGCAAACATGTTTTTTTTTCTCAAGACCACATTTACACCGCAATGTAATCATATGAAAAATACCATTACAGACTGGTGGAGCAGCGTGCCGAAAATAATATGTATTTGGTCCAAGGTGTGGGTTTTTTTCATACGTCGCTGGCTCTTTTGCCAGTAGCGCATCACTTGCGCAGGTCTGGGGTTACCCTGCAATTTTCGGGTTCTTCTATTATTATTAGGCTACCGCATAAAAGCGGTCACATTGTGTGCTCAATACCTGTATACAGCGCTGAAATAAACGTTTTGCAATGAATAAGAAGTGTTTTGAGTCAACAGATATCAAAGCCATAATGCCCCGTAGCCGCTTTCTTGAAATAAAGTGGTACCTTCGCTTCGACAACAAGGACACCCGCAAGGAGCGCATACAAACGGACAAATTTGCAGCAATTTCAGACATCTGGCAGGAGTTTGTTCAGAATTGTGTGTCGTCCTACAGTCCAGGGCAACATGTTACCATGCATGAGCAGTTATTTCCTTCAAAGGTTCGTTGTCCCTTTCTGCAGTACATCACATCCAACCCTGACAAGTTTGGAATCAAGTTTTGGATTGCAGCAGATCTGGACACAAAATACATGTGTAATGCCATCCCTTACTTGGGAAAAGATCCCACTTGTCCAACAGGAGAGAGGTTATCAGAGAATGTTGTTTTGAAATTGATGGAACCATTTACCGTATGGACCAGGGAAGGACTGTAACTATGGATAATTTCTTCACCTCTCTGTCTTTGGCTAACAGGCTTCTTCAACGAAAAACAACTCTGCTTGGCACCATCAACAAAAATCGTCAGGAGCTACCAGCAACTGCAAAGGAAACCTCGGGGCGCCAGTTGTACTCCACACAGGTGTTCACATCTGGAAGTGCCTTGCTGATGGTGTTTGCAACAAAAAAAAAGAAATTTGTTTGTCTTCTGAGCACCATGCATCAGAAAGTGGAAATTGTGGACACCCAAAAACAAAAACCAAACACTGTTGTTGATTACAACCATTTCAAATGCAGCGTTGATATCATGGACCAGAAATTATGCAACTACTCGGTGCATGCAGGAACACGGAGATGGCCCATGGCTGTGTTTTACAACCTGCTTGACATGGCTGTCACAAATGCACGTCTTGTACACAGCATGTACAGGATCCAAAGAAAGTCGCCAATTGTTCATGCTGGAGCTTGCAGAGGAACTTCAAAACAGGCTTTTGCAGGAAAAGGGACAAGGGGAAGAACACAAACAGCAGCGTGAGATGAAAGTTTCTCAGAAGAAAAAGACATAGTGCCAGGTGTGCATACCCTGCAATAATAACAGAAGCACTGAACTTTGTGTACGCTGCCACAAATACACCTGTGGCTAATGTACCGTAGGAAAGACTCACCATGGGAATGTGGAAACTACTAGATGGGACAACTGTATGCTACATTTCTGTGCTTTGTATAGCCTCCATGTGTAGTGAGCCTGCTTTTCTTAGTGTGAAATAAATGTTTATTTTCTTCCTGAAGTTATACCATCTAATTTTTCCAAGCTGAAATTGTGTTTTTTGGGGCACTAATTCCAGTCCTCTGTCCTCTGACATTGTGAGCTTGGCAGAGTAAATTGTCATTGAAATTGGGGTGTAACCTAAAACCAAATTACCAATCATGAATAGCAACCTCAGTGGGGGGTGGAGTGGCTGTTCACAATACAATGGAGACAGTTAGCACCATGAGAGGAATACACAATTTTTGCAGAGAGGAGGGGGCATGCAGCAGAAGTGAAAATCTCTGGGCCTTTTAATGAACCGTGTTTATCACATACAGTAACACATTATCAACAAAGAAAGAAAAAAAAACAATGCCAAGGATCAGGAAAAGAACCACAGCGCTGTGATTAGTTGGGCTATCAATGACTGACAGAGCCCCGGCACGTAACTAAGCATTATAAAGTTAAAAAATATTACTTTTATTGAAAAAACAAGAATGTAATGATTTCTAAAATTTCGAAAATTATTTTACCTAATGAAATGTTCTGCTTTAATCCACATTTGCTGGTGTTGAGCATTTTTTTTTTTTTTTTTTGCTTCTCAAAATCATCTCATCACAGATCACTCGCTGATGGAGTGTGCGAGCTTCCCTGCCCCCTATTTGTTGAAAATCTTCTGTAGATATCGGGGTTTTATATTGATTTATTATTATAATTGTTAATAATTAAACGTGATAAATCTGGTTATTAGGAACAAAGGAGGGCATAGTGGGAAATGATACGGTAACTGTCTCTTGTCGGTTCAAATGCGATACTGTTTTGTGATTACACTGTACCGGTACATTTTAATAAAAATAGACAAATGGCATGAACCTCTCTACTGTCTCTTATTACACTAAAGAAAGGGCCTGGCCGAGTAATTGCGTATTACTGAAAAAAAAGAAATAACGAATGATACACGGATTGTGTATCATTCGTTCTTTCCATTTTTAATTGGCAATCAATAAATGAAAAAAATGACTTGTTTTTCATTTCAATTTTAGGCTCATATAAAAAAAATATGAAAAAACAGTCATTTTTTCATTTTTTGTGTTAAAATAAAAACAAATAACAAAATAACCAGTCACTTTTTCATTTTTTGATTTTTGATTGCCATTTGAAAATAGAAAGAACGAATGTTACACTGATTCAAACAATTAAGCTATATGGTACTTTCATCACAAGCATGTTGTTTAGCATGTCCTATAAGGCCTACTTCATGAAACAGTAATCAGTGGCTACATTCAACTTGTAATAGATTTCAGTAGTTAGTAAAGTCTTATAAGCAAAAAAAAGTCTGTTTTCAGTCATCCCAACATTGCCACTATTTAATATTGTCTAGGCTATTTGAAAGCAGCACCTACATGTAACACTAAAAAGTGCACAGTGCTTCATTGCAAGAGTCACTTTTTTTAAATATTTATTTTTGAGCGAGTTTGCCTTTGTTTAACAGTAGCTGGTATAGACCCTTTTCACGTGATGCCACGACAAACGCAGCCGCCATTTTGGACATGAGCTACCAGTAGTCTACCACAGCCAACAACGAGGAACGACGGCGAAGCATCGAAAGGAATCTAGCCATCAAAGAAAGTTTTTACTTTCAGCAAGACTTCCATCATGTCATTATATTGTTGTGCACCTGGATGTAGTAACCATCAACACACAACGTGAGATTTATCATTTTATTGGATCCCGACAGATGCTGACCGACGGAGAAGATGGATGGTCTCTAAAATATTGGCAAAATGATGTTTATTGACATAGCAATCGTGTGTAATGGGAAGCATTTGCATATCCGAAGTGTTGTGTTTACATCAAAGATAAAATAAACCGATATGACAACGACTGCTGCTGCCAGGTTGGGGACACAAACTAGTAGAAAGGAAGTGTGCCAACAGACTTTCTTTGTGGTTGATTCTGCTTTAAGGTAAGATGCATTTAATTATTCATCTGCTGTGGGTTTGGAATCGGTAGCCTGACCGATTCGTTCATGTTTGTGGTGCCATTTGTTTGTTGACGCATGTTGAAATGGAAGATTGGTATTTGACATGATTTCCAGTGATGCTTTGGTGCTGCTGTGGATCAGATGTGTTGAGTAGCCTGACTGTTTTTTTTTTTCTTGCGTGTGGTATCATTGTTGATGCGAGGTTGTTTTTTGAACATGCCAATGCGGACACGATTTCCCCTGATGAGTTATGACTTCAGACGCGATGCGTGTGTGGAGGTGTGGAGTCCGCGTGATATGTGCGTAAGATAGGCTTCTCATGTGTTTGGAGATCCGCGCTCTGAGACAAGCGCAAGCGCAGGCACCCCCCCCAAGGGAAAAAAGGGGACCCCCCGAAAATATCGGCATAGTTCGAACACTGGGTTGGAGAAAGTAATGGCAAATAGTGAGTGCACAAACCATAGAAGGTAAACTGTACACAGCGCCAGGGCAGTGTGATGGTATGTCTACTTTTAGATTGTGTTAGCTTATCAATGAACACACTCGTCACTCGATGAGTTTCACGTCTTTACGACGGATACTTAAATGTGTGTTAGGTATTATTGTTGCAGTCTAAGCAGTCATTGTAGCAGCTAGATGAGCGAGAACCGAAAGGGTCTGTGCCATAAACCATTATTTCTTCATGTCCAAAATGGCGGTCACGTTTACGAAGGTCACGTGAGTGAAAAGGGTCTATAGAACAATAATACCTAACACACATTTAAGTATCCGTCGTAAAGACGTGAAACTCGTCGAGTGACGAGTGTGTTCATTGATAAGCTAACACAATCTAAAAGTAGACATACCATCACACTGCCCTGGCGCTGTGTACAGTTTACCTTCTATGGTTTGTGCACTCACTATTTGCCATTACTTTCTCCAACCCAGTGTTTGAACTATGCCGATATTTTCGGGGGGTCCCCTTTTTTCCCTTGGGGGGGGTGCTTGCGCTTGTCTCAGAGCGCGGATCTCCAAACACATGAGAAGCCTATCTTACACACATATCACGCGGACTCCACACCTCCACACATGCATCGCATCTGAAGTCATAACTCATCAGGGGAAATCATGTCCGCATTGGCATGTTCAAAAAACAACCTCACGTCAACAATGATACCACACGCAAGAAAAAAAAAACAGTCAGGCTACTCAACACATCTGATCCACAGCAGCACCAAAGCATCACTGGAAATCATGTCAAATACCAATCTTCCATTTCAACATGCGTCAACAAACAAATGGCACCACAAACATGAACGAATCGGTCAGGCTACCGATTCCAAACCCACAGCAGACGAATAATTAAATGCATCTTACCTTAAAGCAGAATCAACCACAAAGGAAGTCTGTTGGCACACTTCCTTTCTACTAGTTTGTGTCCCCAACCTGGCAGCAGCAGTCGTTGTCATATCGGTTTATTTTATCTTTGATGTAAACACAACACTTCGGATATGCAAATGCTTCCCATTACACACGATTGCTATGTCAATAAACATCATTTTGCCAATATTTTAGAGACCATCCATCTTCTCCGTCGGTCAGCATCTGTTGGGATCCGATAAAATGATAAATCTTGCCTTGTGTGTTGATGGTTACTACATCCAGGTGCACAACAATATAATGGCATGATAGAAGTCTTGCTGAAAGTAAAAACTTTCTTTGATGGCTATATTCCTTTTGATGCTTCGCCGTCGTTCCTCGTTGTTGGCTGTGGTAGACTACTGGTAGTTCATGTCCAAAATGGCGGCCGCGTTTGTCGTGACGTCACGTGAAAAGGGTCTATAGAGGTTGGCAGAAAACAGGGAGAGAGGAGTGAGGGTGAAAAACCCAAGGCAAGAATCAAACCATGTTTCAGGAGTTACCAGTACAAGACATGTGCAGTAACCACCAGACTACCAAGACCCGCAGTTTCACCTGCTCCTGCACTGAAAAAAGTAACCTAACGTATAGAATTTACCCAATAAATCTGAGGTAACAATTTGCATTGACTTGTTTGGGGTAGATTTAATTCCATATATTGAGTATAAAATAACTGAAATAAAAAGCTATGAAATACTTAAATTGGGTAAAATTTACCTCACATTTATGTATCTATTCAACAGCTACTTTCTCATTGAAATTGGGTAAAATTATCTCTTGTTTGCTAGTAGGTAATACCTGATAATTACTAATCAAAGGTAATTAATATCACTTAAGGTAATAACCATTACTTATTCGGAGAAGGTAAGCTGTACCCCCCCAAAAAAAAGACTTTCAGATGGTTCATCATCTCAATGTTTTTAATCCATAAAATCATCAAAAAAAAACCCACAGAATAAAGTGCAGTACAACAGCTTCACACAACATTTCAAGTAATTAGCCTGTTTTATAACTCACTAACTAACAGCTTCAAATGTTGTTTCTGGACTGACCAAATCTGCAGTCCAGGTGCATTTATACAACAGATAACTGAACCGCCTTGTTTATATGCAGCAATGATGCACCAAATGATCAAACAACACAAAATAAAGTGCAGTACAACAGCTTCACACAACATTTCAAGTAATGAACCTGTTTTACGGTATACTGTAGCTCACTAAACTACCGTAACAGCCGGAGAGAGGAAGATGGCAGTCCGAGAGTTCCCTGGCTGACTGCAATAATTCCTAAATATTCCTTGGCTGACTGCAATAATCGAGTAAATTTTATCTGGTTTGCTTAGATTATATTTACCACTCTCCAAAATCACTTCTTACAGTGCACACTGAAAAAAGTAACCTACGGTATAGAATTTACCCAATAAATCTGAGGTAACAATTTGCATTGACTTGTTTGGGGTAGATTTCATTCCATATATTGAGTATAAAATAACTGAAATAAAAAGCTATGAAATACTTAAATAAATCAACAGCTATTTTCTCACTGAAATTGGGTAAAATTATCTCTTGTTTGCTAGTAGGTAATACCTGATGATTACTAATCAAAGGTAATTAATATCACTTAGTAACCATTACTTATTCGGAGAAGGTAAGATGTACCCCCCAAAAAAAGACTTTCAGATGGCTCATCTCCTCAATGTTTTTAATCCATAAGATCATAAAAAAAAACAGAATGAAGTGCAGTACAACAGCTTCACACAACATTTCAAGTAATGGTTTTTTTTTTATGAGAGAAGCACCATCTAATGGCGATACAGTGGAATCGAATGAATGGGCATGTTTAGAATTAAAATAGGAGAGGGAGGGGGTCTGAGCCATGCATGGCAGCCCCCTGGCGTTCAGCTGGGAACTGCATGGCAGTCGCATGGTGTGCGGCTGGAACGGGAAAAATTCAATGGCTGCTACCGTATACTGGCAGATCCCCTTGACTCTATCCTGAGGAAAAATGGCTTTTTCCACACTGTTTGGTTTACACCAGTTCATCACCCTTCCTTTCAGGTTTCTCGGGGTTCCCATAATGTTCCAGTAGCTCATGGACAAAATCCTCCATCTTCATGCCTCCTGTGCCAGAGCCTATCTAGATGATATCATTATACAGTGTCTTGCAAATGTATTCATCCCCCTAGGTGTTTGTTTTGTTTTGTCGCATTACAAGATGGAATTAAAATGTATTTTTGGAGGGTTGGCACCATTTGATTTACACAACATGCCTACCACTTTAAAGGTGCAAATTGTTGTTTTATTGTGACAGAAACAATAATTAAGATTTAAAAAAACAGAAATCTGGAGTGTGTATAGGTATTCACTCCCTATTGTATGAGAACCCCTAAATAAGAGCTGGTCCAACCAATTCACTTCATAAGTCACATAATTAGTTGATTGAGATCCACCTGTGTGCAATCAAAGTGTCATATGATCTGTCACATGATGTCTGTACAAATCAACCTGTTCTGGAAAGACCCTGATGCTGCAATGCTACTAAGCAAGCAACACGAAAACCAAGGAGCACTCCAAATAGGTCAGAGTTGTGAATTATGGATCAAGATTGGGTTGTAAAAAATATCCCAAACTTTGAATATCCCAGGGAGCACCATTAAATCCTTAATAGCAAAATACAAACCTGACAAGAGAAAGCCGCCCACCAAAACTCACAGACCAGGCAAGGAGGGCATTAATCAGACATGCAACAAAGACACCAAAGATAACACTGAAGGAGCTGGAAAGATCCACATCGGAGATGGGAGTATCTGTCCATAGGACCACTTTAAGCTGTACACTCCACAGAGTGGGGCTTTATGGAAGAGTGGCCAGAAAATAGTCATTGCTTAAGAAAGCATGTTTGGAGTTTGCCCAGCATTTTCGAGAGTGCTACTGAACTCCTCCTCCACCACTCCTCTCTGCTTCATGTATCTAACAGGTTTGCTTTCCTCAGTGATGCACCTGCTGAGAAACCTGAAAGAGATCTGGTTATAGGAGACTCTATCTTAAGGCATGTGAAATTAGATCGGACTTTGGGGGCACCAGCAGCTTTAGTCAGGTGTATACTGGGAGCCAGGGTGCTGGACATAGCAGGTAATCTTAGGGTCCTAGGCAAGCACAGGTTCTCAAACATAGTTATCCATGTTGTAGCTAATGATATACGCCTTCGTCAGTCTGAGGTTACGAAGAGTAACTTTGTAGAGGTGTTTAAATTAGCGAAGGCAATGTCCGATGCTGTAGTATGCTCTGGCCCCATCCCAATGCGGCATGGCAATGTAGCTTACAGCAGGTTATAGTCGCTGAACTGCTGGTTGTCCAGGTGGTGCTCTGAAAACAATGTGGGCTTTATAGATAATTGGAGTAATTTTGAGAGCACTGCTGGCCTGTTAGGGCAGGACAGTATCCATTCCACTCAGGAAGGTGCTGTTCTCATTTCTTGCAGCATAGCTCATAGTCTCAGAACAGGTCAAGTTAACTTCTGACAATCCAGAGCCAAGGCCAGGGAGCAGACAAACAGGCTAAAGCAACTGTCTGCTAGCTGCACAGAGTTGTCACTCAGGGTCCACTACATCAAGACTGTGTCTGTTCCCCGAGCTCAAAAAAAAAGTAGAAATACTCAGAGAGTTTGTTCCAGTAACCTAATCAATATAAAATTAGATCATACTGACTGTACAGTCACTGCCAGCACCTTTGTTCTAAAGGCAGGACTATTAAATATTAGATCTCTTGGGTCTAAAGCACAAATTGTTAATGAACTTATTACTGATCAGGAGTTTAATGCACTGTGTTTAACAGAAACAGGGTTGAAACCAAATGAATATATAGCATTAAACGAAGCTAGTTGTCCTGGATACAGTTATATACACCAATTTTGTCTAACTGGCAGAGGAGTGAAATATAGAGTTTTAGCTGGCAACGGTGGATGGCACGGTGAATTGTGTTCACAATGTTCTCTGGAAATATTCCTGAGCCCATTTTGTGATTTCCAATACAGAAGCATGCCTGTATGTGATGCAGTGCCATCTAAAGGCCCGAAAATCACGGGCACCCAGTATGGTTTTCCGGCCTTGATCCTTACGCACAGAGATTCTTCTAGATTCTCTGAATCTTTTGATGATATTTTGCACTGTAGATGATATGTTCAAACTCTTTGCAATTTTACACTGTTGAACTCCTTTCTGATATTGCTCCACTATTTGTCAGCGCAGAATGAGGGGGATTGGTAATCCTCTTCCCATCTTTACTTCTGAGAGCTGCTGCCACTCCAAGATGCTCTTTTTATACCCAGTCATGTTAATGACCAATTGCCAATTGACCTAATGAGTTGTAATTTGGTCCTCCAGCTGTTCCTTTTTTGTACCTTTAACTTTTCCAGCCTCTTATTGCCCCGTCCCAACTTTTTTGAGATGTGTTGCTGTCATGAAATTTCAAATGAGCCAATATTTGGCATGAAATTTCAAAATGTCTCACTTTCGACATTTGATATGTTGTCTATGTTCTATTGTGAATACAATATCAGTTTTTGAGATTTGTAAATTATTGCATTCTGTTTTTATTTACAATTTGTACTTTGTCCCAACTTTTTTGGAATCGGGGTTGTAATTTAAGCCCAGTTAATTTAAGTAACCCTGTAATTAACAATAAAACTGTATCAGATCAGCAATTAGAATGTTTTACTCCCCTTCGAGAAATCAAACGAATTTCATTAATCTCAACATGAAAATCTTCAACTTGTGTACGAGATCATTTACCTACATGCAGAGGTGGAAAAACCCGGGTGCAGAAAGTAAAAACCCTGCCACATTTTTGCTCCAGCCAATTCAGTGAACCAGCTGATCCCAATTACCACATCCCCTAAGCCAGGTTGATGAGCTAATTGGTGAAATCACCTGTGTTGAGAGCACAGGCAGAAGGAAAACCTAAGCAGGACTTTTACTTTGTCAATCCAGTTTTTCCACCTCTGCCTACATGACTCTTCAAACAGATAATAACAGAAGCAATTGAACCTCTTCTAAAAATAAATTCTTCCCTTAGAATCGGCTCTGAAATTAGCTCAGCCTTTAAGGGCACCAGCAGCTTTAGTCAGGTGTATACCGGGAGCCAGGGTGCCAGACATAGCAGGTAATCTTAGGGTCCTGGGCAAGCACAGGTTCCCAAATATAGTTATCCATGCAGGAGCTAATGATATACACCTTTGTCAGTCTGAGGTTACTAAGAGTAACTTTGTAGACGTGTTTAAATTAGCAAAGGTGATGTCCGATGCTGTAGTATGCTCTGGCCCCATCCCAATGCGGCATGGCGATGTAGCTTACAGCAGGTTATAGTCACTGAACTGCTGGTTGTCCAGGTGGTGCTATGAAAACAGTGTGGGCTTTATCGATAATTAGGCTAATTTTGAGGGCACTTTTGGCCTGTTAGGGCGGGACGGTATCCATCCCACTCAGGAAGGTGCTGCTCTCATTTCTTGCAGCATAGGTCATAGTCTCAGAACAGGCCTAGTTAATTTCTGACAATCCAGAACCAAGGCCAGGGAGCAGATGAATAGGCTAAACCGACTGTCTGCTAGCTGCACAGAATCATCACTCAGGGTCCACTACATCGAGGCTGTGTCTGTTCCCTGAGCTCAACAAAAAAGTAGAAATACTCAGAGAGTTTGTTTCAGTAACCTAATCAATATAAAATTAGATCATATTGACTGTACAGCTGCTGCCAGCACCTTTGATCCAAAGGTGGAGCTATTAAATATTAGATCTCTTACATCTAAAGCGCTAATGGTTAATGAACTTATTACTGATCAGGAGTTTAATGTACTGTGTTTAATAGAAACATGGATTAAGCCAAATGAATATATAGCATTAAACGAAGCTAGTCCTCCTGGATGCAGTTACATACACCCAGGCACATGCACACATAGGGCTTTAGGGGTGCTTGAGCCCCTGCCCTTTTTGCCTCAAATTAAATGTTGCCCTTTTAAAATAATAATCATAATAATCCTAATAATAAATAATAGTCCTGTTAGAAGTTTAAAACAACGGCGGTACAAAAACTCCACGGCAATCTACCAATTTTCTTGTAATCCGGGGTGGTTGTGTGCGTTGACCTGCCGCTTCTCTGTCAATTGCTGCTCCGCTCGAGTGCGGCCAGAGAGAGGGTGCGCACGGATGGGAGTGAGAGGGAAGAAGCCGCTGCGCGCGCTGCCACAATGATAACAGAGGAGACGTGACAGTGAGGCAGCTTGAACATGTTAGTTATGGTCTAACAGTTAGCCCTTTCAAACTGTATGTACACGACATTTGGGTGTTTGTAGGGCTACTGACATTTGTGCGAGTAATTTAAGTCTCTGTAGTTTAATAATCTGCTTGTTAACTGACGTGACCTGACCTGTTACTGTTCACAATCAATTGTCTCGGCCATGCTTCGGTGTACATGCAAGTATCATATATCGTCGGGAAGCTTACATTCTCCTCTTGTATATATAACTAGTCATCGACCTCTTCCACAACGTGCTCAAATCAAATGTGGGTTATGTTTCAGAAAAAAACATTGCTTTGCATGTCTTCCAAGCCTATGATAATGTGAGTGACAATTTTGCTGACACAAAAGAAATGGCAATTGCATATCACTTTCACCAACACAGGACACATAGCTAAGTACTTACCTTCCTATTAGTACGTTAATTTTAATTCTACATTTCCATATTTTGGAAAGGACCGGGAAAAAAAAATCATGCACTTGCTGCCCTTTTTCTGACTTTGAGCCCCTGCCCCTCTATAATCCTGTGCACGTCCCTGCATACACCAGCCTCATCTAACTGGCAGAGTAGGAGGAGGCGTTGCAGTTATTTATAATGATTATCAAGGTGTAACACACAAACCTGGTTATAAATTTAATACATTTGAAGTTCTTCATACTAATATAATGTATGTAGCCTCGAAAAATAGGTATACTGAGTTAATTCCATTACTTATTATTTACAGGTCCCTATTCTGAGTTTCTTTCTGAATTTGCAGATTTTATCTCAGACCTGGTTATTTCCTTAGACAAAGCTTTAGTTGTTGGAAATTTTAATATTCACTTCGATAACACTTTGAAAACAGCGTTTGTGTCCATTTTAGATTCAGTAGGGGTTAATCAGAATGTCAGAGGACCGACCCATAATGGTGGTCATACCCTCGATCTAATACTAACATTCAGGTTATACGTAGAAAATATAGTCACACTTCCACAGTCTGAAATTATCTCATCTCAGTCAAACTATGTCTGAGTAATAATATATGCACCTCACCACGCTACTGTATTAAACATACATTCATATCAACTACTGCACAGAGCTTTATAAATGATCTCCCAGAGTTATCAACTTTGATTGGGTCACTGTCAGCCCCTGCAGAACTTGATCACGCAACTGAATGCTTAGAGTCAACGTTCCGCTATACTTTAGATAATGTAGCTCCTCTTAAAAGGAAAATGATCAGAGAGAAAAAATTAGCACCTTGGTACAATGATGACACTCGCACTTTAAAACAGACCACTCAAAAATTGGAATGTACGGTAAATGGCATCAAATAAAATTGGTAGCGTTCAAATTAGCATGGAAGGAGAGCTTCCTGATGTATAGAAAAGTTCTTAGTGCTGCTATATCAACATCTCTCCTCCCTAATAGAAGATAACAAAAATAATCCTAGATTCCTATTTAATACTGTCGCAAAATTATCCAGGAATAAGTCCATTATAGACACATGCGCACCTGCAGTATGTAGTGGCAATGACTTCATGAATTTTTTTAATGACAAAATTGAGAATATCCAACAAAAAAATCAAACGACTAATTTAAGGTCAGACAATGTAAGTGACCCTGTAGTTAACAATATAACTGTATCAGATCAGCAATTAGAATGTTTTACTCCCCTTAGATAAATTGAATTACTTTCATTAATCTTGGCATCAAAAGCCTCAACTTGTGTACTAGATCCCTTACGTACATGTCTATTCAAACAGATAATCTCATCTCATCTCATCTCATTATCTCTAGCTGCTTTATCCTGTTCTACAGGGTCGCAGGCAAGCTGGAGCCTATCCCAGCTGAATACGGGCAAAAGGCAGGGTACACCCTGGACAAATTGCCAAGTCATCACAGGGCTGACACATAGACACAGACAACCATTCTCACCTACGGTCAATTTAGAGTCACCAGTTAACCTAACCTGCATGTCTTTCGACTGTGGGGGAAACCAGAGCACCCAGAGGAAACCCACATGGACAACATGCAAACTCTGCACAGAAAGGCCCTCGCCGGCCACGGGGCTCGAACCCGGACCTTCTTGCTGTGAGGTGACAGCGCTAACCACTACACCACCATGCCACCCTCAAACAGATAATACCTGAAGTAATTGAACTGCTTCTAAAAATAATAAATTCTTCTCTTAGGATTGGCTATGAACCCAAATCCTTTAAACTAGCAGTTATCAAACCCCTGATTAAAAAACCTGACTGTAATCCCTGTCAGCTGTCCAATTCTCGGCCAATATCAAACCTTCCCTTTATCTTCAAAATCCTTGAAAAAGTTGTGGCACAGGAGTCATGCTCATATTTAGATAGGAATAACATCCATGAAATGTATCAGTCAGGATTTAGACCTCATCATAGCACAGAGACAGCTCTGGTTAAAGTAGTAAATGACCTACTGTTGGCATCTGATCAGGGCTGTGTTCTGCTGCTTGTGTTGCTTGACCTTAGTGCAGCATTTGATACCATTGATCATTCCATTCTTCTGGATAGACAAGAAAATGTTGTGGGAGTTAAGGGAACGGCCCTCTCCTGGCTCAGGTCTTATCTAACTAATTGCTATCAGTATGTTGTTGGAAATGGTGATTTTTCTAGACATACTGAGGAAAAGTTTGATGTTCCACAAGGTTCTGTCTTGGGTCCACTGCTTTTTTCTTTATATATATGTTACCTCTGGGTGATATTATTCATAAATATTGTATTAGTTTCCACTGTTATGCTGATGACACACAGTTGTATGTTTCTGCAAAACCTGATGAGAGACACCAGCTTAATAGAAGTGAGGAATGTGTAAAGGACATTAGACACTGGATGCTTATTAACTTCCTTCTGCTTAACTCTGACAAGACTGAAGTAATTGTACTAGGACCACATGCAGCTAGAAGCAAGTTTTCTGATTACACAGTAACTCTGGATGGCCTTTCTGTTTCTTCACATGCAGCAGTAAAAGACCTCAGGGTGATTATTGACCCATCTGACATTCGAAACTCACATTGATAACATTACCCAGATAGCTTTCTTTCATCTCAGAAATATTGCTAAGATAAGAAATTTAATGTCACTACACAGTGCAGAAAAACTAGTTCATGCTTTTGTTTCCTCCAAGTTGGATTATTGTAATGCCTTACTGTCTGGATGTTCCAATAAGTGCATAAACAAGCTCCAGTTAATTCAAAATGCAGCAGCAAGAGTCCTTATTAGAACTAGAAAATATGATCACATCACCCGTCATATTCAAACTGCACTGGCTCCCAATCAAATTTTGTGTTGTTTATAAAATACTACTATTGACCTTTAAAGCACTGAATGGTCTCGTACCACAGTACCTGAGTGAACTTCTGGTCCCTTATGAACCGCCATGCCTACTTACATCAAAAGGTGCAGGCTACCTGCTGGTACCTCGCATAGTGAAGGTTACATCAGGAGGCAGAGCCTATCAATGAAGAGTTATAACATCAACGAAACTGACTTCAAGTTAAAACTGTTAATGTTATAGTCATGTTGTCCAGGTGAGGATGGGTTCCCTTTTGGGTCTGGTTCCTTTTGAGGTTTCTTCCTCGTGTCATTTGGGGGAGTTTTTCCTTGCCACTGTCACCACAGGCTTGCTCATTGGGGATAGATTAGGGATAAAATTGGCTCATGTCTTGGGTCATTCAGATTCTGTAAAGCTGCTTTGGGACAATGTCTGTTGTTAAAAGTGCTATACAAACTTTGTGCAGACTTTGTGCAGGATTTAGATCTCATCATACCACAGAGACAGCATTGCTTAAAGTAGTAAACAACCTAATGTTGGCATCTGATCAGGGCTGTGTCTCTCTGCTTGTATTGCTTGACTTTCATGCAGCTTTTGACACCATTGATTATTCTGTTCTCCTAAGTAGACTAGAAAATGTTGTGGGAGTGCATAGAATGGCCCTTTCCTTTCCTGGCCCAGGTCTTATTTAACTGATCGCTATCAGTTTGTTGATGTAAATGGTGATTTTTCTATACATACTGGGGTAAAGTTCGATGTTCCACATCCAGTATATCGTAGGCAAGCTGGAGCCTATCCCAGCTGACTACGGACGAAAGGCGGGGTTCACCCTGGACAAGTCGCCAGGTCATCACAGGGCTGACACATAGACACAGACAACCATTCACACTCACATTCACACCTACGGTCAATTTAGAGTCACCAGTTAACCTAACCTGCATGTCTTTGGACTGTGGGGGAAACCGGAGCACCCGGAGGAAACCCACGCAGACACAGGGAGAACATGCAAACTCTGCACAGAAAGGCCCTCGCCGGCCACGGGGATTGAACCCGGACCTTCTTGCTGTGAGGCGACAGCGCTAACCACTACACCACCGTGCTGCCTGCGGTTGAGATCAAACAGTAAATAATAAAAATACAGTAAGTAGCCCTATTCCATCCACAACTGTAGTAATTCATATATCAAGAACTGCTCAATTAAGACAAACAACATCCATAATTACTTTGACATGAAGTAACTTTTAATTAATAAAAATAAAGAAAAAACATTGAATTAGAAATTCGAAGGTGTGTCCAAACTTTTGACTGGTACTGTATTTCTGGCTTGAACAAGTGACTACCAATCGCTAAACAAATAAACATATTATTTAATAAACCAATAAATATTATTCTTTATCATGTTAATCTGAAAAACAATGTATGTAATGACAGTAAATAATTGCTGATTTACTGACATCATGGTGTCATTTTAATAACAAGCATGACAACATGGGGTCCTCAGTCCACTGTTGCATGCTGTTGCTTTGAAGTAACATAGCTATTTTATCAATTTACAAAATAAATGTTTGATGAAAACATTAAAAATTGATTTAAAAAACAAAATCAGAACTAACCCAAGATTGTGAAAATAATTTTTGTTTTTACATTTTACACTTTGTGAAACTCTTCAGGACGGTGCCATTTTTAGACAGTTTTCTGGAGACCAAAAAATATTGCTGCTGAGAATGAGGTCGGTTAAACCTGAAGTACAGCATTCAAAGCCATGACAAGAACCAAGCAGACCACCAGTTAAGACCTCAAGACTGACCTGTCTTTCCAGAGCTCTCAGTATTTACAAGAACATCACCATACACATGGTTTCTTTAAGATATAAATCAGCATGTTAAACTGAACTGTCTAATTAAAATGCATCCATGATTAACTCAATTGAATATGTTCACACTGTCCATTTATTATCACTGGTATTGATGGAGTAGCCTGCATGGTTTTTCCTTAGGGTGCAGTATTGTCTATCAAAGTAGAATATGGTACAATTATATTCCTTAATTTTATTTACAGGTCTACGTGAGGGTACTACCCTACTCACTGAAGTGTTTGTGCACTAAAAGGTACAGTTGGGTATCTTTTCCTGAGAGTGTGCATTCTGGGTATTCTGTGTGTATCAATTGAACCTCATACCACAAACCCTCAGGAGGCTGAAGCCCAGCAGTCTGGACCAAACCATAGACTAAGGAGGACAGATCTATTTAGAGCGAGTGTGAGGACTTGTCAAAAATCCTACATAGAAGATGACGTGAAAATTTTGAGGCCACTGAACAGAAACGTCAAACTTTTTGTGCTCAATTTATCCAGTTACTTATTACAGACTTTATGGACGTCATAAAATAAATGATTTACACATAAAGGCCTCAGGCATCAATACTAAAAAAAACACATTAATATTAAACAATCTGAAGCATTTTCTGTTGCTCTATAATGTTCTGTAAGAATGTGTAATATTGTGTTTGATCTGTGATGAAACGAAAGTAGTTCTTGACTTTTGGACTGGGTGTATAAAAGCAAATAAATCATGGCCTTAATATAAATTTTATTAACATGTGAATATTGTACAATGACCTTGAAATTTCTGGTCTGAGAAAATGATTAATGCTTCATTATGACACATGAATAACTTCAACAGCTTCTCTTTCTTCACTTCTTTATATACTGACATTCAACATGACCTTTCTCACTGTCACACAAATTCTCTCTCTCACTTTCTCTCTTTGTCTGTTTGAGATCCTCATTTTATAAAAATATGTTTCATCCCATATATAATTCTTTTTAGGTTTTCTGTATGGTTTCTGCCTCATCTGCTTTTATTCTTCCCCTTCTTCCTCACTCTCCTTGCTTTCTGTGCTTTATGCTCTTAAATTCTCTGCTTCATCTTGTCCTTTCTGCACTTCAGCCAATCCTCCTGATGATGATGGACACTCTGATTTTGCAGATCTGATTTCATCTGGTGGATCTGCAGGCGAAATATACAACACACACACACACACACACACACACACACACACACACACACACACACACACACACACACCACACACACAGGTCAAACTCTACAATCCCATCTCAGTGATGATGAATGTAAGCAATACTGATG
Organism: Neoarius graeffei; assembly: GCF_027579695.1. Lineage (NCBI taxonomy): Eukaryota > Metazoa > Chordata > Actinopteri > Siluriformes > Ariidae > Neoarius > Neoarius graeffei. Next base: position 16,106,849 of record NC_083582.1, read on the forward strand.
TAGCCCCAGAACTCAGACCAGGAACGTTTCATGTGCCAGTAACACACACATGCTTCTAACGCATGCACGTGTATACACACACAGGGTGAATTCTCCAGGAGGATGAGATCCTTCCTCATCCTTTTCTTCTGCCCCTTCCTTCTGACTTTGACAACGACTGATGATCTCATTGGTCCGATCTGCTCTTACAATTGTGGACAGAAGTTTACATACACAGAGATGAATGTCATGGCAATATTGGCCTTTCAGTGATGTCTTTGAACTGTTCTTTTTTTTTGTGGGAGAATAATTGGACAACACACATTCTTAATAGAAAGAAAACAAGAATTTGGTGCACAAGTTTGTTTGGTTTCTTTTTTGGGGGGTGGGGGTTAGAAATCAATACATGGTCAATATTATGCATACATGGTCAAAAACATCCATTTCGATTATTAATTCAGTGGTGCTGAAGGTTGCAAAATGTCTTTTAACTGGCCAGGGCCAAGACCTCTTAACTTCTTCTTAGTGATGATGATGAACCACAGCTGGTAGGTTCTCTGTGCACAACATAAAAAGGATTTCCTTGACAGCACTCACAGGTTTGACCAACACACAATACACTGGGAAAGTCCAAGAAGCTCAGTGCAAATCTGAGAAAGAAGATCATAGATTTACACACTCAAGAATGTCTCCTGGAGACATTTCTAAACAAATGCAGATTCCAGGATCATCAGTTCAAACAACTGTACAAAATTACAAGATATTGAGAGGTGTCGCCACTTTGCCAAGCCACTATGCTGGAAGAAGACCCACACTGGAAACCACTGGAAATTAGTTCAGATGGTCAGGAACAACCCAGGGACCATCAAGGCACAGGCCTGCCATGAACTGGAAGCTGCTGGAACACTGTCTACAGTCAAGCAAGTTTTACATCACCATGGACTGAGAGGCTGCTGTCCATGAAAGAAGCCCCTGCTCCAAAATCCACACCTTCAAGCATGACTAAAGTCTGTAGCTGATCACATGGACAAAGGAAAAGCCTTCTAGAGGAAAGTTTTATGGTCAGATGGGAAAAAGATTGAGTTGTTTGGCCACAATCACCAGAGGTACAGAGGAACACTCTTACCAATTGTTAAGCATGGTGGTGGGGGCATCATGTTAGCTGTCAGTTGAAACTTGGACACAATTGTGTGTTCCAACAGCACAATGACCTCAAACACACATCAAAGCTGGTTGTGGAGGATAAAGCAGGATAACATTAAGCTCAAACAAGTCCTGACCTCAACCCTATCAAAAATATGTGGACTATGTTTAAAAGTAATTTATTTTCCAGGAAACACACAAATTTAATTTAACTCTAACAATTCTGCCAAGAAGACAGGACAAATATCCAACCAGAATTCTGACAGAAGCTTGTTGATGGGGACCAAAAGCATCTGGTGAAGGTGAAACTTACTAAGGGACATTTAACCAAATATTAAGTGGCTGTATACATAATTTTGATTGTGTTGATTTCAGAAAAGCCAAAATAAATTAAAACTTGTGCACCAAGTTCTTATTTTTTCCGATTAAAGATGCATATTGTACAGAAAAAGAACAGTTCAAAGAAATAATTGAAAGTCCAATACTGCCATGATATTCATGTCTGTGTATAAACATGTCTAATTGTAACTGTATCTGGAGGAGTTGATTTTCATTAAAATGTTAAAAAAAATAATCAAAGGTAAAATCCTAAAGAAACTTCAACAATATATAGATTATTATTTGAAAATATACACAGGTTATTTAAATTCATATATCAAAAAAAATGTTTAAAAAAAGTTTTGTTTGATATAGGAATGAGTGTTTTTTAATGATATTTTCTCCAAATTAGAATTGATTACGAGATGGTCCATGCAGTAAGGGCTCACATTGTGGCTAGGGCTCCATGTATTTGGGCCCGATGTAGTCAACCTGCTTGTCTACAGGGTTAATTTTCTCGGTTTTTATTTATTTATTTTAGTATTTAGGCCAAAAGGTTACTTCAGTATGCCAATGTGTCAAATGATAAACGTACAAGTTTAGTTCAGAGAAAAGACTGATTGATTGATTGATTGATTGATTGATTGATTGATTGATTAGAATAGTGACACCTGATTCAGAATCCAGCAGTCTGAAGGTAAATGATGGAGAAATTATGTCAGATTTTGTGAAGAAATTATTGACCAAATTTATTTCTGCAGTATTTTCACATTTTTCCAAAACCCCAAGTTTCAGTAATTGATATTAGCACTGTGAAAAATGGAGATGAAAAAATGTAGAATGTTGGATGGATAAACTGCAGCACAAAGTGGCCTAACATCAAATTTAAATCATTTTGCCAAATAGAAAAGAAATCTCTGGACAACTTCTTGACAGTACCTTCTTGTTTGTATATTAATTTATTTCTGTGCAGAAGTGCACATCCTCATTACCATGTAAAGTATTCTAAACAATTTACCTGTAGAACTCCTAACCAGGGGCGGCACGGTGGTGTAGTGGTTAGCGCTGTCGCCTCACAGCAAGAAGGTCCTGGGTTCGAGCCCCGGGGCCGGCGAGGGCCTTTCTGTGCGGAGTTTGCATGTTCTCCCCGTGTCCGCGTGGGTTTCCTCCGGGTGCTCCGGTTTCCCCCACAGTCCAAAGACATGCAGGTTAGGTTAACTGGTGACTCTAAATTGACCGTAGGTGTGAATGTGAGTGTGAATGGTTGTCTGTGTCTATGTGTCAGCCCTGTGATGACCTGGCGACTTGTCCAGGGTGTACCCCGCCTTTCGCCCGTAGTCAGCTGGGATAGGCTCCAGCTTGCCTGCGACCCTGTAGAAGGATAAAGCGGCTAGAGATAATGAGATGAGATGAGATGAACTCCTAACCACCAGGGGGTGGTATTTGATATGTGGACGGTGCATATGTGCACATGTTGAACCGCTTCACACAAAGTTACATGGTGACCATACTATAAAAAAAAATCATCAGTAATGGCAGATACTCCCTTTTCTTTCGTCTCATATTTGCATTATCTGGTAACAACTATGCTCAAGGCGAACATGTCCTCCAAATCTGCACATACCCTTGTATGGTAACTTATACCATTTCTGTGGTATTTCTAATGAGCTGTGTGTGTGTTTGTTCTCAGTTTTGCAGGTTAATAGCTCTTTGGCCAACTAGGAGGATTGGATTAATCAACTTCTCACAGTTATGTTGAAGAAAAATCGTCGTGTTAAAGCATACTAGACTAACTGCCCTTTGGTTACTCACAGAATAGTAATTACTATAGTTCTTAGTGGTGAGGCATGGAATTTCTGGCTATTTGAAAACCTTTTAATCGATTTTGATATCTTTTTTGTGTCAGATTGTAAAATGCAAATCTCCTGCCAATATGAACTCACCATTTTGGAGAAGAATGGTGGAATCATGCTTTTATGATGTTGGATTTCCATAGCTTAAATAAATAAATTCTCACCTCTAGGAGTATCTGAAGAAACATCTTCATTGTCGGATGATTCTGATGGAGTGTCAAGAGATTTGATGTGAGTTTCTGCCATCTTTTGAACAGCTATGAAATGAATGACAGAAAATATTCTGTGAGTTATAGTAAGTTATATGCTGTTCTGGTGTTCATGTTGGAGTGTTCATGATTTCATTATGGAGTGAATATGATTTCAGCTTACCTGCAAATCTGACTGAGAAGTAGTATAGATAGTGGATGGATGTTTCCCTTAATAATGTCATAATCTGGTAAAATTTGAGCTAAACACGGCATGGTGGTGTAGTGGTTAGTACTGTTGCCTCACAGCAAGAAGGTTCTGGGTTCAAGCCCAGAGGCCAATGGGGCCTTTCTGTGTGGAGTTTGCATGTTCTACCCATGTCTGCATGGGTTTCCTCTGGGTGCTCCGGTTTCCCCCACAGTTCAAAGACATGTGGTTAAATTAACATGGGGCAGCTTTGGGCCAAAGTGTCCTTGAGCAAGGCACCCAGTGTATATATTACAATGACACCTGTCAAGCAAGAAAAATGGGCAAGCGTAAGGATCTGAACAACTTTGACAAGGGCCAAATTGTGATGGCTAGATGACTGGGTCTGAGCATCTCCAAAATGGCACATCTTGTGGGGTGTTCCCGGTATGCAGTGGTTAGTACCTGCCAAAAGTGGTCCAAGGAAGAACAGCCGGTGAACCAGCGACAGAGTCGTGGGTGTTGAAGGCTCACTGATTCACATGGGGCACAAAGGCTAGCTCAAAAGGTCTAATCCCAAAGAAGAGTTACTGTAGCACAAACTGGTGGAAAAGTTAATGCTGGCTAAAAGAGAAAGGTGTCAGCATTAACGCTTGCCCATTTTTCCTGCTGTGGAGAAACCTCTTTCATTTTGCACACACACACACACACACACACATATATATATATATTAGTGCATTGCAAAAATATTAATCCCACTTTGTGTTTGTCCTGTTATGTCGCATTACAAGCAGGAATTAAAATGGATTTTTGGGGGGTTAGCACCATTTGATTTACACAACATGCCTACAACTTTAAAGGTGAAATTTGTTGTTTTATTGTGACACAAACAATAACTAAGATGAAAAAAACAGAAAGCTGGAGTGTGCGTAGGTATTTACCCCCCCAAAGTCAATACTTTGTAGAGCCACATTTTGCTGCAATTACAGCTGCAAGTCTCTTGGGGTATGTCTCTATTAGCTTAGGACATCTAGCCACTGGAATTTTTGCCCATTCCTCAAGGTAAAACTGCTCCAACTCCTTCAAGTTAGATGGGTTGCATTGATGTACAGCAATCTTCAAGTTATGCCACAGATTCTCAATTGGATTGAGGTCTGGGCTTTGACTAGGCCATTCCAAGATATTTAAATGTTTCCCTTTAAACCACTCCAGTGTAGCTTTAGCAGTATGTTTAGGGTCATTGTCCTGCTGGAATGTGAACCTTCATCCCAGTCTCAAACCTCTGGCTGACTCAAACAGGTTTTCCTCCAGAATTGCCCTGTAATTGTCCATCTTTCCTTCAGTCCTGACCAGCTTTCCTGTCCCTGCAGATGAAAAATATCCCCACAGTATGATGCTGCCACCACCATGTAGGAATGGTGTTATCAAGGTGTTAGGTTTGCTTAAGCAATTACTTTTTTCTGGCCACTCTTCTATAAAGCCCCACTCTGTGCAGTGTACAGCTTAAAGTGGTCCTATGGGCAGATACTTCCATCTCCGCTGTGGATCTTTGCAGCTCCTTCAGTGTTATCTTTGGTGTCTTTGTTGCATTTCTGATTAATGCCTTCCTTGCCTGGTCTGTGAGTTTTGGTGGGTGGCCTTCTCTTGTCAGGTTGGTAGTGGTGCCATATTCTTTCCATTTTGCTATAATGGACTTAATGGTGCTTCCTGGGATATTCAAAGTTTGGGATATTTTTATAACCCAGCCCTGATCCATACTTCTTCACAACTTTGTCTCTGACATGTTTGGAATGCTCCTTGGTTTTCATGTTGCTTGCTTAGTAGTGTTGCAGAGTCAGGGTCCTGCCAGAACAGGTTGATTCATACAGACATCATGTGACAGATCATGCGACACTTTGATTGCACGTAGGTGGATCTCAATCAACTAATTATGTGACTTATGAAGTGAATTGATTGGACCAGCTCTTATTTAGGGGTTTCATACAAAAGGAGGTGAATACCTATGCACACTCCAGATTTCTGTTTTTTCATCTTAATTATTGTTTGTGTCACAATGCAACAACAATTTTCACCTTTAAAGTGGTAGGCATGTTGTGTAAATCAAATGGCGCTAACCCCCCCAAATCCATTTTAATTCCATCTTGTAATGCAACAAAACAGGACAAACACCAAGGGGGTGAATACTTTTGCAAGACACTGTGTGTGTGTGTGTGTGTCTGTCTCTCTCTCTCTCTGTGATGACCTGCCGACTTGTCCAGGGTGTATCCTGCCTCTCGCCCATAGTCAGCTGAGATAGGCTCCAGCTTGCCTGTGACCCCGGAGAACAGGATAAGCAGCTACAGATAATGGATGGATGGAGATATATATCAGCCATAACATAGTTTAGTGGTTTGGACTTGGGCATGTCTCTGTGATAGCTCTGCAATAGATTGGTGACCTGCTCAAGCTGTACCCTGTCTCTTGCCCAAAGTTAGCTGCAATTGGCTTCAGCTTCCCCTGCAACCCTGACTGATAAGTAGAATAGATGTTAGAATAGATGGATGTTTCCCCTGATGATGTCAAAATCTGAGCTAAACAGTCAGGTATTGAGAACAGGGGTGGTTTTTGAGGTGACAATGACTCTAATCCAGTGTTGCCTCAGATGTGTGACTCAGCCAGCAAAGTGACAATAGAGACTGCAATATCAACTGCCAAGCAGTTGTGATAGGTGAACATTCAAACTAGATTATACACATTGTACAATAGACGTAAACAACTAGTTAATAGTGTGGAAATACCTGGTTACAATATGAAGATGTTCTGGATGAAAGATGCTGTCTTAATGAGAACAAAATTGATTTATTGTCCTCCCCTGTGAAATATTAAAATAGCTCCCATTTTCTGAACAACAACAACAAAAAAAACAAATCAGAAGGAAAGGAGTTAAAGGGAAGACAAAGTTGCATTCTAAGGACGTTAAAGATAAGATAATAGAATTTCATAACTTAGCAATAGGGTGTAAAATTACTGCATATCTAAGACGGTGGACATCCCAGTAAGCACTTGTGGATCAATAGTGAGGAAGTGGAAGCTGCATTACACCATCTAAGTGTAACTGGCAGGCAAAGTCAGTCTTCCCCATCATTTCCGGTGTGGCAGTTGCAGGAGTTACCTCATTAATATTAGACGTGAGTATAAAGGCAGGTACCAGCGTGTCGTACAACTACTGCTACACTTCCATGCTTTGCTATTTGCTGTCCATGCTCTGGTTTGAGGTACGTTGGTAATATGCTGTCGCCATAGCAGGGCCATGTTTGTATTGTTTCCTTTTATTAATTAAATGAATTTGCACGCTCTATACTGAGCTTGTCTCTCTTCACCTCGTGCAGTCAGACTGTTTACTGGTTGTGTCTGTTCCAGACAATGCCACTGGTGTTTCCTTCGTGTTTTTAACATTGGCCAGTGGATATCAAGACCGCTCCAAGCGATGGTAATTTTTAGTTTCCTTTTAACGGATAGATTATTGTTTTTAAGAAGTAACAACCCTGAAAAAAAACATTGTATTAACATACTTTGTCTTCAGCAGCTGAACCTGCCACTGCTGCTTTGTTTGTTTTAACATTAATGGAAGTTTTAGGTAGTGTATCACATGTTCAAATACAAATATGTCCACAGAAATGGTGACTAGATATGAAAATGAGCTTTATTGGCCCTTAACAACACTAATGTAGAAAAAAACCATTGCCTCAAAATGTGCAAACACTGCTTCAAATGTGCAAAAACAAAATTAAACATTTCTGTGCCATTCAGTGCTGTGATAAAGTAATATATAAAATATAAAGTAAAGGTTTTCAATGTTTGTCAATAACAGTAACCTAAAAAAACAATAATGGTAACCTAAAAAAATCCCAAAATAAAACATAATTTGTTAACATAAACATAATTATTTGTATGGGCACAAAATAAAACACTTCAAAAAAAGTAATAGGCTACACTGGCCTATGGCTTTTCAGTCCTCCTCACGTGGGGCGTATTTCTCAGATGACTGAATCTTTCCCAACAGTTGTCTATTGCCTATTAAATAGGAATGGAAATCTTTGCAGGTCATGTTCTTGAAATTGTACTGTGTGCACAGAATCCCCTTCAGTGAATCAACAGACAAGCGAATCCTCTCCTTGGTCCATTGGGCTTGCATCAGTGAAAAAATTCGCTCAACATTTGGATTGTGAGCAGCAGGCCTGGAATTTCATCATTTTAGGGGCAAGGCCACTTGGCCTTTTGTGCTGTTAATTTTTTATGGCCAGGGCACCAAGGCCATAAAATAAAACAATGATTTTAGGGGGTCATTTCACGAGAAATCTTCCCGAAAGACCGCGCTGCGATCTCAGAGCGTGGCTTGATCACCGCAGGTCATCCGCAGTCGACGGTTGACCGAGCGTTGGTCACGCCTTGGTCTTCCGTGGTTGCATGTGGTCAAGGAATGGTCTCCCTGACAAAGAGATCGTAGCTCGGTTTTTTGACAAGTCAAAAAACTGAGCCTCGACCTAAAAGTTGCAGAGATCGTCGAAAGAGTGAACAAGGTCGAGGAAAGGATGCATTGGTCGAGAGACAATCGAGGCTAGAATGAGGATGAGCGATGCTCAGTCTTCTCGAGCGAGAACTGATTGCGCGCATGGTTGTGCTGCTCGGCCCGTCCTCGACATGCACTCGATCCATGCGATCAAGCCTCACTCCGCGCAACCTGTCCTAGACCTTCCCTAGACCCGTACGCTCCCTATTCTTCCCACGATTGGATTCTAAAGAGGATTAAGGTGCAACCTACTTCAACCAATAAAGATCGACCATCGCTTAAGTTGCGACCTACCTTCGCCTAATCCTATTAAAGCTACGCGTACTGAATATCATATAAATAGGGTGCATAAGCTACGCCTACTGAACGTCATATAAATAGGGCGCAATAGCATGATGCAGAGAGATTGGGTCCATGTTGTCCCTTTGGAGGCTGGTCAAAAACTGATGGTCGGCCACCAATCACCAGGCCTTTTTATACGGTCACAGTGGGTCGCACGCAAATCCAGGTGACCGTGACAAATTTGCGCGTAGCTCAGGCAAAAATCTGTCTAGAAAAGCTAGAGAATTGAGCGTACAGAGTGAGGCTAGAACGTTTATATCACAGGCTAAATCGTATTGATCGAGGGTACGTCGCAACTCGTACGTAGCTAGATCGGCCAAGATTGAGCCTTGATCGGCTGAGGTCGCGCACTTGCGAGGATAGATCGCCAAGAGAGCGACGCTATGTCGCAGATTGGTTGAACAGAACGAGCCTTGGTCATGTTAAGATCACATCAGATCGAGTGGATAGACGCAATAGAGCATATGTAAAGCATCTACAGAGCATATAGGACGCAGGTAGAGCGTACACATCAAAGGTCAAACGAGATAACATCGAACATAGAGCGTACACAGAAAATAATGGGTTTAGGTCACACAGATTTTGCCCGTGACTACGGGAAAACATAGCTGCGATCATAGTCGTGCGTGATTTTTCCAGATTGTACTCGGTGAAATGAGCCCCTTAAGTTCACGTCTATAATGAATTTAATTTAAGGACTAATGACTCTTCTGAGGAAGATTGGAGTCTCAGTTGAAACTATCAAGCAGGTAAAGAAACATCTCCTACACTATTATGTCTGAAGATAAGAAAATATTGAACACATCTAAACTTATCAATCCATCACTCACTTCAAAAATTGTAAAACTTATTAAACCTATAGCCTCCCATAATTTTTGTTCAATTGACACCGAATGTGCAAGAGCATCTTCAGACTGTACTACTACGCAGATTTTTGATTAATCAAAATTGAGCCTGGAGTACATCAAAATGTTTGACTGTAAATGGAACATACAGTTAGGTCCATATATATTTGGACACTGACACAAATTTTGTTTTTTTACCTGTTTACTGAAACATATTCAAGTTATAGTTATATAATGGACATGGACATAAAGTCCAGACTTTCAGCTTTCATTTGAGGGTATCCACATTAAAATTGGATGAAGGGTTTAGGAGTTTCAGCTCCTTAACATGTGCCACCCTGTTTTTAAATGGACCAAAAGTAATTGGACAATTGACTCAAAGGCTATGTCATGGGCAAGTGTGGGCAATTCCTTCATTATGTCATTCTCAATTAAGCAGATAAAAGACCTGGAGTTGATTTGAGGTGTGGTGCTTGCATTTGGAAGATTTTGCTGTGAAGAAAACATGCGGTCAAAGGAGCTCTCCATGCAGGTGAAACAAGCCATCCTTAAGCTGTGAAAACAGAAAAAAAAAACATCCAACAAATTGCTACAATATTAGGAGTGGCAAAATCTACAGTTTGGTACATCCTGAGAAAGAAAGAAAGCACTGCTGAACAAATGCAAAAAGACCTGGACGCCCACAGAAGACAACAGTGGTGGATGATCGCAGAATAATTTCCATGGTGAAGAGAAACCCCTTCACAACAGCCAGCCAAGTGAACAACACTCTCCAGGAGGTAGGCATATCAATATCCAAATCCACCATAAAGAGAAGACTGCATGAAAGTAAATACAGAGGGTTCACTGCATGGTGCAAGACACTCATAAGCCTCAAGAATAAAAAGGTTAGATTGGACTTTGCTAACAAACATCTAAAAAAGCCAGCATAGTTCTGGAAGAACATTCTTTGGACAGATGAAGCCAAGCTCAACCTCTACCAGAATGATGGAAAGAAAAAAGTATGGTGAAGGCGTGGTACAACTCATGATCCAAAGCATACCGCATCATCTGTAAAACACGGCGGAGGCAGTGTGATGGCTTAGGCATGCATGGCTGCCAGCGGCACTGGGTCACTAGTGTTTATTGATGTGACACAGGACAGAAGCAGCCAGATGAATTCTGAGGTATTCAGAGACATATGCCGCTTTTCCACTACAAACGCGGCTGAGTCGGGCTGAGCCGTGCCGTGCTGAGTCGGGCTGAGTCGAGCTGAGCGGGGCTGTTGGAGTTGCATTTCGACTACAACCGCGCTGAACCGTGCTGGCTGGAAGTAGGTGGACACATTGGGTGGAGTTAGCGAAAGTGGGTGGACGTCACGTGATGTCGTCAGGCGGTGCAAACAGTGACATCAGTGAGCTTTTAAGCGGTAGTCTCACGACCCGGATAGTAAACAATAAACATGGAGGACATGGAGTCGTTAGCGTTGCTGGTCTTGGTGCTGTAGCTTGTTGTCACCGACAACGCCAACAGATACTGGCAAGAGCGTATAGATGAGGCGAGGCGCATAAGGCTTCATAATTCTCGTAATTCTCCTTCTTCCGGGTTTGCGGTGTTTACAGATCCCAGCGTGCTCGCGGGGCGTGTGTGGGCATGTGAGGATACTCCTCCTCACCAATCAGTGCACAGGGGAGTGTCTGCTCACGCCCCCAGCCTCACTCGGCACGGTTTGGCTCGCTTCAGCCCTACACCAAAACAGTGCGAGTTTTAGGGGCTAAGCAGGGCTGAAGCGAGCTGAGTCGTGCTGTTTTTTGGTAGTCGAAACGCGAGCTGTGTCGGGCTGAAGTGAGCTGAAGCAAGCTGAAGTGAGCTGAAAAAGGGTAGTGGAAAAGGGCCAATACTGTGTGCTCAAATCTAGCCAAATGCAGCCAAACTGATTGGTCGGCATTTCATAATACAGATGGGCAGTGACCCAAAACATAAAGCCAAAGCAACCCAGGAGTTTATTCAAGCAAAGAAGTGGAATATTCTTGAATGGCCAAGTCAGTCACCTGATCTCAACCCAATTGAGCATGCATTTCACTTGTTAAAGACTAAACTTCAGACAGAAAGGCCCACAAACAAACAGCAACTGAAAACTGCTGCAGTAAAGGCCTGGCAGAGCATTAAAAAGGAGGAAACACAGCGTCTGGTGATGTACATGAGTTCAAGACTTCAGGCAGTCATTGCCAAAGGGTTTTCAACCAAGTATGAGAAATGAACATTTTATTTACAATTATTTAATTTGTCCAATTACTTTTGAGTCCCTGAAATGAAGGGACTGTGTTTAAAAAAATGCTTTAGTTCCTCACATTTTTATGCAATCATTTTGTTCAACCCACTGAATTAAAGCTGAAAGTCTGAATTTCAACTGCATCTGAATTGTTTTGTTCACAATTCATTGTGGTAATGTACAGAACCAAAATTAGAAAAATGTCTCTGTCCAAATATTTATGATCCAAACTGTCATTGCCAACAAAGGGTTTTCAACCAAGTTGTGGCAGCGGGGGCATGGCCAAGCATCGGTCTGTGACAGGAGGGCGGAGTCAGGGAAGGTAAGTGGCAGAATCACTACACCTGATGTCAATTAACCTGTGTTTGTGTGTCTTCCCAGTGACCGCGCCCTATATAAAGAGAGAGAGAGCAGAGGAAGGCAGCTCTCTCTGGAACCAGTCAACTGGTGTGTTCTGTGTGACTGGATATATTTGTCTCTGAAAAGAACAAGTAAATAGCATTATGGAACTTTGTTCTGGCCTGCCGTCTTTCTGTGCTCCTCCCCCTCCTACAAACTGCCACACAAGTATTAGAAATGAACATTTTATTTACAATTATTTAATTTGTCCAATTACTTTTGAGCCCCTGAAATGAAGGGATTGTGTTTAAAAAATGCTTTAGTTCCTCACATTTGTATGCAATCATTTTGTTCAACCCACTGAATTAAAGCTGAAAGTCTGAACTTCAACTGCATCTGAATTGTTTTGTTCAAAATTCATTGTGGTAATGTACAGAACCAAAATTAGAAAAAGGTTGTCTCTGTCCAAATATTTATGACCTAACTGTATACTAGCATGCAGGCTACTGATTAACCCATAAGAGCCCAGACCGATTTCTCAATCAAGGAAAATTATTGAGGAAATAAAATTAACTACATAGATGACAAAGAAAACATTTCTGACCTTTTTTTTTTTTTTAAATAGCACTTTTCATGTCTCAAGATCTCAAATATTAAATTGCAAATTTGCAGAACACTGCAACACTATTACACTGTTAACCCAAAAGTTCATTCTATGCAAACAGTTTGAGTAAATACCACTTTTAAAGATTAGTTTTATTGCATTACTTAAACAGTATGAGTATATGAAGAGTACGGTATATGAAACAGTCATTGGGTGTACTCATTTTTGTAATTTAAACAAACTTAAACTATCATGTTTTACCTCAGGCCACAGTGCTGCCCTGTTGTGATTGGCTCAAAACTCAAGACAAGTTTGTGCTTGTCTGTTGACGGCTACAGAGGAAGTTGCACCATTTTCTAATTTACACAGAGCAATTTAAGGTCTTTGCACTTTGCATGCTCCTTGGACAATATGCCTACATTTTTCTGTTTTTAACAATGAGATAAAATCTCTTGCGATGGTGATCTCGTCAAGATGGCAGCAGTTACACTTCGGTTAAACAGCAAAAAGAAACATACAATACTAGTAACAAAACAATGCTAACTGCATAGATTAAAAAAGTGGCTATGAACAGACAACAGCACATATCACGTATCATATTACGGCAGGAACAAGCAGTAGTAACATCCCTGACCTTACGCTTAAAGCTCGACAAAGGAAAAACTTGACAGCAAGCTAATTAGCATTTGTTACCGGCCACAGTCGGTACTCGGCACGTTAAAAGTGGGTCAACGTTGTAACGACATAACGTTACAGTACAAGCAATGCTTATTTAACGGTAACAAACTTAAGCCCTATATGTTGAAATTCCTATCTTATTTGTTCGTTAATTTATCACACAGTCTTACCTCAGTCAACTTCTTCCCTCCTTCTGTGAAAATTCAACGTCTCAGATGCGGACACAAGTGGGCGGGGGATGCGTTTGATTAAGTCTCCTGGTTGGCTGGTGATAGATTGGTGTCGTTATAGCACATCAGAGCGGTTCATGCCAGGCTCGAGTCCGATCCACCACTGACGAGTTGCCCAATAAGAATCCAGAATGTCATCAAAAGACGTATTTTTTTCTCAATAGACGCAGGTGATGTTAAAGCCTATTGGCAGTCACGAGGCAGACTACAAAACCGCAGGGCATCAAGGCCACTGTGACCTTACGGCAGATATTTTTTTCCAAGGGCACAAGGCCAAATTGAGAGGGCATGAGGGCCATGGCCCCCGTGAAATTCCTGCCCTGGTGAGCAGGTATGGCAAAAAAACTGTGCCATCTTAAGCAGCTCTAAATGAAAATCGACACTTTTGGATCTTTCAAAGAATTTGGTCCACTTCTGGTGTGCTAGTAGATCACTGAAGTCTGCATCATTGTTACTTCTCTCAATTAATTTCTTTAGATTGGTGACCTAATCAAAGCACTTTGAATCATAAATTTCTACCCCTTTCCCAGCTAGATGCCTGATGCAGCCCTCTACATCATTCCAGTCAGGAATTTCACTCAGATCCATCCACATAAAAGTGGAAAACTTCTCCATGGGTGGCATCCATCTCTCTAGATAGTCAGAACATGAACTGAACAGGTCCTGTACTTGAGCACTGAAATGATCACACCTTTGTCCATATCCATCCTTCTGCTTTTGTGCCAGCATACTCTTGACTTTAAGAGGCATGAAGTTGTTCATCTTGCGTTCATGATGCATGCTCTGGACCCTGTTCAGAATCCTCTTTACTTCCACAACTGAATTGCTCTCTGTGGCGGTTCAAGGTGGGTGGGTGGAGCACAGAGGACGGCAAGACAGAGATCAGGTTCAAAATAGCGTTTATTGCTACACTTTTCAGCCTAACAATCTTTACTCAAATAGACACACCCACGACTGGCGCCTTGTTCGGGGATGAGCTCTCCTCTGCTCTCTGCGCTCCCTCTTTAAATAGGGCGCGGTCACTGGGAAGAGACACACAAACACAGGTTAATTGACGTCAGGTGTAGTGATTCTGCCACTTACCTTCCCTGACTCCGCCCTCCTGTCACAGACCGGCACTTGACCATGCCCCCGCTGCCACATACCCCCACCGCCCGACTCAGGCCGGGCGGTTGTCCGGCCTGCAGCCAATTCCCCCCCCCCTTGACGGGAGAGGAAGTCTGCCACGACCATCTGCGCCCCCGGCCTGTGGACTACCTTGAAATTGAAAGGTTGGAGTGCCAGATACCAACGGGTGATCCGCACGTTGGCATCCTTCATGCGGTGGAGCCAGTGGAGGGGCGCGTGGTCCGAACAGAGGGTGAAAGGGCGCCCCAGCAGGTAGTACCGGAGGGCGAGGACCGCCCACTTGATGGCCAGACACTCTTTCTCTATGGTGCTGTAGCGCCCCTCACGCACCAACAGTTTCCTGCTGATGTACAGGACGGGGCGGTCCTCCCCCTCCACCTCCTGGGACAAAACCGCCCCCAGCCCTCTGTCCGACGCATCGGTCTGCAACATAAAGGGGAGAGAAAAGTCAGGGGAGTGTAAAAGTGGCCCCCCACACAGTGCAGCCTTTACCTCAGAAAAAGCCCGCTGGCACTGCTCCGTCCACTGGACCGGATCTGGTGCCCCCTTTTTAGTGAGATCAGTCAGCGGGCTGGTGACGTCCGAATAATTGGGTATAAACCTGCGATAATAGCCAGCCAGCCCCAGGAACTGTCTCACCCCCTTTTTGGTCTTGGGCCTTGGGCAGGCCGCAATTGCTGCGGTCTTGTTAATTTGGGGACGCGCCTGCCCGTTACCCAAGTGGAAGCCCAGATACCGTACTTACACCCGCCCAATCGCACACTTCTTCAGGTTGGCTGTGAGACCCACTCGCCTCAGCGACCTAAGGACGGCCCTTAGGTGCCTCGGCCAGTCATTACTATAGACGATGATGTTGTCGAGATAGGCGGCTGCATAGGTGGCGTGGGGGCAGAGGACCCTGTCCATCAGTCGCTGAAACGTAGCAGGCTCCCCAAACAGCCCAAATGGAAGTGTGATGAATTGGTGTAAACCAAATGGTGTGGAAAAGGCCGTTTTTTCTTGGGAGAGTGGAGTCAAGGGGATCTGCCAATATCCCTTCGTCAAATCCAGTGTCGAATAAAAGCGAGCAGTGCCGAGTCGATCGAGCAACTCATCAATATGAGGCATTGGGTACGCATCGAATTTAGACACCGCGTTGACTTTTCTATAGTCCACACAGAACCGGACCGACCTGTCGGCCTTGGGTACCAAGACCACCGGGCTGCTCCAGTCACTGTGGGACTCCTCGACGATGCCCATTTTGAGCATGGTCTCAAGTTCTTCCCGAACCACCTTTTTTTGTGTTCAGGTAGTCTGTAAGGGCGGCTATGCACTACCACCCTTGGGGGCGTCTCTATATGGTGCTCTATGAGGTTAGTGCGACCGGGCAGGGGCGAGAACACATCCGAAAACTCGGTCTGCAACTGGGCGACCTCCGTGAGTTGGGTCAGGGAGAGATGGTCTTCACAGGGGACCGGAGAGGTACGTGATGCCAATGCCCCTTTTTGAACCTCCGGCCCCAGCTCCGCCTTCTCCGGAACCACCGACACCAATGCCACGGGGACCTCCTCATTCCAGAGTTTAAGCAGATTGAGGTGGTAAATCTGTAGCGCCCCACCCCTGTCCATTCACCTCACCTCGTAGTCGACATCCCCGACTCGCCGTGTGACCTCAAAGGGTCCTTGCCACTTGGCGATCAATTTGGAGCTCTATGTGGGCAACAGTATGAGTACCTTATCTCCCAGTGTGAACTCCCTAAGGCGCGTACCCTTGTTGTACAGGCGGGCTTGCCGTTCTTGGGCCTGCCGCAAATTCTCCTGGGTTAGGTGGGTGAGCGTGTGGAGTTTTGTGCGCAGGTCCATAATGTATTGAATTTCGTTCTTACTTTGTGAAGGTCCCTCCTCCCAATTTTCCCGCAGCACGTCTAGAATGTCGCGTGGCTTATGCCCATATAATAATTCGAACGGGGAGAACCCCGTGGAGGCTTGGGGGACCTCTCGCACTGAAAACAACAAGGGCTCGAGCCACTAATCCCAATTACGCGCGTCCTCACATACAAATTTTTTAATGATATTCTTGAGGGTGCGATTGAACCGTTCCTGTACAAAAGCCCATCTGATATCCTTTTATGTTATGCCAATTATTCAGTTTCCTATTTTAGTCAGGCAGTTAATTGGCCACCCTTTAGACTTTAGGACCCCTTTAGGCCCCCTTTTGTATTTGTTAGTAGCAGAAGGCAAGGTCAAGGTGGTAACAGCAGTTGGATCATATCTGTAGTCTTTCACAGATGTTTCATAGTTTTGTGTGCGTGCATCTACTGGTGAGTGCCTTTATTAATATTAGAAATTTGTTGGGTGTTTAAATTGCACCAGTTATGTATGAGTCTTGTAAGTACCAAATTAATCTGGGTTTGTCAAATTGATATTGATTGGTAATTCTTGCTGTGTCATGCTAGCTAGCTAGTACTGTTACATGTAGGCAGTAATTATTACCATGAGGGTAAAGAAAATTGTATCCATTCCTTTATTTCAGAACCACACATACATGCACAGAGACAATGTTTATTTTGATATAAAGAAGAATTTATTCATGTGTGTTGTGGGTGTAAGGATTAATAAAGAAGACCTTTGCTTGGAAATACTTCTTCCTCATCATTGTTCTGATCGGACAACCTGTAGAGCTTGCTAACGGATTAGTAGCCAGCATTCATTTTACCTACACATATTTTACATGGTCCTTCGAGCCAGATACAGCAAGTTCTATAGCTAACCAATGTTGAAGCAAGCAGAAGGTGACACCCATCAGTCACC
Organism: Neoarius graeffei; assembly: GCF_027579695.1. Taxonomy (NCBI): domain Eukaryota; kingdom Metazoa; phylum Chordata; class Actinopteri; order Siluriformes; family Ariidae; genus Neoarius; species Neoarius graeffei. The sequence continues at coordinate 16,124,272 of NC_083582.1, forward strand.
CACAACACAAGAAGCACCTCAAGCTGAGAGCGCACATACTCCAGAGCTGAGGATGCATGCATATCAACTTGCTGAAGAGAATGCTAGGCTGAGATGCTATATAGAGGAGATGGAGGAGCAACAGAGGTCTCGGTGTATGAGACATGAATATCACTCACTCCCAAGGCATCGAGCTTCACGCTCTAGATCAAGCTCATCGCTGTCACAGGAAGGGGAGACGCTTCAAAGATATCATCAGGATCCACGTCCTCCACAACCTGTAGCTGAATTGGCAGCCACTGAGAGCAAGCAACCGCATGCACTAAAAGGAGAGGATATTGATGAGCTCACTAGTGGTTTTGATGGGTTACTATGCCATCATGGGCCATCAACTAGAGACCACTCAAGCCGAAACCCAAGCTGCTATCCTCAGTCACCTCCTCACCGTAGCCATTACTCACCTACAGGCTCCCGTCATGATTCAACCTGGGGTATGTCACAACGTTTCCGTAGATCATTCTATGTGCATTATCATCGTAGCCCACCTGCTGAGGGCTATACCAGGCAGTATAGATATAACTCTGAGAGGGGCTATGACCCAGGTTGGCATTATGGTTCTCGATGTATTGAACCATCCTACTCACCTCAGCGTTCGAGCTCTCGCTCATCTCGATGCTCCTCACCACCGCGTCCTGTAGAGACAGAGTTTTTCTATCGAGGTCCAAAGGCAAAGATCCCTGACTTCCAGCGTGAAGATCCACGTGAGTTCAACAGGCTCAAAGTTGCTCTAGACAACCTCCTTCCCCCAGATGCAACGGAGCAATTTAAATTTCACATTTTAACGGATCATCTGAAGTTGGAGGACGCGTTGCTAGTTGCTGATTCTTACAGTAATAGCCGTTATCCCTACTCTGATACAATGGATGCTCTGACTGAGTTATATGGGCAACCACATCAACTTGCACTTCAGCGTATCTCAAAGTTAATGGAGGAGCCAAATGTTAAGATGGGCGACACCAAGGCATTCAAGCGATTTGCGCTCAAAGTGCGAGCATTAGTAGGCATGTTAGACCAGCTTGGCTATGCTGGGGATACAGAGCTACGATGTGGATCTCATGTTTCCCGTATCATAGGAAAGTTGCCTTATGATTTAAGAGCGAACTTCAGGACGTTTGTGGATCCCAAGAGGACTCCCATTCCCACTCTACTTGACCTGGCGAAATGGCTGGAATATGAAGTGATGATTCAAGTGGATAATTCACAGCCAATTGTTGAGCCTAGTAAGGAACGTCAGGGCCCCAAGGAGCAACGCAAGGACCGCAAGTCACAGCTTAAGTCCACGACCGTTCTTCACAGCACAGAGCAGGACAGTTCCCTGTCTGAACCACAGTTGGGTAGTTCAGACCAGCCTAGGGAAAAGCCAAAGAAATTCTGTCCCTTTTGTAACACCACAAAGCACTATCTGAACCAGTGTGCAAACTTCCAAATCCTTACTAAGGAACAAATTGAGAAGTGGATCCGGTGCAATCAGAGGTGCTGGAAGTGTGGGCGTGAACACTTAAGTGCAGAGTGTACTCTTAAGGCTAAGTGTAAGAAATGTGACAAGCGGCATCTAGAGATCCTTCATGAAGTGAACGCGGGGAGTAATAGTAAGACGACTACTTCTGTGAAGAACATGATTGGGTTAATGGAGAATTCCAAACCAACTAGCTCTACTGCTCAAACCCTCTATGTGGACAGACCTGCTGGTAGTAGTAAGGTGCTACTGAAGATTAGCCGAGTCATCTTGAGGAATGGTGACAACTCACTAGACACATATGCACTGCTAGATGACGGCTCTGAGCGTACTATTTTGCTGGATGAGGCAGCACAGCAACTTGGTCTTCAAGGTACGTCTGAAGAACTGTCTTTACGCACAGTACGCCAAGAGATGCACGTCATCAAGGGAGCCACAGTGTCGTTTTCAGTGTCACCTGCTCACCAACCTGGGAAGATGTTCCTCATTCAAAGGGCATTTACAGCTAAAGAGCTTGGTTTGACATCCCATACTTACCCAATTGCTGCACTCAAGAAGTCATATCGGCACTTGAAGAATGTACCTCTACAGCCTATTGACTGTGCGCAGCCCTTACTCCTTATAGGATCAGACTATCCGCATCTCATCATACCAACGGAGCCTGTGCGTCTTGGTCCGCCGGGAGGGCCTGCTGCCATTAAGACCCAGCTGGGATGGTCACTCCAGGGGCCTTCTAAGTTCGTGAAGCATAGCCTCACCACTCAGCAATGCCTTTTAACATCTATCACCTTGAGCAACTCTGAGTTACTACAACATGTCGAGAAGCTGTGGCAATTGGATACTTTGCCCTATCGTAGTGAGAAATTTGTGACGCGCTCAAGACAGGATGTAAAGGCCATCCAAATCCTCGAGGAGAAGACCATCAGAGTGGAGGTGGACGGAGTTTTGCGATATGCCACACCGCTGTTGTGGAAAACTGATCTACCTCCGTTGGTTGCTCCAAAGGAAGCTGTGATGGCCCACCTGCGTGGTACAGAGAAGAGGCTTGCTGCTGATCCGGACAAGGCTGCCACCTACAATCAAGAGATCAGCAAGCTAGTCGAGGCAGGCTATGTGAGCAAGATCCCACTAGAGGAAGCAACCAACAGTCTTGGGTGGTATATCCCCCATCATATGGTCCACCATAATGGGAAGAACAGAATCGTCTTTAATTGCTCCTTTGTTCATAGAGGCATTAGTTTGAACGATTATCTTCTCCCTGGACCTGTGCTGGGTGCCACTCTGCTTGGGGTTCTCCTCCGCTTCCGAGAACATGCCTTTGCAATCAGTTCTGATATAAAGGGCATGTTTCACCAAGTCCGCCTCCTCCCAGAGGACCAGCCACTGTTGAGGTTCCTGTGGAGAGAAATGCGAAGGAATGACCCCCCCAGATGTTTACCAGTGGCAAGTTCTGCCATTTGGAACAACTTCAAGCCCTTGCTGTGCCACTTTTGCTCTTCAAAAGCATGTGGTGGACCACACTGAAGATGGAGACAAACTGCGCACATCAGTGGAACAGTGTTTTTACGTAGACAATTGTCTACAGAGTCTGCAGTCAGCTCATGAGGGTAGAGATCTTGTCGATAAACTGCGCCATCTCCTGGCCGAAGGTGGATTTGACCTGAGACAATGGAGCAGTAACTGCCCAAGTATCATCAGCCATTTGCCATCAGAGAGTAGGTCTGAAAGTGCTGAACTCTGGCTCACCCAGAATGCAAGCGACCCAGAAGAAAGCACCCTCGGCTTGATTTGGCACTGCCAATCAGACACCTTAGGCTTTAAGCATGGGCAGCTTGAGCTTGATGCACAGCCTACAATGCGTAGTATCTATAGCATCCTTGCCAGGCAGTACGATCCACTCGGATTCATTGTGCCTTTTACCACCAGAGCCAAGGTCATAGTGCAGAAGCTCTGGGATCGGAAGCGCGAATGGGATGATCCCAACCTACCTTCTGATCTTTTACAAGAATGGCATTCCTGGGTGGAGGAACTTCCCCAGTTATTGCGTCTTACTGTGCCAAGGTGCTACACCACCCCTGAGCTGGACATCAACACCTGCAGATATAGTGTCCACATATTTTGCGATGCTTCTGAAAGGGCATATGGCTCGGTAGCATATCTTCGCACAGAAGACACCAGTGGATGTGCTCAAGTTGCCTTTGTTGCTGCCCGCTCAAGAGTGGCCCCCAAACGGCAATTGTCAATCCCAAGACTGGAGCTGTCTGCTGCCTTAACAGGTGCCCAACTGGCATCAGTTCTGAAGAGAGAGTTAACTCTGAATGCCCACCATTACATCTACTGGACAGATTCTATGACAGTACTTACCTGGCTGCAATCAGAATCCTGCAAGTTCAAAGTTTTTGTGGGAACTCGGATCGCCGAAATTCAGGAGCTAACCGACTCAGGGACATGGCGCTACGTAGACTCACAAAGAAATCCTGCGGATTACATCACAAGGGGAAAGACCCTGTCTCAGCTGATTGATGACAGTCGATGGCTTCAAGGCCCAGCTTTCCTTTGGCAACCGGAGACTTCCTGGCCTGAGCGACCACCTGAGTGCATATCGAACATTCCAGAGGAGCTGCGGAAGCAAGCCTTTTGTGGAGTTACAGCAGTCCATAGTGGTTCACTGCGGATTGATGCGAGTCAATACAGTACATTTCAGGAATTTCTGGAGGCTGTAGCCCATTTAGCACACGGGGCGGCTTCAGATTCCAGCAGCTTGTCAGCCGACGACTTCAGGAATGCTGAGCTGGATATTCTTCGCCAAGCCCAGGCAGAGTGCTTTGAAGACGATCTGATTCAGCTTCAATCTGGAAAACCAGTAGCGTCAACCAGTAGATTAGCTACACTGGCCCCCGAGTTCGATTCCAGCACCCGGTTAATACGCGTTGGAGGCCGCCTACGTAGATGTGATGATATAAGTCAAGACACTCAACATCCAGTTGTCCTTGACCCCACTCATAATATCACAAGGCTGATCATCCAACGGTATGACGAGGAGCTGCATCATCCTGGGCCAGAGCGAGTCTTCGCTGAAGTTAGGCGACGCTTTTGGATCCTGAGAGGTAGACAAGCAATCCGTAAGTTCCAGTACAAATGCCCTGAATGCCGTAAGTGGCGTGGCACACCAGACATTCCACGGATGGCCGATTTGCCTCCCTCCAGCCTAAGGCTTTACAAGCCCGCCTTTCATTCAACTGGAATAGATTGCTTTGGCCCTTTCCAGATCCGAATGGGAAGGCGTAATGACAAGCGCTGGGGTATCTTGTACAAGTGTCTTACCACCAAGGCCGTCTATATAGATCTCCTGTCAAGCATAGACTCTGATTCATTCCTTATGTCACTACGTCGTTTTGTGTCCAGAAGAGGTAAGCCACACGAGATTTTATGTGACAGAGGGACAAATTTCAGAGGTGGTGATGCTGAACTGAAGGAGGCATTTCAGGCCCTCCAACCTGCCTTGAAAGAGAAGCTTGCTGCCCAGCAGATTTACTTCTGTTATAACCCACCTAGTGCACCGCACTTTGGTGGCTCCTGGGAGAGACAGATACGGTCTATCAAGGCAGCACTGGCTACAGTTCTTGGAGCACAAACTGTCCCAGAAGAGGTACTACGGACAGTCCTGGTAGAGATTGAAGGAATACTCAATTCCAAACCTTTGGGTTATGTGTCCTCGGATATCTCAGATCCTGACCCTGTGACTCCAAATTCTCTTCTGATGGGGAGGACCGATGCTTCTCTACCCCAGGTGATCTACCCAGAATCAGAGTTGCTAAGCCGCAGGAGATGGAGACACAGTCAAGTACTGGCTGATCAGTTTTGGGCCAGGTATATCCGTCATTACCTACCAAGTCAACAGATTCGTCAGAAGTGGCAAAAGGAAAAGGAAGATCTGACTGTTGGCACAGTGGTGATGATTGTGGATCCTCAAGCCCCAAGGGCCCTCTGGCTTGTCGGTATAGTTAAGACAGTTCATCCTGGTTCAGATGGGAGAGTAAGGACAGCTGAAGTATTGGTGAAGGACCGGACCTACTTGCGACCAGTGGCAAGACTCATCCGACTTCCTGCACTCCCAGAAGACCCAGGATAGATGGCCTTCCAGAAGCAAATCTGCATAGCAGATTTGGGGGCGGCTGTACAAAAGCCCATCTGATATCCTTTTATGTTATGCCAATTATTCAGTTTCCTATTTTAGTCAGGCAGTTAATTGGCCACCCTTTAGACTTTAGGACCCCTTTAGGCCCCCTTTTGTATTTGTTAGTAGCAGAAGGCAAGGTCAAGGTGGTAACAGCAGTTGGATCATATCTGTAGTCTTTCACAGATGTTTCATAGTTTTGTGTGCGTGCATCTACTGGTGAGTGCCTTTATTAATATTAGAAATTTGTTGGGTGTTTAAATTGCACCAGTTATGTATGAGTCTTGTAAGTACCAAATTAATCTGGGTTTGTCAAATTGATATTGATTGGTAATTCTTGCTGTGTCATGCTAGCTAGCTAGTACTGTTACATGTAGGCAGTAATTATTACCATGAGGGTAAAGAAAATTGTATCCATTCCTTTATTTCAGAACCACACATACATGCACAGAGACAATGTTTATTTTGATATAAAGAAGAATTTATTCATGTGTGTTGTGGGTGTAAGGATTAATAAAGAAGACCTTTGCTTGGAAATACTTCTTCCTCATCATTGTTCTGATCGGACAACCTGTAGAGCTTGCTAACAGATTAGTAGCCAGCATTCATTTTACCTACACATATTTTACAGTTCCACTAAACCGTCCGTTTGTGGGTGATACATGCTGGTGCGGATCGGCTTAATCCCCAATAACCCATACAGTTTGCACAGTGTCCGTGACATAAATGTGGTGCCTTGATCAGTCAGAATCTCTTTCGGGATTCCAACTCGGGAGATAACGCGGAAGAGCGCCTCTGCAATACTACGTGCTAAGATATTGCGCAGAGGCACTGCTTCCAGGTATCGCGTTGCATAGTCCACAAGAACTAATATAAAGCGGTACCCTCGTGCTGACCGATCTAATGGCCCAACGAGATCCATCCCAATCCTTTCGAACAGGGTCTCGATTAATGGCAGAGGGCGCAAAGGCGCTTTTGGAATGGCCACTGGATTCACTAATTGGCATTCGCGGCACGCCGTACACCACCTACGAACATCGCTGCGAATCCCCGGCCAATAGAATCGGGCCATTATTCGGGCTAGTGTCTTATCCTGCCCTATGTGTCCAGCCATGGGATTAAAGTGAGCTGCCTGGAATACCAATTCCCGGCAGCTCTTTGGAATTAGAAGTTGCGTGACTTGCTCTTTAGTTTGAGTGTCCTGCGTCACTCGGTATAACCTATCCTTTATAATCGCGAAGTAGGGGAAGGACGAGGTCGTGTTTGGCTGGAGCGTTTGACCATCGATTACTCTCACTTGGTCAAACGCATGTCGCAGAGTCTCGTCCCGCGACTGCTCCAATGGGAAATCTGCGAGGGATTCCCCAATAGAGAGAGGAGGGGCCGGTGGCTCCTCACTCTGACGCGGAGATGATGTAGACAGCTCTGTGACAGCTGCTCCCGTCAAAGTGACACCGGGACCTCCCCCTGTTAAATGGCAGGACCCACTCTTTACTAAGCGTGTCATTAAATCCCGAAATCCCGGCCAATCAGTCCCCAAAATTAAAGAGTGGGTAAGGTGAGGATTAACTGCCGCCTTCACTATAAAGTTTTCCCCTCGGAAAAAAATGTGGACCGACACCAAAGGGTAGCTGTGAACGTCCCGGTGCACACACAACACCTTCACCCCCTGTGCTCCCCCCAATGCATCGTTTTGCACCAGGCTTTGGTGAATTGAGGTCTGATTACAACCAGAATCCACCAACGCCTGATATGTATCCCCTTGAATACTCACTGGTATGCGATACGCTCCGGCCCAATCGAGGGCGGCTTCTGGCGCGTTGGGGATCCGAACCACCGCGCCCACCTCCATTGCCGTGCACTGCTGTTGGAGGTGGCCCGGTTCCCCACAGCACCAGCAAACCAGCCCGGACTTCCTCTCTGCACCGGTGTTCTGGGTCTCACTCACCTGAGGGGGGGGAGACAGACACAGAAGGGAGAAACGGGAGGGCACCGCGGGTGTGGCGGGCCGGCTGGGGTGGTGTTGGCCCCCACCTCCGCGGTGGGGGAATGGGGCGAGGATGGAACACAGGAGGAGGGGGAGAGAGAGAGAGAAGAGGAGAGAAGAGAATAGGCTGTCTGCTGTCCTGCTGCCGGAACAGCCACCAAATGGTCCTCCGCCAGCTCGATGGCCTGATCCAGCGATGCCGGGCGGTGGCACTGGACCCACTCCGCGGTTCCTGTTGGCAAGCACGCGATGAACTGCTCCAGCACCACCTGATCGATGATCTCCTCAGCGTTGCGGTTGTTGGCCCTCAGCCACCACCAGCAGGCATCCCGGAGTTGCTGGCCAAACGCGAATGGCCGGCTGACTTCCTCCAAGCGCAGAGCGTGGAAGCACTGGCGCTGCTGTTTGGGGGTGCGCCCCACACGCTGGAGGATGGCCCGGTGAAGGTCGGCGTAGGCCAGCCAGTGGTCGGCAGGGAGCTGTAGTGTGGCCAGCTGTGCCTCTCCCGTTAGCAGGGGGAGGAGGCGTGCCGCACGCTGATCCATTGGCCACCCCGAGGTCTCCGTGACTTGCTCAAAGAGTGTGATGACAGCCTCGGGGTCATCCTGCAAGCCCATCTTTGTCAGGGTGAGGGGGGACGGGCCCGCAGTGGAAGAGGCGGTTGTCCCCGCTGACGCGAGGAGGTACCGGAACGCCTGTCGGTCCTCTTGCTGGGCCAACACCAGGGCCTCGAAGCGCTGCTCCTGCTCCTTACGGAGTGTGACTAGCGCCTGGTGCTGGCTTTGCTGGGCCGTGGCGAGGGCGTGGATCAGGTGGGCGAATGGGGAAAACTCCATGGGGCGGTTCGGCATTGGTGCTCCAATCCCGGGTTTCAGCACCACTGTGGCGGTTCAGGGTGGGTGGGTGGAGCACAGAGGACAGCAGGACAGAGAGCAGGTTCAAAATAGCGTTTATTGCTACACTTTTCAGCCTAACAATCTTTACTCAAATAGACACACCCACGACTGGCATCTTGTTCGGGGATGAGCTCTCCTCTGCTCTCTCTCTTTAAATAGGGTGCAGTCACTGGGAAGACACACACAAACACAGGTTAATTGACGTCAGGTGTAGTGATTCTGCCACTTACCTTCCCTGACTCCGCCCTCCTGTCACAGACCGGCGCTTGACCATGCCCCCGCTGCCACACTCTCCCTCTCTTAGATATGCGACTGAAATACACACGAGTGAATGCATTTGCCAGAGGTAAATCTCACTGAACTCGTCTTCAAAAAACTTCCATATCTGCATTGGTGGCTTTTCCTGTGATAAAAAATAATGCTTTCAAAGCTGGATACATCTGTAGCAATCTCTCAATCCCCGGGAATAATGACAGCCATCGTGTCTTGCTGTGAGATTGGAGAGTTCTAAATTCAACTTCAGCAAACTCACAGTACTCCTTCAGACTCTCTGTGCACACACTGTAGATGTGGAAATGTTGATAAATTTTGAAAATGTGCTCAATGTCAACATCCAGTGTGTCTGCTCCATGGTGAACACAATTGTTCAGAATATGTGCTGGACAGCCTACACCAATAAGAGCCATGTTCTGCAAGGACTTTTTTAAATTGGCAAACACATTCTTCCCGTCCTCATTACGCCAGATTCCTCCAAACATTGTACTGCAGTTGTCACCAGTAAATGCAATGCATTTAGAAAATATCCCATTCTTTTCCAGTGTGTCTTTTATGTACTGTGCAATAGTGTCAGCATTTGGGGTGCTTTTAATTTCAAGTAATTTACTTTGCACACCACCGTTCTTCCGATCAAAATACTGAATGAGCAGAGGGAATATTTTCACTGCTCCGTGACTGCTGCCATCAGTAGACACACCACAGTAGGGAATATCTTGAAGTGCTTCTAGAGCAAAGTCAACAGAATGTGGGGCTATCACGGCGTTTACAATTGCTTCTGTCTTTGTTCGAGCACTTGAGAATTTTTGAGCTGTTGGGAAATCTATGAAAACCTTTTTTAACAAGCCAGATGTGCAGTCCATTGACCTGTAGCTTTCGTGATGCTTAACCGTGTGAAAAGCATAGGCACCCTCTGCTGCAGTGACAGCTGCACTCTCGGATTTACTTCCAAAAAACTCAGTGAGTTTGGATGTTGAGCTCTCACCCCTCGCTGCCATTGTATGCTTGGCTGAACTTGTGTGCTTGTAAGTCGTTGGCACCTTTATTTGCCACTGACACGTAAGTGCCTGCTTTACACGTCAGACACTCAGCTTCGTATGGATCCCGACCAAGACGAAAGCATGGAAATTTCTTTTTTAGTTCATCCATGAACTTACATTTACGTCTGATGCCGGGTACATGTGCTCTCTTTGATAAACAAGGAAGCTCGTGGCGTGCTACTGAGGTGCACACTGACCAATTAAATGATTAGCCCACAGAAAAGGCTATTGACCAATGACAGTAGCTCTACAGTCAGACCGTACACCCCTCCCCCTACTCACTTCCACTCAAAACAAAGCGAACAGAACTGAGTAGGGGAAGGGCGTGACTACCGTAGTTTGTGAGCGACACAGAGAAACTCAATGGAAATTCCGATGTTAAAAATTCTGATGTTTTTTTTGGAGGTGAAATTAAACTCAATTTTGTTGTGAACCACGTCTCTGTTCTTTTGTGAACTTACCTGTGTGGGAACCCTTTGGCTTTATTTTATGATTTGGATTCAATTACAACAGTTTTTTTTTTTAAATCATTTAAATGACTATTCCCTGGGGGAAATCCCCAGGGTGACGTTGTTGGACTTTAGTGCTGTAAAAGCCAAAATTCGGTTACAAAAGCACTACCGAGACAAGGCCATTCCATGACACTTCGCAGAAAAACAAGACAGAGACTAGTGAGGGAGTCCACAATGAAGCCAACAGTCACAGAAGACTGAAAGTGGAGTAAAGGTGTACCTTTTCAGGAGCTCTGCATAACTGAGGACTGTATTTTTGGGTGGCTCGAAAGAAACTATTGTTCAAGAAGCACCATCTAAAAAAGTGTCACAGTCCGGTCCATCCATGCCTAAGTTTGTGGGACTCCCATGCCAGCTCCAGGCCGGATCCGGGCCAGGAATTCAGTCCTGCCTTGCTGAAGGCCATCTTCCCTGAAGCGGCACTCCCACACCTGCTACCACTCCTCTCCCATCAGCCAGGGCCTTTTTAAGAACTGTTTGGAGCCACTCCAGTTGCCAGACTGTCTCCTGTAGACTTTCCTCACCTCGCTACAGCCTTTTAATATTGTGCCTTCTTGATTCCCCCTGCCTGAATTGTTCCTTGTTTTTTCTTGTCTAGTTTTCTGTCCAGTTTTTTGCCCCTGTTGTACCTGCCTGTTCTTTTGGATTGTGTTTTCACTTCCTCTGCCTGGATTTCCCTTGTCCCTGTGTTCTTTGTTTTTTGTGAAGATTCTTCTGTCCTGTTTTTGTCCCTGACCGTGCCTGCCTGCTCCACTGTGTTTTTGACCTCTTGGCCTGTTCTTTGACCACTGATTTTTGCCTGAGCCCTATTGTACCTCTGCCCTCTACTTCATTAAAGAAGTTTTTCTCTGAACACTGCCTGTTTTGAGTCTGCTCTTGGGTCCTCACTTCACCTCAGCTCGCCATTTCTGACAGCACAGTCTGGCCAACATGGACCTAGCAGATTTCGCCCAGCTAAGAGCAGTGGTGCCAAAACAGGGAGCTCTCCTTGGGACCCACCAACAGGACATCCAACGGGTGAACCAAAACCTTGTCACCATCTCTAACACTCTCCATCTTCTTGCCACTCAGCTACAACAGTTTCAAGTAATGTCTGCTCCTACACAACCCCCTCCGCCTACTGCTCCCCCAGCTCCTGCTCCAGCCCTCTTCAGAGAGCTGAGACTTCCCACCCCACAGCCATATGATGGAGAACCAGGTACCTGCCGATAATTTTTCTCTCAGTGCTCACTAACCCTTGAGCTTCAATAGCTGGCCTTCCCTACAGAGCGTTCCCGAGTGGCCAACACCATCACTCTCCTCACTGGCAAAGCTAGGGAGTGGGGAACAGCTATGTGGGACACCAATGCACCATGCTGTGCCAGCTTCAAGAATTTCACAGAGAAGATTAGGCGAACCTTTGATCGCTCTCTGTCTGGCAGAGAGGCAGCTAGAGAAATCATGGGGCTGCAGTAGGGTGCCCGGTCCACTTTTGACTATGCGATTGAGTTTCGCACCTTGATGACATCTTGTGGCTGGAATGAGTGCCTTGTTCGACGCATTTTTGAACGGGCTGTCAGGATGAGCTGGTCTCCCGAGAACTGCCACCTGATCTCCCCGGTCTCATGGATCTCGCCAGTTGTATTGACTCCCGGATCAGATGGCAGGTTAAAGAGAGAACTTGGACTAGTCTTGCTCCCCCTCAGCCTCCCGCTGAGCCAATGCAGGTAGACCGAGCCTGCATCTCACCTGAGGAACGACAGTGCCGTCGGGTTATGAGGGCATGTTTTTATTGTGGACAGCTGGGACATTTCTGCCAATCTTGCTCTCTAAAAGGAAGAGTCCACCAATGAGTTTAGGGGCCCTGGTGGGCAATGTCCAGAATCAGCCCCCTACCGGTCGACCGCTACTCCCAGTGGTCGTTATCCATGGCAATCAACCCCACGACCTCCAGGCACTCCTTGATTCAGGGGCTGACAGAAACCTGATCTGCTTGACCACCGCCAAGCGCCTGGGGATTCCACTACTGGCTCTGAACCCGTCCCTCACTGTCATGACCCTTAACGGTACTGGTCTGACCACTATCACTCATAAAACAGCCCCTGTCACCTTAAGAATTTCTGGCAACTACTCTGAATCCATTCAGTTTTTTGTCATGAGCAATCCCCATGTGCCCATAGTTCTTGGTCTGCCCTGGCTAACTCTACATAACCCCCATGTCAACTGGACTAACACCACCATTTTAGGATGGAGTCAATTCTGTTTATCTTCATGCCTGAGATCTGCCCTCCTTCACGCCAAGCTGCTCCAGCCCACCATTGGTGAATATCTTGACCTCTCTAATGTGCCTCCTGAGTATAATGACTTAAAACCTGTGTTCAGCAAGTCTCAAGCTGTTTCCCTTCCTCCCCATAGGCCCTATGACTGTGGAATTGACCTTCTCCCTGGGACTACACCACCTAAGGGGCGACTTTACTTTCTCTCTCCTTCTGAAAGGCAAGCCATGGATAAATACATCACCGAGTCCTTAGCAGCTGGAATTATTTGTCCCACCTCTTCTCCTGCAGGGCCAGGATTCTTTTTTGTGGAGAAGAACAAATCCTTGCACCCTTGCATTGATTACCATGGGCTAAATGACATCACCATCAAGAACCATTACCCCCTACCGCTCATGTCTACGGTGTTTGAGTTACTCCAGGGAGCCCAGATTTTCACCAAGCTAGATCTGTGTAATGCTTACCATCTTGTGAGGATCAGGGAAGGGGACGAATGGAAGATGGCGTTCAACACCCCCATGGGCCACTACGAATATCTCGTGGTTCCGTTCGGCCTGACTAATGCTCCTGAGGTTTTCCAGGCCCTCATTAATGATGTCCTGAGGGACTACCTTAACCTTTTTGTTTATCTGGATGATATATTGATTTTTTTCCCACTCCCTTGATGAACACCGCATCCACATCAGGCAGGTCCTTCAATGACTCCTGGAAGATACCGTAAATCCTCTAATATAGGCCGGGGCCTTTATTTCACTCAAGTGCATCTTGGTCCAGGCCATTATTGGAAGGAGGCCAGAATTAGAGGCAGGCCTCTATTTCTATTTGAGCAAAACAGACTACCAGTGGAATGAATAAAAACGAGATTTTGTGTCTATTTGAACCTATAAAATAGGTTGATGCTTGGTTGCCTGGTTACCACCAGACCTACCGGTAATCACAATCAGGGGCGCCTGCAGGGTTGAACTGTAAGGTACGCACTAGCGGTGTAATCCCCCCCCCCCCCCCCACTCCAAAAAAAAAAAAACCGCTTGCGTGCTGCAGTTTCTATGAAGAGTCGATCTATAGGCTTATACACAAAACAACGATAGAACTTTAACTTGAAATTGAACAATAGCCTTCCATGAACACAGGCTGATATTTGAACAACATATGTGAACTACACACGACAATAAACAATAACCTCTTTATAGCCTCGATTAGAATCTAGTGAACTTGCTCAGCACTACCACACGCACGACTCTGACACACACTGTAGCGCAACGTGGGGTACAGAGACTCGCTGAAAAACTCCTCGGGTATTTTTCTGAGTTTACCGAAAATCAGAGTAGAAGGAGCCACCCACCCTCTGTCTGGTTTGAAGCGGTTCTGTAGGACATTGAGCTTTACAGAGTCCGGTGCACATTTTAAGGCATCTGGTTGAAGTTTACCTATGTCTGATAAATCTGATGTCAGTGATAGCGGGCTGACTCGTGGCTCATTAGTAAAGCGATCTGATGGCTCATTTGTCAGCAAGGTGGAGCAACCATCTACTTCTGATCGTAAGGGACATGGGGAGATGTAGGTGTTCTTATATGAAATTCACTGGATGTATGGCTAGTTTCAAACTCAGAGGTAGATGAAGGCAATTCCCTCAAAGGAACTGAGCAGCATCCAGCTGCAGCGTACTGCTGCTAGGTTGCGGAGGAGTGGAAGCTGCCGGTGCCGTGTTACTAGCTGATACTGGAGAGGACTGGCAAGCAGATGACACCCCTGGATCACTGCTTTTGGACTTTTTCGTAAAAGTCTGAAACAAGCTCGTTTGTTTCAGGGTTCGTTTACTCATTTTTGACTCGCTTCTCAATAAATTCTCGCACAAGCTCTGACTGCTGACGATTGTCTGTCTCCGTTTCTCAAAACTGGAGAGAATCTCAGTGGTGCAAGAAAAGTATATCTGCATTGACCAATGAGCTTTCTCGGTCACGCACACCCCGCCCACTCCTGAAGCACACAAATGCGCCGGCACACACGTGTCTCTCTCTCTCTCTCTCTCTCTCTCTCTCAAATTATGTTGCATTGCCAAAGCATTCAGGTAACAATTATAATTAAAAAAAAAATCTCTCTCCCCAAGGTACGCCTAGTGCGTACGGCCATACGCCTGGCGGCGCCACTGATCACAATTGTCTTTCAGATCGGAACGATTGTGTAAGGCCACTATGATCTCAGAAACATCGTTGGTTATAGCCCCGGCCTGTATTAGAGTCCGGCCATTATTTACCTCCTCCGACAGCGAGACCGGCCAATATTAGAGTCCCGGCCAGTAATGGAATACAGGCCAGTATTAGAGGATTTACGGTAAACTCTTTGTTAAGGCCGAGAAATGTGAGTTCCATAGGAGTTCTGTCTCCTTTCTGGGTTTCATTATCTCCCCTGCACAGATTCAGATGGACCCCCTGAAACTCAAGACAGTTGCTGACTAGCCCACCCCGTCCTCTCAGTGAGAACTTCAGCAGTTTCTTGGGTTTGTGAATTTCTACAGGCGATTCATCAGGAACTTTAGTATGGTGGCTGGGCCCCTCACAGATCTAACTTCCACCAAGGTCCCTTTCAGCTGGGGGGAAGGGGCCGAGAAGGCGTTCTCTGAGCTCAAATGAAGGTTCACGTCAGCACCCATACTCACCATTCCAGATCCGTCCCGGCAGTTTGTGGTTGAGGTCGATGCTTCGGCGTCAGGGGTCGGGGCCATATTGTCCCAAAGATCGGCTAGTGACAGCACACTTCATCCTTGCTCCTTCTTCTCTCATTGGCTTCCCCCTTTGAGAGAAACTACGACATTGGCAATAGGGAGCTGTTGGCCATTAAACTGGCCTTGGAAGAATGGAGACATTGGTTGGAGGGGTCAGACCTTCCCTTCATCGTATGGACAGATCACAAGAACCTTGAATACCTCAGGACTGCCAAGCGCCTCAATTCTCATCAGGCCCGATGGTCTCTTCTTTTCGTGCTTCAAGTTCACACTTTCCTTCAGCCCAGGCTCTAAGAATGGTAAGCCCGATGCCTTGTCCAGAATGTTTTCTCCCCTCCAGGAGTTGTCGACCTCCCCTGAGACCATCCTTCCTCCACGGTGCTTGGTGGGGGCAGCTCTGTTAGAGGTGGAAATCCTGGTCCAGAAGGCCCATGAGCAGGACCCAGGGCCCAGTAATGCACCTCCTAACCATCTTTTTGTTCCTGTTTCTGTGCAGGCACAGATGTTGCAGTGGGGTTATGGTTCCAGAGTGGCATGCCACTCAGGAGCAGCCCAGACTCTGGCACTCATCTGACAACATTTTTGGTGGCCATCCATCAAGGAGGACATCCAGAAGTCTGTGGCAGCCTGCGACATCTGCACCAGGAACAAGACTGGCAACAGACCCCCTGCCAGCCTGCTGAGACCCCTTCCTGTTCCCCACCTGCCCTGGTCACATATAGCCCTGGATTTCATCACAGGACTCCCTAATTCAGGTGGCAATACTTGTATCCTCACTATTGTTGACCATTTTTCTAAAGCTGTTCATTTTATCCCTCTGCCCAAGCTTCCCACTGCCAAGGAGACCGCCGAATTGCTGATACTCCATGTTGTCTATCTACACAGACTCCCCTCAGATATCATATCTGACCGTGGACCCCAGTTCTCTGCCCAATTCTGGAAGGCTTTCTGTAAACTCATTGGTGCTTCTTGCAGTCTGTCTTCAGGTTTTCACCCTCAGACCAATGGACAGATGGAATGGGCCACCCAGGAGCTGGAAGTAGCTCTAAGGTGCATGGTGTCCAAGGATGCTGCCTCCTGGAGCAAGACCCTTCCTTGGATAGAGTACGTTCACAACTCCTTACCCACCTCTGCTACAGGTCTTTCCCCCTTCCAGTGCTCTCTGGGTTACCAGCCACCACTCTTCCCTGTACAAGAAGATGTCATCGCCGTGCCCTCTGCCCAGGTGTTTGTGCAGGAGAACATGGGCATTGACCAGGAAGAAGCTCCTACGTTCTGTCAAGATGTTTAAAGAGCAAGCTGACAAACACTGCTCGGCAGCTCCCATCTATCGGGTGGGGCAGTGGGTAATGCTCTCCACTTGCCACCTACCCCTCAAGATGGTCTCCTGCAAATTGGCTCCCCGGTTCATAGGACCTTTCCCCGTTTCCAAGGTAATTAATCCCTGCTCTGTAAAACTGTCTCTGCCCGTAACCATGTGCCATATTCACCCAACTTTCCATGTCTCCCAAGTCAAAGCCCTTGTCTCCAGTTCCCTGTCCCTACTCTCCAAACCCCTTCCTCCTCCCAGGTTCATAGATGGTGGTGAGGTCTTCACGGTCAGGAGATTGCTGAAGGTACAACGCCGAGGCAGAGGACTCCAGTACCTGGTTGATTGGGAGGGGTATGGTCCTGAGGAGAGGAGCTGGGTTCCTACTAGGTTCATCATGGATCCCACCCTCATCATGGACTTCCACCAACACCACCCTGAGGCACTTCCTAAGGCGCCTGGGGGGGGTACTGTCACAGTCCGGTCCATCCATGCCTAAGTTTGTGGGACTCCCACGCTGGCTCCAGACCGGATCTGGGCCAGGAATTCAGCCCTGCCCTGCTGAAGGCCATCTTCCCTGAAGCGGCACTCCCACACCTGCTACCACTCCTCTCCCATCAGCCAGGGCCTTTTTAAGAACTGTTTGAAGCCACTCCAGTTGCCAGACTGTCTCCTGTAGACTTTCCTTGCCTCACTACAGCCTTTTGATATTGTGCCTTCTTGATTCCCCCTGCCTGAATTGTTCCTTGTTTTTTCTTGTCTAGTTTTCTGTCCAGTTTTTTTGCCCCTGTTGTACCTGCCTGTTCTTTTGGATTGAGTTTTCACTTCCTCTGCCAGGATTTCCCTTGTCCCTGTGTTCTTTGGTTTTTTTTTTTTGTGAAGATTTTTCTGTCTTGTTTTTGTCCCTGATCGTGCCTGCTTGCTCCACTGTGTTTTTGACCTCTTGGCCTGTTATTTGACCACTGATTTTTGCCTGAGCCCTCTTGTATCTCTGCCCTCTACTTCATTAAAGAAGTTTTTTTTTTTCTGAACACTGCCTGTTTTGAGTCTGCTCTTGGGTCCTCACTTCACCTCAGCTTGCCATTTCTGACAAAAAGAGGAGAGTGATCAAGTCATGATAGGTATTCCCTCATTTATCAGTCTAATGTAGAAACCAATGCAAGATGTGAGTGTAGAAATCATCTTACAACAGGATTCACATGTAATTCACGAAATATCTCACCAATCACAGTGTATGAATGATCAGCCATTGATAAATGTGGTGGCTGAAAACCATTGTCATTTAACACTAGAATTCAGGAGGGCTGCAAGAATTTTTGTCCCAAGCCAAAAGGGGTATCCCTCCTCTTTCTCCCCACACAAGCTCACCCCTCTCTCTTCACCTGTGCAGCTTTACATTGTTATGCAAATGTTGAACACTCGTCAGTTTGAGAGAAGAAAAATAATTTTTGGAAAAAAGCACACTTATTTTTTAATGTTATGCAAGTTCACACTTAACAAGAACTTGCTCCAAGTTCAGTTCACACAGATTAAAATGAACTAATTCACGTTCATAGTTCACAATACCTAAAACAAACAAACATAGTTCACGTTCATTTCTTCCAATTTTTTTAATGAGCTGCACTGAATCCAATGTGAAATTTTTGATCAGCAATTAAAATATCAAATTTCACCTACCATAACGTTCTTGGAGTCTACTTTATTGACATATAACTAAATCAGTAGTGTCATGACCAACGCATTAGAGCACATCACCATAAAACAACATTGGTCAAGACAAGCAATGAGTGAGAAAATCAAGAAGGTCATGTAATAATTTTCCAAGATGCAATCCTGAGATATAGTATTTCATATCACAATATAAAAAAAGCACATTCTGCACTAATGTGTGTATTGCAGTTATGTCAAACGCACACACTTTTTTTCCTCTTTGTCAGGTGCTGCTTCACTCAAACTGACTTGCAGGCAACATTTGCATTACAATATAAAATTTCATATGTGACAACTGTGCTTAAAAGGGAGGGGTGAGCTTGTGTGGGGAGAAAGAGAAGGGGCACCCCCTTTGGCTTGGGATGAAAATCTCCAGCATTCTAGTGTTAAGTATCATGCCTCAGTGTTAACTTTTGATGCCTTTTGCCCTGCAGGGCAAATAGCCTAAAAAAAATTTTTGCCCCCCTTGAAGTTCCTTTTTCCCTAAAAATTTTGCAGTATTTCGGCAAGTTTTCAAGTACACAGTTCAAGGCAATACTGATGTGTTTTCCAGGAGTATAATTGAGTTATTTAGACAAAAATACATGTTTAAAAAAAACCCATTCATTTTTAAAAACAACATTTACTTCTGCAACAGAAGAACAAGACAAGTCCTGAAAACATGAAACATAAATCAATATCATATATGTAAGACTTGCTTATGGCATGAGTACATAATACATCTTTTTATATAGAGTTTAGG
Source organism: Neoarius graeffei (assembly GCF_027579695.1). NCBI lineage: Eukaryota > Metazoa > Chordata > Actinopteri > Siluriformes > Ariidae > Neoarius > Neoarius graeffei. Next base: position 16,143,390 of record NC_083582.1, read on the forward strand.
ACACAAAAGACACTTTGTTTTGCCTATAACAATGACTAGCAATATTGCAAAGATGAATTATAAAACTAAAAGCATCATAAAATGAGCCTGTGCTGCAGTACTGTCTCATCATTCAGTTTGCCATTGCATTTAGGAGGAAATGAAACAACCTGTCCTCCTCATGTACATCGGCTTCCTGTGCAGCCTATGCAAATTGTGGGTGCCGTTCATACTGTCCCTCTGTCCACCATAGGTGGACTGTGCTCTCAGCATTATATGCAGCAAGACCCAGGCCCTGAAGAGCAGGGGTTCTCAACCTTTTCTGCTTTAAGGCCCACTTATTTATACTTGTACCGAGTCAGGGCCCATTAAAAAAGATCTCCAATTATTTTAGCTTATGTATTCTATTAGAATCTAATAATTTATTGTAAAGTGTATTAACAGGATGCAGCATCACTCCCTGTTACAGATGGGAATTTAAATAAATGTAATAAAAACATTTTTTTAGATTGTAGGTATTGTATTTAAAACTGTATGGATGTGCCAGAAGCCAAACCATGCATGCAGGCATTCTCAGTCAAAAGGGATTAATGATCCAGTGGAGTCTGATCAATTAACACAGGAACTCATTGCCATGTTTGTATACAGCAAACAAGCAGGTTATTAAAACCAATAAGTACACTCAAAAGAAGTGGATATAGAAACCACTCAGTGGGATAGAGCCTTACATGTTAACAAAGAAGGATTTTTCCTATGAAAGAAAAATTTACCACCTAAATTTGACATTAGTAGAATAAAATTTGATTGCATTGTAGCCATAACTAAATATAAAGACAATAGTTATGCATATTATTAATTAACTTAATGTGAAGATAATTAACAGATAATCAACAGATTTTAAGGTTTTTTTTAAAGATTGTGTATATTTTAGTCTTTTGTATTTGTAATTATTTGTATCTGTACATGCACGACCCTACCAGCTCTGCTGATCAACTTTTTGTGTTTAAATAAAGTTATTAATTCATTCATTAGGAGTTGGAAATTATCCATCCATTGAGTTCCCCGACATCTCTTTATATGTGTCAACTTTTTATATGTGGCTGGGTTAAAGATCTGGGGATCAGGACACTACAAGATAAATCCTATATCGTTTTTGCCTGGGTAAATAAAGTGTTTCTGGGCTTTTTGTCCGTGTCTTTGCAATGGTTGCTAGGACACTATAAGTTTTGGTATCGGGTGTAAACAAACGATGGAGATAAAGAGATGAGATGAGGTGTAAACAAACGACTTCCGCTCGATTCCCAATCCTCCTTGCTCTTCTCTTCCAGCAGGCATCACAGATCCATATAATTACTCACAAACATCTCTCTCTCTCTGTGTACGTGCATGTGTGTCTGTGTGTGTCTGTGTGTATGCATGCAATCTCCAGTCACTTTTGATTCTTTTGGCTGCTGAGAATCCTCAATCACAGATGCTACTTGATAGGGGGATGGTAAACACTACATGCACCACCTTAAGAACATGCACACAAATGCGCACGTGCACCTGAAGCGAGCCAATCAGAATCGCCATTACAAATTGGGAAGAAAAAAACAATGATGATCACAGGGGAGGTGAGGATGCTGGTTAATATGTCATTTTTTGTAATGTACTCGCTCAAAAATAATTTTTGTGCTTAAAGAAGCCGGCCATAGGTGTGCCTGAACAGGCCTAACTCGCTAAAATATTTCTGCCTGAACGTCTTGGTCAGGTAAATCGGGCATTCGGGCAATGTCTGGTGTTGAGGCTAGCCTTAAATATTCTCGGTTTAGACTTTATGACATGGAGAGGTGTAATATGGCCAAAAAGAGGAAGTTTGCCTTTGAAAAAGAAGCTTGAACATCCAATTGAATTAATAATTTCTATTTAGCAGCCTGAAAAATAGCATCATAGGAAGTCAGAAAAATGCAGTATGGAAAGCAATCATTGCTTTGGTCAACAGCATTACCGTCAACAACAGGACTCAACAGTCAATAGTCATTCATCACTCTACATAAAAAATGCCTGCACTCCTGAAAAACCCTCTTGAATCTTACAAATGTGTAGAGGTCTTCTAACAGAGCCAGAGGAGTCATTGCTAAGATTTGATGAATGGCAAAGCTTTGGTTTAAACAGGTGACTGAATAAGCATCTAATCTATCATACTGCAAATTATTTAGCCTAGCCACTGGTTTTAACTGCTTAATTTTATTTGTAACTATGTCACTAGTAGCCTAGCCTATCAAGTAGGTGGTCTCAAAATGAAATAAATTAAATTTACAACAAACAACTGTTAACCCTGTTAATTGTAAATCCCCGTTAACTGAAGAAGAAGAAACCTTTGTCACATGCACACTTCAAGCACAGTGAGATTCATCCTCTGCATTTAACCCATCTGAAGCAGTGAATACATGTGCACACACACCCAGAGCAGTGGGCAGCCACACTACAGTGCCCGGGGAGCAGTCAGGGGTTAAGTACCTTGCTCAAGGGCACTTCAGCCCAAAGCTGCCCCACGTTAACCTAACTGCATGTCTTTGAACTGTGGGGGAAACTGGAGCACCCGGAGGAAACCCACACTGACACGGGGAGAACATGCAAATTCCACACAGAAAGGCCCCCGCCAGCCGCTGGGCTTGAACCCAGAACCTTCTTGCTGTGAGGCAACAGTGCTACTTATCAAAACAATTTGATAAATACTTAAATTTGTATGGAAATGACCGAACACCAGGATTTCGGTCATACATTCGTTTTGTAAATGAGGACAACTGTGTTTGGGCAAAGTGCTATTTGTGGTGCAAACATAACACAGGCCATGTTTTGATTAACAACAAACCTACAGTGATATATGGTGGCAGTAGCATCATGCTTTGGGGATAGGTAACATCCTCAGAACCTGGGTAACTTGTTTAAATTGAAAGCAGAATGGATGGAGCAAAATATACAGGGAGCTATTACAAGAGAACCTGTTTCATTCTGTGTAAAAACAAACAAACAAAACCTAAAGCTCGAAAGAAACTTCACATTTCAGCAGGAAAATGGCCCCAAAAATAAGGCCAAAGCAGTACAGAACTGGTAAAAAAAAAAACAAAAATGTGAATGGTCTACAGTGGCCAAGTCAAAGTCCAAATTTGTATCCCTTTGAGAATTTGTCGCATTGTTTGAAAACATTTATATGAAAATTATACATTTGTTTGCAATTAACAAATAATATTCAGTCAAACATGAATTTAATCTGCCAGGAAGAATGGGCAAAAATCACTCCAAAACAGTGTGCAGAGCTGGTTGGAACCCTTACAGACTTACAGTGGTGCTTGAAAGTTTGTGAACCCTTTAGAATTTTCTACATTTCTGCATAAATATGACCTAAAACATCGTGCCATGATACACTTCCACAAACGTGTTGTGAAGATCAGACTTTGATAGATCCTTGTTCTTTAAATAAAACAGGGTGCCCACTCACACCTGATTGTCATCCCATTGATTGAAAACACCTGACTCTAATTTCACCTTCAAATTAACTGCTAATCCTAGAGGCTCACATACTTTTACCACTCACAGATATGTAATACTGGATCATTTTCCTCAATAAATAAATGACCAAGTATAATATTTTTGTCTCATTTGTTTATCTGGGTCCTCTTTATCTACTTTTCAGACTTGTGTGAAAATCTGATGTTGTTTTAGGTCATATTTATGCAGAAATATAGAAAATTCTAAAGGGTTCACAAACTTTCAAGCACCACTGTAAAGGTGTTTGCAGCAAAATTGTAACTAGATGTAAAACTAAGTTATACTATGTTTGCACTGTGGAGCAAAATCAATACCATATTGTCTACCATCATGTCCTTTGGTCAAATGCCAAAAAGTAAATAAAATTTGCTTCAGGTCAAGTTTCTTTCCTGGGTTCGGTCATTCTCACAGTCTCACATGTCAAGCAGAACACCTGCACAACACAGTTATGCGGACAATAAGGCACACGTGTGTGTGTTCCTCCAATTTCTCATTAACTCAGTTTCTTATGGGGAAGTCTCATATTGAGTCTGTCATCGCTTTCATTTAGCAAAATCACCTTTTTCCCCTTCTCCATTTTTTCAATCTCTCAGTGAAAGGTCACCTTTCTTCATCATCAGGTGATGAGGAAAGAACAAAGAAATTAGTGTGTGTATGTTTGTGTGTCGGTGATATTTTAATGACACAGCTGGCCATGCCCCACCTCAAAGCAGTGTTATCATGGTTTTAATTTTTGTTTTTAATGTAGTTAAGAATAATTTAATGTATAATTTTTTTCATTCAAGAGTTAATTAAACCGGGGCGGCATGGTGGTGTAGTGGTTAGCGCTATCGCCTCACAGCAAGAAGGTCTGGGTTCGAGCCCTGTGGCTGATGAGGGGCCTTTCTGTGTGGAGTTTGCATGTTCTCCCCATGTCCACGTGGGTTTCCTCTGGGTGCTCCAGTTTCCCCCACAGTCCAAAGACATGCAGGTTAGGTTAACTGGTGACTCTAAATTGACCGTAGGTGTGAGTGTGAATGGTTGTCTGTGTCTATGTGTCAGCCCTGTGATGACCTGGCGACTTGTCCAGGGTGTACCCCGCCTTTCGCCCATAGTCAGCTGGGATAGGCTCCAGCTTGCCTGCGACCCTGCAGAACAGGATAAAATGGCTAGAGATAATGAGATGAGATGAGTTCATTAAACCATCAATGAAATTCCATAAATATATATTTTCTTACCTTTGAGAGAAGGAGGCTGATAAATGGTCATGTCTATATTCTTGGGCTTTGAAACTCCATTTTCACAAACAAACAACTAAAATATAAAAGTTAAAAATGAAAATGACATATTAACATCACCTTGTTTCATTCAATAGCCACATTATTAATACACCACCTGGCAAAAAACAGTCACAAACTCGAATATTTCATTGGACTACATTTCGCTTTGATTATGGTGCACATTCAGTAATCTTATGCAATGTTTATCCATCCAGAGTTGCATTAAATTTTTGCAGAGATCTTGTATTGACAACAGGAGAGTCAAACCACTCTGTAAAGTCTTCTCCAGCATCCCAAAGACTTTCAATGGGGTTAAAGTCAGGACTCTGTGGTGGTTAATTCATGTGTGAAAATGATTCCTCATGCTCCCTGAATCACTCTTTCACTATCTGAGTTCTAATTTTATGCCCATGCCATCAGGGGGAAAAAAAATCTATTGATGTCATGTGAACCTGGTCATTCAGTGCATTCAGGTCATCAGCTGACTTCATTTTATTGCCCCATAATGTTGCTGAGTATCAATCTGACCAACTGAATCAACCCCAGATCATAACACTGCCTCAAGAGGCTTGTACAGTGGATACTATGCATGATGGCTGCATCGCTTCCTGTGCTTCCCTTCTTACCCTGACATGCCCATCACTCAGGAATAGGGTCAATCTGGACTCATTAGACCACATGATCTTTTTCCACTGCTCCAGAGTCCAATCTTTATGCTTTATGAAGCCTTTTCTCCTGATTAGTTTCACTAACAAGTGTTTGTCTTAGAGACACACAGCTGTTTAGTCCCAATCATGTGAGTTCTCATCACACTGTGAATGTGGAAATGCTCTTAATTTCACTTTTAAGCATAGCCGTGAGTTCTACTGTCGATATTTTATGATTTGTCTTCACCAAGTGTTTAAGTCATCCCTGATGACGACACTCAGTCAGGATTTTTTTTCTGACCACATTTCTTCCATGAAGTTGACAGTTCATCACTATCCTTCAGGGTTTTAATAATGATGTATTGGACAGTTCTTAACCTAATTTCAGTCATTTCACCAATCTCATTAGTTGTTTTATTTCCTCAATACAAGTCAATAATTTGACCTTCTGAAACACAGTAACATCTTTTCCACAACCACGTAGTGGGATACATCTTCTGACATTTGTTTAAGAAATGAAAAGCTACTCAACAAACAGCTGCACCTCCACCCACCAGTCCGTCAAGCTCCTGAAGTTCGCAGATGACACCACCCTCATTGGACTCATCTCTGGTGAGCACAAGTCCGCCTACAGGTGGGAGATCGACCATCTGGTGACCTGGTGCAGCCAAAACAACCTGGAGCTAAATGCTGCAAAAACAGTGGAAATAATTGTGGACTTCAGGAAGAGCCCAGCCTCTCCTCTTCCCATCACCCTGCGTAGCTCACCAGTCGATACTGTGGAGTCCTTCCGCTTCCTGGGCACCATAATCACCCAGGACCTGAAGTGGGAACTGAACATCAGCTCCCTCCTCTCAAAACCACAGCAGAGGATGTACTTCCTGTGTCAGTTAAAGAAGTTCAACCTGCCAAAGACAATGATGGTGCACTTCTACACAGCTATCATTGAGTCCATCCTCACCTCCTCCACCATCTGGTATGCTGCCGCCACTGCCAGGGACAAGGGTAGACTGCAGAGTATCATTTGCTCGGCAGAGAAGGTGATCAGCTGCAGCCTGCCTTCACTTGAGGACCTGTTTGCCTCCAGGACACAGACATGGGCAGGAAAGATTGTGGTTGATCCCTCCCATCCTGGACATAAACTCTTCGAGATACTCCCCTCCGGAAGGAGGCTGCGGTCCATCAAGACCAAAACCTCAGGCCACAGAAACAGTTTCTTTCCTACCGCTGCTGGCCTCATAAACATGACCAGTGACCCCCACTTACTCTGCTCCCCCCCGCCAGTATCATACTTCAAACTCCTGACCCACTCTGCCCCCTCACCTCAATAAACAAGACCAGTGACCCCATTTACTCTCCCCCCAGTTGTTTACTTTATCTTATTGTTTACCTAATTTTCACATTTGTTTACCTGCACAGTTGTTTATTTTATCTTATCTTTATCTTGTTTATTTAATTCCTATTTCTTAACATCTTAGAATAGACTGCCTTTATTTAGCATTTATTTATTGAGCACCTTAACTCCAAGCCAAATGCCTTGCAATTGCAACAATTTCTTGGCAATAAATCTTTTTCTGATTCTGATTCACTGCCTCAGTTAGGGTTAAAATAATTGTTCCCAGCTGAAACATTAATCACTGCAGTAATTATCCAATCAAACGCTCTTAAGTATTTATTTATTTAAATCCAGATGGTGACTTTTTTTTTTTTACCAGGCAGTGTAAAGGCTATAATTAAATATTCCTCACATTTCTTACACAAAAATATAACACAACTGATATATTTAATTTAAAAAATTAAATAAAACTACAGCATAGTTTTGTTAAGATTTGCCTGCTCCTCCAGATACAGGTGCTATCACGAGTTAAATATATAAAATATATTTAAAATAAAAATTTCTTGAAATGTACATTTTAAAATCTGTCATTGTTAACATTTCATCAAAACATTATTTCCTTTCTACGTTTGCTGCTAGATGTACTGTAGACAAATGTAGTTTTTTATGGTTCCACTTCACCGGAAAGGTGGGATTTTCTTCCTCCGGGGACGGGTGATCTGTCATGCGGAACAGCGTGGCGGGTGTCGGCCTTCGACGCCGAATCTGATTTCAAAACAGAAATAATTTACAGTGTTTCACTTTATCATAGCACAAGTTCAATTTTATAAGGTAAAAATACAGTCTTTGTGGTCAGGGGCTCGGCTGTAACCTGGTATATAACAGAAGTAAGAAGGTATCAGCTGATGCGTAAACGCCATCAAATATGCATATGCACATCCCAAGTAATCCCACAAGAATGGACAAAATCCAATCAACATGTCCATCCATCAGAGAGAAGAATAACAGAAAATTAAAAAAAGTGACTGATGCATTTAATCAGTGCTAAAAAAATGTCCTAAATCTCTAATGACATCTTGTGTAACTGCAGTGTGGAATGAAAGAATAGAAGGATTACTTGTGCTGTTATTTTACTCCTGTGTGAGTTTTACTCCATGTGACTTTTATTTGACCTTGTCCATTGTCTCCACACTCCTTAAACCTGCTGAAACACAAAACTATCCTGAGTGTTTTTAAGCCCACCTGCATGTTCAGTCATACTATGCTTGTTTTAGACATAACGGCACATTTCCTGAGCCACATTCAAAATAAGAACTTTTGGTTTTCTTTTTTACATGCAGTATATCAATTATGTAACACACTCTTCTATGTTTATGTAACTCCTCGCCAACACATATTCCCACACTGACCACTAAGTATGTCCAGCAAGTCCATTTATAGCCACAGTCACAGCTCACAGCCCACAAGTCCTGTGATATACAACTTAAATCATTAAACTCAAATTATGATTTATATTATAGGAATGATGATTCATTCTGAGTTGGCACTCATGAGGCAATAAGTAAGAAACACAATGTGTCATGCTGTGATAGAAACATACTGAGAGACAGGGTGGTGTGATGAAGCAGAGTTACTGTGAGCCCCCAGGAGTTGATTTTTTTTTTTTGTAACAGCATGTCCATAAGTGTTCTGTTCATCTGATACTGCAGCAATTTGTCAAGCACTGCCTTCAATGACACATTGCCCTTTTTAAATCAATTTATAGTTAAATGTCACATGAAACATTGTGTAGACCACATTCAAACACCACCATTGATTCAGGTGATCTTTAATACGTGGCCAGTGTGGATCCAGATGTGCATGGGAGATCACTAATGTATATGGTGAATAGCATGGGAGCTAATACAAAGCCTTGAGGGACACCATTTTTGAGACGATGCAGCCGGCTAGACTGTCCATCGCTGGTCTTTAAAACAAAGTTGTGGTTGGAGAGGATGGTGGTGATGAACCACGCTAGGTGTCAATCAGGGATGGTCCAGAGAAGCTTCAGGGTGAGAACGTAGTGCCACACAGTGAGATCCACCAGGATGGTGCCCACCTTGTGGTCTTTTTCGAAGCTGACCTTGATGTCATTCGTCAGCTTAACAATTTGATGGACAGTGCTTCATCCACGGCGGAAGCCTGCTTGCTTGTCAGGTAGTTGGGGGTCGACGATTGGTTCCAACCAGGCAAGAAGGAGTCTTTTGAGGAGTTTAAAATGAACACACAGGAGTGAGATAGGGCAGTAGCTCTTTGGGTCGTCCATTAGCTTGTTCGGTTTGGGTCAGGTGATGATAGTTGCCTTCCGCCAAAGCTTGGGTATTAATAAATTTAAGAGGCAGTTGGAGTAGAACTCCTTGAGCCAGTCAAGGCATCGTGGCCCACAATGGATCAGGAATTCTGGAGGGATATTGTCAGATCCCTGGGCTTGTGGATCGAGATGCTCATCACACTGCCTTTGTGTTACCTTCTGGAGGAAGTTACTTCCTGGTTTCCGAGTTGTTTGTGACAAATCTTTTTTCTGCAAGTGTTGGCATTAATCACTAATCTTTTTATTTTCTCTACAAATCATTTTCCACCATCCTTTTCATTTTTTATTGTATGTTCACTTTCCTTTTTCCGCATTTTAATTTTTTTCGGAAGAATGCCAAGAATGGAAGGTTTCTTTTTTTTCTCCTCCAGTGTAAAGACCACAAGTGGAGGCCATCCACATCGGATCTGCTTTAATATCAACAGATCCTCAATTAAGGTACATGAATCCTTTCATCATGGCACACCATCAGCTTGTTCAGTGTGATGAGTGTAGGATGTTTAGTCATTCTTACTTCATCGCTAGTGATAGTTTTATTCGTGATGAGTGCAGATTAGTTAGCTCCCTGACAGAGAAGATTGCAGCTTTGGGAATAGTGAAAATGAGAACAGTGTAGTTTCTGCAGGGGAAAGTCTGGATGCCCTAGGTGGAGGTAGTAATCCCCAAACTCTGGCATTAGAGCCCTCACAGTGGGGTGAATTGGTGATGACTCAGCGGCATAAGCGTAGAGCTAAAGCTACCGCTGAGGCTCGCCCATGGGAGTACCACTCCTCTCCACTTCAAGTGTCAAACAGGTTTGTCCTCAGTGATGCACCCACTGAGAAACCTGACAGAACTCTGGTTATAGGAGACTCTATCATACGGCACGTGAAATTAGCTAGGCCTTTAGGGGCACCAGCAGCCTTAGTCAGGTGTATACCAGGAGCCAGGGTGCCGGACAAAGCAGGTAATCTTGGGGTCTGAGGCAAGCACAGGTTCTCAAAGATAGTTATCCACGTAGGAGCTAATGATAGACTCCTTAGTCAGTCTGAGGTTACAAAGAGTAACTTTGTAGAGGTGTTTAAATTAGCGAAGGCAATGTCTGATGCTGTAGTATGCTCTGGCCCCATCGCAATGCGGTGTGGCAATATAGCTTATAGCAGGTTATGGTCACTGAACTGCTGGTTGTCCAGGTGGTTCTCTGAAAACAGTGTGGGCTTTATACATAATTGGGCTAATTTTGAGGGCTCTGCTGGCCTGTTAGGGTGGAACAGTATCCATCCCACTCAGAAAGGTGCTGCTCTCATTTCTTGAAGCATACAGTGGTGCTTGAAAGTTTGTGAACCCTTTAGAATTTTCTATATTTCTGCATAAATATGACCTAAAACATCAGATTTTCACACAAGTCCTAAATGTAGATAAAGAGAACCCAGTTAAACAAATAAGACAAAAATATTATACTTGGTCATTTATTTAGTGAGGAAAATTATCCAATATTACAGATCTGTGAATGTCAAAAGTATATGAACCTATAGGATAAGCAGTTAATTTGAAGGTGAAATTAGAGTCAGGTGTTTTCAATCAATGGGATGACAATCAGGTGTGAGTGGGCATCCTGTTTGATTTAAAGAACAGGGATCTATCAAAGTCTGATCTTTACAATACATGTTTGTGGAAGTGTATCATGGCACGAACAAAGGAGATTTCTGAGGACCTCAGAAAAAGCATTGTTGATGCTCATCAGACTGGAAAAGGTTACAAAGCCATCTCTAAAGAGTTTGGACTCCACCAAACCACAATCAGAGATTGTGTACAAATGGAGGAAATTCAAGACCATTATTGCCCTCCCAGAAGTGGTCGACCAACAAAGATCACTCCAAGAGCAAGGTGTGTAATATTCGGCGAGGTCACAAAGGAGCCCCAGGGTAATGTCTAAGCAACTGAAGGCCTCTCTCACATTGGCTAATGTTAATGTTCATGAGTCCACCATCAGGAGAACACTGAACAACAATGGTGTGCATGGCAGGGTTGCAAGGAGAAAGCCACTACTCTCAAAAAGAACATTGCTGCTCATCTGCAGTTTGCTAAAGATCACGTGGACAAGCCAGAAGGCTATTGGGAAAATGTTTTGTGAACGGATGAGACCAAAATAGAACATTTTGGTTTAAATGAGAAGCATTATGTTTGGAGAAAGGAAAACACTGCATTCCAGCATAAGAACCTTATCCCATCTGTGAAACATTGTGGTGGTAGTACCATGGTTTGGGCCTGTTTTGCTGCATCTGGACCAGGACGGCTTGCCATCATTGATGGAACAATGAATTCTGAATTATACCAGCGAATTCTAAAGGAAAATGTCAGGACATCTGTCCATGAACTGAATCTCAAGAGAAGGTGGGTCATGCAGCAAGACAACGACCCTAAGCACACAAGTCATTCTACCAAAGAATGGTTATAGAAGAATACAGTTCATGTTTTAGAATGGACAAGTCAAAGTTCTGACCTTAATCCAATCGAAATGTTGTAGAAGGACCTGAAGCGAGCAGTTCAAAAAAAGAAAGAAAGAAAGAAAAAAAGAAAGAAAGAAAGAAAGCACAACTTTATTCATCACACACTTGTGAAATTTCCTCTCTGCATTTAACCAATCTGAAGCAGTAAATGAAGCAAGTCCTCCTGGATACAGTTATATACACCAGCCTTGTCTATCTGGCAGAGGAGGCATTGTGGTTATTTATAATGATTATCTAGGTGTAACACAAAAACCTGGTTATAAATTTAATACATTTGACGTTCTTCATATGAATATAATTTTTGTAGCCTCAAAAAATAAGACTACGCAGTTAATTCCATTACTTATTATTTACAGGCTTCAGGGGTCAAATTATGAGTTTCTTTCTGAATTTGCAGATTTTATCTCAGACCTGGTTATTTCCTTAGACAAAGCTTTAGTTGTCAGAGATTTTAATATTCACTTCGATAACCCAGAAGACCCTTTGAAAACAGCATTTTGTGTCCATTTTAGATTCAGTAGAGGTAATCAGAATGTCACAGGACCGACCCATAATGGTGGTCACACTCTCAATCTAAGACTAGAATTCGGGTGAAGCATAGAAAATATAGTAACACTTCTATAGTCTGAAATTATCTCAGATCATTATCTCATCTCATTCAAAATATATCTGAGTAATAATATATGCACCTCACCACACTACTGTATTCAACATACATTCACGTCAACTACTGCACAGTTTTATAAATGATCTCCAAGAGTTATCAACTTTGATTGGGTCACTGTCAGGCCCCGCAGAACTTGATCAGGCAATCGAATGCTTCAAGCCAACGTTCCACTAGACTTTAGGTAATGTAGCTCCACTTAAAAGGAAAATAATCAGAGAGAAAAAATTAGCACCCTGGTATAACGATAACACTTGCACTTTAAAACAGACCACTTGAAAATTGGAACATACAGTGGTGCTTGAAAGTTTGTGAACCCTTTAGAATTTTCTATATTTCTGCATAAATATGACCTAAAACATCATCAGATTTTCACACAAGTCCAAAAAGTAGATAAAGAGAATCCAGTTAAACAAATGAGACAAAATTATACTTGGTCATTTATTTATTGAGGAAAATGATCCAATATTACATATTTGTGAGTGGCAAAAGTATGTGAACCTTTGCTTTCAGTATCTGGTGTGACCCGCTTATGCAGAAATAACTGCAGCTAAATGTTTCTGGTAACTGTTGATCAGTCCTGCACACTGGCTTGGAGGAATTTTAGCCCATTCCTCTGTACAGAACAGCTTTGACTCTGGGATGTTGGTGGGTTTCCTCACATGAACTGCTCAGTTCAGGTCCTTCCACAAAATTTCGATTAGATTAAGGTCAGGACTTTGACTTGGCCATTCCAACACATTAACTTTATTCTTCTTTAACCATTCTTTGGTAGAACGGCTTGTGTGCTTAGGGTCGTTGTCTTGCTGCATGACCCACCTTCTCTTGAGATTCAGTTCATGGACAGATGTCCTGACATTTTCCTTTAGAATTCGCTGGTATAATTCAGAATTCATTGTTCCATCAATGATGGCAAGCCGTCCTGGTCCAGATGCAGCAAAACAGGCCCAAACCATGATACTACCACCACAATGTTTCACAGATAGGATAAGGTTCTTATGCTGGAATGCAGTGTTTTCCTTTCTCCAAACATAATGCTTCTCATTTAAACCAAAATGTTCTATTTTGGTCTCATCCGTTCACAAAACATTATTCCAATAGCCTTCTGGCTTGTCCATGTGATCTTTAGCAAACTGCAGATGAGCAGCATTGTTCTTTTTGGAGAGCAGTGGCTTTCTCCTTGCAACCCTGCCATGCACACCATTGTTGTTCATATTCTCCTGATGGTGGACTCATGAACATTAACATTAGCCAATGTGAGAGAGGCCTTCATTTGCTGAGAAGTTACCCTGGGGTCCTTTGTGACCTCGCCGACTATTACATGCCTTGCTCTTGGAGTGATCTTTGTTGGTCGACCACTCCTGGGGAGGGTAAAAATGGTCTTGAATTTCCTCCATTTGTACACAATCTGTGACTGTGGATTGGTGTAAACTTTTCCAGCCTGATGAACATCAACAACAATTTTTCTGAGGTCCTCAGAAATCTTCTTTGTTTGTGCCATGATACACTTCCACAGACATATGTTGTGAAGATCAGACTTTGATAGATCCCTGTTCTTTAAACACAGAGGGTGCCCACTCACACCTGATTGTCATCCCATTGATTGAAAACACCTGACTCTAATTTCACCTTCAAATTAACTGCTAATCCTAGAGGTTCACATACTTTTGCCACTCACAGATATGTAATATTGGATCATTTTCCCCAATAAATAAATGACCAAATATAATAATTTTGTCTCATTTGTTTAACTGGGTTCTCTTTATCTACATTTAGGATGTGTGAAAATCTGATGATGTTTTAGGTCATATTTACCGTAAAATACCAAATAATAGCCGAGTTCCAATTAACCGCCGAGTTCCCTTTAACGGCCGGGTGTACGCGTGTGTTGTGACAAATAAAGGCCGGTTCCGAATACTCGCCGGGGTCTAAAAAAAAAAAAGCGTCCGAACGTTCTATCTAGAATCTTGAGGCCCAGCACTTTTCTGGTTTTCTGGTGTTTAAACGATTTTGCATTGCATAGTTTTCTACCGAAACAATATGAATGAATGAATGAAATTATTTCTATAATACTGTTTACAACATTTTGTTACGTGATAATAAACATGCCATTTCAATGTTATAATCTTGGTCTACCGTAATATTTCTTGAGGAATGCAACTCCGTAACTTTTGACAGATGTCTTAGCCACCCCTTTGGGTATACCCAACGAAAGCCAGCGTGTGTGGTGACATTGAGGACTGCGGGTTTCCAAGGTTGGACTGCTGCTTCTGTTAAACGACCTAAATTGCCGAATGCATGCGTCAAAGCACACACTGAGTTTTATTAAAGACCTTATACCATTTCACTTGCCCTTACCCATTCGGATCTGGAAGACGCTTTACAAAAAAGGTGAGAGCGTTCTAACATGCATTTCAGTCTGCTCGCGGCCAATCTAATCCAAGCGGCCTTTTCAACAAGTAATCTGTCGTGCAAGTTGGGCAGAAGCACGCGTCAGGCAGGCAGGCAACATGTAGGCCTACAAGTCAGTAACCTATTCAACTAACTTTCATCCGAACTTTAAGTTTTCTACGGGGTCGAGCCACCGTACCAACTCACTCGGGGAATAGGCTCATATCGGCCAAATAGGGAGACGTCTTGGAGAGAAACGTGAGAATGCAAGATGACAGTATGTAGCCACTGCAGGTCACTTATTTTTCAGCATAAGAAAAAACCCTTTGGTTTGACACTTCGCACCCTAATTATGTTGCTTCAACGTCGCGCCCTCCATGCAATTTCAGATTGACAGACATCGCGAAGCGCAAAGGGTGGAGGCTGCATGGGTGAGGGTGATAGCAAGTGACCATAACTTTGCAGAGTAATTAAATCACAGTGCTGCGCACAGACAATGGTGTGGTTTCTTGATTATTTTGTAAAGCATGCGCTTAACTAGTCATTAACAGGAAAAGGTGTGTGATTTATCCTTTATCCACCCCGACTGTGCCATGCGAAGATGCATTCTGCGTCTTCAAAATTCCCCGAAGTCGGCACCGTGCTATCTGTAATCTAACTCTAAACAAACTGTAAGTTATACTGGTTAAAAGTAGGCCTATCTGAGAATGATTTTTTTTCCCCGTTTTGAGGTAGATTTTGGGGAAGGTGTTTGTGAAGAAGGAATTAATCGCCTGTTCCAAATAGCCGCCTAGTCTCTAATACGCGCCGGGTCTCTTACGTGATTGAGACAAATAATCGCCCGGGCTATTATTTGGTATTTTACGGTATGCAGAAATATAGAAAATTCTAAAGGGTTCAAAACTTTCAAGCATCACTGTAAATGGTGTCAAACAAAATAAAAAAAGTGTTCAAATTAGCTTGGAAGGAGAGCTTCCTGAAGTATAGAAAAGCTCTTAGTGCTGCTAGATCAGGGGTGGCCAAGCAGTTGGAGACCAAGAGCCACATTTTTTTATTGTATTACCGCAAAGAGCCACATCATACACATGGGCACACGAACATCACCCATCCCTTCCTCTCTCTCTCTCACACACACACACACACACACACACACACACACACACACACACACACACACACACCTCTGCTCAGCCAGATTAATAGTAAATGTCACACACCAACATATTTACCCCTACAGTACTAAGACCACAGGCTGAGGCCAGTCATTTTTAACAATGAACATTGTGTGCACTTACTATCAGAGGCGATTCTAGAGTCTGTTGTGGCCCCAAGCAAAAATTTCCAGGGGGCCTTTCTGACCAGTGTTCATCACCAAGATGTTATAAATAAATCTGACACCAATGAAAAAATGTATGAAACCAAAGTTTTTTTAAATTCCAAATGTGAAAATACAAATGGTAAACAATAAAAACAATAAAAAACAAAATAAGCAAGCCCTTGGGCCCCGACTCTCGAGGGGGCCCCAAGCAGCTGCCTGCCTTGCCTGTTCATAAGCTGCGCGTCTGCTTACTATGCATGCTGCTTAGTGGGACTCATGGCATTACCAAAAAAAGCCGCACCATACACATGACCACACATGAACATCGCCCCCCCCCACAGACGCACACGCTCAAGCACATCTCTGCTCAGCCAGATTAATAGTAAATATCACACGCCAACATGAGAAATTTACTCCTTCAGTCAGTACTAATACCACAGGCCAGTCATTTACAGCAATCAATATTGTGTGCACTTACTATGCCTGTTGCTTAGTGGGACTTCTGACATTCCTTGCCTTGAACAATCCTCTTCAAATCTGGCTTGTATTCCGTCATTGCCACTCGAAGCAGTTCTTTCACATGGGTTTCAGTCAGAACAGAACGATGCTTTGACTTCACG
Source organism: Neoarius graeffei (assembly GCF_027579695.1). Taxonomy (NCBI): domain Eukaryota; kingdom Metazoa; phylum Chordata; class Actinopteri; order Siluriformes; family Ariidae; genus Neoarius; species Neoarius graeffei. The sequence goes on from NC_083582.1 coordinate 16,159,974, forward strand.
TGTTTCATGGTAGAGAACACAGACTCGCAGACATATGTTGACCCAAACATTGACAGTATCTTAAGCGCAGCCCGTTTTACATTCGGGTATTTTTCCAATGGCACACTTTTCCAAAACTCAATGGTGCCTTCCCTCAAAACAGGTTTCAGTTGGTCTTCCTCACGAAGATCGATCATCTCCAACTCAGCCGCAGCCTCATCTGTGACAAGCGGGGCTTTCAAACAGTCCATCTCTGCATTGAATGGGTCGATGAGGAACGTAACCTGTGGCCTTTTCAGTTGTATATCACGGAACCGGGTTACAAAGCTTGCGTGCAGGTTTTCAATTAGTGTTGCATATCTGGCTCCTTGCTTATTCAGGGAGGTGGGAAGCTTTGAAATGAGCTAATGACGACTGACATATAAGGCAGAATGGCTTGCCATTACGTTCAACAAAAAAGTATAAACTCTCCCACTCTGTTAAAAATGTCCTATGTTCGTCTTCATATTTTCGTTTTGCTGTGCATTTTTTCATTGCCATTTTGAGAGGCTACTTGACACAAGATACACCTTGCCCAAAAACTTAGCGATTATCTCACGCACATGCGCATTTGACATGACCTGAAAATACCGTAATATACCCAAGCAAAGCGAAGATGCATTTGATGAAAATACCATACTGAACTCAAGCAAAGCGCACACGCACATAAAAAAAAACACAAACACAAACTTCGATATGAATGTAAGAGCCGCATGACACCGGGCAAAGAGCCGCATGCGGCTCGCGAGCCGCGGGTTGGCCAGCCAAGTGCTAGATCAACATATCTCTCTTCCCTAATAGAAGATAACAAAAATGATCCTCGATTCCTATTTAATACTGTAGCAGAATTAACTTGGAAAAAGACCACTATAGATACATGCACACGTGCAGTATGTAGTAGCAACGATTTCATGAATTTTTTCAATGACAAAATTGAAAATATCCGACAAAAATTTCAAACTACTAATTTAAGGTCAGACAACTTAAGTGACAATTTAAGTAACCCTGTAGTTAACAATATAACTGTATCAGATCATCAATTAGAATGTTTTACTCCCCTTAGAGAAATCAAACTACTTTCATTAATCTCCGCATCAAAATCCTCAACTTGTGTACTAGATCCCTTACCTTCACGTCTATTCAAACAGATAATGCCTGAAGTAATTGAACCGCTTCTAAAACTAATAAATTTTTCTCTTAGGATTGGCTATGTACCCAAATCCTTTAAACTTGCAGTTATCAAACCCCTGATTAAAAAAACCTGACCTTGATCCCTGTCAGCTGTCCAATTATTGGCCAATATCAAACCTCCCCTTTATCTCCAAGATCCTAGAAAAAGCTGTTGCACAGCAGTTATGTACAAGACTGAAGTCTTGTCCAGCTTAACTCATACAAGACTGAAATACTTGTACAAGGACCACATGCAGCTAGAAATAGGTTTTCTGATTACACCAGGGGTGTCCAAACTGATCCATAAAGGGCCGTGTGGCTGCAGGTTTTCATTCCAGCCATGCAGCAGCACACCTGACTTGGCTCATTCAATCAACTGAACTGTCTTCACACAGTCAAATACTTGCAGCCACACCCACCCTTGATTAAAGGGTGGGTGTGTCAGTTGATTGAATAAGCCAAATCAGGTGTGCTGCTGCATGGCTGGAATGAAAACCTGCAGCCACACGGCCCTTTATTGGATCAGTTTGGACACCCCTGGATTACACAGTAACTGTTGGTGTCTGATCAGGGCTGTGTCTCGCTGCTTGTGTTGCTTGATCTTAGTGCAGCATTTGATACCATTGATCATTCCATTCTTTGGGATAGACTAGAACATGTTGTGGGAATTAAGGAAATGTCCCTCACCTGGCTCAGCTCTTATTTAACTGATCGCTATCAGTATGTTGATGTAAATGGTGATTTTTCTAGACATACTGAGGTAAAGTTCGGTGTTCCACAAGGTTCTGTCTTAGGTCCACTGCTTTTTTCTTTATATATGTTACCTCTGGGTAATATTATTCGTAAGCCTGGTATTAGTTTCTACTGTTATGCTGATGACACACAGTTGTATGTTTCTGCAAAACCAGGTGAAAGACATCAGTTTAATAGAATTGAGTAAAGGACATTAGACACTGGATGCTTATTAACTTCCTTCTGCTTAACTCTGACAAGATAGAAGTACTTGTACTTGGACCACATGCAGCTAGAAATAAGTTTTCTGATTACACAGTAACTCTGGATTACCTTTCTGTTTCTTACTTGCAGCAGTCGGGGTGATTATTGACCTCAGTCTTTCATTTGAAACTCATATTGATAACATTACCCGGATTGCTTTCTTTCATCTCAGAAATATTGCTAAGATAAGAAATTTAATGTCACTACACTGCAGAAAAACTAGTTCATGCTTTTGTTTCCTCCAAGTTGGATTATTGTAATGCCTTACTGTCTGGATGTTCCAATAAGTGCAAAAACAAGCTCCAGTTAGTTCAAAATGTAGCAGCAAGAGTCCTTACTAGAACTAGAAAATATGACCAAATCACCGCTGTCATATTCAAACTGCACTGGCTCCCAATCAAATTTTGTGTTGTTTATAAAATACTACTATTGACCTTTAAAGCACTGAATGGTCTCGCACCACAGTACCTGAGTGAACTTCTGGTCCCTTATGAACCGCCATGCCTACTTACATCAAAAGGTGCAGGCTACCTGCTGGTACCTCGTCTCGTGAAGGCTACATCAGGGGGCAAAGCCTTTTCTTACAAAGCTCCACAGTTATGGAACAGCCTTCCAAGTAGTGTTCAGGAATCAGACACAATATCAGCATTTAAGTCTAGGCTGAAAACATATCTGTTTAGTCAAGCCTTTTGCTAATAGTGTTTATGAGGTAAAGGAGTAGGTCTGGAGGACCCTCAGATATAGAGCGTTTTGGTAAACTGGGATGTATGGATGCTGTCAGTCCTCCACTCACTTGCTCACTCGAGTTTGTTGACAGTGTAGTGGCTGGCTGCTTTATGTCCTGGGGCGCCCTCATGCCTGTGTTACCTTCTGGCTCTCCCCTTTTAGTTATGCTGTCATAGTTAGTTTTGCCGGAGTCCCTGCTTGCACTCAATGCAAAATGTATACTGTTCCTCGTCATCAGGTGACATTGGGCATACCTACCAACCTGTGTTTTCTCTCTTTCTCTTCCCTCCCCCCACTCTGTTTGTCCCTCTGAGTTACATGTCTATCCTGAGATCGAGATGCTGACCTCTTCTGCTCCTCAGACCTGCCTGATCCATCCTGATGCCCTATATCTGGCTGGAGTCTCATTGCATTGCTCCTGTGGATGACGGCCCCATATGGACAGTTGAAAGTCACACTTGGAAGATGACCTGCACACTTACAGTAATGCTTTTATGGCTGAACACTATAGGTGACTTGCTAACTTTAGGACTGCATTTATCATAAACAGTTTTGCACTTACGTTTCCATCATTGAAGAGTTATAACATCAATGAAACAGACATCATGTTAAAACTGTTAAAAATGTTATAACCAAGTTGTCTGTTATCTCCCAAATGAGGATGGGTTCCCTTTTGACTCTGGTTCCTCTCGAGCTTTCTTCATCATGTCGTCTGGGTGAGTTTTACCTTGCCACTGTCGCCACAAGCTTGCTCATTGGGGATAGATTAGAGATAAAATTAGCTCATGTTTAAAGTCATTAAAATTCTGTAAAACTGCTTTGCGACGTCTATTGTTAAAAGTGCTATAAAAATAAACTTGAATTGACTTGACTTTTTTTTTTCTTTTTTTCCCTGTCACAAATGAGTGAAAAGTAAACTCCTTAGATGTCCACTTAAAATAGATAAGGGTATGTCCTACACATTGTGGTTTTATTTAAAATCATAATCTACAATGATGTCATGACTGATCTCAAATGGTACAGCAAAGTTTGATACACATTTTGCGCTATTAAAAATAGGCATGGATATACTGTGTGTCTGTGTCTGTGTGTGTGCATGCACACATAAAGCAGTGGCTGGCTGCTTTATGTCCTGGGGCACCCTCATGCCTGTGTTACCTTCTGGCTCTCTCCTTTTAGTTATGCTGTCATAGTTAGTTGCCGGAGTCCCTGCTTGTACTCGGTCCAATATGTATACTGCTCCTACTTATTCAGGTGACATTGGGCATACCTAACAACCTGTGTTTTCTTTCCCTCCCCCCCCACCCCAAATCTGTCCCTCTGAGTTACATGGAGTCAACAGGAAATCTTTTGGTGGAGAGGGTGGAGACCTCGACTGGCTATCGTAGCCTGCAGGGAATCGGCCGTCAGACTTTCTGTCACATGTCCCAGACCCGGTGAAATGTAACTGAATTGTCTTGGCCAGCCCTAAGGGTCCCATCTGCATCTCATCATTGCTGAGGAGTGTGCTCCCATCACCCAATCAAGCATCCAGCCAGAGCAGGTCATGATATATTTTTTACCATATTAACATGCCATTGTTGTGTGTTATGCCTGATGTAAAGACTCTCGTCTCTGCGAGCCTACCACACAGATTTAATACTTGTCATTTTTAGGGCATACCTAACAACATGTGTTTTCTTTCTCTCTTTCTTCCCCCCCCAATCTGTCCCTCTGAGTTACATGTTGGTCCTGGGATTGAGATGCTGGCCTCTTCTGCCCCTCAGACCTGCTTGATCCATCCTGGTGCCCTGTGTCTGGTCGGAGTTTTATCGCACCGCTCCTGTGAAGGACGGCCTCATGAGGACAGTTGAGGGTTATACCTGGAGGATGCTCTGGACTCTTACAGTAATGCTTTTATGGCTAAGGACTACAGTTGTCTTGCTAACTTTAGGACTGCAGTTATCATGAACAGTTTTGCACTCAAGTTTCCATCAATGAAGAGTTATAACATCAATGAAACTGTCCTCATGTTAAAACTGTTAATATTATAGTCAGGCTGTCTGTTGTTGCCCAAATGAGGATGGGTTCCCTTTTGAGTCTGGTTCCTCTCGAGGTTTCTTCCTCATGTCGTCTGAGGGAGTTTTTCCTTGCCACTGTTGCCACAGGCTTGCTCATTGGGGATAGATTAGGGATAAAATTAGCTCATGTTTTAAGTCGTTCAAATTCTGTAAAGCTGCTTTGCGACAATGTTTATTGTTAAAAGTGCTATACAAATAAACTTGACTTGACAGTGATTTACATCACTGTAGGCAGTTGTAGTGGTGGGAGATATTAAGCAGCTCTTGTGCTCTGCAGTAAAATAAAAAAAAATCCCACAGCTCTTTATCCCTATAAAACAAGTCACGACTACAAACTCATACTTATGCAGAGTAATAGTTTGAATTAGTAATAATGAGAATTGGTAGGGGCGGCACAGTGGTGTAGTAGTTAGCGCTGTCGCCTCACAGCAAGCAGGTCCGGGTTCGAGCCCCGTGGCCAACGAGGGCCTTTCTGTGCGGAGTTTGCATGTTCTCCACGTGGGTTTCCTCTGGGTGCTCCGGTTTGCCCCACAGTCCAAAGACATGCAGGTTAGGTTAACTGGTGACTCTAAATTGACCATAGGTGTGAGTGTGAATGGTTGTCTGTGTCTATGTGTCAGCCCCGTGATGACCTGGTGACTTGTCCAGGGCGTACCCCGCCTTTCACCCGTAGTCAGCTTGGATAGGCTCCAGCTTGCCTACGACCCTGTAGAACAGGATAAAGTGGCTAGAGATGATGAGATGAGATGAGAATTGGTAGGAATAATTATTTGTATTAAAGGGGATTAGTGGCAATGAAGATTATTGGCAGTGTGGATAAATGGTAAATTGGTCACAATGAGGGCGGCACGGTGGTGTAGTGGTTAGCGCTGTCGCCTCACAGCAAGAAGGTCCTGGGTTCGAGCCCCATGGCCGGCGAGGGCCTTTCTGTGTGGAGTTTGCATGTTCTCCCCGTGCCCGCGTGGGTTTCCTCCGGGTGCTCCGGTTTCCCCCACAGTCCAAAGACATGCAGGTTAGGTTAACTGGTGACTCTAAATTGACCGTAGGTGTGAGTGTGAATGGTTGTCTGTGTCTATGTGTCAGCCCTGTGATGACCTGGCGACTTGTCCAGGGTGTACCCCGCCTTTCGCCCATAGTCAGCTGAGATAGGCTCCAGCTTGCCTGCGACCCTGTAGAAGGATAAAGCGGCTCGAGATGAGATGAGATGAGATGAGATGAGATGAGATGGTCACAATGAGGATAATATGATAATCAGGATTAGCAGTTATGAGGATTAGTAGTCATGGAGATTATTAATTGGAGTTGATCATTAGTAGCATTATTAGTGTGCATTGGTAGTAATAGGGATTAGTCCTGAATATTAGTAGCATTTGGTAGAAATTATCATCCTAGTAGAAAAGGTGATTAGTAATAATGATAAATAAGAGTAACAGGCATTATTAGTTAAGGGAATTAATGCAAGTGAGTACTAATGCTTAGTAGTAATGGAGATCAGTAGCAACAGGGAAGAGGAGTAAAAGAATATTAGTGATAATGAAGTTTAGTAGTGGTGAGGAATAGTGTTCATGATTATTATTAGTAATGGGGATTAGTAGCAACGAGGGTTCATTGTAATCAGGGTTAGTGGTAACTGAATTTGGTTGTAATGTGAATCTCATTCATCTCATCTCATTATCTCTAGCCGCTTCATCCTTCTACAGGGTCGCAGGCAAGCTGGAGCCCATCCCAGCTGACTATGGGCGAAAGGCGGGGTACACCCTGGACAAGTCGCCAGGTCATCACAGGGCTGACACATAGACACAGACAACCATTCACACTCACATTCACACCTACAATCAATTTAGAGTCACCAGTTAACCTAACCTGCATGTCTTTGGACTGTGGGGGAAACTGGAGCACCCAGAGGAAACCCACGTGGACACGGGGAGAACATGCAAACTCCACACAGAAAGGCCCCTCATCAGCCACAGGGCTCGAACCCAGACCTTCTTGCTGTGAGGCGACAGCGCTAACCACTACACCACTGCGCTGCCCCATTATTATTATTATTATTATTATTATTATTATTAATGGGATTAGTAATTTAATTGACAATAGTGGGGATTAGTTGTCATGAAGTTTAGATACAATTAATATTAGTAGTACTGGAGATTAGTATTACAAGGATTAGTAGTAAGTATTGTGTGGCAGTGAGGGTGTGGTCAAGCATCAGCTGTGAACAGTGAGGAGTCAGGTTGAACCAGTAGGTCATGTGTGATGAGATACACCTGTGTCTACTTACCGGCTGTCTATTAACATGTTTCTCTATGTGTCTTTCAGACAGCCAGGAACGAGACAGAAAGAGAGCTGTGACACCCCTTTGCGTGTGTGTGTGTGTAGAGTGCACCTACAGAGTAGTAGAAGTCACTGAAATGTGGCAAAAAAGTTCAAGCATACCTTGAATTACAGCGCCTGCTTCCAGTTCCTCATTGACCATTCCCACAAAGTTGTTACACTGGTGCCAAAACCCAGGACTGAGGAACAAATGCCGCCATGGAGTCCACACCAGTCAGGGAGCTCCTCCAGACCCTCACGGTTAACTTCCAACCCTAGCACCAAGAGCTGCTCGCCCTGTCCAATGAGCAGGTGCAGCACCTCCAGGCCCTGCTCAAAGTCCAGGCAAACGACCAGTAGGTGATGTGGAGCTGGGTCCAGTCAGTGGGTACTCCAGCAGACACTCCTGTCGCCAGTGTTCCTGTGCAGCTGCTTAAGATGGGGCCGCAGGATGACATGGAAGCCCTCCTCGAGCTGTTGGAGCATGTTGTGGATGCAAGCTTGTGGCCTGCCTCACAGTAGGCAATTTGCCTATTGCCACTCCTGTCAGGGAAAGCACAGCTTGCAGCTTGGCAGCACCCCACCACCAGCATACTGGAGTATCTGGACCTGAAGCGGGCTATACTGCAACAAGCTGGCTATGGCCCAGAAGGGCATCACCATCAGTTCCATGGGCTGGCCTACAGCAAAGTCGGCTGGCTGTTTGCATTTGCACAGCAGCTCTCAGATGCCTGCTGACAGTGGTTACAGGCAGGCGAGTGCAGCGTGGAGGACATCATCGACCGTGTGATGCTGGAACAGTCCGTCACCCAACTGCCGAGTGAGACCTCAACACAGGTCCAGTGTCACCGAGCGGTGTCACTGGAGGAGGTGATCCGGCTGTCAGAGGACCACCTGTCGACATTTCCGGGAGCAGGCACTCCCATAGCTTCCCTTCCTCTCTCTCTCTCACTTTCACTTTCTCCCTCTCCCTCTTGCTCTCCTAGCCCCTCCCCTACCCCAGCACTTTGGAAATGGAGGCCAATTTCCCTGAAACCTGCTCCCCGCACTTGTGCATGTCTGTCCTTGTGTTTCTTCTCTCCTTTCTCCTTCTGTGTCTGTGCTGCCATTAACCCCCTCTCTCTCTCCACAGGTGGACTCATCCACGCCCACCAGAACTGGGAGTGAGCCTGGGCAGGTCTGTCGGCATGGAGGGAAGGTGGGGCATCAGTGCTTCCACAAGGAGCTGGGGCTACTGATTCGCATTCCTGAAGCACTGCAGGCTTCCCCTGATTGAGCAGGAGCATACAGAGTTGCTGTGAGTATTCAAGGGGGTACACATGAGGCTTTGGTGGATTCTGGTTGTAATCAGACCTCCATGCATCAAAGCCTGATTCAATGTGGGGCAGCAGGAAATGCACAATTGGTGAAGGTCAGGTGTGTGCACAGTGACATTCACAGATATCTACTGAGATCCATCACTTTTCAATTCTGGGGGAGAAAAGTATAGCGTGGAGGCGGCAGTTATGCCTCACCCATCCACTTATCCTGGGAGCAGATTGGCCAAGGTTTAAAACATTAATGAAATGGTTAGTAGTGGGTGGGTCCTGCAGTAATTCGTCACAGGGCAATCCCACCATAGCGTTAGCTGGGGAGGCAGTCCCAGGGCCATCCATGTCAGCTTCACATCATGACAACACAGAGAGTGGGGAGGTCTCTCTCTTTGGGGAATCCCTTAGGAGATTTACCATTGGAGCAGACGTGTGACAAGTCTCTGAGACATGCTTTTGACCAAGTGAATGTATTTGATGGCCAAATCCTCCAACCTAACATTGCGCTTTCCTTCCTGTATTTTTGTATTATGAAGGATAGGCTATATCAGGTGACGCAGGACACTCAAACAAAAGAAGATATGACACAGTTGTTGGTCCCAAAGAGCTGTAGGGAACTTTTATTCCATGTGGCTCATCATAATCCTATGACTTGGTACTTGGGTCAGGATAAAACACTAAATAGTCTCATCGCTAGCTTCTATTGATTAGGGATTCATGCCGATGTCAACAGGTGGTGTGCAGCTTGTTGTGAATGCCAGCTGGTAAATCCAGCAGCCACATCAAAAGGGCCATTGTGCCCATTACTGTTAACTGAGATCCCCTTTGAAAGAGTTAGCATGGATCTCATTGGGCCATGAGATCGATCTGCACGTGGGTATCACTTTCTGTTAGTCATAGTGGATTATGCAACATGATACCTGGAGGCAGTGCCTCTTTACAATATTTCAGCATGCAGTGTTGCAGAGGCACTCTTCTGCATTAGCTCCCAAGTCAGGGTTCCGAAAAAAATCCTGACTGATCAAGGCACTATGTTTATGTCACGCACACTACGTAAATTGTATGAATTATTGGGGATTAAATTGATTTGTACTAGCGTTTATGATCTGCAAACGGACAGGCTGGTCAAACAATATAACCAAACACTTAAAAACATGATTCGTAAGTTCATTCACAGGGACGCTAAAAACTGGGACAGGTGGCTAGACCCTCTTTTGTTTACAGTGCGCGAGGTCCCACAAGCCTCCACCAAGTTTTCCCAATTTGAATTGCTGTATGGGTGCAATTAGAGAGAATTGAGAGGAGGACCCTTCTCAAAGCAAAAATGAAATTACATTACATTACAGACATTTAGCAGACACTCCAATCCAGAGTGATGTACAATGTACCTAGAGCAGCCTGGGGAGCAGTTGGGGGTAAGGTGCCTTGCTCAAGGGCACTTCAGCCATTCCTGCTGGTCCAGAGAATTGAACCACCAACGCTTTGGTCCCAAAGCTGCTTCTCTAACCATTACAATGCTTTGCAAAAGTATTCATCCCTCTTGGTGTTTGTCTTGTTTTGTCACATTACAAGCAGGAATTAAAATGGATGTTTGGAGGGTTAGCACCATTTTGATTTACACTACATGCCTACCACTTTAAAGGTGAAAATTGTTGTTTCATTGTGACACAAACAATAATTAAGATGAAAAAACAGAAATCTGAAGTGTGCATAGGTATTCACCCCCTTTCGTATGAAACCCCTAAATAAGAGCTGGGCCAATGAATTCACTTCATAAGTCACATAATTAGTTAATTGAGATCCACCTGTGTGCAATCAAAGTGTCACATAATCTGTCACATGATGTCTTTATACAGTAAATCAACCTGTTCTAGAAGGACTCTGACTCTGCAACACTCCAAAGCAAGCAACATGAAAACCAAAGAGCACTCCAAACAGGTCAGAAACAAAGTCGTGGAGAAGTATAGATCAGGATTGAGTTATAAAAAATATCCAAAACTTTGAATATCCCAGGGAGCACCATTAAATCCATCCAGCCAGCCATCCATTATACATAGCCACTTATCCTGTTCTACAGGGTCGCAGGCAAGCTGGAGCCTATCCCAGCTGTCTATGGACAGGGTATACCCTGGACAAGTCGCCAGGTTATCGCAGGGCTGACACAGAGACAAACAACCATTCACACTCACATTCACACCAATGGTCAATTTAGAGCCACCAATTAACCTACAGTGCTCAAGGTAAATGAGTACACCCCCTTTGAAAAGTAACATTTTAAACAATATCTCAATGAACACAAACAATTTCCAAAATGTGGAAAAGACAAAGTTTAATATAACATTTGTTTAACTTGTAACGTGAAAATAAGGTTAATAATATAAACTTAAATTACACATTTTTCAGTTTTACTCAAATTAGGGTGGTGCAAAAATGAGTACACCCCACAACAAAAACTACTCCATCTAGTACTTTATATGGCCTCCATGATTTTTAATGACTGCACCAAGTCTTCTAGGCATGGAATGAACAAGTTGGCAACATTCTGCAACATCAATCTTTTTCCATTCTTCAACAATGATCTCTTTTAGTGACTGGATGCTGTATGGAGAGTGATGCTCAACTTGTCTCTTCAGAATTCCTCATAGGTGTTCGATTGGGTTCAGATCAGGAGACATACTTGGCCACTGAATCACTTTCACCCTGTTCTTCTTCAGAAATCAAACAGTGGCCTTAGATGTGTGTTTAGGATCATTGTCATGTTGGAAAAGTGCACGACAACCAAGGGCATGGAGTGATGGTAGCATCTTCTCTTTCAGTATGGAGCAATACATCTGTGAATTCATGATGCCATCAATGAAATGCAGCTCCCCGACACCAGCAGCACTCATGCAGCCCCACATAAGGACACTGCCACCACCATGTTTCACTGGAGGCACCATGCATTTTTCTTTGTATTCCTCACCTTTGCGACGCCATACAGTTTTGAAGCCATCAGTTCCAAAAACATTTATCTTGGTCTCATCACTCCAGCGTATAGAGTCCCAGTAGTCTTCATTTTTGTCAGCATGGGCCCTGGCAAAATCTAGGCGGGCTTTTTTGTGCCTGGGCTGTAGGAGAGGCTTCTTTCGTGGACGGCATCCATGCATGCCATTCCTCTGCAGTGTACGCCGTATTGCGTCACGGGAAATAGTCACCCCAGTTTGGCTTTCTATTTCTTTAGATAACTGCAGTGAACTTGCATGTCGATTTTGTTCAACCCTTCTCATCAGAAGGCGCTCCTGTCGAGGTGTTAACTTCCGTGGACGACCTGGACGTCTCTGTGAGATGGTTGCAGTTCCATCTTTCTTAAATTTTTGTACCACTTTTGCTACAGTATTCTGACTGATAAGTAAAGCTTTGCTGATCTTCTTGTAGCCTTCACCTTTGTGGTGTAAAGTTTTCTTCGGGGAATTCTGAAGAGACAAGTTGAGCATCACTCTCCATCCAGCATCCAGTCACTCAAAGAGGTCAGTATTGAAGAGTGGAAAAGGACTAATGTTGTAAAATGTTGCCAACTTGTTCATTCCATGCCTAGAAGACTTGGTGCTGTCATTAAAAATCATGGAGGCCATACAAAGTACTAGATGGAGTAGTTTTTGTTGTGGGGTGTACTCATTTTTGCACCACCCTAATTTGAGTAAAACTGAAAAATGTGTAATTTAAGTTTATATTATTAACCTTACTTTCAAGTTATAAGTTAAACAGATGTTATATTAAACTTTGTCTTTTCAACATTTTGGAAATTATTTGTGTTCATTGAGATATTGTTTAAAATGTTACTTTTCAAAAGGGGTGTACTCATTTACACTGAGCACTGTAACCTGCATTTCTTTGGAGGAAAACCACACAGACACGGGGAGAACATGCAAACTCCACACAGAAAGGTCCTCGCCGTCTGCTGGGCTCGAATCCAGGACTTTCTTGCTGTGAGGCAACAGTGCTAACCACCACACCACCGTGCTGCCACCATTAAATCCATTATAGCTAAATGGAAAGAATATGTCATCACTACAAACCTGACAAGAGAAGACCATCCACCAAAACTCACAGACCAGGCAAGGAAGACATTAATCAGAGATGCAACAAAGACACCAAAGATAACACTGAAGGAGCTGCAAAGGTCCACAGCAGAGATGGGAGTATTTGTCCATCGGACCACTTTAAGCTGTACACTCCACAGAGTGGGGCTTTATGGAAGAGTGGCCAGAAAAAGCCATTGCTTCAGAAAACACATTTGGAGTCTGCCCAACAGCATGTGGCAGACTCTCCAAACACATGGAAGAAGATTCTCTGGTCAAATGAGACTAAAACTGAACTTTTTGGCCATCATGGAAAATGCCATGTGTGGCACAAACCCAACACCCTGAGAACATCATCCCTACAATGAAGCATGGTGGTAGCATCATCATGCTGTGGGGATGTTTTGCATCTGCAGGGACAGGACAGCTGGTCAAGGCTGAAGGAAAGATGGATGGCACTAAATACAAGGCAATTCTGGAGGAAAACCTGTTTGAGTCAGCCAGAGGTTTGAGACTTGAACGAAGGTTCATAGTCCAGCAGGACAATGACCCTAAACATACTGCCAAAACTACACTGGAGTGGTTTAAAGGGAAACATTTAAATGTCTTGGAATGGCCTTATCAAAGCCCAGACCTCAATCTAATTTGAAGGAGTTGAAGCAGTTTTACCTTGAGGAATGGGCAAAATCCCAGTGGCTAGATGTGCTAAGCTAACAGAGACATACCCCAAGAGACTTGCAGCTGTAACTGCAGCAAAAAGTGGCTCTATAAAGTATTGACTTTGGGGGATGAATACCTATGCACACTCCAGATTTCTGTTTTTTCACCTTAATTATTGCTTATGTCACAATAAAAAAACAATGTGCACCTTTAAAGTGGTAGGTATGTTGTGTAAATCAAATGGTGCTAACCCTCCAAAAATCAATTTTAATTCCAGCTTGTAATGCAACAAAACAGGACAAACACCAAGGGGGATGAATACTTTTGCAAGGCACTGTAGGCCATGGCTTAGAGCAAAACTCCATGCACTGAGTCACATAACCCAGGAAAATGTGCTACAGGCCCAAGAACATCAATCTCGCCTGTACAACAGAGGGACACGGCTAAGGGAATTTGCACTGGGAGATAAAGTCCTCATTTTACTGCCCACCTCAAGCTCAAAATTACTCACCAAGTGGCAAGGGCCCTTTGAGGTCACATGACAAATTGGGGAGGTTGACTATGAAGTCAAGCATTCAGATAGAGGTGACACGTCAAATTTACCACCTCAATCTCCTGAAACCATAGAGAGAGGAGGTTCATGTGGCTCTGGCGATGGTAGTTCTGGAGAGGGTGGAGCTAGGACCGGAGGTAAGTCCAAAAAGTGCGGCCCAATTCACCCCAGTCCCCTGTGGAGACCACCTCTCACTGTCCCAGAGAGTACAGGTTATTAGGTTGCAGGAGGAATTCTTCGATGTGCCCCTCCCTGGTCACACTGACCTCACAGAACACCAAATTGAGACTCCCCCAGGTGTGGTGGTGCGCAGCCGCCCATATCAGCTCCCCAAACACAAGAAAAACATGGTTCAGGATGAACTCTATGCTATGCTTAAGATGGGGGTAATGGAGGAGTCACACAGTGACTGGAGCAGCCCGGTGGTCTTGGTTCCCGAGACCAATGGGTCGGTCCAATTCTGTGTTGACTATAGAAAAGTCAACACAATGTCTAAATTTGATGCATATCCGATGTTTCACATTGATGAACTGCTCAATCGGCTAGGCGCGGCTCGCTTTTACTCGACACTGGATTTAACAAAGGGATATTGGCAGATTCCCTTGTCTCCATTATCCCATGAGAAAATGGCCTTTTCCACTCCATTTGGTTTGCACCAATTTGTCACCCTTCCTTTTGGGTTGCTTGGGGCCACAGCGACATTTCAGCATCTCATGGACCGAATTCTCCATCGCCACAATGCATAGGCAGCCTATCTAAATGACATAATCATTTATAGTAATGATTGGGAACAGCATCTACAACAGCATCTACAACATCTCAGGGTGGTCTTGAGGTTGCTGAGGTGCACTGGGCTCACAGCAAACCTGAAGAAGTGTGCAATGGAATGGGTGGAAGTATAGTATCTGGAATTCCATTTGGGTCATGGGCAGGTGTGTCCTCAAATTGATAAGACTGCAGTGATTGCGGCCTGCCCAAGACCTAAGACTAAAAAGGGGGTGAGGCAGTTCCTGGGGCTGGCTGGCTATTATAGGCGGTTCAAGCCTAACTTTTCAGACCTCACCAGCCCACTGACTGACCTCACTAAAAAGGGGGCGCCAGATCTGGTCCAGTGGACGGAGCCATGTGAACAGGCTGTTGCTCAAGTAAAAGCAGTTTTGGGTGGGGGCCCGCTGTTGCACTCTCCTGACCTTTCTCTCTCTTTTGTTTTGTGATGCGTCAGCCAGAGGGCTGGGGGCCATTTTGTCCAAGGTGGTGGAGGGGGAGAAGCACCCGGTGCTGTACATCAGCCACAAGCTCAAAGTGCAAAGCTCGAGAGTCAAAGTACAGCACCATGGAAAAGGAGTGTCTGGCAATCAAGTGGGTGGTCCTCACTCTCTGGTACTACCTGCTTGGATGTCCATTCACCCTCTGTTCTGACCATGCTCCGCTCCAGTGGCTGCACCACATGAACAATGCCAATGTGCAGATCGCTCGTTGGTATCTGGCTCTTCAACCCTTTAAATTTGAGGTGGTCCATAGACCGGAGGCATAGATGGTGATGGCAAGTTACCTCTCCCACTGGGGGGGGGGGGGGGAGTCAGCTGCAGGCCAGACAGCTCTCTGGCCTGAGTTGGGCGGTGGGGGTATGTGGCAGTGAGGGTGTGGCTTTGGCTTTGAACAGCAAGGAGTCAGGTTGAACCAGTAGGTAACGCAAGATGAGGTACACCTGTGTCTAATTACTGGCTGTCTATTAATGTGTGTCTCTGTGTGTCTTTCAGACAGCCAGGAATGAGAGCAAGAGTGAGACAGCTGTGACACCTCTTCGTGTGTGTGTGCGCGCGCGCGCATGCGTGTGTGTCGAGTGCACCTACAGAGTAGCAGAAGTCACTGAAAAGTGCCAATAAAGTTCAAGCATAACTTGAATTACAGTGCCTGCTTCCAGTTCTTCACTGACCACTCCCATAAAGTTGTTACAGATTGGTCATCTGGAACTCTGAGTCCAGTGTATTTTGAATGTGTATATGTATGTAAGTTTTTTTGGTCTTTTCCCAACGTAACTCCAAAAGTAGTGAATGCATTGTGATGAAATTTGGTGTACAGCTTTAGTATTATCCTAGGTTTAAGTGATTTGATTTTGATGTTGACAATACATGGCTTGGTGGAGGTATGAACTCTACCGAGTGCCCTTCTAGTCATTGCGGTATTCATTCATTCATTCATTCATTTCATTGTGGTATTCTTCGATGCTGTAACCATGTCTCTTTCCAAAAGAACTAACTTAAGTGTTTTGTTGGTTCAGCCCAGTTGACATTGGATTAAGACTAATGTGGCCTCTTACCTAAAATGAGTGAACATCTGGCGTGTTATAAGGAGAAGGGGCACTCAGAATATAAAAGAAAAATTACTCACTACTCTGAGTACTTTTACACAAGCTACTAGAAGTAGATTTTAGGATGAGTACTTGTGGGCAATAGAGATCTTGCAGTCACGTGACCGGAAAGTACACAGCCGCCATCTTGTCGGTAAAAAACACAGCTGAATACTGCTGCACTCGTGTACAGAATGGATAAATTTCAACCGACGGACTACACGGCTCATTTTTCTAATGAACAGATAACTAGATATATGTCTAAAATAAACGATCTACAGATTAGTGACCCTTATGGCTTACCGGACGGAGTTTTCACGACCGTGTCAGTGGATATGGAACTGCCAGAGGTGGAATACCCAGACGTGTATAATTACCTCATTAACTTTCCCTCGCTGTTCAGTGGTGAAGCACTGCGTGCTTATAAATCTCTGGACAGTTATCTTTACAGAAATTCAGGATTTGTCAGCGACTCAGATGTGGCATCTTGTAAACAAGAAAAAAACAATCCTAATTGGACGGGTAAGTCACTTAAGTATTGAGTATAGCACTGACCAGCCGATTATACAGTGGTGCTTGAAAGTTTGTGAACCCTTTAGAATTTTCTATACTTCTGCATAAATATGACCTAAAACACCGCCAGATTTTCACACAAGTCCTAAAAGTAGATCAAGAGAACCCAGTTAAACAAATGAGACAAAAAATATTATACTTGGTCATTTATTTATTGAGGAAAATGATCCAATATTGCATATCTGTGAGTGGCAAAAGTATGTGAACCTTTGCTTTCAATATCTGGTGTGACCCCCTTGTGCAGCAATAACTGCAACTAAATGTTTCCGGTAACTGTTGATCAGTCCTGCACACCAGCTTGGAGGAATTTTAGCCCATTCCTCTGTAAAGAACAGCTTAAACTCTGGGATGTTGGTGGGTTTCCTCACATGAACTGCTCGCTTCAGGTCCTTCCATAACATTTCGATTGGATTAAGGTCAGGACTTTGACTTGGCCATTCCAAAACATTAACTTTATTCTTCTTTAACCATTCTTTGGTAGAACAACTTGTGTGCTTAGGGTCATTGTCTTGCTGTATGACCCACCCTCTCTTGAGATTCAGTTCATGGACAGATGTCCTGACATTTTCCTTTAGGATTCGCTGGTATAATTCAGAATTCATTGTTCCATCAATGATGGCAAGCCGTCCTGGCCCAGATGCAGCAAAACAGGCCCAAACCATGATACTACCACCACCATGTTTCACAGATGGGATAAGGTTCTTATGCTGGAATGCAGTGTTTTCCTTTCTCCAAACGTAACGCTTCACATTTAAACCAAAAAGTCCTATTTTGGTCTCATCTGTCCACAAAATATTTTTCCAGTAGCCTTCTGGCTTGTCCACATGATCTTTAGCAAACTGCAGACGAGCAGTAATGTTCTTTTTGGAGAGCAGTGGCTTTCTCCTTGCAACCCTGCCATGCAGACCATTATTGTTCAGTGTTCTTCTGATGGTGGACTCATGAACATTAACATTAGCCAATGTGAGAGAGGCCTTCAGTTGCTTAGAAGTTACCCTGGGGTCCTTTGTGACCTCACCGACTATTACGCGCCTTGCTCTTGGAGTGATCTTTGTTGGTCAACCATTCCTGGGGAGGGTAACAGTGATCTTGAATTTCCTCCATTTGTACACAATCTGTCTGACTGTGGATTGGTGGAGTCCAAGCTCTTTAGAGATGGTTTTGTAACCTTTTCCAGCCTGATGAGCATCAACAACGCTTTTTTTGAGGTCCTCAGAAATCTCCTTTGTTTGTGCCATGATACACTTCCACAGACATATGTTGTGAAGATCAGACTTTGATAGATCCCTGTTCTTTAAATAAAACAGGGTGCCCACTCACACCTGATTGTCATCCCATTGATTAAAAACACCTGACTCTAATTTCACCTTCAAATTAACTGCTAATCCTAGAGGTTCACATATTTTTGCCACTCACAGATATGTAATATTGGATCATTTTCCTCAATAAATAAATGACCAAGTATAATATTTTTGTCTCATTTGTTTAACTGGGCTCTCTTTATCTACTTTTAGGACTTGTGTGAAAATCTGATGATGTTTTAGGTCATATTTATGCAGAAATATAGAAAATTCTAAAGGGTTCACAAACTTTCAAGCACCACTGTAGAATAGAATAAGGTAATTCCAGCTGTAATTCCAAATCGTCTGTCTTGTTTACCATGGATCTGGCGTTGGAGAGATAGAGGCTTAGCAGTGGAGATTTGAGTGGCTGTTTTCTGAGCTTAGTCAACAGGCCGGCTCTGCAGCCTCGCTTTTGCTTCCTCTCCCGGCGCCACCTCCTTCGCTTTGCTTCCGATAACAATCCACAGAGACCCCGCTGGTTTCGCTATCTCGTCCGGAATGTTGTGCATGCGATGGAAATCGCTACAAACCGTCATTTTCTGCTGGAAGCCAATGTCCAGTAAGTCCATACGGTTGTAGTGGATATTGAAGTCCGGTACAGACGAACAACACGCAAAAATACACACAAAAAAACATAAAAAACATGCACAGGTAGGGAGAGCTTGTAGCCGCAGCCGTTGTAGTAGAATTGTATATAGTAGGGTTTTCCAGAAGAAAAGGTAGAAGTAAAAGCAGAAGTAGAACCAGAAGTAGAAGGCGGAAATATGGCGTTTGACCTACAAGATGGCGTCTGTCACAATCTGGATTGGCTGTGACGTCACATGCAAGTGCTCCATTGGGCCTTGAGCTCATTAGTATTAGGTGTAACATTTGAGACACATGAAGCTACTGATATTATTTTACAGTCACTATGAACAGCTTTCTCAGTTTGAAATCCATCACTGAGGGGAGCGGAGGCTCTCTAACTCTACACACACACACACACACACACACACACACACTTTTCAAAGTTCTTTAATAGGCATCCTCTTCAGCTGAGCCCATTTATATGGTAATACTACTTTTTTTTAAGCTCTCTCTCTTGCTCTCTTACACACACACACACACATACCATTTACCCATAATGTGGTGTGTGGGTCACTTAGCAGCTTAACAAAGCCATTAATATTCACAGAACATCCACTTTGAAACAGAACTCATGTCTTCCCCCATCCACTTGAACTGGTTGTTTACTGATGGGGAAATGAGTCACCAATCACAATTTTAATCAATTTGCTTAGTTTCAGCTTTTTCATCATGATCATGTGTGTTTAATCACACACACATTTGCCAAAATTATCTTCTGTATTTCACATTTTCTAATGACGGCAGCTTTTTTCATTATGTAATCACTCGAGCCTCATCTATCCTCCACTCATCCACCTTTTCTCTTTTCTTATCCTCCATCCTCCAATCCCTCATATCCATTCTTCTCTTTCTCAGCTCCTCCTCTTCTTCACTGTTCCTCTCCTTGCCTCTCAGACAATTGGCTCATAACGTGACGCAGCACTTGGTGCTGAACTAGGTTCTCACCTCACACACATATTGTTGTCAGGCAGATTGATACATAATCTTCTTTTACTTGTGATGGAGTTTACAGAGTTCACTGTATGACCAAAAAAAAATTTTTGTTAATAGGCACAATTCAGCATTAAATTTCTAGATCATTCTCTATCAATATCGGAGTAGTTTTTCATCACAGTTTATGATATTTTTGATATATCCATGTACAGAAGCAGATGCAGCCCAACACAAAGCTTAGCTACTGTTTTCAACCTGAAGTAGATTATTTTACAATGATTGCACATCCCAAAGTGTTTTATTACTTTTATATCACAGCAACTTCTCAGTGACTAGAAAGTCATACTTTGCATTTTAAACAAAAACACAAGAAAAAAAAAAAACAGCTTGTCATGTTACTTAAAAACCAGAAGGAGCAAATTCCCATGAGCATGTGATGTGAATTATAGCCAGTACTGTCAGGGCTGATACAGAAAAATAATTAACACCCTCAGATTTGTGGTACAAATACTTTTACTAACTTATAGAATAGTCAAATATATAAATACAGTATATGTTACTGTGCAAATGTCTGAGATACATATAAAGAAAAGATGGAGAGCAAAGATGCCAAAAATCGTGAAATTCAATATTCAATATTTGATGTGATAATCCATTGCTTTAAAAAATGTAGTCTCAGGTACAATTTGTGCAGTAGTTTAAAGTAAGTTTTACTGCTTAAAGGGGCTAACTCGCCTTTCCCTGAATCCAGTTTGTTGTTTTTGTTTTGAAAGCACATGACTGCTATTCTGCTAGCTGTCTGTGCATCAAAACCTCTGCAAATTCACTGTTAGGGATCCCTTCGAAAGCCAGCTCAAACCTTTTCTTCATCTGTGTGTTATACATGTAAGCTATGAATAGAATATGCCTAATATTTTCTTTCTCTTATGGTGACCTGTGAGATGGACAAGGCTGGTTCTGATCCATTACAATGGGATAACAATCTGAAAACAGAATAGATCAGTTGAAAGAATTTAATCTATAAAACCCCAAATCAGAAAAAGTTGGTATGGTATGGAAAATGCAACTAGGAAAGAACGCAGTGATTTCTAAATTGACTTTGACTTGTATTTCATTGCAGACAGAATGTACCCAAGATACATATTTCATGTTTTCTTGGTCAACTTCATTTCATTTGTTAGTATACATCCATTCCTGCATTTCAGGCCTGCAACACATTCCAAAAAAAGTTGGGTTGGAGTCAATTTAGGGCTAGTAATGAGGTAAAACAATGAAATAATGATATAGTTTGAAACAGGTAATGTCAACAGGTTACTGTAATCATGATTTGGTACGAAATCAGTATCTCCAGTTTGTCCACAAATGAGTGAAAAAATGACTGAAATGTTTAAAAACAATGTTCCTCAAAGAAATATAGGAAGGGATTTGGATATTTCAAACTCTATTGTGTATAATATCATTAAACAATTCAAGGAATCTGGAGGAATTTTGGTGTGTAAAGGGCAAGGGCACAAGCCTAAGCTGAACACCCATGATCTCCAATCCCTCAGATGGCACTGCATCAAGAACTGTCATTCATCTATAGTTGATATAACCTCATGGGTTCCGGATTACTTTGGGAAACCTTTGTCAAACTACAATACGGAGTTAGGCCATTATTAAAAATGTTCTGTTTCCAGTCCACCGGCCGGGTGAGTGCCGTTTGTGCGGTTGAAATTTTTTTTTTTAACGCCGTTTTTTCGACATTTTTTTTTAAAGATATTTTTTGAGCTTTTTTCACCTTTATTGGATAGGACAGTGTAGAGACAGGAAATGAGCAGGAGAGAGAGAGAGAGAGACGGGGAGGGATCAGGAAATGACCTCAGGTCGGAATCGAACCCGGGTCCCCGGATTTATGGTGTGGCGCCTTATCCACCTGAGCCACGACGCCCCTGGGTTTTTTGACTTTTTTTTTTTTTCGGGTTCATAAATCTAAAATCGAACTTGACATTTACACATTCCCAGGGCTTTCCACTAAGGCTCATACTAGCCAGCCATGACAAATAAGTAGCCAGCCGGGTGGGGGAGTAAACACAAAATAAACTCCTGTGCACGCAGTTCCCAGGATTAAATGTATTTTCCACAGACCATTTATTTATTCACTTTACTCAAATACAAAGTAAAATGGCAGTAAATCTTCTTTCTTTTCTTGCGTATTGCATCATGAGGCGTTCCTGGCTTGTAAATCTCTTATTTTCGGTGCATGACACATTCACGCAGCTGAGCATGCTATGAATTAACAACGACAACGGTCTGCAGTGGTGGCTACACAAACACTCAGCGAACATTTCTCCATTTGTGTATGAAAATACACTCCAATGACTCAGTTTGGTTTCATTTACAACCAACGGTGTCTTTTGATGCCAGCACGTAATTGAACAAGAGAAGACTGGTTTACCGGAGACAAAATAAGCGTTATCTCTGCTTCTGTTCCATCCGATGTTGCCTCCGACACACTACTGCCTCCGCCGAGTGCACGCACACACACACCGCATGTCGGGGCTGCGGATGAGTTACTCTCCCTTGATCAACGAAGTCGGCGGGGAATTTGTGGTTATTATAGGTACAAACAGCGCGAATCACAACTTAAATGAGTGCGGTTCAGTTTGACATTGTCAGTCCGTTAGATAAACAGTTAATTTTATTAAAATCGAAAATTAATATTTAGAGCCTGTGGGCTACAAAAATAATAGTCATTAAAGTAGCCGGCTGGACTTAATTGTGTAGTCGGCTGTATGGCCGGCAGCCGGCACTTGTGGAAAGCCCTGCATTCCGCGCAGAATATAGAATTGAATCAGCTCTGCGCATGCGCCGTGCAGCACAAAAAAATGGCAGCCACCATGAAGGAAGGAGATCCGGAGTTTTCAAACATTTGCTTAAGTGTGAAATCGCAAAATGGTATTCTAGCGAACAACAAAATAATAAAGATTCAGAAAAACAAATCATTCAGTGATCATTTTAATAGTGTAATTTCATCTGAACTAGGCCTAACGGTCGATTTAGAACTACAAAAAGTCTGTGTGTCGGACATTTTAAGTACCTTTGTAAAAGTTTTGCAAATGTTGCAGTCAGCATTTAAAATGCTAACTTAAAGTTTTTGTACAAGTTTCAGTTGATTAAACTGTCATATTTTATTAAATGTCTGCTTTTGTAATAAAAAAGTACTGAAAGAAAAAGCAAACACAGCGATGCGATTTCTTATCCATCCATATATAAAAAAAAATCCCTCCCTCCCAACTGAAATTTTTTTTGCTCACCCGGTGGACAGGAAACGGATTTTTTTTTAAGGATGGCCTTACATCCACAAACACCAGTTAAAACTTTACTGTGCAAAAAGGAATCCTTATGTTAACTGTGCGCAGAAGCGCCGTTGACTTTTCTGGGCTCGCAGGCATCTGGGATGGACCATCACACAGTGGAAACATGTATTGTGGTTAGAGGAATCAGTATTCCAGGACTTTTTTTGTAAGAAATGGACACCGTGTGCTCTGAACCAAAGACGAAAAGGACCATCCAGACCACACATGGGCATCATACGGCCCGCAGGCTGGATCCGGCCCCCATAGTGCTTCAATCTGGCCCCCATGATGCCCTCGGAATTTGGAGGGAAAAAAAACAAAAAACGCCCTCTTTATCCGAACTGACCCTGCTATTAAAACCAATCCAACAGATGTCGCTGTGTGAAATTACAATTTGGTTCATTCTCTTCTTCACTCCTCAAAGTAACAAACTCTAAATGGCCAGGCAGCTGCTAAACAATTTGTCAAGATGAGTGGAGCAAAAAAGAGAAAAGTTGACGCTGAATGTCGAGTATTTAACAAAGAATGGACACCAAAATATTTCGTTACGAACGTCGGCTCAAAGGTGATCTGTTTGATATGTCAGGAAAGTGTCTCAGTCTTCAAAGAATATAATATTGGCAGGCACTTCAATACAAGACATGCTAATTATGCCATAAATTTGTCCGCACGGGAGAGGGAAGAAAAAGCCATGAAATTGTCCTCCAACTTAACAGCCAGGTAGAATATTTTTACAAAGCAGTCTACTGTACAGGAGTCATCAACAAAAGTGAGCTATATGCTGTCACACAAAATCGCCAAACACAGAAAACCATTTTCAGATGGTGAATTTATAAAAGACTGTATGGTTGAGGCAGCTAGCGTACTGTGCCCTGACAGCAAAAGTCACTTCGAAAATGTGAGCCTGTCTCGACGTACAGTTACACATCGCATTGAAGTAACTGATGATGAGCTGGAACCTGCATTGTTAAAAAGGGCCTCCGATTTCACTTACTTTTTGATAGCGCTGGATGAAAGCACTGACATCAAAGACACTGCCCAGCTGCTTATATTCATCCGAGGAATTACTGACACATTTGAAACAGTGGAGGAGTTTCTTGCGATGGAATCAATGAAAGGCACAACAAGAGGTTCAGACCTCTACGACATGGTGTCAGGATGTATGCAGAGATTAAACCTGCCGTGGACAAAGTTACTGAACGTGACTACTGATGGCTCGCCAAACCTCACTGGCAAGAAATCTGGGCTATTGCGTAGGATACAGGACAGGGTGAGAGAGGATGACCCCAACTCAACTCTGATTTTCTTGCACTGCATCATTCATCAGGAGGTCTTGTCTAAATCGGTGTTAAAGCTTGACCACATCACCAAAACTGTGACTAAACTTGTCAATTTCATCAGGGCCCGGGCGCTTAACCACCGCCAGTTTATTCAGTTGTTGGAGGAGTGTGAGACAGAACACACCGATGTGCCATACCACTCGAACGTTCGCTGGCTGAGCCTGAGCAAAGTGCTGCACCATGTGTGGGACCTGAGAGGTGAGATAGGGTTGTTTCTCAAGAATGTCGGGAAGACTAGTGACTTTCCAGAACTTAAAGATCCTGATTGGATGCTTGACTTTGCCTTCACTGTGGATTTAATGGGAATCACTTTAATTGTAATAATTACTATATTAGATTTATTGTTAACACTTAAAACTATTCCTGTGCCATTCATAAGGTCTCAAGGCATTTATAAATGAAAGTGAGGCCATGGTTCTGCATATATGCTTTAAGACCTGTTTGCAGGAAGACTGGGACAAAATAACACCTGAAACTCTTCATCACTTGGTGTCTTCAGTCCCTAAATATCTTTTAAGTGTTGTGAGAAGGAATGGAAATATTATAAAGTGGTAAATGTTTTACCATCCCGACTTTTTTAAGATTTTGCAAGAATCAAATTTTAAATGTGTTTATTTTGGAAAAAAAACAGTAAAATTCATGACATAAAACATCAAATAATGTGCTGTTCTATGGTTTTGAGTGCAATACAGGCCAAAAATTATTTACAATTCATTGTTTTCAGTTTTCAGCCCTGCGATGACCTGGCAACTTGTCCAGGATGTACCCCGCCTCTCACCCATAGTCAGCTGGGATAGGCTCCAGCTTGTCTGAGACCCTGTAGAACAGGATAAGCGGCTACAGATAATGGATGGATGGATGTTTTCTGTTTTAATTTCAACATACCGTCCCAACTTTTTATGATTTGGGGTTGTAAATACTTTGATAAAATATCTTCAATTTCATATTGCAATTAAGGATCTATGGCTTAGGATGCCGCTGCATTGTTGTGGATTATTTTTCAAACAGTAAAATATCCATGGATATGGCCATGAGCTGGCCCCTTTAAGCCTGTTGCAACACCAGCTCCAGTTCTTCTGGAGACTTTGACTGTCACACTTATTTTTGTATCTGACACCCAGCAGCCTTTGGGTTTTTTGTTTGTTTGTTTGTTTGTTTGTTTTATTTTTGTTTGTTTTTTGTCTGAAAAGTGTCTTGTACATAACTGTGGCAGTGGGGGCATGGCCAAGTGTCTGTGAATGGAGGGTGGGATCGGGGAAGGTGAGTGGCCAAGTCATTATACCTGTTGTAAATTAATGTGTGTGTGTTTGTTGTAGTGATGGTGGAGCATAAAAGGAGGGGGAGAGCAGAGAAGAGGACCCCCGGGACCAGAACACGACTGTGTGTGTATGTGCGTGTCCTAGAGTGAGCAAGTAAAGCTGAAAAGCTTAAATAAATGTGTATGTAAATGTTATCTCCCATCTGCTGTGCTTCTGTACTCCACCTACATCAAGGAAAGTGTTACAGTGGTGCTGAACCTGCACCCTGACCACAACACCAAAGAGCCAGGCTTGTTGGTATGGCAGTCAGAGCACATACTCAACTGTAGTGATGGGCACTCTGTTACACTGCCCTCCCCTTCAGGAGGCACACTCCCATACCAGGGTGCCCCACACACTTGTGCTTCACCCATCTCTGGGATCCCTCGCACAGGGGCCACCTATCCTGGAGGTCCTGCAAGCCTCCACAGGTTTTTCACTGTTTGAGTTATTATATAGGCATACACCACGTGGCATTTTGGATGTGCTACGAGAAAACTGGGAGGAGGGACCCTCACCTAGCAAGAACAAAATTCAGTACATTCTCGACCTGCGCGCAAAACTCCACACCCTCAAGCACTTAACCCAGGAGAATTTACAGCAGGCACAAGAATGTGACGTCCGGCTGTACAACAGGGGCATGCGCCTTAGAGAGTTCACACCAGGAGACAAGGTACTCATCTTATTGCGCATGTCAAGCTACAAATTAATCATCAAGTGGCAAGTGCCCTTCGAGGTCACACGGTGAGTCAGGGACGTCGACTATGAGGTGAGGCAAATGGATAGAGGCATGGCACTGCAAATCTACCACTTCAACCTGTTAAAACATTGGAACAAGGGGGTGCCCATGGCATTGGTGTCAGTAGTTCCACAGAAGGCAGAGCTGGGGCCAGAGGTTAAAAAAGTAACATCTCAAACCACTCTGGTCCCTTGTGGACACCACCTCTCACCAGCCCAACTCACAGAGGTTGCCAAGTTGCAAGAGGAATTTTCCAATGTGTTCTCGCCCCTTCCCGGCCACACCCACCTCATAAAACACCACACTGAAACACCCCCGGGAATGGTGGTGCGTAGCTGCCCTTACCGCTTACCCGAACACAAAAAAAGGTGGTTCGGGATGAATTCAAGGCCATGCTCAACATGGGCATAATTGAGGAGTCACACAGTGACTGGAGCAGCCCGGTGGTCCAAGACCAATGGATCAGTCCGGTTTTGTGTGGACTACAGGAAAATCAACGCAGTGTCTAAATTTGACGCATACCCAATGCCTCGCATTGATGAGTTGCTCGATCGGTTAGGTGCTGCTTGCTTTTATTCGACACTGGATTTAACAAAGGGATATCAGCAGATCCCCTTGACTCCTCTGTCCCAAGAGATAATGGCCTTTTCCACACCATTTGGATTACACCAGTTTGTCATGCTTCCTTTTGGGTTATTTGGGGCTCCTGCTACATTCCAGCGGCTCATGGACAAGATCCTCCATCCCCACACTGCCTATGCAGCAGCATACCTTGACAACATTATCATGTATAGCAATGATTGGCCGCGGCACCTGGAACACCTTAGGGCCATCCTAGAGTCACTGAGGCATGTGGGACTCACAGCTAACCCAAAAAAGTGTGCAATTGGGCAGGTAGAAGTACAGTATCTGGGTTTCCACTTGGGTCATTGGCAGATGCGTCCCGAAATTGACAAGACTGCAGTGATTGCGGCCTGCCCAAGGCCCAAGACCAAAAAGGGGGTGAGAGAGTTCCTGGGGCTGGCTGGCTACTGTCGTAAGTTCATGCCTAATTATTCAGACGTCACCAGCCCACTAACTGATCTCACTAAAAAGGTAGCACCAGATCTGGTCTAGTGGACAGAGCAGTGCCAACAGGCTTTCACTAGAGTAAAGGGCCACTTTTACACTCCCCTGACTTCTCTCTCCCCTTTATTTTACAGACGGACGCATTGGACAGAGGGCTGGGGGCCATTTTGTCCCAGAAGGTGGAGGGTGAGAAGTGCCCCATGCTGTACATCAGCCGCAAGCTCTCAATGCGTGAAAGCAAGTACAGCACCATCAAAAAGGAGTGTCTGGTCATCAAGTGGGCAGTCCTTGCCCTCCGATACTACCTGCTGGGGTGCCCTTTCACCCTCTGTTCAGACCACGCACCCCTCCAGTGGCTCCACTGCATGAAGGATGCCAACTCACGGATCACCCGTTGGGGTTTTTTTCAAATCCACTTGCACATTATATAATGTCCTAAAGGTTTTATTGTATTACTGGGTCACAAGTTTTCTAGCTTGTCAGTCTAAAGATATTTTTATACTATTTTGATGCCAAAACTGACAACGCAAAATACTGAAGACAGTTAAAAAAAAAACTAATTTTAATCACATTTCTATCCTAACAACATTGATTAATAAGACATAAATTGATCACTGCTATTAAACATAAGAGAAGTTCTGCGTTTAAGGCCTGTGTGAAAGAGAGCTGTAAAATATTATTCATATTACCATTTAATTGGGTTAGGAAAGGAAAACTGCTAAAAATGACATTGATTTTTCATTACTTTACATCCTGTTTTTAATCCCTTCAGCTAAAGGGAGTTGGTGGTGTTTCAGACTTCACACTACACATACATTTCCTATAACAGTTACTGAAATATACGCTTTAAAAGCAATAACTGGTGCTGTGTCAGAGGGAAAGGGGAGGCCATGGTTTCTGCTCACCCTGGATCTCTGATTGGCCAGCCTGGCTGCCACTCGAAAATGTATTTCATAGAACTGGTTTAGTAGGTGCTTTAAGGTGCTTTGTAAAACTTATTTTATAGTGAATTCATATAAGCTCATTGTAGAACCAGAGCAAGTGGGTGGAGCACAGAAGCACGGCAGGCCAGAACTGAGTTCTCAGAAACTTATTTTTTCATTGTATATGTGGCTTTTCAGCTCATTCACTCTCTCACACATGCATTCTGGTCGGGAGAGAGCCCCCTTTCTCTGCTCTCTCTCTCCTTTGATAGGGAGCGGTCACTGGGGAAGACACACAAACACAGGTTAATTCACGTCAGGTGCAGTGATTCTGCTACTTACCTTCCCTGATTCCACCCTCCATTCACAGACTGATGCTTGGCCACGCCCCCGCTGCCACATAGCCCCACCACCCGACTCAGGCCGGGGAGCCGTCCGGCCTGCAGCTGACTCCCCCTCCCCCGACGGGAGAGGAAATCCACCATGACCATCTGTGCCCCCGGCCTGTGGACCACCTCAAACTTAAACGGCTGGAGTGCCAGATACCAACGGGTGATCCACGCGTTGGCATCCTACATGCGGTGGAGCCACTGCAGGAGCGCGTGTTCCGAACAGAGGGTGAAAGGGCGCCCCAGAAGGTAGTAGCGGAGGGTGAGGACCATGGTGAGGGATTCCTTTTCTATGGTGCTGTACCGGCCCTCGCGCACCGACAGCTTCCAGCTGATGTACAGCACTGGACGTTCTTTCCCCTCCACCTCCTGGGACAGAACAGCCCCCAGCCCTCTGTCCGACGCGTCCGTCTGCAAAACAAAGGGGAGAGAAAAGTCAGAGGAGTGTAACAGTGGCCCCCCACACAGTGCAGCCTTTACCTCTGAGAAAGCCTGCTGGCATTGCTCTGTCCACTGGACCGGATCTGGTGCCCCATTTTTAGTGAGATCAGTCAGTGGGCTGGTGACATCCGAATAATTAGGTATAAACCTACGATAGTAGCCAGCCAGCCCCAGGAACTGTCTCACCCCCTTTTTGGTCTTGGGCCTCGGGCAGGCCGCAATCAATGCTGTCTTATTGATTTGGGGACGCACCTGCCCATTGCCCAAGTGGAAGCCCAGATACCATACTTCCACCCGCCCAATCGCACACTTCTTCAGGTTGGCTGTGAGACCCGCTCGCCTCAGCAGCCTAAGGACGGCCTTTAGGTGTTCTAGGTGTCGTGGCCAGTCGTTACTATAAATAATGATGTCATCCAAGTATGTGGCCACGTAGGTGGCGTGGGGGCGGAGGACCCTATCCATAAGCTGCTGGAATGTAGCAGGTGCCCCAAACAGCCCAAAAGGAAGTGTGACAAATTGGTGTAAGCCAAACGGTGTGGAAAAGGCCATTTTGTTTTGCGATAGTGGAGTCAAGGGGATCTGCCAATATCTCTTTGTCAAATTCAGTGTCGAATAAAAACGAGCCGTGCCTAGTCAATCAAGCAACTCGTCAATACGAGGCATTGGGTACACATTGAATTTAGACACCGCATTGACTTTTCTATAGTCCACACAGAACCAGACCGACCCGTCGGCCTTGGGAACCAAGACCAGCGGGCTGCTCCAGTCACTGTGGGACTCCTTGATGATGCCCATTTCGAGCATGGCCTCGAGTTCTTCCCGAACCACCTTTTTTTTGTGTTCGGGCAGTCTGTACAGGTGGCTGCACACTACCACCCCTGGAGGCGTCTCAATGTGGTGTTCTATGAGGTGGGTGCGGCCGGGCAGGGGCAAGAATATGTCAGAAAATTCTGTCTGCAACTGGGCGACCTCTGTGAGTTGGGTTGGGGAGAGGTGGTCTCAGGGGACCAGAGTGGTGGGCGATGTCAATTTTCCTTTTTGAACCTCCGGCCCTAGCTCCACCTTCTCTGGAACCACTGACACCAATGCCACGGGGACCTCCTTGTTCCATAGTTTTAACAGATTGAGGTGGTAATTCTGTAACGCCCCACCTCTGTCCATTTGGCGCACCTCATAGTCGACGTCCCCGACTCGCCGTGTGACCTCAAAGGGTCCTTGCCACCTGGCGATCAATTTGGAGCTCGATGTGGGCAACAACATGAGTACTTTATTTCCCGGTGTGAATTCCCTAAGGCGCGTGCCCCTGTCATACAGACGGACTTGACGTTCTTGGGCCTGCCGCAAATTCTCCTGGGTTAGGTGCGTGAATGTGTGGAGTTTGGCGTGCAGGTCGATAACGTATTGAATTTCATTTTTACTTGTTGAAGGTCCCGCCTCCCAATTTTCACGCAGCACATCTAGAATGCCATGCGGCTTACGCCCGTATAATAATTCAAATGGAGAGAACCCTGTGGAGGCTTGTGGGACATCTCGCACTGCGAATAACAGGGACTCGAGCCATTTATCCCAGTTGCGTGCGTCCTCACTTACAAATTTCCGAATTATGTTCTTGAGGGTGCGATTGAACCGTTCAACTAAGCCATCTGTTTGTGGGTGATAAACGCTGGTGCGGATAGGCTTAATTCTGTAACCCATACAGTTCGTGCAGTGTGCGTGACGTAAATGTAGTGCCTTGATCAGTCAGAATCTCTTTGGGGATTCCAACTCGGGAGATGACGTGGAAGAGCGCTTCTGCAATACTACGTGCTGAGATATTGCGAAGAGGCACTGCTTCCAGATATCGCGTTGCATAGTCCACCAGAACTAAAATAAAGCAATATCCTCATGTTGACTGATCTAATGGCCCGACGAAATCCATCCCAATTCTTTCGAATGGGGTCTTGATTAATGGCAGAGGGCGCAAAGGTGCTTTTGGAATGGCTGCGGGATTTAGTAACTGGCATTCGCGGCACGCCGTACACCACCTACGGACATCGCCGCGAATCCCTGGCCAATAGAACTGGGCCATTATTCGGTCTAGTGTCTTATTCTACCCCAAGTGTCCGGCCATGGGATTAAAATGATCTTTGGGATTAAAAGCTGTGTTATCGG
Organism: Neoarius graeffei; assembly: GCF_027579695.1. NCBI lineage: Eukaryota > Metazoa > Chordata > Actinopteri > Siluriformes > Ariidae > Neoarius > Neoarius graeffei. The sequence goes on from NC_083582.1 coordinate 16,191,351, forward strand.
TTCCTTAATCTGAGTGTCCTGCATCACTCGGTATACCCTATCCTTAGTAATGGAGAAATAGGGGAAGGATGGGGTGGCGTTTGGCTGGAGCGTTTGACCATCGATTACTCTCACTTGGTCAAACGCATGCTGCAGAGTCTCGTCTCGCGACTGCTCTAACAGGAAATCAGCAAAGGATTCCCCGAGAGAGGGAGGAGGAGCATGCTGCTCCTCACTCTGACGCGGTGATGACGTAGACGGCTCTGACAGCTGCTCCCGCCAATGCCACACCGGGACCTCACCCCACTAAATTATGGCAGGCCCCAGTCTTCACTAAATGTGACATTAATTCCCTAAATCCTGGCCAATCAGTTCCCAAAATTATCAAGTGGGTAAGGCGAGGATTAACCGCCGCCTATACTCTAAATTTTTCCCCTCAAAATAGAATGTGGACCAACACTAAAGGGTAGCTGTGAACATCCCCATGCACACACAACACCTTCACCAATTGTGCTCTCCCCAATGCCTCATCTTGCACCAGGCTTTGGTGGATTGATGTCTGATTACAGCCGGAATCCACCAAAGCCTGATATGTATCCCCTTGGATACTCACCGGTATGCGATACGCTCCGGCCCAATCAAGGGCGATCCCTGGCGAGTCGGGGATCCGGACCACCGCGCCCACCTCCATCACTGAGCACTGATGCTGGAGGTGCCCCGGCTCCCTGCAGCGCCAGCATACCAGCCCAGGTTTTCCCTCTGCACCGGTGTTTCAGAGCTCACTCACCTGAGGGGTGGGAGACACAGACATGGAAGTAGGAAACGGTAGAGCACCACGGGTGCAGCGGGCCGGCTGAGGTGGAGCCGGCCCCCGCCTCCACGGTGGGGGAATGGGGTGAGGACAAGAAACAGAAGGGGAGAGAGAGAGAGAAGAGGAGACATGCTGTCCTGCCATCGGAACAGCCGCCATATGGTCCTCCGCCAGCCCAATGGCCTGATCCAGTGACGCTGGGCGATGGCACTGGACCCACTCCACTGTTCCTTCCGGAAGTCGGGCGATGAATTGTTCCAGCGCCATCAGGTCGATGATTCCCTCGGCATCACGGTTGTCGGGCCTCAGTCACTGCCGGCAGGTGTCCCGGAGTTGCTGGCCAAACGCGAACAGCCGGCTGACCTCCTCCAGGCGCAGCGTGCGGAAGCACTGCCGTTGCTGCTCCGGGGTGAGCCCCACACGTTGGAGGATGGCCCTACAGAGGTCAGCATAGACCAGCCGGCTGTCAGTGGGGAGCTGTAGCGCAGCCAGCTGCGCCTCACCCGTTAGCAGGGGGAGGAGGCATGCCGCATGCTTTTCCACCGGCCAACCCCATGCCTCTGCTGCCTGCTCAAAAAGAGCGAGGAAAGCTTCGAGGTCATCATGCGGAGCCATTAGGATGGGGATTAATGTGAGGGGCAGGTTAACACGAGGATGGGGATTAATGTGAGGGATGGGTTTAGCATGAGGATGGGGGTTAATGTGAGGGGCAGAGTTAACACGAGGGTGGGATTAATGTGAGGGGCAGGGTTCACACGAGGATGGGGATTATTGTGAGGGGTGGCGTTAACAAGAGGATGGGGATTAATCTGAGGGGCAGGGTTAACATGAGGATGGGGATTAATGTGAGGGGCCAGGTTAACACAAGGATGAGGATTAATGTGAGGGGTGAGGTTAATACAAGCATGGACATTAATGTGATGGGAAGGGTTAATATGAGGATGGTGATTAATGTGAGGGGCAGGGTTAACACAAGGATGGAGATTAATGTGTGGGGCTGGGTTAATACAAGGGTGGGGATTAATGTGAGGATGGGGTTAACATCCCTGCTGACTCTTTTGACCCTTTTGACAGCTGGTAAGTTCTGGTAGAAGTTAAACCATTTCTGAATTACATCTGCTAATACTACACCAAAGACAAAGTCCCTCTCACACCAGAATCTGGTCTTCCCAGGCAGTCTCCTGTCCCAGTATTAACCAACTCTAAGGCATATGGTTGCAGCGCCAATCTCTGTTTCGATAGCCCTCGGCCTCTCGCCTATACAGCTAGGGTTATAGTGGGGGGGGCTAGTCCTCTGGTATAATGCTACATACTGCATACATTTTGTCCACCAATTTGGTAATTTCCCAATTCCCACCCACTATCCAGGGAGGGTAGAAAAAACATTCTTCTTCTGAGACATGCAAAGGTGTAAAGGTTTTTTTGTTTTGTTTTTGTTTTTTTGCTTATGCTGTCACAGGGCAATGTAACACACTCGAAGGAAAGCATTATCTGAACCCTTCTGCATAAAGATGTCCATGATTATTTAGTGTCACTCCGATTGACAGGCAAGTGAGAGTATGAGATCCCTCCCACACACGGAGCACAGCCAAGTTTGCTCTGTCAGACTTCCAGCCACCGGAATGCTTTTCTGTTGTGCCACTTGCTAACCCAGAGACAAATTACGATATTTTTAAGAAAACAACACAACAGTAATGCAATTTGAAAACCTCAAACAATTATTAAGTATGTTTTTTTGTTTTTTTTTTACTTTCCACAGGGATGAGCAGCAGGCTTAGCATGAAGTGCTTTTGCATGATTTCTTTTGTCACATTAATTTGTATTAAAGTGCATAGACTTGACTTTGGTAACTCACTGATTCTTGAAACTTTGGCAAAAACGTGTCCCACTAAGAAAAGTGCCAAGTCTGTTGGAAATTAATAACATTTTCATAAATTAAAAAAATTAAAGTTATAATCAGGGGGTCCTTTGCACATATGTAAGGTTCTTTTATAGGATTGTTTTTATTTTTTATTAATTTAATGATTATATGCTGGCCACTGCCTACAAAATCAGTTGTCCTCGGATAGGAGTGTAGGTACAGTCCATCTAAGAATTACAGATCCCATCAACCAACTTCCGCGTTGACCTACGTCACGCCTGGGCGGGATCACCTATGTCACTTCCTCCCTGAAGGCATAAGTAACTAAGGCACACTTCCGTCTTTCTCTTTGGCTCTGGGACTTGGATCCGTAGACATAAAGAGACGCTATCTCTTCGGCTCTGTGAACCACATGGTAACAGACAAAGGAGACATCTGCTCTCAGAACATCCATGATAAAGACATAGAAGAGATTTAGCACATTTTCTTTTGTTTACCACTGGCCACAATAGAACTCCAGAATCGCACGATTTAACTCAGATTGAGTTACAACCGGTTTTTCATTGGCTCATTATAAATAACGTTATGACTGCAGCCCAAAGCAGTTAATTTAAAGTTAGAAGCGACCGGATTCCTTCTGACTAAAGCGCTGTGCACATTGTTTGATCAGAGACTTTTCCTCATGAACACTGAAGTTCGGACCAAAGATCCTCCTCTGCTTTTCCATGGAAACGACCCACGTGCTCCGGTGGACTCAGAAGTTTTGGAACATCTCTATAATCTTGCATAAGCAAGATACTGGAAGTAAGACTGGCATTTTGGGCACAAAGACTAGTCTTAGGAATTAGCTTTATGAAGTAGTGTGAATTTAAACTCAGGAACGGTTTAATTGTGTACACTGTAGACATTCAGGGTGTTGAATTCATTATTGTTCTATTTTTGTCCTCTCAATTGTTAATAGATAGGCTTTTGCATGCTCTTGCTATCCTTTCTAACCTTTAATTTCATCATTACACATATTTTGACTTCATCAAGATTTCAGTGGATTTAGTAATGTTATAAGCTAGTGGAATTAGCTGCTACGGCTAATTCTTTTGTCTCATTAGCATCCAGGGCTAATTGTATTGTCTCAAGGGACCACGAGGTTGTCACCCTCCCCCAACACACACACACACACACACACACACACACACACACACACACACACACACACACACACACACCTTAGATAACATTCCAAGCCCTGATTCATTTCAACCTTTACAGCACATTTTCCCACGCTCACATTCAAACCCTTTGTGTCTCCTCCTCCCCATACTGCGCAGTCGCGTACGGGACACACACACACACACACATGCCCCTTTGCTCCCTCTCTCCCTTCACACACACACACACACACACACACACACACACAGACACACACACACACACACACACACACACACACACGCTCATCGAGTATATGACCATATCATATTTGAATGTATTCAACTGCTATTACTCATTTTATCATTGTTATAATAAATTCAATTATTATTGAAACTGTGTGTTTATTTGTTGCTCCTAATATACTTGAAGTCTCACAATTTAAAAGACCTCCAAATTACCTTCAGTGTGCTATTGGCTGTAGCATTTATGTGATACATTATTGCTGCATTGGTAGTGATCATTAACAACTTGGAATATACCATAAATTAGCTGTTTGGTAATTTATTATTAAGCACCAAAATTAATGGTATTATTAATGAGACTGATTTAATGATTGAATGACACTGATTTAATGACACTGATTTAATGAGATTGATCACTTAACACCAATTGCACATACATATACCTACATTATTGGTGCCCCGTGTGAGGAGATTGGTTTGTTGACTTCTTGAATATTGTTGCAACAACAGATAAATTATCAGTTTGTTTAAGCAACTGCTAGGCTATATCCCCAGGTGTGTTAAACGGTTAACAGTAGTGTGATAACCATATCACAAAATACTAATAACCTATTCAAAACTTAGGATAAGAGATAGCATTTCCAAACAAAAACAAACTTTATTGATTACTTAATTACATAGTTAATATTAATTAATAATAATTAATTAATTAACTCATTGATTAAGTAATTATCCAATATCCAACCTAAGCAAAATGGCATCCCCTCGTGTCTCAGAAATTGAAGACAACGCTCAAGACGTGTCTCTCTTTGACGTCATCGCAGACCTCATTTACTGCTCTGCCTCCGAAAAAGCAAACATTAGGAGCATGAGTAAGGGTGAGTGCCAAAATAACATAGATAACTCGAATAAACATATGAGAGATCCAAAAGGAACAACTATTAGTGTCCAAGAGGCACTAGGTAAGCTATTCCTGTCATACTTCCAAAATACTGATTCAGAAATCAGATACCTCCACGGAGAGGTTGACAGGCTGACCACCAGCAATGCTGAGCTGGCAGCTGATAATAATGATTTACATAGGGAGCGTGAGTTCTTGAAAAACTCCCTTGATGATTGCGCCGAAAGAGTAGAGAAAGCGGAAAAGGCTGCCAAGAGGGCTGCCAAGGAGCAGACCCCCCAAGAAGGGTGCGAGGGGCGTGAAAGACCCCTGGCAATGTGCCAAAGCTCAGAGCGGGAAGAGGCGTCCGAACCAGACACCGTGGATTGCCTGGTCGAGGACCAAAAGCCCCGCCAAACTCCATCAACTCGCTACACGACTCCATCGTCGTTTAGCCAGGGTGGAGCCATACTGTGATCATCCCGAGCCCAGAACCATAGCACAACCCGGTCAGTGTGCTACAGTATCCCTGATCCATCTTCGGATGAATCAGGCTACGAATCTAGTGTGAAATGGGAGCAATACCAGAGTAGCTTAGATAGTGAGTACTCAGGAGAGCCAAGGAGGTCACACAAGGACGTGCACCAAACCCTCCGCTTACGGCAAATTGACCTACTTGCCAAAGATGCTGAGCAATTCGATCCTGAGAATAAAAGAACAAATGTAAATGATTATTTGCGAGAAATTGACCGATGCCTGATGGACCTACCGAAAGCCACAACGCGAGAGAAACTTAAACTGATCTGGAAGACCTCCAGTAGCAGCGTTCATGCCTTTTTAGAGACGCTACCCCAAACGTTCACGATAGTTATTCGAAACTTCGCAATTACATGAGGGAAGAATATGCGCCGTACACGGATGAAACCTCCGCGACATTGTGTGCAATACAGATTAAACAGAAATGGTCTGAGGTGCCTCGTGAATATTATAGATGGCTACGTACTGCCTAGTTCCAGGGTAGTAGCGCACCAGGCTTGGAAGAAGATAGAGGTTTCAAATCCCTCTTCTTACATAACCTCCACCCAAGCATGCGGACTCAAGTCACACTGGCGTGTCGACAAGGGTTCTACTCGATGACGGAAATTAGGCAACTAGCCCAAATGACCTGGGAGACCATTGTCAAACCCACAGACAGGAACAATGATGAACCCAGAGTCCTTAGTCTCCAGGATGCAGACAGGCCCCCACTAGCCTTAGAAGGAGGTGAAGCTCCAAAAGGGGGACCCCCCTGGAGAAATCCTGGTCTGAATCGCCCCTTGCCGAGCCATCACCAGGGTGAGTGGAAGAATCGGCAAGGTAAGGCCAGGAGAGACCGAAGGCAAGGTCACAATGACCATGGCAACCGCCCATCATGTGAAAAGGGTCATAGGGAACAAGGTGGTTGGCAGCAAGACCGTCATCCCCGCTCTGGCCAGAGACGGCAGGAGCACTCCGACTGTAGCTCTAAACGTAGGGGTAGAGATGACCGACACAGTGACTCAGACCAACCTGGTGAGTTCCGCTCAGAGCTGGACTCTTTGAAAGCCCAGTTGGCTGAGATTAAAGGACTGTTACAGGAGAGGTCAGACCCCTCAACAGATAAATCGAAACAAGCGTAAAAGGACAAAAGGCCTACTACGACCGAAAAGCCTCCCATCACGAATATCAAATAGGCGACAAAGTCCTATATTTTAACTTTACCAAGCCGGTAGGAGTTTAAAAAAAAAAGTTCCTACCACACTGATCGGGACCTTTCGATCGTGGAAAACTGTCCCCCGTCGCGTATCGCATTAGGACATCCAGGCCTAATCAAACGCCCTCATATCGATGTATCCATAGCCATCAAATCAAGCCCTTCGAACAGTTTTCACTCCAAAAAGGGGGGGACGATAGCTAGGCCCATCCTGTCCACCTAGCTTGTACGCCTCACTCACCCATAAGCATACACTGACATTCCCAGTCACATTCACCAACCCAATACCTTTCCAGAAGATTAGGCTTACTAATCCAAGCAGTAATACTTCTTTCTTTCCTTCATTCCTTCTCTTCTCTTGTTTTTTATGCATAGGAAATTAAACACTACATGTTTCATGTTTAATTTTTTTTATAGATGTGATTTTGACCTAGTTAGATAGTGTGATTATATGCCCAAATGCCTATAGCCTGATTATATGCCCAAATGCCTCTGCCTCCAACTGTCTTACTGGGACTCATGAGTTTACACAGTTTTCACAGGACACCATGAACTGTACAGAGGATGCTGCCTAAAGCACTACGGACATGTGGACTGTACGGTACTGTGCTCTCAGTGCTACAACTCCGTCATACCCCTGAGACCAAAAGGGGGAATGTAGGTACAGTCCATCTAAGAACTACAGATCCCATCAACCAACTTCCGCGTTGACCTACGTCACACCTGGGCGGGATCACCTATGTCACTTCCGCCTGAAGGCATAAGTAACTAAGGCACACTTCCGTCTTTCTCTTTGGCTCTGGGACTTGGATCCGTAGACATAAAGAGACACTATCTCTTCGGCTCTGTGAACCACATGGTAACAGACAAAGGAGGCATCTGCTCTCAGAACATCCACGATAAAGACGTAGAAGAGATTTAGCACATTTTCTTTTGTTTACCACTGGCCACGGTAGAACTCCAGAATCGCACGATTTAACTCAGATTGAGTTACAACCGGTTTTTCATTTGTTCATTATAAGTAATGTTATGACTGCAGCCCAAAGCAATTAATTTAAAGTTAGAAGCGACCGGATTCCTTCTGACTAAAGCGCTGTGCACATTGTTTGATCAGAGACTTTTCCTCACGAACGCTGAAGTTCAGACCAAAGATCCTCCTCTGCTTTTCCATGGAAACGACCCACGTGCTCCGGTGGACTCAGAAGTTTTGGAACATCTCTATAATCTTGCATAAGCAAGATACTGGAAGTAAGACTGGCATTTTGGGCACAAAGACTAGTCTTAGGAATTAGCTTTATGAAGTAGTGTGAATTTAAACTCAGGAACGGTTTAATTGTGTACACCGTAGACACTCAGAGTGTTGAATTAATTATTGTTCTATTTTTGTCCTCTCAATTGTTAATAGATAGGCTTTTGCATGCTCTTGCTATCCTTTCTAACCTTTAATTTCATCATTACACATATTTTGACCTCATCAAGTTTTCAGTGGATTTAGTAATGTTATAAGCTAGTGGAATTAGCTGCTATGGCTAATTCTTTTGTCTCATTAGCATCCAGGGCTAATTGTATTGTCTCAAGGGACCACGAGGTTGTCACCCTCCCCCAACACACACACACACACACACACACACACACACACACACACACACACACACACACCTTAGGCTACATTTACATTAGACCGTATCTGTCTCGTTTTCTTCACGGATGCACTGTCCGTTTACATTAAACCGCCTGGAAACGCCGGGAAATGGGAATCCGCCAGCGTCCACGTATTCAATCCAGATCGTGTCAGCTCCGGTGCTGTGTAAACATTCAGAATACGCGGATACGCTGTGCTGAGCTCTAGCTGGCGTCTCATTGGACAACGTCACTGTGACATCCACCTTCCTGATTTGCTGGCGTTGGTCATGTGACGCGACTGCTGAAAAACGGCGCGGACTTCCACCTTGTATCACCTTTCATTAAAGAGTATAAAAGTATGAAAATACTGCAAATACTGATGCAAATACTGCCCATTGTGTAGTTATGATTGTCTTTAGGCTTGCCATCCTTCCACTTGAAAGTGGTAAGTGATGTGCGCTGGGATCACACACACAGTGGCTCAGTCCCGAATCACAGCTTGTTCACTTCACTCGCGTGCTCTGTGAGCTGCGCAAGGCCGGAGTGCGCACCCTCCAGAGGGCACTCGCTGTTCAGGGCGGAGTGATTTGGAGCGCAGGATGCCTGCAGAGCCGAGCGTATCCGTGTATTGGTATTGCTGTGTGCACGCAAATCGTGTATTGGTGTTGCTGTGTGCACACTAATCGTTTTAAAAACGTTAATCTGATGATCCGCTGATACGGTCTAATGTAAACATGGGCTCAGATAACATTCCAAGCCCTGATTCATTTCAACCTTTACAGCACATTTTCCCACGCTCACATTCAAACCCTTTGTGTCTCCTCCTCCCCATACTGCGCAGTCGCGTACGGGACACACACACACACACACACACCCCTTTGCTCTCTCTCTCCCCTCGCACACACACACACACACACACACACACACACACACACACACACGCTCATCAAGTATATGACCATATCATATTTGAATGTATTCAACTGCTATTACTCATTTTATCATTGTTATAATAAATTTAATTATTATTGAAACTGTGTGTTTATTTGTTGCTCCTAATATACTTGAAGTCACACAATCTAAAAGACCTCCAAATTACCTTCAGTGTGCTATTGGCTGTAGCATTTATGTGATGCATTATTGCTGCATTGGTAGTGATCATTGACAACTTGGAATATACCATAATTTAGCTGTTTGGTAATTTATTATTAAGCGCCAAAATTAATGGTATTATTAATGAGACTGATTTAATGAGACTGATTTAATGATTTAATGAGACTGATTTAATGAGATTGATCACTTAACACCAATTGCACATACATATACCTACAGGAGCTAATCATTTCAATTTGATTAAAAAAACAAAAAGTAATAATTTAATTGAATAATACCTTTAATACATGAAAGAATACATTGTTATATGTATTTAAAACTGCAAACAGTGAGTTTTGAACAATGTTTACTATTATTTTGTGGTTGCTCAAAATGTGTCCCACATATTCGTCACCACCGTCAGATATTTACAAAAAGCAATAAAATCAGGCAACTACAAGGTCAACTATATTCCCGAGGACCCTCTTTTCAAACCTTCAGCTCTACTGCATGCTTCCAGATTACTCAAGCTCCTGTAAGTTTGGTATTTTCTCTTAAACTTGTTCATATTTTTGGACACTGCTACAGTCACAACCATAGCATGTCAACACCGTCACTTTTGTATAAAAAATATTAGATTAGATTATGGCATAAATGTATACTTTTTAAGAAGTGGTCTGAAGTAGCTAGCAACAGAGGGAAAACAAGATGGCTAATGTGAACAACTCCTGCATATCACGTGAAATAGTAGGTTTTTGTCACCACCATCAGACGTCACCACCATCAGGTTTTCTGTCTGACGGTGGTGACAAAAACCTCCAAATGGCCCTCAACGGAGGCTAGAACATAATTGTTGATCACAATAAATACCAATATGACGTGATGTTTCATTAACCTCTTTTATATTTATGTAATTCATCCTATATTTCTTCTCTATTGTCCAACACTTAGGGGATGTAGTGTGCCTTTCCTCTCTCTCTCTCTCTCTCTCTCTCTCTCTCTCTCTCTCAATTCACTATTATGCCATGTTCATTTGGCTTATGTCATTTGGGATGCACATAGGGCACCTACTACCTACCTATATAGCACATAGTATACGGTGTCCCTTCTCCAATGACTAAAGCCAAATGTTAATGGAATGACCTTTAACCAAATCCAACATTCATAACATCTCCCTCAATTTCATAGTCATTACACTCAACTTTGATGACAGTTTAAGATGTTAGTGATGCATTGTACATTATTCCCACTGGTAATAATATTATTTCTTACTATGATGATTTGATATTTGATGATATGGGGATGGAGTACTTTTAAAAATGATATTGCTTAATTGTACGTTAGGCCTATATTCCTTGAAAAAATGTAATTACATTGCTCAGGATTGTTATTTTTTTGGACCAAATAGTTAAAGTTAAGCAAAAAGCCATTGACTTTGGAATTGAAATTTGGAATTATATGTTGTAATGAGGCCACTGTCACCACCGTCAGTTCTAAAATCGCCACCGTCAGAGGGAGTTTTATTTGTTTTAAATGAATATGCTTACGGTACAACATGTTTCTTCAGTGCTGTTGAGTTATGAAAGTAATAGTCTCTTTTAATGCAAAAATAAGTTTTTTAAATTAAAAAAAACATTACTTTGTCTCCTTAGGCTGAAAGTAAATATTGTATAATATTAGATCTTTAAAGGAGTACACGTGAAACTGTATAAAAATTGAATAAAAGTGAATATTAAACTTTTAACAGTGTATATGTGTGCTAAGAATGCCAGATAATGATTTAAAAACTCTAAATATATATTAGACCAAATATATACAAAATAATTTGCTTTTTATTGTCTGACGGTGTTGACAAAAACAAAGTAACAGCTGAAAAAATGCCTATTTTATGAAAAAAAATACAAAATGAGGAGCTTGCATCGGTACATTGCTGAACAGCCAAGGCCTTGTCCTATTATGATATACCTTTAGATTTTGTAATTTAAGTAACTTTTTATTTTCAAAATTAAAACCTGTTTTATCCAAAATCCCAAGAATCAGTGATCTATAGTGACTATAGTAACTATGGCATGAATTGGGTTTGAATGCACGACTTAATGACTAATTGATCCATCAATACAGGTTTAACTTTCAGGAACATGATGGGTCAATTAAGGAGAAAGGTAATCCAAGGTATTCATATACAATATTATCAAGAGTATTTTTCTTGCAATTTAATTAGTAATTAAAAAAGAAAGCAAAATAATAGGAATAAAACAAATATAGAGGCACAGTTGTTAAACAAACAAACAAACAAACACCATTATTCTCATTATGGAGAATATGGTCCCGGAATTCACACACACATTTTCACGCTCACACAAGCGAATCTGCTGCTATTTTTAGCCACGCCATGCCAACTGTAAGCAAGCCTTTTGTTTTTATCTAACAGAAAATGTGCTTTCAGGTCACTATCATAATCACGTCATGAGATCCCACTGTTTTCATATCAGAATTTCAGACTTGGTGCAATTCAAACCGACTTAGCGGTTTTTCTTACCATCTCTACTTGTCTGGGGTCGAGTTGAATCGGACCTGCCGAGGGAACAGAAAACTGGATCTTCCTCCCTTCTTTTATCTCTCTCTCCATCTCAAATGGTTCAAAACAGATCTGGTTATTTTCCCTCTCTAATAAACCGCTCTTTCGATGGCGTCCTGAGATCAGAAAGCAGCTTCAGTCCTGTGTTTCTCCACGTCCCTTTGCTGAGCATTTACAACTGACCAGCTATGTTCTTTTCCGCGTGTTCAAGCAGACCTCTATTTCTCTTGCTCTGACACACTCCACGTTGTGGAGTAATATGTCTTTCACTCCCCGAGAGAGAGAGAGAGAGAGAGAGATGCTGTGAGAGGAGAAAACTGGAGGGGTGTCAGCAAGAGAGACCAAAAGAGGGAAAGATGATCAAGAAGGGGACAGTGGGGGATTTTAAAAAAGAGAGGGAGGGGTGATGAAAAAAGAAATGAAATAGAAAAAAGGAGTGAGGGATGGAATGCGAGAGAGAGAGACAGATGGAGAGAGAAAGACACAGGGCCTAATAATAAGATGGTGATTGTCCCTCTCAATGTCCTAGATTTCTTTATAAATAGGGTGGGCTTAGGGGGCATGTTTTTATATCTCAGTGTGGACTAAATTGAATATTTAGATTGGACATTTGGCTGCTTATTTATTTAACACAGTGATCTTTCAGTGATCCTGAAACACACCGAAGTGTCAAATATCCCCTGATTCATCAAACTCATACTCTCTCTGAAGAGCTTTGCTTGCAAAGCTGATGAAGGACATTTGTCTGAAATGTCCTGTTTCTAGAAACTTTAACTACACTACAATTCTTACTCAAAGTTTCAAATGAACTGCTTATTATTCTCTGAGGACTTTCCACTGATATAATTATTTATGCAGCAAATGAATGTGATGCTACACCAACTGTGAATCTCACATTAGCCTCAATTTCAAGGAATAAAAGAAACTTTTTAGCTCTTTCAATTTTTTAAAATATAAAATTAAAAAACAGTTTTCTTTGCAAGGAACCGCTAAATGTCTCCTGAAGGCCAAACCAGTCAGGATATTCCTATCTTTATAAAATATAAAATAAGATCTGCAGTATTAGTCAAAATTTGGACACACCTTTTTTATGTTCTTTATATTTTTTCTTTGTTTCTTTTTTTATTAATTAAGGGACATTTCATGTCTTAAAGTAATGATGGATGTTGTTTCTTTACTTAGTCGAGCGATTCTTGGCATAACATGGATTGTGGAATAAGGCTATTTACTGTATGTTTATTATTTACTGTTTGCTGTTTGGGTAAACCTATGAATGACTAGAGTAGGGGTGTACAAATTTTGGGCTGGTACTCTGGTACTGTAAATAAGGATTGAGTGTTATACTGCAGTATTTCCACCACACTGGACTGTATGAAGGCCATCATACAGCTCTAACCCAGCGCTCTGTGTCTTTGATCCAGGAGAAAAATAAAGAAAAATCTTTACTGACATTTAAACCAAAATGTCAGCCAGAGGCATTTCTAGGTATTGAAAAGACCAGGGGCTAAGTCAAGTTTTCCTGTGGCTTGTATTTTTTTAAAGGAGTTTGGCATAAATAGGTTGGGGAGGTTATATCTAACTTTACAAGAAATATTATCACACACATATTTAAAGTTTATGACATCTTTATTAGTGATTTTTGCACTGCTCTTTTTAAATGTATGTACTTCACTTCAGTTTCTGTCTCCTTATTATTAAGTTATTATCATCAACATCCATAATGTCTCAGGAAATTGAGGCGTGTGTCAACTGACTCTTAAATATCACTAGTAAAATGTATAAGTTTATAAAAATATATAATTTCTCACTGACATATCCCTCCTTTAGGACCATAATGACAAATTCTAAGCTAAATTATAATATTACAACATTCAACATTCAAAATCCCAGATGACATCCCATCTCACAAGACTGATCATACATATAAATATATCTTCCAAGGTTCTCTCACACATGCACACATAAATACCATTTTCCCCATTGAATCCAGGCTCAGTTGACTGCAGCAGCTCATTTGTAGTATCTGGACAACACAAATTTGTGTTGACATTAATATTGCATGGCAAAAAAAACCCTATCCCTATATGTGACTAATATGCCAAAGGCTGGCTATGGGCTGGTGCTACATGTAGCATGAAAATATATGATTAAATTATGTCAGGACAACTGTTGGCGTCGACATGAATACAAATTGTTGTTGACCTGTCCAATAAACTTAGTCAGGGCAAATAGACAGCTACTGTAGATAATCATGAAACCACTCAAACTTTTGAGCTCACCTGGCATACTAATCATACAGACCCGACACTGTAAATTCAACATAACCAGGCTACACTGAGCGGTTTTTGTGCATCAAGATAATTCAATAGGTTATACTGTTGATACATTCTATATACACACCCACAGTCAATGACTTACCATCTGTTTTCAAATTGAAAAATCAAACAATAGTGGATTGTTTTTTTGTTTTTTTAACCAGTTCTGAATGGTTTTCTTCTGTTGGCGGTTACCAAAATTTTGAATGTGCAGCACACAATTATGCCCCCCCCATCTTCGGACGCTGCAAGCCAAGTTCTGATCTGTTTCAGTCCACTGTTTTCTGTTGTTCTATATTTTCCATTCTATTCTTACAGTTTGTTTGTTTTTTTTGTTTTTTTTTAGGGCAAAAGTACCCAGAGGTATAGCCCCGAGAGGTGGGGCCTAAAGATATCACTGATGTCAGCAATGACACCAGTTCATTCCAAACTCACAGCAAGCATGTCTGCAGTTCTGGACAAACAAACAGTGTACGTTTTTTTCCCCCCCATGGCATTATATTATAAATAAACGAATATTTCAGTTTGGCAAGTCTTATTATTTACACTGCATTGACTCCCAATCAAATTTTGTATTGCTTATAAAATACTACTATTGACCTTTAAAGCACTGAATGGTCTTGCACCACAATACCTGAGCAAACTTCTTGTCCTTTATGACCTGCCATGCCTACTTACATCAAAAGGTGCAGGCTACCTGCTGGTACCTCATATAGTGAAGGCTACATCAGGGGGCAGAGCCTTTTCTTACAAAACCCCACAGTTATGAAACAGCCTTCCAAGTAGTGTTTGGGAATCAGACACAGTCTCAACATTTAAGTCTAGGCTGAAAACATACAGTGGTGCTTGAAAGTTTGTGAACCCTTTAGAATTTTCTATATTTCTGCATAAATATGACCTAAAACATCATCAGATTTTCACATAAGTCCTAAAAGTAGATAAAGAGAGCCCAGTTAAACAAATGAGACAAAAATATTATACTTGATCATTTATTTATTGAGGAAAATGATCCAATATTACATATCTGTGAGTGGCAAAAATATGTGAACCTCTAGGATTAGCAGTTAATTTGAAGGTGAAATTAGAGTCAGGTGTTTTTAATCAATGGGATGACAATCAGGTGTGAGTGGGCACCCTGTTTTATTTAAAGAACAGGGATCTATCAAAGTCTGATCTTCACAACATATGTCTGTGGAAGTGTATCATGGCACAAACAAAGGAGATTTCTGAGGACCTCAAAAAAAGCATTGTTGATGCTCATCAGGCTGGAAAAGGTTACAAAACCATCTCTAAAGAGCTTGGACTCCACCAATCCACAGTCAGACAGATTGTGTACAAATGGAGGAAATTCAAGATCACTGTTACCCTCCCCAGGAGTGGTCGACCAACAAAGATCACTCCAAGAGCAAGGCGCGTAATAGTCGGTGAGGTCACAAAGGACCCCAGGGTAACTTCTAAGCAACTGAAGGCCTCTCTTACATTGGCTAATGTTAATGTTCATGAGTCCACCATCAGAAGAACACTGAACAATAATGGTCTGCATGGCAGGGTTGCAAGGAGAAAGCCACTGCTCTCCAAAAAGAACATTACTGCTCGTCTGCAGTTTGCTAAAGATCATGTGGACAAGCCAGAAGGCTACTGGAAAAATATTTTGTGGACAGATGAGACCAAAATAGGACTTTTTGGTTTAAATGTGAAGCGTTACGTTTGGAGAAAGGAAAACACTGCATTCCAGCATAAGAACCTTATCCCATCTGTGAAACATGGTGGTGGTAGTATCATGATTTGGGCCTGTTTTGCTGCATCTGGGCCAGGACGGCTTGCCATCATTGATGGAACAATGAATTCTGAATTATACCAGCAAATCCTAAAGGAAAATGTCAGGACATCTATCCATGAACTGAATCTCAAGAGAAGGTGGGTCATGCAGCAAGACAATGACCCTAAGCACACAAGTTGTTCTACCAAAGAATGGTTAAAGAAGAATAAAGTTAATGTTTTGGAATGGCCAAGTCAAAGTCCTGACCTTAATCCAATTGAAATGTTATGGAAGGACCTGAAGCGAGTTCATGTGAGGAAACCCACAACATCCCAGAGTTTAAGCTGTTCTTTACGGAGGAATGGGCTAAAATTCCTCCAAGCTGGTGTGCAGGACTGATCAACAGTTACCGGAAACGTTTAGTTGCAGTTATTGCTGCACAAGGGGGTCACACCAGATATTGAAAGCAAAGGTTCACATACTTTTGCCACTCACAGATATGCAATATTGGATCATTTTCCCCAATAAATAAATGACCAAGTATAATATTTTTTGTCTCATTTGTTTAACTGGGTTCTCTTTATCTACTTTTAGGACTTGTGTGAAAATCTGGCGGTGTTTTAGGTCATATTTATGCAGAAGTATAGAAAATTCTAAAGGGTTCACAAACTTTCAAGCACCACTGTATCTGTTTAGTCAAGCCTTTTGTTAATAGTGTTTATGAGGTAAAGGAGTAGATCTGGAGGGTCCTCAGGTATAGAGTGTTTTGGTAAACTGGGATGTATGGATGCTGTCAGTCCCCCACTCACTTGCTCACTCAAGTTTGTTGACGGTGTGGTGGCTGGCTGCTTTATGTCCCAGGGTGCCCTCATGCCTGTGTTACCTTCTGGCTCTCCCCTTTTAGTTGCAACTGCAACTGCAGTTGTCATGAACAGTTTTTGTTATGTTTGTTATATTTGTCCACACCCACTTGCCGTAGTTTTAGTCTGGGAATATTGGGTAACCCGGATCTTGGTGGTGTGTAGCATGTACGATTCAGTAAAGCGGCACGTTCGAGCCTACTCCTGTCTCCCGGGTATTATTAATGTCTGAAAGTGAGTACATATGCAACAAGTGGCGACGAGGATATCATCACTCCACGCGAGCTGATTACGTGACAGTCACTGAGGCGGTATTTCTTTTTTAACGGGGAAGGGATGCTTGATTATGTCCAGCTCTTCTTCTGAGGAGGAAATACACTGCGCTGCGGCGGGATCCGACGGCGGACACGCCAGTGTTAATTCGCGCCCAACGAGTCAAGCTGAACAGAGGGAACCAACCCCAACAATGGCTGGAGTTGTCGGTAATATCGGCCCTTTTGATGAGAATGTTGAACAATGGAGCTCGTACTCCGAACGTTTTGATTACTTTGTCCTGGCAAACGGCATTGCTAATCACAAAATTGTACCCACCTTCCTAGCCGTGATGGGACCTAAAACATTCAACCTGTTACGTGACCTGCTTCAACCCACAAAACCTGGGGAAAAGACATATGCGGAAATAGTCAAGGTCTTGTCAGAACATTATTCACCGAAACCACTGTTAATCGCTGAAAGGTTCAGATTTCATAAGCGTGACCAAGAAGAAGGAGAGTCGGTTTCTTTGTTTGTGGCAGCGCTGAGAAAATTGTCGGAACATTGTGAGTTTGGGAATGTTCTAAACGACACGTTAAGAGACAGGCTAGTGTGCGGCCTTAAAGATGAAGCAGCACAGAAAAAGTTGCTCACCACTAAAAATCTAACACTGGATAAGGCGATTAGCATTAGTCTATCCATGGAAATGGCATCAAAGGAAGCTCAACAGCTTCACGCAACCACCAAAGTGCACACAGTGAGCTCAGACAAAATGCAGGGGCCATGTTACCGTTGCGGCAGAATGGGGCACCTAGCCACGACATGCAGATGCAAGGATATGGATTGCCGTCACTGTGGAAAACGAGGCCACATAGAGCGAGTGTGTCAAAGCAAAAGAATCGCAGGGAAAGTTACCAAAAATGAGGGTAATGACAAAATGTTTGCAAACAGGCAAGACTACCGGAAGGAAAAGAAAAAGAGGCCAGTCCACACAGTGAGACAAAATGAACAGTCTAGCGAGTCTGATGAAGAATCAGAGGTGAGTGTGCATTCTCTGAAAATATATAAAGTGGATGCAGATGATGAGGGTTACTGGGCAAAACCCCTGTTAGAAGGACACCCCATAAATATGCAGATTGAAACTGGATCCAAAGCGTCCATCCTCTCTAAAAAGGTGTATAGGAGGCACCTACAACATTTGCCTTTGCGACCCTCAGACACCAGATTTAGCACTTACCTCGGTGAACCAGTGCCAATGGCTGGTATGACTGACGTCACCGTTCAAACCGAAAACCAAGTGAGGAAACTCCCCGTCTATGTAGCTATGGGTAATTGCCCCTCTATCTTGGGCAGAGTCTGGTTAGAGAGCCTGCAACTAAACTGGCAAACCGTAAAGATGCTGTCTCCCAGCGCCAGAAAACTAGAAACTGTTTTACTGAGACACCAACAGGTCTTCAAAAATGAGCTGGGCCTAATGAAAGACATTACTGTTAAACTGAGCCTCAAAACAGATGCGAGGCCGAAATTCTTGAAAGCTAGGCCTGTGCCCTACGCCATACGCTCGAAGGTCGATGCTGAACTGGATGCCCTGGTCGCCAGTGGCGTGCTGGAGCCAGTAGCAATTAGCAAGTGGGCAACGCCTATCGTCCCGGTGTCAAAGAGAAATGGGGATATCCGAATTTGTGGGGATTTCAAGGTGACGTTGAATCCTGTACTTGCTCCAGAACAATATCCTTTGCCACACATTGATGATTTGTTTGCTGGACTCAGTCACGGACAAAAGTTTAGCAAAATAGATCTAAATCAAGCCTACTTGCAGATGGCTGTCGAAGAGGAGTCTCGAGAGCTACTCACCATTACGACACAAAAGGGCCTGTTCAGATTTTGTCGACTTCCTTTTGGAATCACATCAGCCCCTGCCCATTTCCAGCATGCCATGGACCAGATCCTCAATGGTCTCCCTGGCATACAATGCTACCTTGACGACATCCTCTGCACAGGAGCCACCGATGAAGAACACCTGCGCAACCTCGACGCGGTCCTTCAGTGCTTGCAGGATTATGGCCTTAGAGTGCGTAAGGACAAGTGCGAATTCTTCAAGCCGTCAGTCGAATATCTGGGGCATGTTATCGATGCCAGTGGGTTGCACACTGCACCGTCCAAGAGCCGTGCCATTGCAGATGCGCCGCCACCCGAAAATGTGGGTCAATTACGCTCCTTCCTGGGATTACTAAACTACTATGGCCGGTTTATACCCAACTTAGCATCCACACTGAAACCGTTGCACAGCTTGCTCTGTAAAGGAAAAGCCTGGAAATGGAATGAAGCATGTCAGCAGGCTTTTCAGCAAGCTAAGGATACACTGTTGAAGTCGGGGGTGCTCACACACTTTGACCCCTCTCTGCCCATACAACTCGCCTGTGATGCCTCTCCCTATGGAGTAGGAGCTGTCATTTCCCACATATTGCCGAATGGGGAAGAAAAACCTATTGCCTTCGCATCACGAACATTAAATAAAGCGGAGTCTAATTATGCACAGATAGAGAGAGAAGCCCTGAGCATTGTCTTTGGTGTTCGGCGTTTTCATCAATATCTATATGGGTGGCGGTTCACCCTCCTCACTGATCACAGGCCTCTCACCACAATCCTGGGGCCACACTCCGGCATACCATCATTGGCAGCGAGCCGCATGCAGCGTTGGGCCATGCTGTTATCCGCCCATTCATACGAGATAAAATATCGCAAGGCAGACCGACACCAAAATGCGGATGGTTTATCTAGGCTTCCGTTGCCTGTTACCAAACCTGACAACAGTGTAGAGATTTTCTACTTTAGCCAGGTAGAGGGGGCACCGGTCACAGCTGTACAGGTGAAGAGGGCAACTCGCACTGACCCTGTGTTGGCGAGAGTCATGGATATGGTAACAAAGGGGCACTCCATTAGCAATATTCCAGGTTTTCAGCCTTACCTGTCAAGGAAGACGGAGCTGTCAATACAGTCGGGATGTTTGCTGTGGGGAAGGAGGGTGGTCATTCCACCAACACTACGCAAGACTGTTCTCCAACAACTGCATGCAGGCCATAGCGGAATTGTGCGCATGAAGGAATTGGCAAGGAGTTTCTTTTGGTGGCCAGGAGTGGACCGAGAGATCGAGAGTGTGGCTAAGTGTTGCCACACGTGCCAGAGGGTCCGGAACATTCCCCAGCTAGCGCCCTTACACCCCTGGGAGTTCCCAGAAGAACCATGGCAGCGAGTCCATGTAGATTTCGCGGGTCCAGTGGAAGGCCAGATGCTTCTGGTTGCAGTGGATGCCCATAGCAAATGGCCTGAGGTGGCGGTTATGAAATCCACCACAGCAGCTAAAACCATTGAGAAAATTGGGGAAATGTTCAGCCGTTTTGGATGTCCCGTGCAATTGGTCTCTGACAATGGGCCCCAGCTAGTGTCAGAAGAAATGAGCACCTTCTTGCAAGTGAACGGGGTGCAGCACATCAAATCAGCACCTTTTCATCCAGCTACTAACGGGTTAGCTGAAAGGTTTGTGCAAACCCTTAAACATGCACTGAAGACGTCTCAGGGCCAGGGGTCCTTTCATCAGCGGCTGCACCGATTTCTGTTAACTTACAGAAATACACCTCATGCTACAACTAAGTCTTCTCCAGCATCCCTGATGTTCAAGAGGGACCTGCGGTCTCACTTTGATCTGCTTAAACCTGCTGCTGTGAAAGACACTGTTCAAAAGCAACAAGAGAAACAGATACAGCAGTGCCGACAGACCAAGGAAAGGAACTTCGCACCTGGTGACTACGTGCTGGCCAGGAATTACAGTGCAGGTTCACAGTGGGTGCAGGCGACCATAGTGGCAAAGACAGGTCTGGTCTTGTACACCCTCCAGACTGCTGATGGTCGTATGTGGAAGAGGCATGTCGACCAAATCCTACTGAGTGCAGCACCAGCACCCACACAGCCCTCCATGGTTGGCAGTGGGGATCTATTGGAGGATGACGGTACTGAAACCATGGCAGCCCCTGGGGGGGCTCCCGTTCCTGAGGTAGCTGTACCTGAGCTTCCGCCAGAGACGCAGGTGGGGTTGCCACCCCCATCTCCGGCAGTGGGGTCAACGTCCCAAAAGGGCGTTACACCAGGCTTTTCCCGGGAGCGCCGATATCCGGAAAGGGAGCGACGTCCACCCAAGCGAATGGACTTGTGAATTTAGTACGGCATACCCAACCATCTGGGTCAGAATAATACCCAGGGATGCCGTCACGGGGTGAGGCAGTCTACCCTCACCCCGTAGGTTCTATATTGTCTGTGAGTGTGTGTTTGTATGTGTATGTATGTATATGTATGTATATGTGTATGTGTGTGTATGTATATGTATATATATATATATATATATATGTATATATGTATATATATATATATATATATATATATATATATATATATATATATATATATATATATATGTGTGTGTATATAAAAAGGTTCTCATTTATGGTTCAACCCCCCCTTGCTGCTGTTTACTACATTTTTCTAAAATATGATTTTGGTTTTATTTGTCATTTTTGTGTATGGGGGACTTCTATTCTAAGGGGGAAGGAAATGTTATGTTTGTTATATTTGTCCACACCCACTTGCCGTAGTTTTAGTCTGGGAATATTGGGTAACCCGGATCTTGGTGGTGTGTAGCATGTACGATTCAGTAAAGCGGCACGTTCGAGCCTACTCCTGTCTCCCGGGTATTATTAATGTCTGAAAGTGAGTACATATGCAACAGTTTTGTACTTAAGTTTCCATCAATGAACAGTTTAAAACATCAATAAAACAGACTTCATGTTAAAACTGTTAAAAATGTTATAATCACGCTATCTATTATCACCCAAATGAGGATGGGTTCCCTTTTGAGTCTGGTTCCTCTCGAGGTGTCTTCCTCATGTCGTCTGAGGGAGTTTTTCCTTGCCACCGTTGCCACAGGCTTGCTCATTGTGGATAGATTAGGGATAAAATTCGCTCATGTTTAAAGTTACTAAAAGTCTGTAAAGCTGCTTTGCAACAATATCTATTGTTAAAAGCACTATAAAAATAAACTTGACTTGACTATTATTTACACTCACCAGCCACTTTATTAGGAAAACCTTTATTAGGAAAAATTGCTATCTCAAAGTGTGACTTTCACTGTGGCATGGGTGTTGGTTTGAGCCAGATGGACTGGTTTGAGTATTTCATAAACTGCTGATCTCCTGGGGGTTTCACTTGCTGTTTTATGCAGTTCTTTAATCAGCCAATCCCTTGACAGCAGCACAGTGCATAAAATCATGCAGATACAAATGAAGAGCTTCAGTTAATGAATGAATGAATGAATGAATGAATGAATGAATTTATTTATTTCGAACATGTATAAAAATGTATGTAACTATTTATACATACAAAAGAAAGAAAATGAAAAAAGTGACAAAAAAAGAATAAATAAAATAATATAAAGAGCTAATACATTACAATACACCGCACATTGTTCGAAAAATGTGTTCATTCAAATGTTCACTTCAAACATCAGAATGGGAAAAATTGTTATCTCAAAGTGTGACTTTCACTGTGAAATGGGTGTTGATTTGAGCCAGATGGACTGGTTCGAGTATTTCAGAAACTGCTGATCTCCTAGGGTTTTCACACACAACAGTCTCTAGAGTTTAAGTAGAATGGTGCGAAAAACAAAAACATTGAGTGAGCAACAGTTCTGTGGATGGAAACAATGCCTTGCTGATAAGAGAGGTCAGAGGAAAATGGCCAGATTGGTTAGATCTGCCAGGAAGGTTATAGTAACTCATATAATCACTCTTTACAACAGTGGTGAGCAGAAAAGCATCTAATTATGCAACAGCAGAACACCACATTGGGTTCCACTCCTGCCAGCTACAGTAAGTACAGGAATTTTAGAATCAAGAACAAGTTCCTATTAAAGTGGCTGGTGAGTGTATATCGTACACTTCATACATGGTTTAGAATGTGTGAAATTGTATTTTATTGTAATTGTATTTTTTAAGTTGGACTTCGGTGCTCTGCTGATTGCTGTATCTTATTACACATGTATCAAATATGTATATATAGTTTGTTAAATTAATTAATTAATATTTTTGATAATAAAATACTTTTTTTAATATTCAGAACCCTAAAAGGTCACGTTGTGATTGTGTAGTGCAATTCCTAGTTTATAAGTAAAAGGATATTTTGTATACACACAAACATCTCATCTCATTATCTCTAGCCGCTTTATCCTGTTCTACAGGGTCGCAGGCAAGCTGGAGCCTATCCCAACTGACTATGGGCGAAAGGCGGGGTACACCCTGGACAAGTCGCCAGGTCATCACAGGGCTGACACATAGGCACAGACAACCATTCACACTCACACCTACGGTCAATTTAGAGTCACCAGTTAACCTAACCTGCATGTCTTTGGACTGTGGGGGAAACCGGAGCATCCAGAGGAAACCCACGCGGACAACATGCAAACTCCGCACAGAAAGACCCTCGCCGGCCACGGGGCTCGAACCCGGACCTTCTTACTATGAGACAACAGCGCTAACCACTACACCACCGTGCCGCCCATACACACAAACATACTGAATAAAAATATGAAGGGTGTAGAAAACACCAGAAAACACCTGTTGATGGGAATAGTAAAGATGTTTTTGTTGTTGTTGTTTTTAATTTATGTATTTGTTTGTTTGTTTGTTTGTTTTTCTTTCTTTCTTTTAGCAACTTGCCTTTTTTCACTAGGGGAATTTGATAAGGGATCTGAGTTCCCACGTCTGACATGTTCCTTGCCATGTTATTGTGGTACAGATTTGAAAAACATCAGCACTTTTACTATTTTTACAACAGGAAATCAAATTGAAATATTTTTGGTCCCGAGTGATAGAGTACCATCAACTGCACGTTCTTCTTCAACTCAGAAGCTTGGACTCAAGCCAAAAGACTCCAAAGTGGTATTATCACATTGCTCTGATAAAGTGTGCCTTTTAATGTCATTTTATTTGTTATAACATGAATTTATCATGTAACTCCACTTAAAGCTAAATTAACTGGTTTCATGTGAAATTCTGTGTCAAAGTATTGATCTAGAGGTGGAACATTGTGAAGTAAGGCATAACAATGATCTTTCACTGAACAGACTATGGGTTAA
Organism: Neoarius graeffei; assembly: GCF_027579695.1. Classification (NCBI taxonomy): domain Eukaryota; kingdom Metazoa; phylum Chordata; class Actinopteri; order Siluriformes; family Ariidae; genus Neoarius; species Neoarius graeffei. Next base: position 16,215,667 of record NC_083582.1, read on the forward strand.
TGTTTGGTATATGGTTGTGAATGTATACAGTATGTATTTAATGAAATGAGAAATAACAGATAATTTGCCCTTGGAGCAAACTTTGCTCGAATACAGCAAAGTATTCAAACTTTCATTGTACTCTGTGCAGTAACTCAACATGAATTAATGTTTTCAGTTCAGTCAGAACAGAGAAATCTCTGAGGTTAAGAGCCCAAGTTAATTATCACTGAAAATCATTAACCAGGAATTTCATAACTGCAGATTACACATGTGGCTTAAACAGGAAAGATCAGTCTGTCTGAATTATAGTCATTCACTTTAAACCACACTGCATGTATGCTAATACAGTATTATGAACCAGTGTTCAAAGTAAATTAGTGTTATATGATCAGGGAAAGACATACCTGTAGGGTGGTAACTGCCCCTGGACTTGACCCATACACCATGACATGAACCTGAATATACCGTACCTGTAAATTGCTCCATAGCAACCATTCAGCCGCATGCATGGATTGTATCTCTGTATCAATTATTAGTAATTATAATTCTTTAAAAATGTACTCTATATTCATTACAAAAGAAAATAAAAAAAGTCTACACACCCTTAAACTGGCAGATTTCTGTGATCAATCATGTTAGACCTATAACATGATACAGCAACCAAAATGTTTTGGTTGGTGTGTGCTCAGAATTCATTTGAATCACATTCAAAGGTGATTATTATCCACGTGTTATGATAGTGATTCTGATCTGGACTGCAAAGCACTTACAAAGAATGGATGGAATATCAATGTTAAAACTTATCCATCAGAAGAGGGGTACGCAAGAATTTCCAAATGATGGTATCAACAAATGGAGAAATTGGCACATCACAGTGACATCACCAAGAACAGGATCACATCACATCACATTATCTCTAGCCGCTTTATCCTTCTACAGGGTCGCAGGCAAGCTGGAGCCTATCCCAGCTGACTACGGGCGAAAGGCGGGGTACACCCTGGACAAGTCGCCAGGTCATCACAGGGCTGACACATAGACACAGACAACCATTCACACTCACACCTACGGTCAATTTAGAGTCACCAGTCAACCTAACCTGCATGTCTTTGGACTGTGGGGGAAACCGGAGCACCCGGAGGAAACCCACGCGGACACGGGGAGAACATGCAAACTCCACACAGAAAGGCCCTCGCCGGCCCCGGGGCTCGAACCCAGGACCTTCTTGCTGTGAGGCGACAGCGCTAACCACTACACCACCGTGCCGCCCCACATTAAACATGTACACATTTATAGATTTTCACAAAAGCAGGCAGAACACATAGCCAAGGATCACAGCCAGGTTGCCGAAGAAGCCAACGGCAAACTCTGCAGCATACATGGGTGAGGGGTAGTGTATCAGAAGTAGAGTGACAATATTCAAACAGTTGGATGCCTACAGTAAGAAAGGTTATCACACACACACACACACACACTTATTATTACTGCACATAAAATCATATAATCAGTGTGGTATGGAGTTGCATCCATACAGGATATCATTTGAAAGCAGATATTTCTCTATGCTGTAAGTAAATGTACATGTATGTATCTCAGTCACGACAGCCAATTGCAACACTATGATAATAATATATGAAGCATGAAATGCATTTGGGCACTGCTACTGTAATATGAATCTCCACTTTCTTTTTTAGACTGATAAGAGCTACAGGGGTATTCAAGGTGCCACATTCAATTTTTTTTAATGGGGTGTCATAAAAAAATAGGTGCTTTTTTGGGGGGGGAGGGTTTGAAAGGACTGGAAACCAGAGGTTTAAGCTGTGATACATGAAAGGTAGGGTGAACATGTCACATGGTGAGTGGTAATGCCAGTCTAACAGAACATGGGTTGATTACCTTCTTGAGGAGGAAGGGTCCAAGAAACCTGGGGGCCAGCTTGTGAGAGACGGCCCTAAGTGGCAGGTGGTGCGTGGACAGCATAACTTGTTGGCCCACTCAGTAGGTGGGTGCCTTGGAGTGATGTTTGTTAGCCTGCTTCTTGGATGCGAGTGTGGAGCGAATGAGTCTTCTCCGGGCCAATGCCCATGTCCTCCTGCAGCAGTGTATAAAGGCCTGGGCTGATGGTACGGTGACCTCCTCCTCCTGGCTGGGGAACAGTGGTGGTTGGTACCCTAGTGAGCACTGGAATGGAGAGAGACCTGTGGCAGAGGAAGGGAGAGTGTTATGTGCGTATTCAATCCAAGGTAGGTACTTGCTCCAAGAACTGGAATCCCTGGACACCATGCACCTGAGTGCAACCTCCAAAGCCTGGTTGGCCTGTTCTGCCTGGCCATTGGTCTGTGGGTGGAAGCCTGAGGAGAGACGACAGATGGCCCCAATGAGTTTGCAGAAGGCTCTCCAGAACTGTGCAGTGAACTGAGGAATCCGGTCAGAAACTATGTTGGTAGGCAGACCATGTAGGCAGAAAACGTTGTGGATGAGTACTTCTGCAGGAGCTTGGGCAGAGGAATGAAGTGGACGGTCTTAGAAAAATGGTCACCAAAAGTGCTGCTGAATGAGAGCCAGGGTTCGGGCAGCTCCCGGATGACAGGCCAACTTGGAACCATGACTCCACTGCAGCACCTGAGTTCGCACATGATGGGCAACAAACAGATGGTTATGAGGAATATTGTTGGAGTTACCTTCACCGGGGTCCTGCTCCAGGGCCTTCTGCATGAGCGTCTCAACCTTTAGAATAGCAGCTCCCACCAGGCAGCGTGGAGGAAGAATAGTCTCGGGTGGCTTGGACTCCTCTTGGTGGGAGGAGAAGATCCTGGACAGGGCGTCGGGTTTGCTGTTCTTGGAGCCTGGGCGGTAGGAGAGCGCAAAGTTGAATCAGGAGAAGAAAAGAGGCCAACGGGCTTGACGGGAGTTGAGATGTTTGGAAGACTTGAGATACTCCAGGTTTTTATGGTCGGTCCAGACTAGGAACAGGAGATCAGACCCCTCAAGCCAGTGCCTCCACTCCAACAAGGCTTGTTTCACAGCCAGTAGTTCACAGTCACCGATGTCGTAGTTTCATTCGGCTGAGGATAGCCGGCAGGAGAAGAAGGAGAATGGGTGGACTTTGTTGTTGTTGGCCCTCTGGGATAGGATGACTCCAACCCCTGACTCGGAGGTGTCGACCTCGACGATAAACTGCTTGGTAGAATCGGGTATGGTGAGAATGGGTGCTGTGGTAAACCTGTGCTTGAGACTGGAAAAGGCTTTCTCTGCTTCCTCCCCCCACTTGAACTTGGTCTTGGTCGAGTTCAGGGCTGAGAGAGGTCGGGCCACCATGCTGTAGTTGGGGATGAAACGCCTGTAAAAGCTGGCAAACCCCTGGAAGTGCTGGAACTCTCGTCTTGAAGATGGGGTGGGCCAGTCAGCAACTGCCTCCAGCTTGAGGGGGTCCATCTGGATCTTGGCTGGTGAAACAATGAACCCCAGGAACAAGACAGAGCCTTGGTGGAACTCGCTCTTCTCTGCCTTAATGAACAGCTTATTCTCCAGCAGACGTTGAAGAACCTGCCGGACGTGACCCTGATATTCCTCCAGGGAGTGAGAGAAAATCAAGATATCATCCATGTAAACAAAGACAAAAGGTGTTAAAGTCTTTCAAGACATCATTAATCAATGCCTGGAATACTGCGGGCGCATTAGTCAGGCCGAAAGGGACTACGAGGTACTCATAGCGGCCTGTGGTGGTGTTGAAGGCCGTCTTCCACTTGTCCTCTTCCTTGATCCTAACTAGGCATTGCGTAAGTCCAGTTTAGTGGACACCTTGGCTCCCTGGAGTAGTTCGAAGGCTGTAGTCATAAGTGGTAGTGGGTAGCGGTACTTGACTGTGATGGCGTTGAGACCTTGATAGTCAATGCAGGGATGGAGTGACTTGTCTTTCTTCTCCACGAACAAGAATCCCGCCCCTGCCGAGGAGGAGGAATGGCAGATAATCCCAGCTGCCAGAGACTCAGTGATGTATTTCTCCATGGCCTGTCTCTTGGCGGGGGAAAGAGAGTAGAGACGTCCCTTGGGTGGTGCCGTCCCTGGCAGGAGGTTGATACAGCAGTCATAAGGCCTATGAGGGAGAAGGGACACTGCTCAGGTCTTACTGAAGACAGGCTTGAGGTCCAGATGCTCTGGAGGCACATGAGAAAGATTGGGAAACTCGCTGGCTGAGGGCAGAAGTGGTTTGGTGGGAGGCAGAGCAGAGTTCAGGCCAGGCAGGAAGGACTCCAGCCTAAGATGGTGTGGTCAGTCCAGTTTAAATGGGGGTTGTTCATGACGTGAAGTTATATAGTTTTGGAGTGATTACCTGAAATCCTTAGGGTGAGCGGGGTGGTGAGGTGAGTGATGGTGGTCAAGCCAGTGCCATTAAGTGTCAGGATGGTGAGAGGGACCTCGAGGGCAAGTAATGGGATTCTGAGATCCTTGGCGGTGGCAGAGCAGATCAGGTTCCTGTCCACCCATGAGTCGATGAGCGCCTGAAGATGGTGATGCCGGTTGTTGAGAGTGATGATAATGGGGAGCAACGGGCGGTTGGCAGGGGACTGGTTCCGAGCATTGCCCACCAGGGCCCCTCGATTCACTGGTGGGCTCATCCTTTTAGTGGGCAGGCTCGGCAGATGTGTCCTTGCTGACCGCAGTAGAAGCAAGCCCCCGTGCTCCGTCGGTGCAGTCGTTCCTCTGCTGACACCCATACCCAATCTACCTACATGGGTTCAACAGATGAGGCGGGTGGTGGAGAGGGGTTGAAGTCGTGGCAGCTCCTCTCTCTCCTCCGTTGTTGGACCCGCGCGTCAATACAATTGGCAAGGTCCATCAGGCTGGAGAGGTCCGACAGCAGTTCCCACGAGACAAGTTCATCCTTGATGGCATCGGATAAGCCATGTAGGAACGTGTCATAGCCATTCTCATATGGTTCAGTTCCTCTGGATCCATGTTGGCCAGAACGTACTATTATGGGTGACGAGATGTGGTGAGTAGGATCCAAAAGCAGAAACACAAACCAGAAAATCCAATGAATAAAAAAAAGATTTAATTTAAGTCCAAGAGAATAAACAAACAAAAACAGCAAAAATAGTCCAGACAAAAAAAAAACCTATAAACAAAAAATGTAGCACAAAAACATGAAAAAATGGCAAGACGAGAGCGCAAAAACTGTGGCAAAGAATAAGCAAAAACAGAGAGCAAAAATCCAAGAAGCAAAATGGCACAGACACGACATGAGAAACAGACAAGACGTTCTGGCAAAGTCCCCTTCTGAGAATGGTCTATTTATACACAGCAGAGCAGACCAGGTAGTGAATGCCAGCAAGATGGAAGTCCCGTCCTGGATCCATATTGCACTGAGCTGGGAGATAATAAATCTCCGGAGTGGAAGTCCGGGGTGGATCATGACACCAGATTCACCTCAGCCAATATCTTTAGAGGGTACCAGGCCCCACTCTACCATTACTATTTTGCGCATGTGTTGTGTAAGCAAACAAGCAATTAGTCAGTAATATAAAATTCCAAATTATGGGAGCACATTTTATCATTAGAATTATATCCAGTGCCAAAAATAAACTACACTTGAGACCACAATGAATGCTTCTTTTATTGAACTTTCAATGATAATGTTAAGTACTAACCCCTAACCTCAACAAAAAGCTACAATGTCACCCAAACCCAAAGAAAAAGCTAATCCAAACCTGAACAAAAAGCTAACCCAAAGCCTAAAATAAAAGTAACCCAAACCCTAACAAATAGCTAACTGTCTCAAAACATACAAAAATTATAAAATTTAACCTAAATTGAATGCTGTCTATATACTTAACCTAGGTGAAATGTGGTTCACCAATTATACCTAGGTTGAATACAGGTTTAACCTGAGAATGGATTTTACTTGCAACAGCTATGCCGTACCTTATGGCATAGATTTGACACAGAAGTATAAATTGGCCTTGAGCTACTTGTGGTGACCTGAGAGTAGTGTTGAAAAATCATAAAAATCATTGTTTAATTTTCACTTGGTTTTGTCTTGGTCCCAGACATAGAGGACTTGGGATTTTATTTCAAGAATGGCCAAGATCACAACTGTGGGGATTTCACTAAATTGCCTGTGTATTGTTTGATTTATTTGTTAACATCATTACTGTGATTGGATGTAAAACTTCCTGCTTCAAATGCAACCAATAATGGGACTCACTGCTAATTTGAAATGATCATTACTGTGAAAGACCGTCACCCCTCCCCGCCCTCTTCACACACACTGGTCTGGTTCTGGTCTTGACTCGGTCTCGCCCTGCTTTAGTCTTGGTCTTGACTTAATCTCAACGCCTCAAAGTCTTGGTTTTGTCTCAGTCTCAATACACTCTGTTCTTGGTCATGACTCGGTCTTGGTTTAGATGGCCTTGACTACAACACTACTGGCTAGTCTAAATTGCCTGTCAGTGTAAATGTGAGTGTAAATGACTGTCTGTCTGTGAAGAGAAGAAGAAGGCTTTATTTGTCACATGTACAGTCAAGCACAGACTTAAGCACACAGTGAAATTCCTCCTCTGCATTTAACCCATGTGAAGCAGTGAATGCACACACAAGTGAGCAATGAACACACACAAATACCCAGTGCAGTGGGCAGCTATGCTACAGCACCCAGGGAGCAGTTGGGGGTTAGGTGCCTTGCTCAAGGGCACTTCAGCCCAATCATGGGTTGGTCATGGCTGCCCCTTATAAACCTAACCACACATCTTTGACAAGGGGAACTGGAGCACCCAGAGGATACCCATGCAGACACAGGGAGAACATGCAAACACCACACAGAAAGGCCCCTGTTGGCCACTGGGCTCAAACCCAGAACCTTCTTGCTGTGAGGTGACGGTGCTAACCACTACACCACTGTGCCGCCCACCACTGTGTTAGATCTGTGATAAACTGATGACCTGTCCAGGGTGTACCCTGCCTCTCACCCAATATCAGCTGGGGTTGGCTCCAACACACCCTTGCGGGACAGACAATGGATGTATGGATGTATGGATGGATATCATTTTATGTATTTACTGTTTTTATTGCCCAGAACATCATACGTTGACATCCTACCTTATGTAAAGTATCTCTGGAGCTGTTATCAGTTTGAAAATGCAAATCAGGTTTGATGATAGAATAACAGTGCAGTAATGTTTTGTATGAATCTAATGATCATAATGTGTTTTAATGCCATGTGTTCCAATTATATTGTCAAACACATACATATATACACACACATTTAGAAAATATTAGAAAGAATAGAAAAATACTCCCTTTAAAATGAGATTTTGTACATAAATAAAGGAAACTACAAATATTGAATGATTTAATGTTGAGAGCAAGCTTATTTTTTTCCACACCAATGAATCAACTGAAAAATCAAAAGATTGTAGTATAATTTATCAACTCGCAAACAATATAAACTGAATCACTTCACATAAACTTACTAAAAACAATATTGATTTATGCTATTTATTATGCATTTAGCATTTTATTGCGAATGATCAAATCATTCAAACATGGAAATATGATCATATGCAGTATCTCAAAACACTGGAACTTAGTTTACTACCTAATAACGTTTAGAGGATAAGCTTAACTCAACACATTCTTGGAAGTAGATCAGAAAAAATTGTCATTTGCAGTTATGCTTTCAGTGTGCTGTTGGTAAGATGTGATGTTTAAAGCGTATGGATTCAAAGCTCATCAAAATGTCTGAAGTGCACACCCTGTTTATTTATGCAAAATGTATTCCCCATAAGGAAATACATGATGCAATGATGCTATGACCTCTGTCTCTTTTTTGTCTTTCTTTATGGTGACTTTATTTAATTTTCATTGGAGGTGGTGATGCTTGGTGGAGCTTTTATTGTAAAGGACTATATCAGACTGTTCCTTCAAGGTCTGATCTTAGCCATATTCGTAATCATGATAAATCAGAAATGTTGAAACGATTTCTAATACATTTTAGCACTGCTGCAACAACCAGCTTCGCTCCAGACAGCCATTGTCTTTCTATTTTTCCTGAAGAAATTCTTTTTCTAGCCCTGTGATAACCTGGCGACTTGTCCAGGGTGTACCCCGCCTTTCACCCGTAGTCAGCTGGGATAGGCTCCAGCTTGCCTGCGACCCTGTAGAACAGGATAAAGTGGCTAGAGATAATGAGATGAGATGAAATTCTTTTTCCTTCTCAGCTGAATTCTGAGATATATTAGTATAGTGCTGTAACATGGTATGTTTGCATACAATGGATCTATTGGAAACTCAGGGGACCAGTTACTGTACTTTTGAAAGTGAAATATTGTCCCATTCTAAGCTGATATACAATTCAGCTGCTCAACAGTTTAGGGTCTCCTTTGTCATATTTTGTGCTTTGTAATGCTTTTAAATGTTTTTAGATATTAGAAAGATATTTTGATATTTTTAGATATTTTGCAGCAGGGGATTCCTTTAGCAATAAAATAAATTCCAAATTCCATATGTTGCTCTAATATCTCAATGTACTTTCCTGGTAACAATCTGGGAAGGCTCCATTAATGCTTAATGATATATACAGGTTTTGCAGCATCATGCTGCCATCCAGACAGTATCCTTTTCAGTGACGGCCTTGCTTATTTCAGCAAGACAATCCCAAACTGCATTCTGCATGTATTACAACTGCAAGGCTCCATAGTAAAAGAGTCCAGGTGTTAAACTGGCCTGCCTGCAGTTCAGAACCTGGACTCTTTTACCATGGAGCCTTGCAGTTGTAATACATGCAGAATGCAGTTTTGCATTGTCTTGCTGAAATAAGCAAGGCCTTCACTGAAAAGGACACCGTCTAGATGGCAGCATGTTGCTGCAAAACCTGTATGTATCATTAAGCATTAATGGAGCCTTCCCAGATGTGCAAGCTACCCATGCCATGTGCACTAATGGCACATGGCATGGGTACCATCACAGATGCTGTCTTTGGCATTGTGCTCTGATAACAAGCCAGATGGATGATCCCTCTACTTTTTAGCCCAGAGGATTTCAATTTTGATTCAACAGACCACAGGAGAGTTTTCCACTTCACCTCAGTCCATGGTAAAAGAGCTTGGGCACAGAGCAGGTGGCAGTTTTTCTGGATATTGTTTATATATGGGTTTAACTTGCATTTGTGGATGCAGCAATAAACTGTTTTCACAGATGATAGTTTTCTGAAGTGTTCCTGAGCCCATACAGTGATTTCCACTACAAAATGATGTCTGCTTTTAATGCAGTTTCTCCTGAGGGCCTGAAGATCACAGGCATCCAATGTTGGTTTTCATCCTTGTATCTTGCATACAGAGATTTCCCCAGATTCTCTGAATCTTTTAATGATATTATGTACCATAAATGATTTGAGCCCCAAATTCTTTGTAATTTTACATTTTAAATTTACATTGTTATTCTTAAATTGTTGCACTGTGTGCCCATGTAGTCTTTCACACAGCGGTGAACCCCTCCCCATCTTTACTTCTGAGAGACTCAGCCTCTCTGGGATGCTCTTTTTATACCCAATCATGTTACTGACCTGTTGGCAATTAATCTAATTAGTTGTGATATGTTCCACCAGGTGTTTTTTAACAAGAAAAAGTCAACTTTAAATAAAAAAAATAAACTTTTAAAGAAATGTAAAGGGTCAACCTTAAATAAAATTGATTTTAGTTGAAATAAAAAGAGCCAAATTTGAATACAGTATACAGTACAAGCTTAGACATTGTTGCACACTGAATAAATGTAGAGGTTTATAAGATCTGTGGCAGCGGGTGTGTGGCCAAGTGTCGGTCTGTGAATGGAGGGCGGAGTCAGGGAAGGTAAGTTGTGGAATCACTGCACCTGATGGGAATTAACCTGTGTTTGTGTGTCTTCCCCAGTGACCATGCCCTTTAAAAGGAGAGAGAGAGAGAGCAGAGAAAGGGAGCCCTCTCCCCAACCAGAACACTTGTGTGTGTGTGTGTGTGTGTGTGTGTGTGTGTGTGTGTGTGTGTGTGTGTGTGCATGAGTGGCTGGGAGAGTGTGAAAGGCAAAGCTGAAAAGCTGAAAATAAAAGAGTTTTTGAGAACTCAGTTCTGGCCTGCCGTGCTTCTGTGCTCCACCCACCTGGTCAGATACAACAGTGGTGCTGAAACCTGGGACAGAGTGCAAAAGGGAACAGCCACATGGAGTCCTCCCCCTTCAAGGACCTGGTCCATGCACTCGCCACGTCCCAACAGGAAGATCACCAGGTGTTCCGGCACCTGTTCGAGTTGGCGGGGTCCACGATCACCACCACCGCGGACCCTCCCCACCTCACCCTAATGAAGATGGGTCCGCATGATGACCACGAAGCCTTCCTCGCTCTTTTTGAGCAGGCAGCAGAGGCATGGGGTAGGCCGGTGGAACAGCATGCGGCGCACCTCCTCCCCATGCTAACGGGCAAGGCATAACTGGCCGCGCTACAGCTCCCTGCCAACAGCTGGTTGGTCTACGTCGACCTCCACAGGGCCATCCTCCAATGCGTGGGTCACACCCCGGAACAGCAATGGCAGTGCTTCTGCATGCTGTGCCTGGAGGAGGTCGGCCAGCTGTTCGTGTTTGGCCAACAACTCCGGGACGCCTGCTGGCGGTGGCTGAGGGTCGACAACCGTGACGCCAAGGGAATCATCGATCTGGTGGTGATAGAACAATTTGTCACCAGACTTCTGGAAGGAACAGTAGAGTGGGTCCAATGCCATTACCTGGCATCGCTGGATCAGGCCATCGAGCTGGCGGAGGACCATATGGCAGCCATTCCGATGGCAGGACAACATGTCTCCCCTTCTTCCCTCTCTTCTGTCTCTCCCTCTATTCCTTGTCCTCACCCCATTCCCCCACCATGGGGGGAGGGGGCGGCTCCACCCCAGCCGGCCCGCTGCACCTGCGGTGCCCTACCGTTTCCTACTTCCTTGTCTGTGTCTTCCCCCCCTCAGGTGAGTGATCTCCAGAACACCGGTGCAGGGAGAGAGCCTGGGCCGGTATGCTGGCGCTGCGGGGAACTGGGGCACCTCCAGCATCAGTGCTTGGCGATGGAGGTGGGTGCAATGGTCCGGATCCCTGATGCGCCAGGGACCGCCCTCGATCTGGCCGGAGTGTATCGCATACCGGTGAGTATCCAAGGGGATATGTATCAGGCTTTGGTGGACTCCGGCTGTAATCAGACCTCAATCCACCAAAGCCTGGTGCAAGACAAGGCATTGGGAAGAGCACAATTGGTGAAGGTGTTGTGTGTGCACAGGGATGTTCACAACTACCCTTTAGTGTTGGTCCACATTCTATTTCGAGGGGAAAAATTTAGAGTAAAGGTGGCAGTAATCCTCGCCTTACCCACTCGATAATTCTGGGTACTGATTTCAGGAATTAATGACACATTTAGTGAAGAGTGGGGCCTGCCATAGTTCAGCAGGGAGAGATCCCAGAGTGGCATTGGCGGGAGCAGCTGTCACAGAGCCATCTACATCATCACCGTGTCAGAGTGAGGAGCAGCATGCTCCTCCTCCCTCTCTCAGGGATTCCCTTGCAGATTTCCCATTACAGCAGTCATGAGACAGGACTCTGCGGCATGTGTTTGACCAAGTGAGAGTAATCGATGGTCAAACTCTCCAGCCAAACGCCACCCCGCCCTTCCCCTATTTTTCCATTATTAAGGATAGATTATACCGAGTGACACAGGTCATTCAGACTAAGGAACAAATAACACAGCTTTTAATCCCAAAGAGCCACAAGGAATTTATATTTCTGATGACTCACTTTAATCCCATGGCCAGACACTTGGGGCAGGATAAGACACTAGCCCGAATAATGGCCCAGTTCTATTGGCCAGGGATTCGCAGCGATGTCTGTAGGTGGTGTAAGGCATGCCACGAATGCCAGGTAGTAAATCCCATGGCCACTCCAAAAGTGCCTTTGCGCCCTCTGCCATTAATCAAGACCCCATTCGAAAGAATTGGGATGGATCTCGTTGGGCCATTAGATTGGTCAACATGAGGATATTGCTTTATTTTAGTTCTGGTGGACTATGCAATGCAATATCCGGAAGCAGTTCCTCTTCGCAATATGTCAGCATGTAGTATTGCAGAAGCACTCTTCTGCATCATCTCCCGAGTTGGAATCCCCAAAAAGATTCTGACTGATCAAGGCACTATTTTTATGTCACGCACACTGCGCAAACTGTATGGGTTACTGGGAATTAAGGCTATCCGCACCAGCCTTTATCACCCACAAATTAATGTCTTAGTTGAACAGTTTAATCACACCCTCAAAAACATAATTAGAAAATTTGTAAGCGAAGACACACACAACTGGGATAAATGGCTCGAGCCCCTGTTATTCACAGGGTGAGAGGTCCCGCAAGCCTCCACGGGGTTCTCCCTGTTCGAATTATTATATGGGTGTAAGCCACGTGGCATTCTGGATGTGCTATGGGAAAACTGGGAGGAGGGACCTTCAACCAGTAAAAATGAAATTCAATACATTATTGATCTACGTGCCAAACTCCACACACTCATGCACCTAACCCAGGAGAATTTGCAGCCGGCCCAAGGACGTCAAGTCCACCTGTACGACAGGGGCACGCGCCTTAGGGAATTCACACTGGGAGATAAAGTACTCATGTTGTTGCCCATGTCGAGCTCCAAATTGATCACCAGGTGGCAAGGACCCTTTGAGGTCACACGGCGAGTCAGGGACATCGACTATGAGGTGAGGCGAACGGACAGGGGTGGGGCGTTACAGATTTACCACCTCAACCTACTAAAACTTTGAAATGAGGAGGTCCCTGTGGCATTGGTGTCGGTGGTTTCAGAGAAGGCGGAGCTGGGGCCAGAGGTTAAAAAAAGAGAGTTGGCATCGCCCACCGCTCCAGTCCCCTGTGGAGACCACCTCTCCCTGACCCAGCTCACGGAGGTTGACAAGTTGCAAACAGAATTTTCTGACATGTTCTCGCCCCTGCCTGGCCACACCCACCTCATAGAACACCACATTGAGATGCCCCCGGGGGTAGTAGTGCACAGCCACCCTTACAGACTGCCCAAACACAAAAGGTGGTTTGGGAAGAACTCGAGGCCATGCCCAAAATGGGCATCGTCGAGGAGTCCCACAGTGACTGGAGCAGCCCGGTGGTCTTGGTTCCCAAGGCCAAAGGGTTGGTCCTGTTCTGTACGGACTATAGAAAAGTCAACGCGGTGTCTAAATTTGACACGTACCCAATGCCTCGTATTGATGAGTTGCTCGATCGACTAGGCACAGCTCATTTTTATTTGACACTGGATTTGACAAAGGGATATTGGCAGATCCCCTTAACCCAGCTATCCTGAGAGAAAATGGCCTTTTCCACACCGTTTGGCTTACACCAGTTCATCACACTTCCTTTTGGGCTGTTTGGGGCACCTGCTATGTTCCAGCAGCTTATGGATAGGGTCCTCTGCCCCCACGCCACATACGCGGCCACCTACTTGGATGATATTATTTACAGTATACAGTATTATTATTTACAATAATGACTGGCCGCGGCACTTAGAACACCTAAGGGCCATTCTTAGGTCGCTGAGGCAAGCGGGTCTCACAGCCAACCCAAAGAAGTGTGCGATTGGGCGAGTGGAAGTACGGTATCTGGGTTTCCACTTGGGCAATGGGCAGGTGCATCCCCAAATTAATAAGAGCAGTGATTGCGGCCTGCCCAAGGCCCAAGACCAAAAAGGGGGTGAGACAGTTCCTGGGGCTGGCTGGCTACTATCATAGGTTTATACCTAATTATATGGACATCACCAGCCCACTGACTGATCTCACTAACAAGGGAGCACCAGATCCAGTCCAGTGGATAAAGCAATGCCAGCAGGCTTTCTCGGAGGTAAAGGCTGCACTGTGTGGGGGGCCACTGTTACACTCCCCTGACTTTTCTCTCCCCTTTATTTTGCAGACAGACATGTCAGACAGAGGGCTGGGGGCTGTTCTGTCCCAGGAGGTGGAGGGGGAGGAATGTCCAGTGCTGTACATCAGCCGGAAGCTGTCGGTGCCTGAGGGCAGGTACAGCACAATCAATAAGGAATGCCTCACCATCAAGTGGGCAGTCCTTGCCCTCCGCTACTACCTGCTGGGGCACCCTTTCACCCTCTGTTCGGACCACACACCCCTGCAGTGGCTCCACCACATGAAGGATGCCAACCCGCGGATCACCCATTGGTATCTGGCACTCCAGCCATTTAAGTTCGAGGTGGTCCACAGGCCGGGGGCACAGATGGTCGTGGCAGATTTCCTCTCCCATCGGGGGGGCGGTGGGGGTATGTGGCAGCAGGGGCGTGGCCAAGCGTCGGTCTGTGAATGGAGGGCGGAGTTAGGGAAGGTAAGTGGTGGAATCACTGCACCTGATGGGAATTAACCTGTGTTTGTGTGTCTTCCCCAGTGACTGCACCCTTTAAAAGGAGAGAGAGAGCAGAGAAAGGGAGCTCTCTCCCCAACCAGAACACTTGTGTGTGTGCATGTGTGGCTGGGAGAGTGTGAAAGGCAAAGCTGAAAAGCTGAAAATAAAATAATTTTTGAGAACTCACTTCTGGCCTGCCGTGCTTCTGTGCTCCACCCACCTGGTCTGATACAACAAGATCATTCCTGTTTTATTTCCCTGACTGAAGGTTGCTGCCTTGGTGATATGAGTGACAGTACTGTTTCAGTCTATAACATACTGCAAAACATTTATTACCAACAAGATAATACAAGTTATTCAAGAGTTACAATGAAGATTCTCGAACTTTTGCAGCAGGGGATTCCTTTAGCAATAAAATAAATTTAAAAAAAAACTCAGCACAAACTTATTTCATGAACCTCATCCAATTCAAAAACTATTCAAATATTAAACACATTAGTAAATGTGTACAGTAATATTCTGACTATTTATTGGTGCCATAGATCTTCTACTGTTGAAGGTTCAATCACAGAACCTGTTAGGCCTATGCTGACATTATTTAAAGCCTACTTGCTTAAGTTGTTGGAATTTGAATTAAACCCATTTTCAAGTGAGCTGTTAAACAGGCTAATGATTATAAGAACTCAATTATAAATATAATACCTTTGATCGAGTTGTGATTCCTACCACTGTAATAACTAAAAACTTACATAAGCTCTGATAATTCCATTTTTATTTGTATAGCACTTTTAGAAATAAACATTTTCACAATGCAGCGCATATATCACAGTGGTATGCAAAAGTTTGGGCGCCCTTACTGAAAATGTCTGTTAAATGAGCGGAAGATGAACTGATCACCAAAAAGCATAAAGGTAAAGATGACATTTGTCTTCAGCGTTTTCTGCAAGATTTGTGTGTTATTTTTGTTTTGTACAATTGGAGAGTGAAAAAAGAAAAGGAACACAATGTGAAAGTTTTGGCACATTTGAGTTCTCAGGTAACTTTTACCAAGGTTCCAGACCTTAATTAGCTTATTGAGCTGTGGCTTGTTCAAATTCTTCATTAGGAAAGGTCAAATGATGCAGATTTCAAAGCTGTATAAATTCTCTGACTCCTCAAACTTGTCCCTAAAATCAACAGCCATGGGTTCCTCTAAGCAACTCCCTCGCATTGTGAATAACAAAATAATTGATGCTCTCAAAGCAGGAGAAGTCTACAAGAACATAGCAAAGTGTTTTCAGGTAGCTGTTTCCTCAGATTGTAATGTTATTAAGAAATGGCAGTTAACAGAAACAGTGGAGATCAAGGTGAGGTCTGGAAGATGAAGAAAACTTTCTGAAAGAACTGCTCATTGGATTGCTAGAAAGGCAAATTTTAAAAAACCCTGTTTGACTGTAAAAGACCTTCAGAAAGATTTAGCAGACCCTGGAGTGGTGGGGCACTGTTCTACTATGCAGTGACACCTGAACAAATATGACCTTCATGGGAGAGTCATCAGAAGAAAACCTTTCCTGCATCCTCACCACAAAATTCAGCATCTAAAGTTTGCAAATGAACATCTAAATAAGCCTGATGCATTTTGTAAACAAATCCTGTGGATTGATGAAATCAAAATAGAACTTTTTGGCCACAATGTGCAAAGGTATGTTTAGATAAAAAAGGGTGCCAAATTCCAGGAAAAGAACACCTCTCCAACTCTGAAGCATGGGTGTGGATTGACCATGTTTTGGGGTTGTGTTGCAGCCAGTGGCACAGGGCACATTTCATTGTTTGAGGGAAGCATGGATTCAAATAAATACCTGTCAAAGACCAGACAGGAGAGGAGATCAAATGCACTCGAACCACAGTTTATTAATAACAGGGGAAAAGGGAGTTGGGAGAATGTGTGTGAAGTTCAGTGGCAGGAGGACTGAGAGGCAGGTGATGTCTGAAGTCTCCCATCCAAGAACTGACCAGGCCTGACCCTACTTAGCTTCTGAGATCAGACAGGATCAGGCATAGTCAGAGAGGTGTGGCTGTAGGCTGACAGCTCTTGGGTTTCAGGCAGTCTCCCAGCAAGCAGTCCCTCAGCAGGCAGGAGATAGAGAGCAGGCTGGAACACAGAGTCACAAATCAGGTAGCAAGAAAGGGGACAGAAATGCAGGGTCAGGTTACCAGGGCAGAAGAGTAGGGCTCCAGGCAGGGCTGCTCACACCAGGCAGATGGAGAGGCAGGCGAGCAGCAAGGCTGGGCGAGCTGGAGATCAGGCGAAGGTACAGGAGAGGCAGGCAAGAGGCAGAGTCGACAGGACAGAAGGCAGATCAGGTTACCGGGGCTGGAGAGCAGACAGAGTCAGACGGAACAGAATATCTTCAGGAGTCAGAGTAGTAGGAACACAGAGCAGGTTATCACACTGAGAGTTGCAGACGATCTGACAAAGAAGCATGGGAGAACTGCAGTATAAATACACACGGGGGAAAGCAGGTGATCGTCAACAGCCAATGACAGTCACCGAAAGTTAATAAGAGGAAGTGAGTGCGGGCGTGGCCAGTAATGCTGAGTGGAGATGTTACCTGAAGAGAGAAGCCCACAGGTAGGACCATGACAGAACCCCCCCCTCAAGGGACGGCTCCTGAAGTCCCTAGCCACAGATCCACAAAGACGGGTGGGAGGAGGGTCAGATCTCCTCTGACCGGTCAGTGTCCAAGGCCTCAGGATCTGGTTCAGAATCGGACTCGGGGACAGTAGCGGTTGGCGCATCGTCATTCCGATAAGGACCCTTTGGTCGACCCCTCCGGTTGGTCAGCTGGTCCGGATGCAGGCGATGAAAGGTGCTGATGAGGGTACGTCTACAATTCTCCTAGCAGGGACCCACATCCTCTCCTCAGGACCATAGCCCTCCCAATCCACCAGGTATTGGAGGCCCCTGCCCCTGCGCCGTGACTTCAGCAGTTGCCGGACGGAGTAGACCAGGCCACCATCGATGAGACGAGGAGGAGGAGGAGAAGGTGCAGCTGGGACCAGCAGGCTTTCATGCACTGGCTTAATCTTAGAGACATGGAAACTGGGGTGCACTCTCATTGACTTGGGCAGTCGGAGCCGAACAGCAGACTGGCTGATTATCCTCTGGATCAGGAATGGTCCGACAAACCAAGGTGCCAGGTTACGAGACTCCACCTGGAGGGTGGATAACCACCTTGGCTGATATCCTTGGCTGATAACCACACCACCTGGCCCACCCGGTAGGTGGGCGCAGGCGTCCTCCGCCGGTTGGCTCCAGTAGAGTAGCTGGTGACTGACTTGAAGAGTGCAGCGCGGGCTTGAGACCAGGTGCGGCGGCATCGGCGTGCATAGGTGAGGGCGGCCGGGCAGGTGACCTCTCCATCCTGGCTGGGGAACAGGGGGGGGTTGGTAGCCATACATGCAGTGGAATGGGGACAGCCCAGTGGCTGAGCTGGTGAGGGAGTTGTGAGAGTATTCCACCCACAGCAGGTGCTCGCACCAGGCCCTAGGGTTGCGTGACGCCATGCACCGAAGTGCCTTCTCCAACTCCTGGTTAGTCCGCTCTGACTGGCCGTTGGACTGGGGTCGGAATCTGGAGGTGAGGCTGACGGTGGCCCTGAGTAGGTGACAGAACTCCTTCCAGAAAGAGGAGGCAAATTGCGGCCCCCGGTCTGAAACGATGTCCTTGGGCAGCCCATGGATGCGGAAGACATGCTGCAGGATGATCTGGGTGGTCTCTTTGGCCGACAGTAGTTTTGGGAGGGGAACAAAGTGTGCTATCTTGCTAAAGCGGTCCACGATGGTGAGTATGACCATCATCCCGTTAGAAGGGGGCAGACCCGTAACAAAATCCAGGGAAATGTGGGACCAGGGTCGCATTGGCATGGGCAGAGACTGGAGCAAACCGGCAGGAGGCCGGCTGGAGGACTTATTTTGATTACAGGTAGGGCAGGCTCAGACAAAGTCTCGCACATCCCTGCTCATAGTAGGCCACCAGAACCGTTGGGCGAGCAGGTGGTAGGTGCGAGTGGAACCAGGGTGACAGGCTAGATGGGAGTTGTGTCCCCATTGTATAACCTGGGATCGCAGGTCTTCAGGAACAAAGAGGCGACTAGCGGGGCATGCACTGGGGCTGGGTTGGTCACGGAAGGCTTCCCGCACTCGTTCTTCGATGTCCCAGGTCAGAGCAGCAACGATACAGGGGTCAGGTAGGATGGGAGCCGGATCCTTGGAGGGGGCATCATCCTTCTGGAACTGGCGGGAGAGTGCGTCAGGCTTGGTGTTGCGAGATCCGGGCCGGTACGAAAGGGTGAAATTGAATCTGGTGAAAAAGAGAGCCCAGCGGGCCTGTCTGGGGTTGAGTCGTTTGGCGGTGCGGATGTATTCCAGATTCTTATGGTCTGTCCAGACCAGGAATGGGACTACGCACCCCTCCAGCCAGTGACGCCATTCCTCCAGGGCGAGCTTGACCGCCAGCAGTTCCCGGTTGCCTATGTTGTAATTGCGTTCGGCCCGCGATAGCCGGCGGGAGAAGAATGCACAGGTGTGGAGTTTGTTGTCATCCGCTGACCTCTGTGAGAGCACTGCCCCGACTCCCACATCCGAGGCGTCCACCTCTATAATGAATTGCTGCTCCGCATCTGGCATCCGGAGGACGGGAGCAGTGGTGAACCGAGCCTTGAGGGTGGCAAAGGCTTCGTTGGCAGCCGGAGTCCAGGCAAAGGGCTGTTTGGTGCTGGTCAAGGCGGTGAGGGGTGATGCAATGATGCTGTAATTACAAATGAATTTCCTGTAGAAATTTGCAAAGCCCAGGAACTGCTGAAGCTTCTTCCTGCTCTCTGGTACTGGCCATGAAGTCACTGCTGAGACTTTGGCAGGGTCCATCTGGATGCTCCCCTCTGCCACGATGTACCCCAGGAACCCCACAGACTTGGCATGAAACACACACTTCTCCGCCTTGATGAAGAGGGAGTTTTCAAGGAGACAACGGAGCACTTGCTGGACATGCTGGGTGTGTTCGGACAGGGTTTGGGAGAAGATCAGGATGTCGTCGAGAAAAACGAACATGAACTTGTTCAACATATCTCGCAGGACATCATTCACCAGAGCCTGGAACACCGCTGGCACGTTGGTAAGGCCAAACGGCATCACCCGGTATTCATAATGACTGGTGGGGGTGTTGAATGCGGTCTTCCACTCGTCTCCCTCCCTTATCCGAACCAGGTGGTAGGCATTCCGGAGATCGAGTTTGGTGAAGACCGTGGCTCCCTGGAGCAGCTCAAAGGTGGAGGTGAGCAGTGGGAGAGGGTATCGGTTCTTGACGGTGATGTCATTGAGACCCCTGTAATTGATGCAGGGGCACAGGGATCCATCCTTCTTTCGCACGAAGAAGAACCCAGTGCCGGCGGGAGAGGAGGATGGACGGATGAGGCTGGCAGCCAGAGAGTCACTGATGTAGTCCTCCATCACCTTCCTTTCCAGGGTGGACAGAGAGTAGAGACGGCCCTTAGGTGGTGCAGTGCCTGGGAGGAGATCAATGGCACAGTCGTAGGGCCGGTGAAGAGGCAAGGAAGTGGCCTTGGCTTTGCTGAATACCTCCCGAAGGCTGTGATAACACACTGGGACATTAGTGAGGTCAGGGGCTGAGCTGGCAGGTGGAGTACGGGGGTGTAGAGTGGCGGCTCGTAAGCAGGTCCGGTGGCAGTCCTTGCCCCATTCTCTTATCGCTCCAGTGGCCCAGTCGATGTGAGGACTGTGCTGGCGGAGCCATGGATAGCCCAGGATGAGAGGTTGGCCGGGGGAACGGAGCAGGTGAAACTGGATGGTTTCGTGGTGGTTGCCTGACAGAGTCATCGGAACAGGGGCAGTGAGGCAGGTGATGGTGCCAAGGAGATGGCCATCTAGCACCCTGGCTGGAACAGGAGAGGATAAGTGATGGCTTTGCAGACCCAACTGGCATGCAAGCTTGGTGTCCATGATGTTAGCCTCAGCGCCAGAGTCAACCAGGGTGGCCAGGGTGTGGGTGGAATCCGACAGACGAAGACAAACTTGGAGCATAGGTTTCTGGCTGGTGGAGGAATGGATGGTCATTGAGCTCAGCCGGGCCCCTCCTATGTCTGGTGAGCTCGGGCTTTTACTGGGCAAGAGGCAGCACAGTGACCGTCACCCCCACAGTACAGGCACAGATTGGAGGTGATCTGACGCTGGCGCTCAGCCGGGCTGAGGGAAGCACGGCCGATCTCCATGAGCTCTGACTGGTCCAGAAGGCTCGGCGGAGAAACAGCAGGAGATGTAGAAGGGGCTGGGTTACTCCGTGTGCTGGTGACTGGCTGAGTCTGGTGGGCCCTCTCTCGTTGACTGGTCTGGACCCAGCGGTCAATGCAGACGGCCAGGGCAATGGCCTCATCGAGTGTCAATGGTTGTTCGTGCGAGACCAATTCATCCTTCATGTAGTTGGCCAGGCTGTGCAGAAAGGCGTCCACCAGCGCCTGCATGTTCCACTTGCTGTGCTGGGCCAAGGTCCAGAAATCGATCGAGTAGTCAGCCACTGTTCGTCTGCCTTGGCGAATACTCATCAGTCCTCCGGATGCCTCTACTGATGATGAACCCAGGTCGAAGACCTTAGTCATCTCCGCTGCAAACAGGGAGAAGGAGGCACACGCCGGTGTCCGGCATTCATACTCAGCAGTCCCCCACAGGTGGGCGTGGCCAGTCAGACGAGTGATGATGAAGGCCACCTTCGCCACGAAGGTTCTGGACTGCAGGTCGAACAGCAACCGGCAGCTGGTCAGGAAAGCACGGACTTGGGAGGGGTCACCATCAAAACGCTCCAGACTGCCGACCTTGGGTTCTGGGGCATCGAGTGCAGCAGGAGCACCTCCCGGAGCTGGCACGTCAGTGGCGGGTATGACAGGGGCTGATGCAACGAGGGGCGGCGGTGGTTGACTCGGAGGAGCTGGGGGTGCTAGGGCAGTGAGCAGCTGGAGTGCTTGGTCCAGTCGTTGTTGCTGCTGCCCAAGCTGGATCAGGGCTGCAATGTCGGCAGACATCCGACTGACATCTCCTTCGGTGCGCTGCAGCTGGTCTAGGGTTTGGGCACTGACTCCATGTCAGATCGTTCTGTCAAAGACCGGACAGGAGAGGAGATCAAATGCACTCGAACCACAGCTTATTAATAACAGGGGAAAAGGGAGTTGGGAGAATGTGTGTGTGAAGTTCAGTGGCAAGAGGACTGAGAGGCAGGGATGGCTGGTGGGAGCATGGTGGTGACGTCTGAAGTCTCCCATCCAAGTACTGACCATGCTTGACCCTGCTTAGCAGCTGAGATCAGACGGGATCAGGCGTAGTCAGAGAGGTGTGGCTGTAGGCTGACAGCTCTTGGGTTTCAGGCAGTCTCCCAGCAAGCAGTCCCTCAGCAGGCAGGAGATAGAGAGCAGGCTGGAACACAGAGTCACAAATCAGGTAGCAAGAAAGGGGACAGAAATGCAGGGTCAGGTTACCAGGGCAGAAGAGTAGGGCTCCAGGCAGGGCTGCTCACACCAGGCAGATGGAGAGGCAGTTGAGCAGCAGGGCTGGGCGAGCTGGAGATCAGGCAAAGGTACAGGAGAGGCAGGCAAGAGGCAGAGTCGACAGGACAGAAGGCAGATCAGGTTACCGGGGCTGGAGAGCAGACAGAGTCAGATGGAACAGAATATCTTCAGGAGTCAGAGTAGTAGGAACACAGAGCAGGTTATCATGCTGAGAGTTGCAGATGATCTGACAAAGAAGCTTGGGAGAACTGCAGTATAAATACACACAGGGGGAAAGCAGGTGATCGGCAACAGCCAATGACAGTCACTGAAAGTTAATAAGAGGAAGTGAGTGCGGGCGTGGCCGGTAATGCTGAGTGGAGATGTTACCTGAAGAGAGAAGCCCACAGGTAGGACCATGACAAATACCAGCAAATTCTGGAAGCAAACATCACACCATCTGTAAAAAAGTTGAAGTTAAAAAGAGGATGGGTCCTACAATAAGATGATGATCCAAAACACACCTCAAAATCTACAATGGAATACCTCAAGAGGCACAAGCTGAAGGTTTTGCCATGGCCTTCACAGTCCCCTGACCTAAACATCATTGAAAATCTGTGTATAGATCTTAGAAGAGCAGTGCATGCACGACAGCCCAAGAAACTTGTAGAACTGGAAGCCTTTTGCAAGGACAAATGTGTGAAAATCCACCAGGCAAGAACTGAAAGATTATTAGCTGGTTACAAAAAGTGTTTACAAGCTGTGACACTTGCCAAAGGGGGTGTGACTAAGTACTGACCATGCAGGGTGCCCAAACTTTTGCTTTGGGCCCTTTTCGTTTTTTCTCATTTTAAAAATGTAAAAGATGAAAATAAAAAATTGTTTTTGCTTAAAACAAAGGGAATGAGTCATCTTTAACATTATGCTTTTTGGAGATCATTTCATCTTCAACTTGCTTAACTGTTCACAGTAACAGCAATTTTGACCAGGGGTGCCCAAACTTTTGCATACCACTGTAATATTACACACACACACACACACACACACACACACACACCAATCAGCCATAACATTATAACCACTGACAGGTGAAGTGAATATCATTGATTATCTCATTACAATGGTTCCTGTCAAACAGGAAAAATGGGCAAGTGAAGGATCTGAGTGACTTTGACAAGGGTCAAATTGTGATGGCTAGATGACTAGGTCTGAGCATCTCCAAAATGGCACATCTTCTGGGGTGTTCCCAGTATGCAGTGGTTAGTACCTACCAAAACTTGTCCAAGGAAGGACAACTGGTGAACCAGTGACAGAGTTATGGGTGTCAAAGGCACATTGATTTGCATGGAGCATGAAGGCTAGCCCATATGGTCCAATCCCACAGAAGAGCTACTGTAGCACAAATGGCTGAAAAAATTTAATGCTGGCTAAAACAGAAAGGTGCAAGCATGAACTTTTCACCTGTCAGGGGTCATAATGTTATGGCTGGCTGATATAATTCATGGATCATCTGACATTTATGGTTTTAGGGCTAATATAACTAATGACAATAAAAGTTTATAATAAGTATTACAGCCATGCTTTTGTAATGTGAACAGAATGTGGTTTTGAATTGTCTTGTTGAAATCTCCCTGGAAAAGATGTTGTCTTGAAGGCAGCATATGTTGTTCCAATATCTCAATGTACTTTTCTGCATTAGTGCTCCATCACAGAAGTGTAAGTTACCTTTGCCAAGGGCACTGACACAACCCCTTACAGTACCATGATACACCCTGGCTTTTGGACTTGTTCCTGGTAACAATCTGGATGGTCCTTTTAGTCTTTGGTCTGGAGCACACTGCATCCATTTCTTCCAAAAAAGACCTAGAATACTGATTCGTCTGACCACAATACACATTTCCACTGTGTGATGGTCCATTCCAGATGCCTCTGAACTCAGAGAAGTCGATGGCGCTTCTGGACACAATAAACATAAGGCTTTCTTTTTGCGTAATAAAGTTTTAACTTGTATTTTTGGATGCAACTCTGTATTGTAATGCTTGAGAAAGGTTTGGCAAAGTAATCCCAAGCCTATGTAGTTCTATCAGCTATAGATGAATGATAGTCCTTGATGCCCCTCCAACGAATCAGCACCTTAATGTGGTGGAGGGGTTTGTGTGTTCCAGTGATCCTGGGAACCGTATCATTGGAGGTATTAGCCTTGTGAGTATCCTAGTGTTAGGATACTCACAAGCCCCCAGCTGAGCGCCACTGTGTTGGAGTTCTCCCCAGAGAACAAGAGGGTCATCTCTATGCAACTGCAAGTCACTGAGAGGAACACTCTGACTCTTGTTTGCGCTTATGCACCAAACAGTGCTGCAGCATGTTCAGCCTTCTTGGAGTTTAGTTGTTGGACTTCTGTGCTTGTTATGGATTGGCCATAACAAACACCATGTTCAGACATAAGGTGGTTCATAAGTGTACTTGGTACTACAACACCTTAGGCCAAAGATCGATGATTGACTTTGTGGTTGTATCATCAGATCTGTGGCCATATGTCTTGGACACTCAGGTAAAGGGAGGAGCAGAGCTGTCAACTGATCACCACCTGGTGGTGAGTTGGATCAGATGGCAGGGATGGCTGCTGGACAGACCTCCAAACCCAAGCATGTAGTGAGGGTGAACTGGGAATGTCTGGTGGAGTCCTCTGTTCATGAGCTCTTCAATTTACACCTTCAGAAGAGCTTTTCGTGCATCCCGGGGGAGGGTGGGGATGTGGAATCCAAGTGGACCATGTTAAAAACCTCCATTGTAGAGACAGCTGGTAGGAGCTGTGGCCAAAAGGTTGTCAGTGCCTGTCATGGCAGTAACCTAAGAACCTGCTGGTGGACACCAGTGGTGAAGGAAGCCATCAAGCTGAAGAGAGAGGCCTTTTGGGCTTGGTTGGCCCAGGGGTCCCTTGAGGCAGCAGACAGGTACCAGGAGGCCAGAAGGGCTGAGACTTTGGCAGTTGCTCAAGCAAAAACAAGGTGTGGGAGGAGTTCAGAGAGGCCATGGAGAAGGACTTTTGGTTGGCCAGAAGGAAGTTCTGGCAAACCATTCGGTGACTCGGGAAGGGGAAGCAGGGCTTGCCTCAGACTGTGCACAGCTAGGGAGGAGAACTGCTGACTTGAACTGGGGATATTGTTGGGCAGGGGAAGGAGCACTTTGAGGAACTCCTGAACCCATCTGCAATATGTCCCTGATGTGGGTGGAATACAGAAGCATGGCAGGCGAGAGATGAAGTTCTCACACACTTTTATTTTTCTTTCACTTTTCAGCTTTAATGTTTGTTTAGCCACACACAGATACAAGCACACACACAGCTGTGTTCTGGTCTGGGGAGATCCCTTCTCTCTGCTCTCTCCCTCCTTTTCTATCCTCCTCCATCATTGCAACACACACACACACACACACACACACACACACACCATTAATTGATAAGAGATGCATTGATTTTGCCACTCAACTTCCCTGGCCCTGCCCTCCATTCACAAACTGATGCTAGGCCATGCCCCACTGCCACATACTCCCACCTCCTGACTCAGGCCAAGGAGCCGTCCGGCCTGCAGTGGACTCCCCCCCCCGATGGGACAGGAAGTCTGCCACCACCATCTGCACCCCCGGCCTGTGGACCACCTCGAATTTAAACAGCTGGAGGGTGAGATACCAATGGGGGATCCGCGCATTGGCATATTTCATGTGGTAGAGCCACTAGAGGGGCGTGTGGTACAAACAGAGGGTGAAAAAGCGCCCCAGCAAGTAGTATCCGAGGGTGAGGATCATCCACTTGATGGCCAGGCATTTCTTTTTGATGGTGCTGTACTTACTTTCACACATCAAGAGCTTGCGGCTGATGTACAGCATGGGATATTCCTCATTCTCCACCTTCTGGGACAAAACAGCCCCCAGCCCTCTGTCTGATGCGTCCGTCTGCAAAATAAAGGGGAGAGAGAAGGCAGGGGGAGTGTAAAAGTGGCCCCCCACACAGTGCAGTTTTTACCTTGGTGAAAGCCTGTTGGCACTGTTCCATCCACTGGACCAGATTTGGTGCTCCCTTTTTAGTGAGATCGGTCAGCGGGCTGTTGACATCTGAATAATTAGGTATAAACCTACGATAGTAGCCAGCCAAACCCTGGAACTGTCTCACCCCCTTTTTGGTCTTGGGCCTTGGGCAGGCCGCAATCACTGCAGTTTTGTCAATTTGGGGACACACCTGCCCATGACCCAAGTGGAAACCCAGATACCGTACTTCCACCCACCCAATTGCACACTTTTTCAGGTTAGCTGTGAGATCCACATGCCTCAGTGACTCTAGGACAGCTCTAAAGTTTTCAAGGTACCATGGACAATCAGTGCTGTACACAATGATGTCGTCAAGGTACGCTGTTGCATAGGTGGCATGGGGATGGAGGATCATGGCTGGAACATGGCAGGAGCCCCAAATAACCTTGATTATGCCCATGTTGAGCATGGCCTTGAGTGCAACCCAAACTACCTTTTTTTTGTGTTCGGGTAAGCCAGACAGACCCATCGGTCTTGGAAACCAGGACCACCGGGCTGCTTCAGTCACTATGTGACTCCTTGATTATGTCCATGTCAAGCATGGCCTTGGGTTCATCCCAAACCACCTTTTTTTGTGTTCGGGTAAGCGGTGAGTGCGGCTATGCACCACCACCCCTGGGGGCATTTCAATGTGGTGTTCTATGAGGTGGGTGCAGCTGGGAAGGGGTGAGAACACATCAGAAAATTCCTCTTGCAACTTGGCAACTGGTCTGAGTTGGGCTGGTGAAAGGTGGTCTCCACAAGGGACCGGACCGGAGCAGTTTGGGTTGTTTTGTTTTTTACCTCTGGCCCCTGCTCTGCCCTCTCTGGAACTACTGATGCCAACACCACAGGGACCCCCTCATTCCAACATTTTAATAGGTTAAGGTGGTATATTTGCAGGGCCCCGCCCTATCCAATCACCTCATAGTCGACATCCCCGATTCGCTATGTGACCTCGAAGGGCCCTTGCCACTTGGTGACTAATTTGGAGCTCAACATGAGCAATAACACAAGTACTTTGTCTCCCAAAATGAACTCCCATTAGGCGCATGCACCCATCATACAGCCAGGCTTGACGTTCTTGTGCCTGCCGCAAATTCTCCTGGATTAAGTGTGTGAGGGTGTGGAGCTTTGCATGCAGATCAAGAACGTATTGAATTTTGTTCTTACTAGGTAAAGGTCCCTCCTCCCAACTTTCCTGCAGCATTTCCAAAATGTCACATGGCTTTCGCCCATATAATAATTAAAAAGGGGAAAATCCCGTGGAGGCTTGCGGGACCTCTCATACTGTGAATAACAGGGTCTTGAGCCATTTATCCCAATTACATGCATTTTTACTTACAAATTTCTGAATTAAAATTTTAAGTGTTTGATTAAACCTCTCCACCAAACCATCTGTTTGTGGGTGACAGATGCTGGTGCAGATAGAATTCATTCCCAATAGCTCATACAGTTCACACAGAGTGTGTGACATAAACAAAGTGCCTTGGTCTGTCAGGATTTCTTTCAAAATCCTGACAGACCAAGGCATGGAAAGCTCTTTTCCATGTTATC
Source organism: Neoarius graeffei (assembly GCF_027579695.1). Lineage (NCBI taxonomy): Eukaryota > Metazoa > Chordata > Actinopteri > Siluriformes > Ariidae > Neoarius > Neoarius graeffei. The sequence goes on from NC_083582.1 coordinate 16,243,198, forward strand.
TCCCAGGTCAGGATTTCGAAAGAAATCCTGACCTGGGAGATAACATGGAAAAGAGCTTCCACAATACTGGATATGGAGATATTGTGGAGAGGCACTGCTTCTGGATATTGCATTGCATAGTCCACCAGAACTAAAATAAAGTGCTATCCTCTTGCTGACATCTAATGGCCCAATGAGATCCATGGCAATTCTTTTGAAGAGGGTCTCGATTAGAGGGAGCGGGCGCAAAGGCACTTTTGGAGTGGCCACAGGATTTACTAATTGGCATTCGCGGAACACTGCACACCACCGACAAATGTCCCCACAAGTCTCTGTCCAATAGAACTGGGCCATTATTCGGGCTAGCATTTTATCCTGCCCTAAGTGTCTGGCCATAGGATTAAAGTGAGCTGCATGGAACAAGAGGTCTCTATGGCTCTTAAAGATTAACAATTGTTTCTGTTATCTGTTCTCCTGTTTCAGTGTCCTCTGTCACTTGATACAGCCTAATCTTTAATGATAGCAAAGTATAGGAAGGAGAGTGTCACATTTGGCTGAAGAGTTTGACCATCGATTACTCTCACTTGGTCAGACACATGACGCAGAGTCGAGTCTCGTGATTAATCTAACAGGAAATCCTCAAGGGAATCCCTGAGAGAGGGAGGAGGGGCGAGCTGCTCCTCACTTCTCGCATCGCCCTAATATGTTGCTGACATAGATGGCTCTGTGACAGCTTCCCTAGTCAATGCTACACCGGGATCCCCCTGTGATGCATCATTGCAGGACCCACCCCCTACTATGTGTTCCTTTAAGTTTTTAAACCCCAGCCAATCTGTCCTCAAAATCAGTGGGTGGGTGAGACAAGGATTAACCACCACCTTTATTCTATGCTTTTGTCCCTGGAATCGAATATGGATAGACACTAGAGAATAATGGTGAACATCCCCATGCACACACAAATCCTTCACCACTTGTGCTCTCCCCAATGCCTCACCTTGCACCAGGCTTTGATGGATTGAGGTCTGATTACAACCCCGATTCCAAAAAAATTGGGACAAAGTACAAATTGTAAATAAAAATGAAATGCAATAATTTACAAATCTCAAAAAATGATATTGTATTCACAATAGAACATAGACAACATATCAAATGTCGAAAGTGAGACATTTTGAAATTTCATGCCAAATATTGGCTCATTTGAAATTTCATGACAGCAACACATCTCAAAAAAGTTGGGACAGGGGCAATAAGAGGCTGGAAAAGTTAAAGGTACAAAAAAGGAACAGCTGGAGGACCAAATTACAACTCATTAGGTCAGTTGGCAATAGGTCATTAACATGACTGGGTATAAAAAGAGCATCTTGAAGTGGCAGCGGCTCTCAGAAGTAAAGATGGAAAGAGGATCACCAATCCCCCTAATTCTGCACTGACAAATAGAGGAGCAATATCAGAAAGGAGGTCGACAGTGTAAAATTGCAAAGAGTTTGAACATATCATCATCTACAGTGCATAATATTGTAGGTGTAATTAATGATTTTGTGTATTTAGGATTGGATAAGTGATCAATCTTTAATAATTACATGAAATCAGTCTCATTAAATTTGAAGGTTAATAATTAAAATGAATCAATCCTATTGAATCGTTTAATTTGACTCATTTGAATTGAATCATACCATAGAATCAGTCTGATTTGAATCGTTTGAAGTGAATCATTCAGTGAATCGAATCAGTGAATCATTTAGTGAATCAGTGAATCATTTAGTGAATCATACCATTAATCCTGGTTAAATTACCAAACAGCTAAATTATGGTATATCATTATTGATCACTTACCATATTACATAAATTGTCTACACCTTTCCTTGAATTCTTTGCGATTGGGCAACTTCAAAGTATCGAAACAGCAGATAGACACCACACACAATTTCAATAATAATGGAGTTTATTATAACAAAGATAATAACAATTTAAATAAAAAGAAAAGGAAAAATTGAACAATTTAATAGCAGCAGAATTGAAATCGTCTGTAAACAGAGTGTGTGTGTGTGTGTGTGTGTAAGCAGTTTTAGCTTGTGAGCTAACTGAACAAAAGAATTTCTAGCTAGCCATGTGCTTCCAGCCTAGTGGTTAGCTTGTAGGCTAGCTGGACAAAAGGATGCTATCTAGCATGTGCCTTTCCCGCCTAGTGTGTGTGATAAAATTAAAGTTAACAATTAAAATACATTCAAATGGTCATCCGTGATATATATATATATAGATATATATATATATATATATATATATATATATATATATATATATATATATATATATATATATATATGGCTTTAAATGTAGGCACAGGAGAATTTGCTATAAAGGTTGAATTGAATCAGGACTCAGGATGATATCTAAAGTTGAGATAAGGATCTCTTGGAACAAGGGGGAGGAGGAGGGGTTTGCCACGTGTTTCCTTTCTAGAACAAACAGTTAGCTCTGCCTTGCTAGCTTAAGCATGTGGTCAGGGCCTGTTTGGGCCTGTGAACACGTGTTGAAAGCCCTCCTTGGAGACAAAGATTTTCCAAACAGCTAACCCCCTAGTTTTAGTATTATTAAATTTGCTGAAGTCTTAATGAGGTCAAAATATGGGTGAGTAGTAAAATTAAAATGTTAAAAGGAGAGAGAACATGCAAAACTTATGGATTAACCAATTTTAAATCAACAAACAAATAATAGAGAACCAAACTTCAGTGTATACACTTCATTTAACTTCATATAACTTCACATTAAGTGAATAACTAATTCCTAAGACTTAAACTTCTGTTTGCCCAATGCCTGTTCTTACTGCAAAAAGTCTCGTCTTCTGTCTGAAGAAATTCAAGGCGGAAGGCTGCGCATCGGAGAGAAAGAGAGAAGTTCTGAAGCTTTCTTTGGTGATCTTCATAGTTGATAAGACGAAAAGTCTTTGTTCAACACCGTGCATGGATTTAAAAGAAAGAAAAGAAAAGAAGAGAAGGCCAGCCACTTTTTAGAAAACTGCCTTTTGCTTGCAGTTGCATACGCTTTAAAAGAAAAATAATACTTGCGAACTGGTTTAATAACTCGCTTGAGTTGATGATCGCATGTTTCCGAGATCTACTTTGATCAGAAGTAGATAAGAAAGGAAACACGCTGTTTAGACGTCTGATGGTGAGTACTCTTCATTCAGCCCGTCTTGCTGAGAGTCGGACACGAAAGAGCAAAGATGGTTGGGTTCCAACTCCTTTTCTTAGAATGCTGAAAGATGGAATGTAAGTGATCCCGCCCAGGCGTGACGTAGTCAACGCGGAAGTTGGCTGGGAGTTGTAGTTCTTAGACACAAGATGGCGCATGATACCTACAATATCATCAAAAGATTCAGAGAATCGGGGGCGTCGTGGCTCAGGTGGTTAAGGCGCCATACCATGAATGCGGGCGACCCGAGTTCGATTCCGGCCCGAGGTCATTTCCCGATCCCTTCCCGTCTCTCTCTCTCTCTCTCTCTCTTGCTCATTTCCTGTCTCTACATTGTCCTATCCAATAAAGGTGCAAAAAGCCCAAAAAAATATCTTTAAAAAAAAAAAAAGATTCAGAGAATCTGGAAGAATCTCTGTGCGTAAGGGTCAAGGCCGGAAAACCATACTGGGTGCCCATGATCTTCAGGCCCTTAGATGGCACTGCATCACATACAGGCATGCTTCTGTATTGGAAATCACAAAATAGGCTCAGGAATATTTCCAGAGAACATTATCTGTGAACACAATTCACCGTGCCATCCGCCATTGCCAGCTAAAACTCTATAGTTCAAAGAAGAAGCTGTATCTAAACATGATCCAGATGCGCAGACGTCTTCTCTGGGCCAAGGCTCATTTAAAATGGACTGTGGCAAAGTGGAAAACTGTTCTGTGGTCAGACAAATCAAAATTTGAAGTTCTTTATGGAAATCAGGGACGCCGTGTCATTCGGACTAAAGAGAAGAAGGACGACCCAAGTTGTTATCAGCGCTTAGTTCAGAAGCCTGCATCTCTGATGGTATGGGGTTGCATTAGTGCGTGTGGCATGGGCAGCTTACACATCTGGAAAGACACCATGAATGCTAAAAGGTATATCCAGGTTCTAGAGCAACATATGCTCCCATCCAGACGACGTCTCTTTCAGGGAAGACCTTGCATTTTCCAACATGACAATGCCAAACCACATACTGCATCAATTACAGCATCATGGCTGCGTAGAAGAAGGGTCCGGGTACTGAACTGGCCAGCCTGCAGTCCAGATCTTTCACCCATAGAAAACATTTGGCGCATCATAAAATGGAAGATACGACAAAAAAGACCCAAGACAGTTGAGCAACTAGAATCCTACATTAGACAAGAATGGGTTAACATTCCTATCCCTAAACTTGAGCAACTTGTCTCCTCAGTCCCCAGACATTTACAGATTGTTGTAAAGAGAAAAGGGGATGTCTCACAGTGGGAAACATGGCCTTGTCCCAACTTTTTTGAGATGTGTTGTTGTCATGAAATTTAAAATCACCTAATTTTTCTCTTTAAATGATACATTTTCTCAGTTTAAACATTTGATATGTCATCTATGTTCTATTCTGAATAAAATATGGAATTTTGAAACTTCCACATCATTGCATTCTGTTTTTATTTACAATTTGTACTTTGTCCCAACTTTTTTGGAATCGGGGCTGTAGAACCGGAATCCACCAATGCTTGATACATTTCCCCTTGGACACTTACCGGTATACAATATGCTCCGGCCTGATTGGGGGCAGTCTCTGGCACATTGGGGATCTGAACCACAGCTCCCACCTCCATCGCAGAGCACTGACTCTAGAGATGCCCCGGCTTCCTGCAGTGCCAGCACACCAGCCCAGGCTTCCCCTCTGCACCTGCATTATGGGTGTCACTCACTTGAGGGGGAGAAGACACAGACATGGAAGAGGTAGATGGGAGGACATCACGGGTGTGACAAGCCAGCTGGGGATGAGCTGGCCCCTACCTCCATGGTGGGGGAAAGGGGCAGGGAAGGGCAGTGGAGGGGAAGGGGGGGGAGAGAGAAGAAACAAAAAGCAGTGACCTGTCCGCCTGCCATCAGAACCACTGCCAGATGGCCCTCCACCAACTCGATGGCTTGCTCCAGCAATGCCGGGAGATGACACTGGATCCACTCTGCTGTTACTTCTGGAAGTCGAGCAATAAACTGTTCCAATGTCACCAGATCAATGATCCCATTGGAGTTCCGGTCATCCACCCTCAGCCACCACCAGCAGGTGTGTGAACATCATCTCTTGCCTGCCATGCTTCTGTACTCGACCCACATCAGGGACATATTACAGTGGTGCAGAAAGCTGGGAGTATAGAAGGGAACCACCACATGGAGTCCTCCCCATTTAAGGATCTCATCCATGCCCTCACTACCACCCAGCAGAACCAGCATCAAGCACTGATAGCTCTCCGGAAGGAGCAAGAACAATGCTTTGAACTGTTGGCCGAATGCGAATGGCCAGCCGACCTCCTCCAACGTCAGTGTCCGGAAGCACTGGCAATGTGGTTCTGGGAAGCGGCAACACGCTGCAGGATGGCTCTCTTCAGGTCAGCGTATACAAACCAGCTGTCAGCGGGGAGCTGCTGCACTGCTAGCTGTGCCTCACCAGTCAGGAGCGGGAGTAGGTGCACCATGCGCTGCTTGAGCAGCCACCCCTATGCTTCAGCTGCTTGCTCAAAGAGAGCGATAAAAGCTTCCAGATAATCATGTGGACCCATCTTCATGAGGGTGATGTGGGGAGGGTCCACTGCAGTGGCACTTGAGGCCTCCGCCGATGCGAGCAGATGCTGGAATGCCTGGCGATCTTCCTGCTGGGCCAGCATCAAAGCTTCAAAGCATTGTTCTTGCTTCTTCCAGAGGGCAATCAGCACTTGATGCTGGTACTGCTGGGCAGTAACGAGGGCATGGATGAGATCCTTAAATGGGGAGGACTCCATGTGGTGGTTCCCTTCCATACTCCCAGCTTTCGGCACCACTGTAATATGTCCCTAATGTGGGTGGAGTACAGAAGCACAGCAGGCGAGAGATGTTCACACAGACTTATTTTTCTTTTGCTTTTCAGCTTTAACATCTGTTTAGCCACACACAGACACATGCACTCACACACAGCTGTGTTCTGGTTTGGGAAGATCCCTTCTCTCTGCCTCCTGTTCTATCCTCCATCACTGCAACACACACACACACACACACACACACACACACACACAACATTAATTGACAACAGGTGCATTGACTTTGCCATTCACTTTTCCTGGCCCTGCCCTCCATTCACAAACTGACACTAGGCCATGCCCCTGCTACCACACCATCCTACACATCCTCCATGGAGGAGGTGGAGTCTGAGGACTCAGGGGAAGCTTCACCCACATCTCTGGCAGAGGTAACTGAGGTAGTCAAGAAGCTCCTCAGTGGCAAGGTGCCAGGGTGGATGAGATTCATCCTGAGATGCTGAAGGCTCTGGACATTGTTAGGCCGTCTTGGCTGACACACCTATTCAATGTCTTGTAGAGGTCAAGTACAGTGCTTGTGGAGTGGCAGACTGGGGTGGTGGTTCCTCTTTTCAAAAAGGGGGACCAGAGAGTGTGCTCCAATTATAGGGATATTACACTGCTCAGCCTCCCCAGGAAAGTATATTCTGAAGTGCTGTAAAGGAGGCTCTGAACGATTGTCAAACCTCAGATTCAGGAGAAGCAATGCAGATTCCATCCTGGTCATGGAATGATGGTATTCTCAATGCAAAAGAAATGCAAAACAAAGAAACATGACCAGCCCTTTATCCTGACAGGGTTGTAGTGGGGTTCATGGGAGTATGACCAGCCAGTCTACATATGTTTTGTAGATTTGGAAAAGGCTTACAAACATTTCCCCTGGGGGCTCATTTGGGGGGGGCACTGCGGGAGTACGGGGTATCAGGGTCATTGATATGAGTCATCCAGTCCTTGTACAAACAAAGTATGAGCTGTGTCCATATTTTCGGCACAAAGTATGGTGGACAAAAGAAAAAACTCTCACTCATTTGGATCCAAGCAGGGGAAAAGTATCATTATTGTTGGTTTCTCAATGCAAAAGAAATGCAAAATAAAGAAACAGTTCTGGGTGCATGCGCCTCCCCTTCCTCACAATGGCATTTTATATCCTTGTGGAACTTTCTGTTAAAAGATCATAACCCAATCTAAAGCAAGAATTTAAACTTCTACCATAAAAGGGATTGTCCTTTGTCAACAGATGTGTTCTCTTTGTATATTTTCCCCAGCATTTAATGTTTTTTGAAGGACAAGCACCATTATTACTATCCTCTTCCTACATGCTACACACGTATGCACACAGCACTGGGTTCATGAATGGGTCATGAACCTCAAACACACACAGGGCTATACTAAAAATTCCATTACATTTCCCCCTTTCTTAATTTAATTAACACTGTAGGACTTTGAGCGGGTGGGTGGAGCACAGAAGTATGGCAGACCAGAACTGAGTTCCAAAAAAAACTCTTTATTTGCAGCTTTTCAGCTTTACAATCTCCCAATCACACAGACATGCACACACATCAGTCATCTGGTTGGGGAGAGGGCTCCCTTCCTCTGCTCTCTCTCTCCTTATATAGGGCGCAGTCACTGGGGAAGACACACAAACACAGGTTAATTGACATCAGGTGCAGTGATTCTGCCACTTACCTTCCCTGACTCCACCCTCTGGTCACAGACAGACACTTGACCACACCCCCACTGCCACAAACACCTTGTTCAAGCAAAAGATATCAAAAGTAGACATCAATTCCTACACCCCAAAATCTGGTTTTAGCAGAAACATCATTAAATTTTGACTGGAAATGATTATACTGCTTTTTTGCGAGGCATAGACATAGTTTCAGCAATCAAATAGTAAGGAAAAATCAATGCAAATAACAGGTACATGTATTTGAGCTACTTATTTTAAATCATTTCTTCCTCTACAAAAGGTAGGCTATAATTTTCATCTGGCCAGTCTGGGAATTCACCTGGGCCCATTTTCACCAGGACTTGGTCTTGCAAATCTATGGCCATTATCCTTTGCTTCATAGCTGAAAAGCATTGCATCAAACACGGTGCACACAGACATATCAAAACTACCATCATTATTACAGGGATGATTATGTTCACATATGTTGCCCACTGTCCAAACAAACTATATAGTCATCCCCAAGTGCCCTCTCTGTGCTCGTCTAGTCATAATTGTCTTGCCACTTCCTTCAATTGGTTGATGGCAAGTGTGATGTTACCGTGTTCATCATCATTTACTGGGACATAGGTGCAGCATTCTTCTCCAACAATTGTGCAAACACCACCTTCTTTAGCCAATATAACATCTAACACAAGTCTATTCTGAGTTGTCATCAATTGTACTGCTGTCAGTTCTTGTTTGACCCTGTGGCAGCGGGGGCGTGGCCAAGCGGCAGTTTGTGAATGGAGGGCGGGGTCAGGGAAGGTAAGTGGCTAAGTCATTATACCTGCTGTCAATTAGTGTGTGGGTGTGTGTGTGTGTGTTTTGTTTGTTGCAGGGACGGAGCATAAAAGGAGAGGGAGAGCAGAGAAGAGCTGGCTCCCAACCACAACGCATGTGTGCGTGTAGTGTGACAGTATGAGTGATAGTGTGACTGAGTAAGGCTGAAAACCTAAAATAAGTACAATAAAGAGGTTGTGTGTGAACATCAACTCTCGCCTGCCGTGCTTCTGTGCTCCACCCACATCAGGAACTACTAAAGTGGTGCCAAAACCCAGAACGCACAGAAGGGAACCACCCCATGGAGTCCTCCCCATTCGAAGAGCTCATCCTTGCCCTTGCTACCGCCCAGCAGAACCAGCATCAAGTGATGATTGCCCTCTGAAAGGAACAGGAACAATGCTTCGAAGCCTTGATGCTTGCCCAGCAGGAGGATCGCCAGGCGTTCCGGCATCTGCTCGCGTCAGCAGGAGCGTTGACATCACAGCAGCCGGCATCCTCATGAAGATGGGCCTGGAGGATGATCCGGAAGCATTCCTCGCCCTCTTCAAACAGGCAGCTGAGGTGTGGGGGTGACCAGTCATGCGGCATGCCTACTCCCGCTCCTGACTGGCGAGGCAGCTCCCTGCTGACAGCCAACTGGTGTATGCTGGCCTGAAGAAAGCCATCCTGCAGCAGGTCAGCTGCTCCCCGGAACAACATTGCCAGCGCTTTTGGACGCTGGCATTGGAGGAGGTCAGCCAGCATTTGCATTTGGCCAGCAACTCCAGAACGCCTGCCAATGGTGGCTGAGGGGGGAAGATCGTGACGCAGATGAGATCATTGATCTGGTGACACTGGAACAGTTCATCTCTCGACTTCCGGAAGGAACGGTAGAATGGGTCCAGTGTCATCGCCTGGGGTCGCTGGAACAAGCCATCAAGCTGGCGGAGGACCATCTGTAGGTGGCTCTGATGGCAGGCAGACGAGGCATCTCCCCTTGCTTCTCTTCTCTCTCTTTCCTCTCCCCCATGTCTCCCTTTCCCCTCCCCACCCTGTTCCCCTACCGCAGAGGCAGCAGCCGGCTCCCACCCAGCCGGTCCATTGCACCCATGGTGTCCTCCCATCTTCCTCTTCCATCTCCGTGTTGTCTCCTCCTCAGGTGAGTGACTCCCATAACACCGGTGCAGAGGGAAAGCCTGGGCCGATGTGCTGGTGTGGCGGGAAGTCAGAGCATCTCCAGAGTTGGAGTTTTGCAAGGGAGGTGGGAGCTGTGATCCGGATTCCTGACGTGCCAGAAACCACCCCCGATCAGGCCCGGACATATCGCATATCGGTAAGTGTTCAAGGGGATACATATCATGCGTTGGTGGATTCCAGCTGTAACCAGACCTCAATTCACCAATGCCTGGTGCAAGGTGAGGCATTGGGGACAGCACAAATGGTGAAGGTGTTGTGTGCGCAGGGAATGTTCACCATTATCCTCTAGTGTCTGTCCATATTCTATTCTGGGGCCAAATGCATAGAATTAAGGTGGCAGTTAGCCCTCGTCTCACCCACTCGTTAATTTTGGGAACTGATTGGCCAGGGTTTAAAGAATTGATGGAACACATAATGCAAGGTGGGCCCTGCATAAATACGTCACAGGAAGCTCCTGCTGTGGTATTGACTGGGGAAGCTGTTGCCGAGCCATCTACATCAGCACCATGTCAGAGTGATACGAGGACACGTATCACTCCCCCCTCTCTCCGGGATTCCCTTGGGGATTTCCCATTAGAGCAGTCGCGAGATGAGACTCTGCATCATGCGTTTGACCAAGTGAGAGTAATTGATGGTCAAACTCTCCAGCCAAGTGGGACACCGGCCTTCCCTTATTTCTCTATTATTAAGGATAGGTTATACCAAGTGATGCAGGACACTCAAACAGGAGAACAGAAAACTCAATTATTAATCCCAAAGAGCCACAGGGAACTAGTATTCCAGGCAGCTCACTTTAATCCCATGGCTGGACACTTGGAGCAGGACAAAACTCTAGCCCGAATAATGGCCCGGTTCTATTGGCCAGGGATTCTCGGGGATGTCCGTCGGTGGTGTGCAGTGTGCCGTGAATGCCAATTAGTAAATCCCATGGCCACTCCAAAAGTGCCTTTGCGCCCTCTTCCTCTAATCGAGACCCCATTTGAGCGAATTGGGATAGATCTCATCGGGCCATTAAATCGGTCAGCATGGGGACATTGCTTTATTTTAGTTCTGGTGGACTATGCAATGCGATATCCGGAAGCAGTGCATCTCCGCAATATCTCAGTATGCAGTATTGTGAAAGTGCTCTTCCGCTTTATCTCCTGGGTCAGGATTCCAAAGAAATCCTGACAGATCAAGGCACTTCGTTTATGTCATGCACACTGCGCGAACTGTATGAGTTACTGGGGATTAAGTCTATCCACACCAGTGTCTATCACCCACAAACAGAAGGCTTAGTAGAGCGATTTAACCAAACACTCAAGAACATAATCTGGAAATTTGTAACTGACGATGCACGTAACTGGGACAAGTGGCTCGAGCCCCTGTTATTCGCAGTACGAGAGGTCCCGCAAGCCTCCATGGGATTTTCTCCTTTTGAATTATTATATGGGTGTAAGCCGCGTGGGATTCTGGATGTGCTACGAGAAAATTGAGGGACCTTTGCCTAGCAAAAACGAAATCCAGTACATTCTTGACCTGCATGCAAAACTCCACACCCTCACACACTTAACCCAGGATAATTTGCAGCAGGCATAAGAATGTCAGAGCCGACTGTATGATGGGGGTACATGCCTTAGATAGTTCACGCTGGGAGAAAAAGTGCTCGTATTATTGCCCACATCGAGTTCTAAATTAATTGGCAGGTGGCAAGGGCCCTTCGAGGTCACATGGTGAATTGGGGACGTTGACTATGAAGTAAGGCGAATGGATAGGGGTGGAGCATTGCAAGTTTACCACCTCAACCTTTTAAAATGCTGGAACGAGGGGGTCCCCATGGCATTGGCATGGGTAGTCCCAGAGAAGGCAGAGCTGGGGCCAGAGGTAAAAAGGATAACATCTCGAACCACTCCGATCCCTTGTGGAGACCACCTCTCACCGACCCAACTCATGGAGGTAGCCAAGTTGCAAAAGGAATTTTCTGACATGTTCTCGCCCCTTCCTGGTTGTACCCACCTCATAGAACACCACATCGAAACGCCCCCGGGGGTGATAGTGCATAGCCACCCTTACCACTTGCCTGAACACAAGAAAAAGGTGGTTCAGGATGAACTCAAGGCCATGCTCGAAATGGGCATAATCGAGAAGTCCCACAGTGACTGGAGCAGCCCAGTGGTCCTGGTTCCCAAGACCAACGAGGCGGTCCAGTTCTGTGTGGACGATAGAAAAGTTAACATGGTGTCTAAATTCGACGTATACCCACTGCCTCGCATTGATGACTTGCTTGATTGGTTAGGTGCTGCTCGCTTTTATTTGACACTGGATCTAACAAAGGGATATTGGCAGATCCCCTTGACTCCTCTATCCTGAGAGAAAACAGCCTTTTCCACACCCTTTGGATTACACCAATTTGTCACGCTCCCTTTTGGGTTATTTGGGGCACCCGCTATGTTCCAGTGGCTTATGGACAGGGTCCTCCGCCCTCACACTGCCTATGCAGCTGCATATCTAGACAATATAATAATCTACAGCCATGATTGGCCACGGCACTTGGAACACCTGAGGGCCTTTCTAAAGTCGCTGAGGCATGTGGGCCTCACAGCTAACCCGAAAAAGTGTGCAATTGGGCGGGTGGAAGTACGGTATTTGGGGTTCCATTTGGGTCATGGGCAGGCGCATCACCAAATTAACAAGACTGCAGCAATTGCAGCCTGCCCGAGGCCCAAGACCAAAAAGGAGGTGAAACGGTTCCTGGGGCTGGCTGGCTATTATCGTAGGTTTATACCTAATTATTCGGATGTCACCAGCCTGCTAACAGATCTCACTAAAAAGGGGACTCCTGACCCGGTCCAGTGGATGGAGCAGTGCCAACAGGCTTTCTCTGAGGTAAAAGCTGCACTGTGTGGGGGGCCACTTTTGCACTCTCCTGACTTCTCTCTCCCCTTTATTTTGCTGACTGATGCATTGGACAGAGGGCTGGGGGCCATTTTGCCCCAGAGGGTGGAGGGTGAGGAGCGCCCCCATGCTGTACATCAGCCAGAAACTCTCAATGTGTGAAAGCAGGTACAGCACCATCGAAAAACAGTGTCTTGCCATCAAGTGGGTGGTCCTCACCCTCCGATACTACCTGCTGGGGCACCCTTTCACTCTCTGTTCGGACCACGCACCCCTCCAGTGGCTCCACCACATGAATGATGCCAATGCGCGGATCACCCATTGGTATCTCGCCCTCCAGCCATTTAAGTTCGAGGTGGTCCACAGGCTGGGGGCGCAGATGGTGGTGGCGGATTTCCTGTCCCATCGAAGGGGGGGGTCAGCTTCAGGCCAGATGGCTTCCTGGCATGAGTCAGGTGGTGGGGGTATGTGGCAGTGGGGGTGTGGCCAAGTGGCAGTTTGTGAATGGAGAGCAGGGTCGGGGATGGTAAGTAGCCAAGTCATTACACCTGCTGTTAATTAGTGTGTGTGTGTGTGTGTGTGTGTGTGTGTGTGTGTTTGTTTGTTGCAGGGACTGAGCATAAAAGGAGGGGGAGAGCAGAGAAGAGCTGGCTCCCGACCACAATGCTTGTGTGCATGTAGTGTGTGACAGTGTGAGTGATGGTGTTACTGAGAAAGGCTGAAAACCTAAAATAAGTACAATAAAGAGGTTGTGTGTGACCATCAACTTTCGCCTGCCGTGCTTCTGTGCTCCACCCACATCAGGAACTACTACAGACCCCTTCTAGCACTAGAGTGGTGTTGTTCACAAATGTGGCAAGTCTTTAATGCATCACCTGCAACTGATTCCATACCTGAGTGAGGCCATACTGAGGGGGGAAAAGCATGCCAAAATTTCTTCCATCTAGACTCTACTTGGTGTTCAGGAGGTGGGACGTCTTCATCACTGTTTGACCTTCTTCATTGTAATGAAGCTCAGTAAACATGGATGATCATAGGAATTTTGAGTTCAGTAAAAGCACATACACCAGTTCACCTATGTGGCAGGTAGTAATATGCTCATTCTCCATATAACCAGTACCAGTCAGATTTGTACCCAGTGTACCTCAGAGTGTAAACAGTGTCAGTTCATCTGTCTGAAGCTCTTAACGTTTGCAATTCTAGACTGTGTATGAGGTTCGGTGTGGTAGAGAGGCAGTTGTCCACATATAGGCCAGCAATGTCATACTCAGGCCCTCCGGCATTTCTAGAAACCAGGGCATTTACCATGGCCCTCAGATTACCATTCAAGCTTGTTCTTGTGAATTTACATGCAAAAGGCTGAGCCAATGTATGAGGGATCAGGGTGCACACTACACACAGTTCTGTAAGGTTTAAACTCTTCACTGTGTAGTTTGCATATTTCCAAAACTCATTGTGGATGACAGGTGCAAAATAATTAGGGCCTGTTTCACTTTGTTGCAGCATTTTTGGGAGCAAGCAGAATAAGGTCACTGCAACCCCAAGCATGATTAGTGCAGCTCATACAACTTTTATGTGGTAATGGAATGGATTCTTCATGATGTCAAACATGTAAGGAGAGACTCCATACAATAAACTCTTGCCTATAGCTGGCACTGCCTGGTGCTCTGAGTGCAGGCACGCCTGTTTACTCACTCTTCCCATGGTCAGTGAGGTGCAGTAATACTCTACGCAGCCACTAACTTACTGCCTGTGTCTTGTCCTCTCCTTCTAGGGGCGGTGCTTTCTTGCAGTGGCTGACATGTATCCACGTGGTTCTTTCCTTCACCTTCACAGCTGTCTGAGTCGTGAGCAACACCTGATATTGTCCTAGACACCTTCAATCTCTCCAGCATTTTCTCCTGAAGTCTTTCACCACTATCCAATCCCCAGAATTCAAATCATGTAGCGTAGTTTCACCTGTCCTTGATAGTGCCTCCTTTACCTGATCATGCATGAGACATAATACAGAAGAGAGTTCTGCACAATATCGCAACATTTCATCTTTGCGTAGGCCCATAGTCAGCTGTGGATCTGGCTGAGGGCCTATTCCAGTATTTGGTGGTCTGCCAAAGAGTATTTCAAATGGGCTCAAGTCTGTTCTTGCTCTGACTCTCGTATGCATATAAGAGTACAATGGGCAGGGCCTTAACCCAACTGAGACCTGTATCTTCACAACATTTAGCCAATTTGTTTTTGAGCATCCCATTTTTCCACTCTACTGCACCCCTGCTAGCTGGGTGATATGCACAATGCTGTTTCAGGTCAATTCCCAATGTTTCTCCCACCTATTTCAACACCTGATTTACAAACAGAGTTCTGTTATCACTACTAATCTTCCTAGGAATGCCCCATCTGGGAATGATTTCAGTTAGCAGAGCTTTTGCTATAGCTCCTGCATCTTGTTTGGAAGTGGGGAATGCCTCTACCCATTTAGAGAATATATCTACTATTACCAGACAATATTTTTCCCTTCTCTGGGTGTCAATTCAATAAAATCCATCTGCAAATGTTCAAAAGGTGTCTGTGGTTGTGGGTGTGCAGCCTATGCTACCTGTTGCCCCTGACCTATGTTGTGTGTGGTGCAAGTGACACACTTCTCACAAACCTTTGGGCAAAATTCGTAAATACTTTTGTAAACCAGAAATGCGCAATGGTGCTGCTCATTCCCCCCTTTGACACATGGTCATGACCACATGTCAATTTTGCAAAATAAGGGAAACAACACTTGAGCAGACATGGTTTGAATCCATCTGGACCATACCAAATACCTTGTTTATGAACACAAACTGCTCTTCTCCAAATCTGGCATACTTCTGATGTAGCTCTCACCTGTAGATCATGTAAGGCAGCAATAGGTGTCACAATAAGGTTAGTATTATTAGTATTTGTGTTAGCACTCAGCATGAGTTTGGAAGGCCCTTGGGACATGGCTCGCTTGGCCACTGCATCTGCTGCTGCATTTCCTGTGGAGATAGGATCTGAATTATTAGTGTGAGTATCACACTTACAAATGGCAAATTGTTTAGGTAATAATTTGACTTCTAGGAATGAAGCCATCAATGTATAATGGGTAATTGGTTTTCCAATTGGTAATTGGAAGTAAGGAAGCCCCTGTGCTTCCACAGTGTGCCAAAATCATGTGCTACCCCAAAGGCATGCCTACTGTCAGTATATATCATAGCTGTCTTCCCTCATGCTAATTTGCATGCTTCAGTGAGAGCAGCCAACTCCACAGCTTGTGCTGAGTAGTTGCCCAGAAGTGAACCAGAAAGCAGGGTTTCATGATGTGTAATGACAGCATACCCTACCTTATTCAGGCCTGTAGCCATATCCCTCAAGGCTAAGCCATCTACCAAAAGGACTAAGTTAGGGTTTTGAAGAGGAGTCTCTTCTAAGTCAGGATGAGGAGAACAGACCTGATTAACCATTGCTATGCAACAGTGGGTTTCCCCATCACCTTCGGCAGAAAGCAAAGTTGCTGGATTCAAAATGGTACAGCGTTTCACTGTGATATTGAGCATTTCCAGGAGGACAGCATTGTATCTCAGCCACCTAGCAGCAGATAGGTGAGATGTTTTCTGTTTAAGCAAGAGCATAGAGCCAGCATGTGGGACCAAAAGTGTTAGTTCAGAATAACCCACAGACAAACTGCAACTGCCCATAGACAAACTGGCAGCCCTGCTGCTACTGGATCAAGTTTAGTGGAGTAATAGGCTACCAGTCATAACTTACTTCCATGTTCTTGTAAGAGAAAAAATGTCATACAACCCTTTTTCTCATCTACTGCCTGAATTAACAGACAAGACGGATCAGGAATGCCCAAGGAGGGTGTGGTTTGGAGTGCCAATTTGAGATTGACAAAGGCTTCTTCAGCTTTGTCTGCCCATGTGACAGCATCGTGTGCCTGCAATCCTTTCCCATGAATCAGAGGGGAGTTTCAAGAACAGCATAATTAGGTATGAAAGCTCTGCAATATGAGCACATGCCTAAGAATGACATCATCAGTTTCTTCGTGACAGGTTTTGGAAAATTCTGGATCATGGCCACTCTATCTTCTCCCAGTGCCTTACCTTGCACAGAGATATTGTGACCCAAAATCTTAACCTTGGTTTAAACAAATTGCAATTTGCACAGACTAGCCTTATGGCCCTCTCCTGCGAGATGTTGCAACAATTTTATGGTGTCCATTCTACATTGTTTATTGGAGGGCACGGCTAAGAGAAGGTCGTCCACATACTGGAGGAGAGCGGTGCTGGGGTGAGTTTTAAGGTACTCAAACTTTGCCTTAACATTTTATTGTAAATGGTGGGTGACTCACAGTAGCCCTGACACAAACACGTGAATGTGTATGACTTGCCCTCAAATTGAAATGCAAACCAGAATTAACTATCTGGATGCACAGGAACGCTGAAGAATGCATTTGCCAGGTCTACCACAAAGAAGTGTGTGCTTCCTGGTGGTATTTGTGACAAGATAGTATATGGATTTGGTACATTAGAGGCTCTAGGCTGGACCGCAGCATTTACTGCCTCCAAGTCTTGAACAAAATGCCACGCTTCAGGCTCACCTGGCTTTATGTGCTTTTTTACCAGGAAAATCAGAGTACGTACTGGTGAGTGGATGCACGGAACAATCTCCCCCCAGCGATTCAAACACCGACTGAATTCCCCATACTGCTTCGGGTTTCAGCGGGTACTGTTGGTTACATGGATGGACGTCAGACTTAGGAGTTATTACTACTGGCTCAGCACCTTTAATAAGGCCTACATTATGTTTACCTTGGGCAGATATCTCTCATGGAACCTCAGAGAGACATGAGGAGTCAGCCATCAGCTGTGTGAATTGATAACCTTTGTGTTTGATTGGCCAGGCTCTATCAGCTGTTAGTTCAAAGTTTCTCTTAGTTAGCACCACAAATTTTAAACTAGTTTGGTATGCTTGCAAGCTTGGACAGGTCAGAGGTGTATTCCCAGTCAGCAATATTCAAACACTGTCTTATCCAGTGCCCCAAATCTTTCCACCTGCCCTGCTGCCCCTTTGCCAGGGATACGTGTGACACACTACCTGGCACAGTAAAAGGGCACATTTCTTTCAATTTCATGTATGCTGTACACCTATGTCTGTACCAAAACAACCTATCTAATACTACTTTTTTTGCTTTTACTCTGTGGCTTAAACCACACTAGTCCAAACTGCTTATATGGACCCTCCTTTGACACATGTGCAGTGCAGTATAGTGCATCTGTAAGCATGTACTCAGTGCCAGTTGGGTTTGTACAATCTTTTGCCATCTGCACCAGCGAGATGTTCACTGATCCCACTGCTGTGGGCACTAAATGCCACGCATACACATACAATGGTGACTCACAGCTGTGATTTACTAAGATTAAGTCAATATCATCCCTTTCCGAGGGACCTATCACCCATAGCTCCTGTGGTGTGCTAGTTAAGCTAATACCCAATTTACACATTAAGTTACAGCCCAATAGATTAATTGTACAGCAATGTCATAACAAAAAAGGGAACTTAAAGCTTACCTTCCCAGCATAGCGATGATGTAGGGGCATGGTGAATTTTTCATTCACAGCTTGGCCTGATGCACCCATGGTGTGCTGGAACCTCCTACTGAACTTCGGCATCTCAGTGAACTCAGAGGCTTTAATGACAGAATGACCTTCCCCTGAGTTGACCAGGAAATCTATATCTTGGCCTAAAACACTCAAAGTGATCATCAGCATCTTAAGACAATCAGAATTTGTGTATTGTGCATATGTACCCACCATCTTTATCTGTTTCTGTTCTAGGTGAGCAATCATATCAGTAAGTAGCATGAGGGACTGAGTGGGATTAGGGGATGATTCACCAAGTGTGTCTTCATTGCAAGAAAGCAAGATAGGTAAATTCATAGGAAGTGCAGCAAGCATTTCTTCATTGCAAGAGGGCAGAGAGGGAGAGAGAGAAAGAAGAGGAAGGAGTGTCTTCCAGTCAGTCACTGCTGTTGTATGCCCGTCTATTTACACTTGCTTCAGGGCAATCCTTTGCCCAGTGCCCCATTTTACCGCAATTGTAACATCCTTGTTGGCCACCCACATTCCATCCTCTTCCCCTGCAACAACCCTGTCCTCTCCCAGGTCCAGTGTGTGGACGCTCAGGGTGAGTTAGGACCATGATGAGCATGGCTTTGTGCAGAGTGTCTTTGTTCTTTCTGTTGGCCTTTTCAATCCATTCTTTTGCCAGCTTCTCTGCGTGCACTGTGTGGCTAATTAGTTCTGTCAGTCTGCACGTTTCCCAGGTGATGCAGCTGTCTTTACATGCTTGAGTAAGCTCTAGCCTCATGCCATTCAGCCAGGCATTCTTCAAATGCGCTTCATATGGGGTCATCTCATTATTACCCTCAGGAGGCTTCGGCAACCTTGAGTGAGCATCGTGTTCCTCCATGAGCCTCTGGAGGTACTGCATCACAGTTTCATCATCTCGCTGCTTGCAGATGGATACCTGATTCATGTCCATTCAGACTGGGAATGCATTTTTCATTGCCTCAAACAGTCTGTCAATGAACAGCTGGTATGTGTTATTAGCCCCGGCTTCTAGGTTCGAGTGCACAGCTTGCAGGTTATTGGCCCCAAAGGCACCCACCATTTTATGCATGCCCAGGCCCAGCTGCAATGCATTGAAGCGCCAGAGCTCAAAGGATGTGGGCTTAAATTCAGCACAGAAGACTCGCAGCTGCTCTCCAGCCTTCTCTCCTCCCACAACCCTCGGATCTGCCAGATAACTACTAGCCAGCTGCCTGATGTCTTCATTCATCCAGGGTCAGTGGATGAGCACTGGGCCTCCTTCTGGTCCCACCACTTTGACCACTGGCATGGTCATGTCGACATCTCCCCCCAGTGCTCTGAGTCCTTTTTTTGCTGTGGGTGCAGTTTGCCACAGGAGAAAAAGCTGTCCCAGCCTCTGCTGGATATGGTGGCGGGTCCTATTCTGGTGACACTTCTACGTTTCCCTGCCAAGAAGGGGCCTGAGGTGGGCATGAGTCTAATGAGTCTAAGTCTGGATACAGATTGGAGGATGAAACCTGCTTAATGAACAACATGGAGGAAAAAGAAGGAGAAGACAAAGTGAGAACAGAAGCAGTGGTAGCACCAGTGACCCCTTTCTCACTTCCCCCTTTCTCTGGAGGTTGTGAGCATCTATTTCTTTTCCGCGCTTCTGCCATCCACATGTAAAAAGTGGGCCAATCTATTTGTACTTTATCCTTTTTTGTACATTTCTCATTATCTTGTTCAACTTGCTTTAATCTATCTCTGAGTGCACTATAATTGTTTCAGACTAAAACTTCCCCCTTCAGGGAACCCACATATCTCTAACCAAAATCTGAACTGGGAACACAACTCCGAGCTATAATTGGTGGTCATAAAAATAATATTGGGTGACCGTGGTAGCGGAACCAAACTTTTCTCGTGCTTGGACTCCTTCTGTCCCATTTTATATTATGCTAATTCAATAAATAGCCTAGAGTGGCACGGTGGTGTAGTGGTTAGCACTGTCACCTCACAGCAAGAAGGTCCTGGGTTCGAGCCCAGCAGCTGACCCCATGTCTGCGTGGGTTTCCTCCAGGTGCTCCCGTTTCCCCCACAGTCCAAAGACATGCAGGTTAGGCTAATTGCTGGCTCTAAATTGACCATAGGTGTGAATGTGAGTGCAAATGGTTGTCTGTGTCTATGTGTCGGCCCTGTGATGACCTCGCGACTTGTCCAGGGTGTACCCCGCCTCTCGCCCATAGTCAGCTGAGATAGGCTCCAGCTTGCCTGCGACCCTGTAGGACAAGATAAGTGGCTATAGATAATGGATGGATGGAATAATAGCCTAGTATTTATTGTCTATTATCTGGAATGTAAAAGTTTATTTTCCATACCATGTCCCAGATTGTCAGGGTGCAGGCACTTATGGATGTATGTGCAGAGGAGAGTGGGGAAAGCAAACTGGAAACAAAGCCAAAACGTGAGACTAGAATCAAGGTCATGGGACAGGCAAGGGTCAATCAATCAGTAGACAGGGCAATGCGGACAGGGCTAGAGAATAACGAGAAAGATCCAAGAGCGAGGATCGAGAACACAATAAAGCAGGCAGTAGAATCAGGCTCAGTATGACAGGAATAAACACTTAACGATACTTTGCATTGAGTGAGAGTGGGAGAGGTGTTTATATAGCAGGGGCTGAAGAACCAGGAAACAAGTGACAGGTATATTTAATAAACAGGTGATAGAGGGTGCTGTGGTTCATGGGTGTTGTAGTTCTGAGAGGCCATGTTTGTAGTTTGGTTCAGACTGGAGCTCTTGACAGCATTACTGACAGACCCTCCTCCCCCCAAGGAGCTCCCTCCAGGAGCTACATTCTTCCTAGGATGCCCTCTCCCTCTGGGTGCAAGCTTGTTGGGGTGTTGTCTGTAGAACTCTTGAGTCAGGAGAGGGTCCAGAATGTCCCTTGCTTCTACCCAGCTGCACTTTTCAGGTCCATAGCTCTCCCAATCTACCAGGCACTCAAGCTGACCTCTTCTGCACCTAGAGTCTAGGATTTTGTTTACCTGGTAGATGGGATTCCCTTCTGGACTAGGTTATGGGTGGTCTGGGGTGAGTATGTTTGGTGACAGAGGACCTTGGCTGGCAGGTTTTAGGCAGGAGACATGATACATGGGTGATAAGCGACTGTGCAGTGGAAGATTAAGTCTGTAGGAGACTTCGTTGATGCATTGGAGAGTACCTTGTAAGGTCTGATGTAGCATGCCTGTAGCTTCCTAGAAGTATTGGGTTCTTTGAGGTCCTTAGTAGACAGCCATGCCCGGTCACCAGGAGAAAACTCAGGGTTGCTGCTCCTGTGCATGTTGGCATATTCCTTATACTTGGCATTGACAGACTCAATGCATTGATGAACCTCCTCCCGAACTAACTGGCTGCATGAGAACCATTCCTCCACTGCCTGTACCCATGCCAATGAGGTGGTAGCTGAGCATGCACTGAAAGGGTGTAGCAGAGTGCTTCAGAGAGTTCTGTGCATACTCAACTCACGGGATGAAACGGGCCCAGTCCTCCTGGTTCTGCATGCAGAAGATTCTGAGAAAACATCCTATCTCCTGGTTAGCCCTCTCTACCTGGCTGTTGGACTGGGGGTGATATCCGGATGTGAGGCTCACCGAGACACCTAACCACTCCATGAAACTGGCCCATAGATGAGAAATGAACTGAGGGTTATGGTCACTGACTATGTCCTCTGGGATGCCAAAGTATCTGCATACATACTGGAATAACAGTTTGGCGATCTGGAAAGCTGTGGGAATGCCAGGTAATGGGATGAGTCTCAGTGCCTTGGAGAACCTGTCAATGATGACCAGGATGGTAGTATTATGCTGGGATGGTGGTAGGTCGGTGATAAAGTCAACAGCCAGGTGAGACCAGGGTCTCTGAGGTACAGGAAGAGGGCATAGTTTACCAGCGGGAGGTGTTCGAGGTACCTTGGCTTGTGCACACTCTGTGCACGAGGAGACAAAATGGATGATCTCAGTCAATATATTCTCCCACTAGTACTTGTTCTGTAGCTGTTAATGAGTACAATGACTGCTTGGGTGACCGGTGGCAAGAGATGCATGTGCCCAAGTGATGAGTTTACCTCAGAGATGGTTAGGGACATACAGGTGGCCAGGTGGCCAGTTAGCTGGAGGAGTCTGTGGTTGCAACTCCCTTATCTCCTTGTCTAGGTCCCATGAAATCCTTTGGATGAAGCATTCGGGTGTAAGGATAGGGTAAGGTTCAGGGTCGTGAAGACATGGGCTGAAGGCACGTGACAGGGCATCCGCCTTAGTGTTCTTGGTGCCTGGATGATAGGATATTGTGAAGTGGAAGTGTGTAAAAAACAGAGCCAATCGGGTTTGGCGTGGGTTAAGTCTCTTGGCCTTCTTGAGATATTCCAAGTTCTTATGCTCCGTAAGAATGATGAAGGGGTAAGTGGCTCCCTCCACCCAGTGTCTCCATTCCTCCACAGCAAGCTTGATAGCGAGTAGTTCTCTGTTCCTGATCTCATAGTTCCTCTCCACTGAAGTGAGTTTCTTCGAGAAGAATGCGACTGGGTGGAGCTTGGGCTTCTCACCAAAGCACTGAGAGAGGACCCCTCCTACACTCGTCTTGGAGGCGTCCACCTTGATCGTGAAAGTTCGGGTAGGGTCAGGGTGTTGGAGGATTGGGGCTGTGGTGAAGGTGGTTTTGAGCTTGTTGAAAGCCTATTTGGCTGCCCGGGTCCAGTGGATGCGCTTTGGTCCCTTCTTTATCAGGGAAGTCAAGGGCATCACGTGAGTACTGAAATTTCTAATGAAACGGTGATAGAAATTTGCAAAACCTAGGAAGTGTTGGTGCTCCTTGAATGAACTGGGCACCGGCCAGGAAGTCACCACAGAGATCTTGGAGGGGTCCATACTGACCCCCTCTGCACTGATGATGCACCCCAGAAAGGACATCTGATGGATGTGGAACTCGTATTTTGTGGCTTTGACATAAAGGTGGTTTTCTAACAGGCGGTTGAGCACTGATTGGACATGTTGGAAATAGCTCTTTTCATTTGGGGAGTAGATCAGGATATCATTGATGTACGCCACCACATCTCCCTAACATGTCCCGAAGTACATCATTGATGTACTGGAACATGCTTGGCGCCAAAGAGGAGCCATATGGCATCACCCGGTAATCAAAATGGCTGGTGTTGGTGCTGAAGGTCATCTTCCACTCATCTCCTTCTCGGATATGGATCAGGTTGTAGGCACTGTGTAGATCAGGGGTTGGCAACCTTTTTGCCATGTAGTGCCAATTAGAAATTTTCTTGTTAGTTAGTGTGCTATTCAAATAGGTGTTGTTAACTATGTGTAATTAGACACCACACATTTTAGATGGATATGGATATTTAATGCATTGAGCAAATGTAAAACACCATTGCACTTGTTTTATGCCATTAACCTCACACACAAGGTTTAAGACCTCCCTCCCCCCCACACACACACACATTGGATAACAACATTGCAAGCAGCTTATACAAATTCACAAAATAACATCCAAAATCTTTCAGTAGGTAACAGGCCCAAGTTATTCACAATAAAGACGTAGCAGCCTAATGGAAATGGAACTGATGAATAATAAAACTACAGAAAAAAATTAAATAATGAGTGTCAGAGAACATTGACAAGTAGCCTACATAAAGTGGCTTAACAATAAACTGCAAATTTGAAGTAGCCTTGTTACAAAATAAATGTTTTGCCTGTCAGTCAATGTGATCCCTGGCCCTGCTTCCCCTTACTTAGCTCCGAGATGTGGGGATGGTAATTGGTCACTTTGAGTTGGACGCATGCTTCCAAATGGCCCTTTGTCAGACGACTTCGGGAAGGGCAAAGTACATTCTTCATGTGCGAAAATATCTGTTCACACAGATATGTTGATCCGAACACTGACAATAAAGCCAGTGCGATATTGCGAAGACAGTTGAACTTTTCGGGTAAAGATGCCCAGCAGGATTCACTGGCTTTAAACAGCAGAGCTCCTCTCTCACAGTCACATCACAATATCTTGCCATCACTGCCAAACGTGCCACATCATTCACATCTACGCTTTCGTCAAGCGCAATGCTAAATACCGCTGCATCTTTTATGCCAGTTGTTTGCTGCACCCTTATGTTTTCTGCCATTTCACCAATTCGTCACTCAACAGTTCTGGCTGATACAGGCATGTCTTTTATTCTTGATTTTATTGTCTCTTTATTTGGCAGCCCCTCAAAAAGACTATCCGAGCCGGAGAGAAAGGCCTCCTTAATGTATTCACCGTCTGTGACTGGCTTTCCATGTTTAGCTATGCAGTGAGAAATTATATAGCTAGCTTCAGTGGCATTGTTTTTAGCTGAGGTAAAGACTTTTAAAGTGTGGGCTTGCTTCCCATATCCGCACACTGTGCGTGAGAGTGATTCGTCCCTATCTGCCTGATCTTTGAAAGTCTTTTCATGCTTTGCCTCGAAATGACGTTTAACACTGGATGTTCGACACACAAAACTTTCAAAATGCAACGTGCACACAGCACGGTCCCTCTGAGAAATGAACCCATATTCTTTGGTCCATGAGGAGAGGAAAGCCCGAACTGTCGGCTTCTTTGTCATCTTAGCGCAACTGCTGCATCAAGTGGGCCCATCTCGTGAGAAATATGGAGAGGGGAAAGTGTTGCCAGATTGGGCGGTTTTAAGTGCATTTTGGCGGGTTTTGAACATATTTTGGGCTGGAAAACGTCAGCAGTATCTGGCAACACTGGGAGGGGGGTGCTATATTGTTGTGTAGTCATGCTAAAAGAGCAGGCTCACCATGCAACAGCCAATGACAGTTCAAGATGATGTTTGAACATTTTAATGTGTTAAATAATTAGGTTTGTGTTCCATCATCAGTGTGCCACTGGAAATTCCTCGGCGTGCCAGTTGTGGCACGCGTGCCTAGGGTTGCCGACCCCTGGTGTAGATCCAGCTTAGAAAACACCTTGGTGCTATGGAGCTGTTCTAAAGCCGAGGGCACCAAAGGAAGAGGATATGGATACTTCACTGAGATCTGATTGAGTCCTCGAAAGTCTATACATGGGCAGAGACCACCCCCTCTCTTCTCTACAAAGAAGAATCCCGCTGATGCAGGTGATGTAGATGGGTGTATGTACCCCTGCTTGAGGGCCTCTTGTATGTACTCCTCCATTGCCGCTTGTTTCATCTGGGACAGAGAGTAGACGCGACTACATGGTGGAGAAGTGCCCAGTAGGAGATCAATGGCACAGTTGTAGAGGTGGTGTGGTGGTAGGCTGCACGCTTTACCCTTACTGAAGACCTCCATTAGGTCCAGGTAACACTCTGGGACCCCTTCTAGGAAGTCAGGCTAGGGACTCTCTACAGAGGTGGAGGAGAGACTTAGCTGAAGACAGTTCTGAAAACATGTCAGGGACCATTGGAGAATCTCCTTATTCTGCCAGGAAATGAGCAGGTTGTGAAGCTGCAGCCAAGGATAACTCAAAATGATGTCATGATGTATGGTAGTGGTAACTAGGAGTGAGATTAGCTCTGAATGGAGGGCTCCCACCTGAATGTGCACGGGAGCGGTCCAGGTGGTGACAAGGCCATCCCCTATCAGGCCTCTGTCGATTGTTCTGATGCTGAGTGGGCTTTGCGGAGGGTTTGTGGGCAAACTGAACTTCTGGATGACTGAGCTGTCAATGAAGTTCCCCTCCACCCCTGAGTCAACAAATGCAGAAAGCACGTGGGTCAAGGAAGGCAGTTTCAGCAATACAGGAAACTTGAAAGACTGAGCTCTAAATGATCTCACTGGACTCACCGAGTCAGCTTCAGTCTCTGCAGAGCTGGTGCACAGTGGGCCGACTGGACACTGACTAATCTGATGGTTGGTAGTCCCGCAGTAGAAGCACAGGCCCTCTAGTCTCCTCCGATTTCATTTGGAGCTTTTCAGACAAGTTTGTGAGACCTCCATGGGTGTGGAAGCGTCAGTGGTTGAAGTGGGCACAGCCTCCTCCTTGAGTTATGGGCGACTGGATAGTAAATGGTCCAGCCAAATCATGAGATCAAGCAGGGCATCTAAGGTGAGATGCTCATCACAGCACGCCAGCTCACTCAATACAGCAGGGCAGAGCCCCTGGCAGAAAACAGCTTTTAGAGCTAGCTCATTCCATTCATTGTCTGCTGCGAGAATTTGAAAATCTAGGGCATAGTCGGTGACTCTCTTAGAGCCCTGTGTGATGGTCAATAGGCTCTCGCTGACCTCAATTCCGTCAGGTTCATGATCAAACACACGCTTGAATAGTGCGAGGATCATACAAGGTTGTGTGCTCCCCTCCACTCCTCCACACCACGCTGGCCCACTGCATCACCTTGCCAGTCAAGAAGGAAAGAAACCTTGTGATCTTACATTCGTTGGAGATGTGTTGGATTGTAGAGAAGTACATGGAGCACTGAAGCAAAAATCCCTTACAGCTGCACGCATTTCTCTGGGCATGGAAGCGAAAGTGTGAAACTTGGGGGAGATTTTGGGGCATATTGGGAGGGCCTGCGACATCACGGCAGCTAGCTGAGCCATCTTGGTGTTGAGATCAGCAAGCATCTGCGGATGTTCCCCCCAAGAGGTGCCCTTGAGCACTCAGAGAAGTTTGCCTGATGTCTGCTGCATCCATCACAGTGAAGTATCCTTTCAGGGTGCAGGCACTTACACATGTATGTGCAGGGGAGAGCGGGGTAAGCAAACTGGAAACAAAGGCAAAATGCGAGACTAGAATCAAGGTCATGGGACAGGAAAGGGTCAATCAATCGGTAGATGGAGCAATGCGGACAGGGCTAGAGAATAAGGAGAAAGATCCGAGAGTGAGAGTCAAGAACACAATAAAGCAGGCAGTAGAATAAAGGCTCAGTATGACAGGATTGAACACTGAAGAATATTTCACATCGAGTTAAAGAGGGAAAGCTGTTTATATAGCAGGGGCTGAAGAACTAGGAAATGAGTGACAGGTGTATTTAATAAACATGTGATAGAGGGCACTGTTGTTCGTGGGTGTTGTAGTTCTGAAAGGCCATGTTTGTACTTGGGTTCGGACTGGCACTCTCGACAGCATTACTGACACAGACACGGGTGTGGCCACACCAATACTGTATATTCATCAATATACAGGCAAGATTTCCACAAACCTTAGCTTATATAACAGCAGACCTTTTCTCTCTTTATACAGTGGTGCTTGAAAGTTTGTGAACCCTATAGAATTTTCTATATTTCTGTATAAATATGACCTAAAACATCAGATTTTCACACAAGTCCTAAAAGTAGATAAAGAGAACACAGTTAAACAAATGAGACAAAAATATTATACATGGTCATTTATTTACTGAGGAAAATGATCCAATATTACATATCTGTGGGTGGCAAAAGTATGTGAACCTTTGCTTTCAATATCTGGTGTGACCCCCTTGTGCAGCAATAACTGCAACTAAGCGTTTCCGGTAACTGTTGATCAGTCCTGCACACTGGCATGGAGGAATTTTAGCCCATTCCTCCATACAGAACAGCTTCAACTCTGGGATCTTGGTGGGTTTCCTCACATGAACTGCTCGCTTCAGGTCCTTCCACAACATTTCGATTGGATTAAGGTCAGGACGACTTTGACTTGGCCATTCCAGAACATTAACTTTATTTTTCTTTAGCCATTCTTTGGTAGAACGACTTGTGTGCTTAGGGTCATTGTCTTGCTGTATGATCCACCTTCTCTTGAGATTCAGTTCATGGACAGATGTCCTGACATTTTCTTTTAGAATTCATGAGAATAATTCAGAATTCATTGTTCCATCAATGATGACAAGCCATCCTGGTCCAGATGCAGCAAAACAGACCCAAACCATGATACTACCACAACCAAGTTTCACAGATGGGATAAGGTTCTTATGCTGGAATGCAGTGTTTTCCTTTCTCCAAACGTAACGCTTCACATTTAAACCAAAAAGTCCTATTTTGGTCTCATCTGTCCACAAAATATTTTTCCAGTAGCCTTCTGGCTTGTCCACATGATCTTTAGCAAACTGCAGACGAGCAGTAACGTTCTTTTTGGAGAGCAGTGGCTTTCTCCTTGCAACCCTGCCATGCAGACCATTATTGTTCAGTGTTCTTCTGATGGTGGACTCATGAACATTAACATTAGCCAATGTGAGAGAGGCCTTCAGTTGCTGAGAAGTTACCCTGGGGTCCTTTGTGACCTCGCTGACTATTACGCGCCTTGCTCTTGGAGTGATCTTTGTTGGTCGACCACTCCTGGGGAGCGTAACAGTGATCTTGAATTTCCTCCATTTGTACACAGTCTGTCTGACTGTGGATTGGTGGAGTCCAAGCTCTTGAGAGATGGTTTTGTAACCTTTTCCAGCCTGATGAGCATCAACAATTCTTTTTCTGAGGTCCTCAGAAATCTCCTTTGTTCTTGCCATGATACACTTCCACAAACATGTTGTGAAGATCAGACTTTGATAGATCCCTGTTCTTTAAATAAAACAGGGTGCCCACTCACACCTGATTGGCATCCCATTGATTGAAAACACCTGACTCTAATTTCACCTTCAAAATAACTGCTAATCCTAGAGGTTCACATACTTTTGCCACTCACAGATATGCATTATTGGATCATTTTCCTCACTAAATAAATGACAAAGTATAATATTTTTTGTCTCATTTGTTTAACTGTTCTCTTTATCTGCTTTTAGGACTTGTGTGAAAATCTGATGATGTTTTAGGTCATATTTATGCAGAAATATAGAAAATTCTAAAGGATTCACAAACTTTCAAGCACCACTGTATATACGTATACATTCATATATATGTACGGTATCTTCATGTGTCCCTACACATTTCTAGATTCTACACTACAATCTTTCACTATTCCAGATCATCAGAGTAATAAATTAGTAATTTTAGTCAAAAACAACACACAATTTTTTTTCACCAAATCATTCAGTCCCAGCGGCAGTGGTGAACTTTAATGGACTGCAAGCACAGATCACCTCTAATACAGGGGGAAAAAAATTCCCCACCGTGCATGGGATCCTGCCAACAATGCCAAAATTGTGGTGGAAAAGAGAAAAAAAATGCTCACTCATTTGGATCCAAGCAGGGAAAACAAATATTTATTGTTGGTTTCTCAACACAAAAGAAATGCAGAACAAAGAAATGGTTCCAGGCATGCACGCCTCCTCTTCCTCACAATGGCATTATATATCCTTGTGGAGGTTTCTGTTAAAAGACCATAACCCAATCTAAAGCAAGAATTTAAACTTCTACCATAAAAGGCATTGTCCTTTGTCAACAGATGTGTTCTCGTTGTGTATTTTTCCCAACATTTAATGGTTTTTCAAGGACAGGCGCCATTATCGCTATCCTCTTCTGATATGCTGCACACAGATGCGCACATCACTGGGTTCATGAATGGGCCATGAACCCCTAACACACACACACACGGCTACACTAAAAATTCCATTATACACAATCAAACGCATGTCTGGAGGGTGTTAGACTCTGCCAAGGATGCCCCTTGTCACAGGCCCTGTTTGTGATATTCACGGATGGGATCTCAAGGTGCAGCCAGGGTGAGGAGGATGTCTGGTTTGGGAACCTCAGAATTGCATTTCTGTTCTTTGCAGATGATGTGGTTCTTTTGGCTTCTTCAGAGCATGACCTTCAGCATGCACTCAGATGGTTTGCAGCTGAGAGTGAAGTGGCTGGGATGAGAATCAACCCCTCCAAGTCTGAGGCCATGGTTCTCTGCCAGAAAATGGCAGAGTGTTCTCTCTGGGTTAGGAGTGAGTTGCTGCCCCAAGTGAAGGAGTTCAAGTATCTTGGGGTCTTGGTCACAAGTGATGGTAAAATGGAGCATGAGATGGACAGGTGGATTGGGGCAGCATCAGCAGTAATGCAGACTTTGTACCAGACCATCATGGTGAAGAGGGAGCTGAGCCGGAAGGCAAAGCTTTCGATTTACCAGTTAATCTATGTTCCAACCCTCACCTATGGTCATGAGCTTTGGGTAGTGACCGAAAAGATGAGATCGTGGATATAAGTGGCTGAAATGAGCTTTCTCTGTAGGGTGGCTGGGCTCACCATTAGAATAGGGTGAGGAGCTCAGAGATCCAGAGGGATCTCAGAGTAGAGCCACTGCTCCTTCATGTCGAAAGGAGTCAGCTGAGGTGGTTCAGGCAACTGATTAGGATGTCTGCTGGGTGCCTTCCTTTGGAGATTTTGCAGGTACATCCAACTGGGAGGAGAGCTTGGGGTAGACCCAGAAAATGCTGGAGAGATTATATCTCATCTGGCCTGGGAGCTCCTTGAGATCCCCCAGGAAGAACTGGAAAGCATTGCTAAGGAGAGGGACACCTAGAATACCCTACTTAGCTTGCTACCACTGTGACCCGACTTCAGATAAGCAGAAGAAAATGGACAGATGGATGGTTCTTGATGCAGTGCCATCTGAGGGATCAGAGATCACGGGTGTTCAGCTTAGGCTTGTGCCCTTGCCGTTTATGCACCGAAATTTGTCCAGATTCCTTGAATTGTTTAATGATATTATGCACTTTAGAGGGTGAAATATCCAAATTCCTTCCTATCTTTCTTAGAGGAAATTTGTATTTAAACATTTCAATCATTTTTTTCATGCATTTGTTGATAAACTGGAGATCCTGGGCCCATCTTTGCTCCTCAAAGACTAGGCCTTTCCTGGATACTGTTTGTATACCAAATCATGATTACAGTCACCTGTTGACATCACCTGTTTCAAATCACATCATTATTTAATTGTTTTACCTCATTACTAACCCTAAATTTCCCTCGTCCCAACATTTTTTGGAATGTGTTGCAGGCCTGAAATAGAGGAATGGATATATATTAAAAATGAAACAAAGTTGACCAAGAAAACATGAAATATTTTGGGTTCATTCTGTAAATTTTATTTGAAAACCATCAGAAATGCTGTACTTCTGAAATTAAGAAACAATCCATAACCTTGCCTATGTAAAAATGCAAAAATATGCTAAATATCAATGTGTTACTTATGAATGAATAAAATATTTATTGTATTATCTTGGTGCTGCAGGTCAGTCATTAATTTTAGGTAGTTTATTTAATTTAGTCATTAATTTAATACAGCTAGGAGGGTCATAGTTTTCTTTCATCCTGTATAAGCATCGGTTCTATTATGTTTATAGACAAGATGCATTAATGTCAGGTACGAGGTAGGAGGCGGATGTAAGTGCAGAGTTATATTTAATAAGAAAGTGCAAACACACACAGGCAAACAATCCAAATCGACAGGCAAACTCAGAAATATAAAGACAAGCAAAAGGTCAGGCGAGGCGCAAACAGGATATCACAGGCAGCAAGAAAACAGGAACGAGATACAGGCACAGAAATCAGGAAACCAAGAAATCAGATACAGGCAATAAGGTTCAGTAATGTATACTGATGTAGCATAATACTTTGCACTTGGCGTGCATCTAAGCAGTTCTTATATAGGAGCACATATTGCTCCTCAATCAGGTGCAGGTGTGCATCATTAACGGCGCACATGCAAGAGGTCACTCAATGTGTGCACAGTCTGGAATGTGCCAGTGAGTTCTTCAGGGGAGCATGCCAAAGCACACTGGACTGACAATTAACATTTAGTCTGAAACGTAATTAGATTATATAAACATTTTTATGCATTCTGAGAAGGAAAACAAAGAACACAAAAAAATTCCATGCGATTGGTTATTACATATAATCATTAAAATAAATAAATTACAATATTATTGATATAATTTCATTAACTAACATTTTGAATGTAATATTAATCTT
The DNA here is from genome assembly GCF_027579695.1 of Neoarius graeffei. Taxonomy (NCBI): domain Eukaryota; kingdom Metazoa; phylum Chordata; class Actinopteri; order Siluriformes; family Ariidae; genus Neoarius; species Neoarius graeffei. The sequence continues at coordinate 16,275,215 of NC_083582.1, forward strand.
TACAAAGTTCAAAATTGTTCAATCTTGTTGCTTAATCTTACATTAGCATGATTTCTAGCTGTGTAGATGACACCAGATCTATCCTTACTGCTTTCAATCAGACCAAATTTGATATTTGAAGACTTTTATGACATTATAAAACAAAGCACGAGGGTTTTAAATGAAAAGATGTTGTTGTGGTTCACGTTCCTGTATTTCTAAGTGGTCTATAACTCATACACAAGGTCAGAATTCTGATTAATAAAACTATCATCTGGAAATCTGTATGTGATTTAAAATGCGCTCAAAAAGAAGAAATTTTAAAGGTAGACTGCCTTTCAGATTTCTCGAATTTAGGCCATAAAAAGAATTCGAATCACAGACTTCAACTTTTATTACTTTTTTTCCCTAAAAGAACAAATAATTAATTTAGAGCCTCGTGGCTCTAAATTCTCCACCATTTTTTTCTTGCCTCGCCATAACCTAAACCAAGATACTACGTCATGCATGATGTGGTAGGGTTTCCCCATTCACAACGTATTGTGGGATATAAATTTGCAACCTGAAAGAACAATGGAGCACGTGAGTTTGCACTTGAAATAGAGAAGACCAGCTATAGTAACGCAAAGTGAGAAGAAAAGACCCTGTATTGTGAAGGAAAGGAAACGCAGGACCGAACTAATAAATATCGGCGAACATTTTATATATATATATATATATATATATATATATATATATATATATATATATATACATACACACACAGAGTGTTGCTTGAAAGTTTGTGAACCCTTTCGAATTTTCTATATTTCTGCATAAATATGACCTAAAACACCAGATTTCCACACAAGTCCTAAAAGTAGATGAAGAGAACCCACTTAAACAAATGAGACAAAAATATTATACTTGGTCATTTATTTATTGAGGAAAATGATCCAATATTGCATATCTGTGAGTGGCAAAAGTATGTGAACCTCTAGGAGTAGCAGTTAATTTGAAGGTGAAATTAGAGTCAGGTGTTTTCAATCAATGGGATGACAATCAGGTGTGAGTAGGCACCCTGTTTTATTTAAAGAACAGGGATCTATCAAAGTCTGATCTTCACAACACACGTTTGTGGACGTGTATCATGGCATGAACAAAGAGGACCTCAGAAAAAGCGTTGTTGATGCTCATCAGGCTGGCAAAGGTTAAAAAACCATCTCTAAAGAGCTTGGACTCCATCAATCCACAGTCAGACAGATTCTGTACAAATGGAGGAAAGTCAAGACTATTGTTACCCTCCCCAGGAGTGGTTGACCAACATAGATCACTCCAAGAGCAAGGCGCGTAATAGTCAGTAAGGTCACTGAAGGCCTCTCTCACATTGGCTAATGTTAATGCTCATGAGTCCACCATCAGGAGAACACCCAGAGCTGGTTCAGACCTCCATGGGGCCCTAGGCAAAATTCTGCTAAGGGGCCCTCTTAACTGAACCCCAAAATATTCAACAGTCGCACCTGACACCCAGTGCTTCCACTCATCCCCCCTTTAAACATATTGCACTAGTGACGCCACCTGTTGGTCTAACTCCAAATAAATACAGACCAAATCAGACCAAATCAAATCGAACTAAATGTGTAACAAATTACTCATCATTAAAAATGTCCCTTTCTGCACTTTCTGGATGCAAAATCATCAATAATATTGTCATATGATATTTGCTTCCCCACATCATGGTTGATGCTCATGATGGCCAAACCACTCAGACGTTCCTGGGACATGGAAGATCTCAGATAGTTTTTGATCATTTTTAACTTGCTGAAGCTCCTCTCAGCTGAGGCAACTGTCACAGGCAGAGTGACAGCAATTCTCAGGGCTATCCAAAGGTTAGGATAGAGTTCCTCCAGATTTTTCTCACAAAGGAAAGAAAGCAGCTCAAAGGCAGTCATATTAGCTGATCATAGGTCAGGTAAATTTTTGATTTCGTTTGCCAGATCAACTCCACTGATGTCACAGTCTTGGTTGAAGGTCAGAGTTTTCTCAAGTTCCATACACTGAGCCTTAAAGGAGTCACTGGACATCTGACATGCAGTGCTGAAGTTCAGCACTACTCCATATTTAGTCTTCACCTGGTTCAGAGTTTCAAATCGTTCATCAATGGATGCTATTGTGGAGTCAACCACAATGTTGAAGAAGTTGACCTCAAGATTCCGCAGTGCATCAGCCACTGGCTCATCAGGTGCTTTGTAGCTAAAATGCTTTTTGCTGGTTCTCAGCCTCTTGTCCTTCAAAACAGCTTCTACATTCATTTCCTCACAAATGCTTCTGGCTGTTGTCTGGGCATCTGAGAATCCAGTGTCCTGGTATTGAGTGAGAGAGGCTTTTGCATTTGAGATTAACTGCACAGCTATGTCAAGCTGCATTGAAGCAGATTGGAGGAGCTTGTTCATTGTATTTGTTCTTGACAGTATCTCACACCACACTACACAGCAAATCAAGAAGCAGTAAGAACCAACTTCCTCTGCAAGTGACTGTGCCTCCACTTTCGCCACAGGATCATTAATCTTCTGTCTGGCTTCCAGTAAGGCTTCTCGAATCTCAGAGGCCTGATACCTGACTGCATGGACACTTTGAAGCCTGCTCTCCCATCTTGTGTCAGTCCATGACTTCACTGTTATGTTCACATGTTGTTTCAAGATATTCCACCTTTGTGTGCCAGCAGAAAAAAAGGTGAACAGCTTTTGTACATAGCCAAAAAAACAACAGCATCTTTGGAGAATTTGGCAGCATCTGCAATGACGAGGTTTAATGTGTGTGCACCACATGGAACAAACACAGCTCTGGGATTCATTCTCAACAGTCTGGCTTGTACTCCTTGGTGTTTACCTTTCATATTGGCCCCATTGTCATAGGCTTTCCCTCTGCAATTGTCAAATGGAATTTTCAGATCAGTCAGCTTGTCCAAGATGACTGTAGACAGACTTAAGCCAGTTGTAGCCTCAACATTCACAAAGCCGAGGAAGTGCTCCTTTATCTCTGGCTGTCCCTTTAAAACCACACTTCTGAGGATAATGGACATCTGCTCCTGGTGACTAATGTCAGGTGTACAGTCTAAGATAATGGAGAAGTATTTTGAGTCTCTCACTTGAGTCACAATAGTTGTGAGAATCCTGTCACTCACAAGCTGTATCAGCTCATTCTGTATGTCCTGACTAAGGTAATGAGCATGTGTCTCTCCGTCTTTAATTCTGCTGACATGATTTTCCAAAACAAGGTCAAATTTAGCTAATAATTCAACCTCTTTTAGAAAGTTTCCATTATCTGGTTGGAAGAGCTTATCTGATGAACCTCTGAATGCTAGGTTTCTTTCAGCTAGAGACTGGGTGATACTTATGAGGTGTGTAAGGACATCTCGCCATCTCTTTCTTTCAGCCTCCAAAACTGTCATTTCTATGTGGTCAAGTGTTTTTCCACAACTTAAGCGCAGATCAAGTTCTCTCCACTTAATCATATTGCTTGTGTGTTCAGGACTACCCTCATGCTACTTCAAAATGGTGTTGGTATTTGACCAGTCATTAACACCTTCTCCTATTATTTTGTGTTTTTTTTGTGGAAAAGAGCTTACAGCAAAAACAATACACAGCATTGTTTTTCCACTGAGTATGAAAGCCAGCTCCTGGTAATCTTTTCACCATTTGACAGCCGTCTCTGTAATAATCCTGGATGGAACCCTCTTCTGGACTTGTCTTTGGGGTAAGAAAAATCTACTCCTGGCTTGAATGGACCTCTGCGCACTAACTCAGTCTGCATACAGTCCATTAAGACTGGGGGCCAGTCTGCTGGATCATTTGGTGGAGCAGAGACTGTTCCTTTAGGGTCTGAGCTAGCTTCTGATGCTTGCTGTGCACATGTGGTTGTGTGAATAGTGGCCAAGGCTGCCTGTTCTTCCCCTGTGCCTGTACTTGACAACAGTGGCTGTACTGGACCTGTGCTGCTGCTTGTACTGGCTGAGGCAGCTGCATATGACTCATCTGTGCTGGTTGAAGGTGGCTCATCTGTGCCTGTCCTATCTGGTTCTGTCCCTCCACTGGCTGACTGGCTGGACTCTGTGCTGCTTGTTAGAAACTTAAGCATAGCACCTGTAAAATATAGATAAGGCTACTATTAATTCAGCTCCATCAAATTGGCTGCACTTGTTTTACCTTCAGATACTGTACTTAAAATGTAGGTGATTTAGATTATTATTTAGCCTATTTAGCACCATTGTCATAATATTTCACGAGTTTTATTTATTCACTAATATATTTGCATCTATATTTGCCTGTGGGCTAGCCAAGCAAACAAAATTCAATCTTAGTAAATATTTATCCATTACTTTCCATTTTGTATAAGTGCAGTTGTAACTACACTCAGAACGATTGATATAACACTTAAATTGTAGAAGCCAGCAAGACGCACACAAAGACCGTCCGGGGTTCACCCAGGGCTCACCGCCCTGTTATGTAGGTCAAACACCGACTAGCCCCATCCCTCCCACTCTCCCACCTGGAGAGGAGAGTGTAGCGTGAATAGCGTGTGGGTGGAGCACAGAGGACGGCAGGACAGAGATCAAGATCAACAGAAGGCTTTATTGCCGTACTTTTCAGTCTAACAATGTTAACCAACAGTCAGAGACACGCACGCACACACACTGTCATCTCCGCTGGGGAAAAAGCTCTCTTCCGCTCTCCCTCTCCCTCCTTAAGTAGGGCGCGGTTTACTGGGGAAAACACACACAAAACACAGGTTAATTACCCTCAGGTGTAGCGATTCTGCCACTTACCTTCCCCGACTCCGCCCTCCTGTCACAGACTGGCGCTTGACCACGCCCCCGCTGCCACAGAGAGTTACCTGACTGCTGTTCCTGCCATTCATTTTCATGGAGTTTCTTTTTCCTTTTTTCACTCCCCAAGGGATAACTCCGCTTCATCTTGCTAGGTTGATGCACATGCACTGGGAATCTGACGTGTGCGAGCAGCGTGACGGACGGTCACGTCGTCACATTTTTTTTCCCACAGGGCCCCTATGAGTTTGCGGGGCCCTACGCAACATGCCTAGTGTGCGTATTGGGTGAACCGGTACTGCCACGGGGCCCCTATGAGTTTGCGGGGCCCTACGCAACGTGCGTAGTGTGCGTATTGGGTGAACCGGTACTGAGAACACTGAACAACAATGGTGTGCATGGCAGGATTGCAAATGGAGGAAAGTCAAGACTATTGTTACCCTCCCCAGGAGTGGTTGACCAACAAAGGTCACTCCAAGAGCAAGGCGCGTAATAGTCAGCAAGGTCACAAAGGACCCCAGGGTAACTTCTAAGCAACTGAAGGCCTCTCTCACATTGGCTAATGGTAATGCTCATGAGTCCACCATCAGGAGAACACTGATGTGCATGGCAGGGTTACAAGGGGAAAGCCACTGATCTCCAAAAAGAACATTGCTGCTCATCTGCAGTTTGCTAAAGATCGTGTGGACAAGCCAGAAGGCTACTGGAAAAATATTTTGTGGACAGATGAGACAAAAATATAACTTTTTGGTTTAAATGAGAAGCGTTATGTTTGGAGAAAAGAAAACACTGCATTCCAGCATAAGAACTGTATCCCATCTGTGAAACATGGTGGTGGTAGTATCATGGTTTGGGCCTGTTTAGCTGCATCTGGGCCAGGACGGCTTGCCATCATTGATGGAACAATGAATTCTGAATTATACCAACAAATTCTAAAGGAAAATGTCAGGACATCTGTCCATGAACTGAATCTCAAGAGAAGGTGGGTCATGCAGCAAGACAATGACCCTAAGCACACAAGTCGTTCTACCAAAGAATGGTTAAAGAAGAAAAAAAGTTAATGTTTTAGAATGGCCAAGTCAAAGTCCTGACCTTAATCCAATCAAAATGTTGTGGAAGGACCTGAAGTGAGCAGTTCATGTGAGGAAACCCACCAACATCCCAGAGTTGAAGCTGTTCTGTATGGAAGAATGAGCTAAAATTCCTCCAAGCCGGTGTGCAGGACTGATCAACAGTTACTGGAAACGTTTAGTTGCAGTTATTGCTGCACAAGGGTGTCACACCAGATACTGAAAGCAAAGGTTCACATACTTTTGCCACTCACAGATATGTAATATTTAATCATTTTCTTCAATAAATAAATGACCAAGTATAATATTTTTATCTAATTTGTTTAACTGTGTTATCTTTATCTACTTTTAGGACTTGTGTGAAACACAGATAATGTTTTAGGACATATTTATGCAGAAATATAGAAAATCCTAAAGGGTTCACAAACTTTTAAGCACCACATTATTTATATATATATATATATATATATATATATATATATATATATATATATATCATCACTCCTTCAATCAAACTTTAGAGATTTTTTTTTCTCTCCTCGGGTTCATGTCTGAAACCGGTGGGTTATACAGGAAATTCACGAGGTTATACTAAAGTCGAGTTTAGGAAAGTCTATGAATGGCATTACAAAGATAGAGTGTTCGTATTCCCAAAACTATTACTTCTGATCACTACGTTTGGCAAACTCGTTTGCAAACACAAAAATCAAAAACATGAATGTAACGGCTTCCCTGATACAGTGGACACTGAAACAGGCAGGTGGGATCAATGTCACTTTCGTTTTTTTTTTAAACTGTCACTTAACGCAAAACACGCTTTTCAGCAGTTTCAAAATAAACTGTGCACCACTGCACCGACGTGATTTCAGACATGGGAAGAGCTCCTTCCACACACAGCACCAGCCTCGCACTCCATTAACAAACCGGCGCTTGACCACGCCCCCGCTGCCACAATGAAAACGAACCATATACTGTCTTGCTCAACAAAATAAACTGCACAGTATGATAGCGAATCAAGAGGTTGTTCATCAGAAGTTGTGCAATATAGGTGTATACTCTAATTACACACATTTTCGCCCAGGGCGTGGCCACGGGGGGGCTGGGGTGGGCACTGCCCCCCCAGGGACAAGTCCTACCCCCCTGAGAAATGCCCTGTCCATCCAAAGAAAACTGGCCAGAAAAAAGGCCATGATTTATGATATCTGTTTGTGTCTTGTATTGGTAGAATAAATGCTGGTGTTGATTTAAAAACAGCATATATCTGCAAAGTTTATAGCTTTAATTATTTTTTGTTATTGTGTTTCACCCTCCGTAACCTTAAGGGGCAGAACAATCGTCAAAACTGCTTTCCAGTTGGTTCATTTGAATAGGGGGCGTGTCAGTCCTCCTCCATTCAACTAGCAAGCACAACGCTGTGCGGGAGTTTACTTTGCACCCATGCAGTTCCTATTTCGTTCTTCTCTGTCATCTTTTCACAAAGTAGTGGTAGTAGTTTTTGTTGAGTTGAGCTTGTTCGTTTCATTTACTTGTTGATTTGTGTAGATAAGTCAGCTAGTTACAGCAGTCTGCCTGTGCTAGCCTGCTATTATTAAGACTAGGCGACTGCTAGCTAGTTGAATTGCCAGCCTAGGCAGGCAGCCAGCCACTAAGCATAACCCACACAGACGTTATTAAAACATTTTATTAACTAGTACGTAACACCAAAAGACATGCATAGGTGGCTCATTAAAAAGCAGACCTCGTCCGCCCCTGTCGCTGCGCAAGCTTCTGACTCCACTGTTGAGCCCAGCACCACTGCTGCCAACGCGGAGCAAAGCCCTTCACAGGATCTGAATAGGTCTGCGCCATCCTGCAGTTCTGTGGCCGCTTCAGGAACTCAAAACCCCTGCATTTCACAAAGTATGCAGTCCTCCCAAACCTCTGATGTGCACGTCCCTTCCGACTTAAATATGGATAGCCCGTCCCAGCCTATTTTAACTAATTACCCCAAGCGCCCATTTGGACAAACCCTTCGGTGCTTTAGTGCAAGCTGGTATCATTCTTGACCGTGGCTCGAGTATTCCGTTATCCGCGATGCCAGCTTTTGCTTTGCCTGCCGCAAATTTAACATTTCACATTCGGACCGCGAGGATATATTTACCAAACGTGGCTTCACAAATTGGAAAAAAGCCCTTGAAAAAGACGCCGGCTTCCAAAAACATGCGTCGAGTCTCCCGCACGTCAGATCAATGTCTGCGTGGCAGGAACACCAGCGTCGGGCAGAGATGGGTGAACGCATAGCTCACCTGCTGGGTCAAACACAGATAGAAAAAACCAGGTACTATGTGAAGAGCATTGGGGAGGCCGTTCAGTTCCTGGCTGTCAATGAACTGGCTCTGTGTGGTCACAATCACGAGGGTGGGGAGGAGGGACTTTTCCTGAATTTTTTTGAATATACAGTCAAAAAAGATGAGAAATTGGCAGAAATTGTAAAACATATCCCAGACAATGCAAAATACACGTCAAACGTAATACAAAATGAAATAATTGAAACCCTCACCAAAATGGTGCTAAACAATATCCAAGCCAGATACGAGAAAGCAGACTCTCCTGGACTTTGCATTAAAAGTGATGGTACCAGAGATCGCTGTAACATAGAGAATTTGTCTGTAGTAATTAGATTTGTCCAAAACTCTGTCCCCAAGGAACACCTAATTGGATTAATTGAACTACATCAGCTTGATGCTGAGTACATTTCCGACTACATTCTTTCACATTTGACTGACCTGGGTTACAGACCAGACAAGTTAGTGTGTCAGTGCTATGATGGTGTGTCTGTCATGTCTGGGGGAAGGGGTGGTGTCCAAGCTTTGTTGCAAAACAAAGTGGGGAAGTACATTCCATACGTGCACTGCTACAACCACCAGCTCCATTTGGCAGTGGTTCACGCAATGGAAGCAGAACCCCTGGCAAAGAAGTTCTTTGACTGGTCAAATTCTTTAAACACATTTTGTCACAGACATTATGTTGCACACACATACAACACACCTACACTGAAACGACTACTGGAAATACTGTGGACCAGTCATTATGAGGTCACGAAGTCCATTGTCACCAATGAGGACACAATCAGAGGGCTTCTCTCAGATGTAGCAGAGGATGACACTGCTCCTTTTGACATCAGCACAGAGGCATTGGGTCTTTCGACCCAATTAAAATGACAGTGTTTCTTTAACACAGGAAAGTTCCTCCTTCAGGTCCTTGGTGCACTGAAACCAGCTAATGCCATTCTGCAGGCCCAAGCAGTGGATATGTGCACTGCTGGGGAGGTGGTGACAGCTTCACTGGCTACTCTGAAGGAGATGAGGAGTGACTCATTCTGGCAGGAGCATTTCTCTCAGGGTGGAAGTAGGCCTACCAATTCGCCCCCACCTAAAAGAAAACGCAAAGTTAATTCACAGCTTGGTGATAGCGTTGTCTTGTCAACACTTGGGCATTCTGATGACCAAATAGCTCCTAATCAAACTTTTAAAAGGGCCATGTTAAACATTCTTGACAGAGCTATTGTAGAGATGGAGACAAGATTCTCTCAGAGAAATGTTGAACTGATGAGGTCCACATCATTTCTCCTGCCAAAATCAAAGTCCTTTCTTGAGCCCTCTCTCCTGAAACCACTTCAGGTGCTTGCAGGCACAGAGCTTAACAGCATAAGCTTGCAAAATGAAATTTCTGTGGCAAAAGCAATGTTGCTCAATAAATTGTCAACTGATGCTAACCTCTCTGAAGCATGCAAATGCATTCAGCAGTACAAAGAGGCCTTCCCCATATTGCATTCAATATATGTCACAGCACTCGTCATTGGCGTGTCTTCAGCTGTATGCGAAAGCTCTTTCTCCACCTTGAACCGCATCCTCACTCCACTACGCAGAACAATGCTGCATTCAAGGAAGAAAAATGTAGTCATTCTGGCACATGAGAAGGAAATCACAGAAAATCTAGACATGAATGAATTTGTTTCAGAATTTGCTAAGTGTAACCACAGACTTGTACTGTAGATAATGGTCCAGGTCAAAGGTCAGCTATTCATGAAGACCAGTAGATGGTGCATCCCAACATTTTCAATGTCAACATTTAAATTTCCATTCAGCATAGCCAGGCTTTTCAAAAAAAAAGTTAGTTTAGTTTTTTTTTCTTTACAAAAAAACAAACAAAAAAACTAAACAAAACAAAAACTTCATAAAAAATTCCACACTGTTAACAAAATTGACGGTCATGATTTATGCTAGTGTGACCATATTTTGATTACCGAATTGAATTATTATTATTATTATTATTATTATTATTGGAATATTAGGCCTAGTAATTGTAGTAGTGTTTTTCCACCGATTTTTTCTACTGTAGACAGATGGCCTTGTGCAAAATTACCCTTCTGGATGAGTGTGTAAAGGGACATACATTCATATTTAAAAAAAAAAAGCGAATTTGGTCCAGGATATGCATTTTAAGGCTTTATTTGCACGTGTGATTTCCCATAATTCACTCTGCTATGGAATCGGCCTACCACTAGATGGCAGTGTCGTGTCACTTTAAATAAATTAAATGCCAAAAACAATATAACCATATGAACATGTATGCAATGCAATAATTGTGTTATTGTTTGCCTTAGAGATAAATTTGTAAACCACAGTTATCCCAGGATGAAAACTGAGAATAAAAAATTATTTTTATTCAAGAATGCTGTTTTTTATTTCCAAATATACTTTGATTATTAATCTGATCAGCTTTTTAACACACTACTCATGAAACACCTTGATGAGAATACTTGTTTCTGGATTGTGTGAACTAAATATAAATCAATAGTCCAGGGCCTCCAGAAAAAAGGCCACTTGGACCATCAAAGATTCAAACTCAGTCAGCAAAAGTAAAAGAAAGCTGCACAATGTGACCACTAGGGGGAGATACAGTGTCTCCAGTGACTGATGGAATCATGGTGATGACGTCTCACATTGTCATTTTTCGTGCAGATCTTTACCTCGGATTTTTTTTAAATTATTGTTATTCATGATGTAGTGTTTAAATTGCTAACCTGAATGAATTTGAGTTTTAAAAAAGTGTCACGTCTGTGTTCTGTCATATCTGTTGGTGAAACTTTGTGAAGTCTTGCTCAACTGAACTAACTATGGATGTGGGCAGTTGGAGCTTCAGCCTCCGTGCATTCAAGATACAAACTGAGTGGGAAATTGGGGGGGGGATACCTCCATGTTTGGCTTTTGTTAGCAACAAGCTAGCCAGCTAACTGTAATGAGTGATGTATATACGGTATATCCAATAGCAATCCATTTAGCCGACATTATAGAGTTTAGAAAACAAATGTCTTTATATTGACTGAGTTTGGATATACAGCATAACTCGTTTAAAAATAAGAAATGCTTGAAACACTGTCCTGATAAGCTCAACTTGATGTACAGCACTGCAAATTGATGCATAGTTGAGATGGGCTTCCATGAACTGCTTACCCACAAACCTATTTCCCACCAACAGCAGTAGCCTGTGGAGGGCCTCAGGTGCTGGAAGAGCTTTCTTGATTGCGTTCACCTGTCCAGGTACTGCTTCAGGGACATCAAACAGCTCCTGTTGTTCTTTTCCCTCTAACACCAGGTTCAGCTGCATTAGCGTCACTTCTTCTGTTGACCACACATTGGCTCTCCCCACTGCATTCAGTGGGACATGGTGGTGACACCACTTTTTGTCCACTCCACCTCCCAAGCATTGGTTATAGCTTGCAACTGACCTCCAAGTGCTTGCCGCTGGACTTGTTTTCCACACTCTGCCGAATCAGCACCACTCTTTCAGCCTGGGCCACTTTCAATTGCTGTCATGTTGCTGTCATGTCATGGATGGCTTCCTTTTGTCAGCCATCCACTTCTCTGGCTGGCTGCCATCATGACGATTGTGAAGAATTAGGCAGGGGTAACACTCTGTACCCAGATCCCATGAAGCCTCATCACCTTCTTCTTCTTCTTCTTCTTCTTCTTCTTCTTCTTCTTCTTCTTCTTCTTCTTCTTCACTTTTGCTTCATTCCCTAACTGGTCACTTTCTAGATGATCTCTTACAGGAGCCTTTTTACTTTCTCCTGCTGTTTTGTCTCACTGCTAACGCTCAAGTGGTGTTGACTAGGAAATTATTTTATTGGCAAACCCACACTTTGTGTGACTTTATGGTTAGCCGCAGAACTTCTCAACAAAGGTGGATGGTAAGTGTGAACAAACACCAAATAATGTGGCCATGTGGATAATAATATGCCAACATGGATAAACTGCAAAAAAAGGGTCTTTTTTAACAGTCTAACAAACAGATTAATTAAGGAGCAAAGGAGCACAGGCTTTGCAAAAGTGCAACTGCACTATAGTATTTACATGCAATATTATAAGCCCTTAGGCACCACACTGATGCCTTTAGTTATCGAGTTAACTGCACAAAATTACTGCAGGACAATATAAAAGCACTATACTACTCTACTGCTGTAGTTTCTACATTAATTCCAATTTCACATGCCCAGAATTTTAAAACAGTGCATTTAAATCATTTAAATGTTTTTAAACTTCTTATGGCAGACAGTCCTTCTTAAAGACAATACATATGAAAACAAATATATAAATATCTATGTGTAAAAGTCATTGAAATAAAAAATTTAGAACAATGTTCACGCTTTTTGTTCAGAATGTGATGATTTGCAATTCCTTTTCAACTTGTATTCAGTTGAATATGATACCATACACGGCAAGATATTTACTGTTCAAACTGATAAACTTTATTGTTTTTTGTAAATATACACTCATTCCAAATTTGAAGCCAGCAACATGTTCCAAAAAACTTACAACAGGGGTATGTTTACCACTCACTGTGTTACATCACCTTTTCTTCTAACAACACTCAGTAAGTGTGTAAGAACCGAGGACACTAGTTGCTGAAGTTTCAAACATGAAATTCTTTTCCATTCTTGCTTGATATATGACAATTTTGCACTTCATAATGCACCACATATTTTCAGTGGGAAGCAGGCAAGCCACTTTAGTGCCTGCACTCTTTTACTCCAAAGCCACACTGTTGTAACATGTGCAGAATGTGACTTGGCATTGTCTTGGAAAATGCAGGGACATCCCTGAAAAAGACATTGTCTGGATGGTGGCATATGTTGCTCCAAAATATGTATGTACCTTTCAGCATTAATGGAGCCTTCACAGATGTGTAAGTTACCCCTGCCATGGGCTATAACACACCCCCATCAAGGTTCTAACTAGGCCTTTTCAGCATAATGGACCAATATGCAATGTTTCTTTAACGCTATGCCCACAATATTGCCTACACACCTGTAAAAGTTGCCGCTACACTAATAAAAAGATTTGTCAATCTTGAAAATGTGGTATTGTGTTTAATTTTCTCTTGTTATCCCCACATGGTGGCGATGGCGTGCCGCCATGCAAATGTTCTCCATTCGGACATACTCCACTCGCCATCCGCATCAGCGCCTAGTGCATAGCTGCCCAAGTAGTTCTGTGTGGAGATTGTCACTGATCATGCTAGTCCGGTTTACCTCCTTTCTATTCTGTGTAAAGTGCCATCCATGTTAAGAGGTACTTACGCACCATGCACATAATACATGCCAGTCCCCGAGTTAGATCTGGATAGTCATGTATTGTAATTGAATGGCTGAAGCTGAAATTAAAGCTGACACTTGGTGAACATCAACTGTTTTTTTTATTCTTATTCCATAAATATGTCAGCAATATAGTTGAATATTAATTATAATAAGTCTTCAATCAAAAACAATCACAGCGACTTTTGGCAAAAAAAAAAAAATCTCATTAATATTACCAAAAAAGAGTGACTTTCAGGGAAGCTTGCAAGTGCCAAGAGATGCACTAGAATGCATCTCCAAACATGTAGAACCCGTGAGCTTTCAGGGGCCTAAGGCGGACCCCAAAACCCTGGCCATTATGACTGGTGCCACTATGCTGATATTTTGTTCTAGTTAGAACCCTGCCCCATACCATCACATATGCTGGCTTTTGAATTTTGTTCTGGTAACATTCTGGATGGTCCTTTTCCTCTTCAGCCCCGAGGACACTATGCGCATGATTTCAAAAAACAATTTGAAATGTGGACTCTTAGACCACAGCACACTTTTCCACTTTGCATCAGTCCATCTCAGATGAGCTCGGGCCCAGAGAATTTGGTGGCGTTTGTGGATGATGTTGATATTTTGCTTTTGCGTTGCATGGTAGATGCAGTGACAACCTCTGTTTACTGACAACCATTTTCCAACATGTTCCCAAGACCATGTCATAACACCCTTTATACAATCATGTCGTTTTTTAAAGCTGTGCCACCTGAGGGATTAAATTTGCCCTTATCTATTGAGATTTCTCTGGATTCCCTAATGATATTATGGATTGTCTAAGGTGAAATCCATTGTGAAATTCCTTGCAATTGTACATTGAGAAACATTGTTCTTTAAACTGTTAGACTATTTGCCTGCACAATTTCTCACACAGTGTTGAACCTCGCCCCATCCTTGTTTGTAAACGACTGAGCCTTCCCAGTTACCAGTACACATGTTTACCTGTAGAATGTTCCACAACTTTCCAGTATTTTTTTTCCCCTGTGCCAACTTTTTTGGAACGTGTTGCAGGCATCAAATGCAGAATGAGTGTATATTTACAAAAAACATTACACTTTATCAGTTTGAATATTAAATATCTTGCCTTTGTATTGTATTGTATTGTATTGTATTGTATTGTATTGTATTGTATTGTATTGTATTGTATTGTATTCAATTGAATATGGATAATAAAGTATTTGCAATTCATCGCATTCTGTTTTTATGTACATTTTATACAGCGTCCCAATTTTTTTTTTTGAGTCAGGGTTGTATGCGAAAATGTGTGAAAATGCATTTGAAAATGCATGTTATGCCCTGAGCATGCACTCACGTCATCACATGTGACAGTATGTGATCACAGCTGAAAAAAAACGTGAAACTCATCATCATTCTCATTATCTCTAGCCGCTTTATCCTGTTCTACAGGGTGGCAGGCAAGCTGGAGCCTATCCCAGCTGACTACGGGCGAAAGGCGGGGTACACCCTGGACAAGTCGCCAGGTCATCACAGGGCTGACACATAGACACAGACAACCATTCACACTCACACCTACAGTCAATTTAGAGTCATCAGTTAACCTAACCTGCATGTCTTTGGACTGTGGGGGAAACCGGAGCACCCAGAGGAAACCCACGCGGACACAGGGAGAACATGCAAGCTCCGCACAGAAAGGCCCTCGTCGGCCATGGGGCTCGAACCCGGACCTTCTTGCTGTGAGGCGACAGCGCTAACCACTACCACTGTACCGCCCTAAAACGTGAAACTATGTTAAAAAAAAAGAGAGAGATCAAAACGGTTAATCATGAAGTGTCTAAAGGCACGTGTGTACAGTTCATGAACGTGATGGTCAAGGTTTTGTAATGTATAATAATAATAATAATAATAATAATAATAATAATAATGAGATGAGATGAGATAATAATAATTTGCAAAAATGTCCGCGTTTCGCAGTGACGTCACAGTTTTGGCTTCTTATTATAAAGCTGAGTTAGATGTGATCTCAGGTCAGGGTGGTAGCAAAGCTTATTGTAAGGATGAAAACTGGCACTCGGTGATACCCCATGCCCCCGTGGCCACGCCCCCTGCCTTAATTGTGCCATTTATACCGGTGAACATTGTTATCAGTAATTAGATTATTTATTACACGTTTTATTGAACACTCCCCTCTCTCTCTCTCTCTCTCTCTCTCTCTCTCCACGCTCGAGGAGGTGTAAGTGTGCGCGTGTTTTGTCTATGCCGAGCGCGCTCGCGTGTCTGTATGTGTCTATGTGTGTGCGTGCGCCGTGCGCGACAGATGGCCGGCCTCTCCTCCCTCGGGGAAAGGCGGGATCTCGGCGAACGCGCGCGCGTGTCAATCACCGGCTCCTCGTGTGATGGCTCCTGCCAGTGACGTGCCCACCATATGGCCCTGGCATCCGAGCTGGTATGTAACCTCTCGCGTGCGTGGAGCCATGCCACACCGTCTCTGCGCGCTGCCCGAGAAGGACTAGCGCACGCACACGCACACATACATTTACACACATACACATACATGAGCGATTGTACTCTTGAACGGAGCGTCCTACCGGAGTGATGATGGTGGTGATGATGATGATGATGATGATGATAGTGGTGGTGGTGGTGATGATGATGATGTAGACGGAAAAGGAGACGAAGTGCACTAGAAAGGAGGTGAGGTACCATCACAGGATGTGCTATGAAAACTACAGCTGATTTTAACAAAAATCGGTTTGGGCCGGAGACCATATTACGTTTTGCGCACGCGGCATGATAGGGATCTGTGTCTGTTCTTGTGATGCTCGCGAGATTCTGTCCGCATCTCACCGAATTCAATCAAAGCCTAATCAATAATGCAGCTCGATATTCAGATGGGCTTCGTGAGCGCGGATTTGGCTGACGGAGCACGTGCACGTGCGTGTCGGTCCATTTCGTTCATATCGGTTTGACTTTTCAGTGACGTCTCATTGTCTGCAAAACAAGGTGCGTGTGGAGTAATGCAATGCCTGTGTGTGTGTGTGTGTGTGTGTGTGTGTGTGTGTGTGTGTGTGTGTGTGTGTGTGTCCAAGACGGCGTGAAGATGTTGTGTCTCTTTATTATTATTACAGCACATTGCATTATACAATATTAAAAAATGTTGCATGTTTGTTTTTTTTTTGTTTGTTTTTGCTGTATGAAAAAAGTATCTGACTTCCCAACGGATTGTACATTTATTACATGTCAGAATGTTAAATGATTCAGTATTTTGGTGTGGGAGTCTACACACTGCTGGTGTATTCGTCAGTCCAGACAAATACAAGGCGACATGTTTGTACAAAGCGCTATACAGTGATTATAATATGTATTGTATGTATTATTAATATGTATTAGCTCGTCTGTACATTTATATGGTGGTGTAATAATGGATATTTATCAGGATGGTGGTGTGGACTCGAACACTCTCTTTCTGACCTCATGTGACTTTCACTATTGTTTTAGATGCAGTTCCACGTGAATATAGTTTTCTGATCTGAATAAGACCAATATCGAGCCTGTTCCCTACACTGTATTTCCTCCCCATGCTATGATGATATGAGCTGTGCTGGAATGCTGCCAGGATTTGGGGGGTGGATAAAGGGCGGGCAGAGGAAAGGTGGGGGAGCGCGCGCGGCTCAAAGTGCCCCTCGAGACCCTGCGATGATCGGGGCCGCACGAGCGGGGAATTGAGGGAGCGCGAGGCCGTCTGGCGCTGTCCGACTCACCGTGAATCGCCAAACACGGTGTGCCCAGTCCATCTAAGATCAATCTGGACGCAACCGGAAACCGACATGGAATATAGTAACGTGACGTCACACACAATTGTAAGCGCTTGCGTTGAGATTGCTTTTCGATTTTCGATCCACCTTAAACATTTCTGAATTATGCACGCATATCTCTTAAAAAAAATACAGATGTTTTAAAATAACATTTCAGCGTATCACACTGCAGCAAGTAATCATTTCCTACGACAAATAACATTTCTACAAAAAATAAAAATACAAAATAAGATGGGAAATAATTGTAGGCCTACGATTTTTTTTTCATGGTATCAACAGAAAATTGTGAGACAATAATCTGCATCGAAGCATCATTCACAAAAATGAAACCTTTCAAAATGTCTAATTGTCACTCTGTCAAAATGATCATCGTTCTCTGTCGTTTAATGCTGAGTAAAAATAAAAATAAAGCTATGTCTATTTCGGCCTTAATGTGAGTATATGTCCTGGCCATTAACATTCATTGAGGCTGATCATATCCGGTGTCCTGCAGCTCTTACGGTATGTGATGCAGAGGCCAATCAAAGGCTTTGAGGAATGAGGCTCTGTGTGACAGGCTGCTGCTGCTTTCGTACACACGTGATCCTCAGGGATTTTTTTTTAAATTACTATGTAATTAACTCTTGCTTCTTTTCTATCTTTAATTTATTTCCCAGTGCCATGTTGACGCGGTTATTCAGCGACGCGCAGAAGTTCCCGGGCTGGGCGGACGACAGCGGAAGCGACGACTCGAAGACGAAGGATGATGAGCACGAGCGGGGGTCGCGCGAGGACGATGCGGACGACGTGTTGGGCGACGCCAAGAGCAGTAGTCGCGCGCAGTCGGAGATCGCGGCGGATGAAGAAGAAGACGAAGATGACGACGACGACGAAGGCGCCGACGAAGACGAAAACGGCGACAGACCGCGAAAGCGCGGTCCCAAAAAGCGCCAGATGACCCCGGCGCGCCTCGAGCGCTCCAAGTTGCGGCGGCAGAAGGCGAACGCGCGTGAGCGCACGCGCATGCACGATCTTAACTCGGCGCTCGACAACCTGCGCAAAGTGGTGCCTTGCTACTCAAAAACGCAAAAACTGTCCAAGATTGAGACGCTGCGCCTTGCCAAAAACTACATCTGGGCGCTCTCGGAGATCTTGCGTAACGGAAAACGACCGGACGTCGTTTCATACGTGCAGACATTGTGCAAAGGACTCTCGCAACCGACTACGAACCTGGTGGCCGGATGCTTGCAGCTCAACGCGCGGAACTTTCTTACTGACCTTTCGCATCAAGAGAGCGCGGCAGCGCGCTTCCACGCACCCGACGCGTCCTTTGCCGCCGCCGCGCACGCCTACCCGTACCAGTGCGCGCGCCTCGCGGGCCCCCAGTGCCAGTCCGGCGCGCATGGATACTGCTATGAACCCGAATATGCGGGCGGCAACGATTACGACGCGCGACACAGCCCGACTCCCACTTGCGTCAACGGTGGATTCGCGCTGCGATCGCACGAGGCCGTGTCACCGGAAATCGCGGACCGGGGATACCATCACTACTCCATGCACTACGCGGCTGCGCGCGGCCTCGCCTATGGCCCGTCGGGAGCTCGAGGAGGCGCAAGTGGAGGAGGTGGTGGCGGCGGAGGTGGAGGTGGAGGCGGTCATTCGGAAAACGTGCCACCTTACCATGACGTGCACGCGCACCACCACCATCACCACCACGAGCGCGCGCCCGCATACGAGGAACTGAACTCTTTTTTTTCATAATCGGAAAAACAAATGTGTCGATCGTCGTCATCATCGTCAAATATTCTTGTGGGACTAAACAAACACACACACACACACACACACACACGCATTACCTTTACAATAAACATGTTTATTTAATGCAGTCAGAATGAATGGACTGCTTTTACCCCGGACTTTGAACGGAATACGAGCCAGAAAATCATGAATAAACGGATTAAACCCAGTCGAGCGGTTCACCATCATTTTCCTTGATTGTAATAACGGAATGCGTTATCAATGTATAAAAAAAGAAAGAAAAAGAAAAAAAGAGTAAATCGATTCAATAATAATAATAATAATAATAATAATAATAATAATAATAAAATGGGCAAACATATAAAGTCGGGGATGTTTAATCCAAATAAATTATCAATGTCCTTTTCTAGTTGTTTCTCTTATTCTGTTTTCCAGTAGCCTTCACGGTTTATATTTATATTTATTTATTTATGTTTCTCGGTAATTTTGTTTTCTTCTTATACCCAAAGAAGAATCTTTCTTTTGTGTGTGTGTGTGTGTGTGTGTGTGTGTGTGTGTGTGTGTGTGTGTGTGTGTGTGTGTGTGTGTGAATGTGAATTTTGGTATCCAACAGATCAATCCTGACTGTGAATCAGCACCCAACATTTTCTAAAGCATGGCCAGGCTTTTTTCAGAATGAGGGTTCATGCGCATTTCAGTTATCTGTGCCTCATCTTACCTTATTATTTCTTTTGTTACACAATTTAAATTATGTTTATATCTCTAATGGAAATTTCACTCACATAGATCATACTTATTCCTGATTGGACGAAAGGTAGCCAATGAAATGTGATTAAAGGAGATCACGGAAGTCTCTCTCTCTCTCTCTCTCTCTCTCTCTCTCTATATATATATATATATATATATATATATATATATATATATATATATATATATATATATATAATTTTCAGGGGCTTTCAATACTGACATATTCATCATATTCATCATGCTATAATTTATAGCTACAAGACAAACTGTAGATGCTCCTACTGCGCATGCTCATAATAGGCTACTCCACTCTTAACCCCTGAATAGCTGTCCTTTATTTATTACAGTATGCAGTTTTCCATCAGGACCGTTTCATTCATTCATTCATTCATTCATTCAGTTGCGCTACCTAATCCATGAATATCCCTCACTCAGACACTTCTGACATTTTGTCCTTTACACTTGATCATCACACTGAACAGCAGAATATGGTCCAATGTAATCTGCATTTACAGTTTGGAATAATTTGTGTTCATTCAATTCAATGTCTTAAAATGTATTTTCTCGTATTTCTACAGAAATTTTTTCAACTTTAGGCACCAATATTTGTGTACAGATAAAAGAAAAAAATCCAAAACCGGCAGCTCATTTTTTAGTCTTTTTTTAACAGACAACATAATATCTGTGTACATTATAATTATGCCCAAATATAGGCTAGTAAACTTTTTGTTTCAGAAAATCGCTTATAAATAAATGAGTGTACATGTAACTTGTAAATTGTGTCCACAGATTGTAAATATCTCCAGTAGCATTTGGAAATAGAATTTGTCTAACATTATTAGAGACCTGGGTAAGAGCCAAAGTCTTTAATACTTTATTTATTTCGATAAAATTATATGTAATAAGAAAATTAGCAATAAAAAAAACTAATACATAAATAAATTGAATTGGAGGGAGAAAAAGCAGGCCTGGTTCAACCTGAGTTGAGATTTGTGATAAGCATTTCTTTAGATAATGCATCGTGTTTTTTATTGTTGTAATTGTTGTAGTTTGTTTTTCGTTTCAACAACATTGCTATAGATTTATAAATTATAAATTATTATTTAAAATATTTTTATTAAAATTATGTGCCTTATTGTCCGAGCACCTCGAGTAGACTTTTGAGAATTATTATTATTATTATTATTATTATTATTATTATTATTATTATTATTATTATTGTTGTTGTTGTTGCCGTCGTCGTCGTCATCATGATGGCTGCAGGTGAAATGCATGACTCAGAAAGATGCACGCGCACGTACACGAGTCCTTGTATAAAGAGAAAGCAAAACAAGGAGTTTCCTGCTATGGTACCCCATATATGTTACACGCAAGCACACACGCGCGCGCGCATATATATATATATATATATATATATATATATATATATATATATATATATATATATATATATACAAAACCACAATTCTATGTAAATAAATTATCACATACTTTTATGCCTTGAAGTTAATTTTTCTTAATTTTGTGGAAAATAAGCTCGAGCTCGTGACACCGAAAAACCACTGACACTTTCCATAAACTTAGTATAGACCATAAATCAATATAAATTAATTAAAGTGAACATATAGCCTAGGAGTGTATAATTTATAAAATTCAACTGTATAAAACAAGTGTTTATGTATTATGATATCGCGGCGCTGGTTTTCTTTTCAACTTTTTTTCTTTCTGAGTTCCTTAATTCATAAAAAAAATCTCAGTAAAGTAAATAATATTGTACATTTGTTGTTTTTAACGAATTATTTATTTGTTTTAAAATTCGTGTACGAACCAGACGTGCCAAGAGCTCATTTATCATTCTTTTGTATTTGTTCTTTTTAGAAATCCATTTTGTATCAGTTTATCTTATAATAATAATAATAATAATAATAATAATAATAATAATAATAATAAAACCAATGCATATAATTTATTTGTTATTGAAAGTTCAGAGACTATTTGTATGTAATTCCACACACTTCCGGTTTCTCTTGGTGTTTTATTTCAATCTGCTCTTCAGTGCTTATTATTACAAGCCCATACCGAATACAAAGCTGTGACCATTGAAGCACAGGAACTTGCCGAATTCAGCAGCAAACAATTTGCTTATTATTAATAAATCCTTACTGTTAGTCTTGATGATGATGATGATGATGATGATGATGAAGAAGAAGATAATAATAATAAAAAGGATAATAGTAAGAGCAATATTTCTGTAACAGCTTGATCCGAGTGCAGGTCGAGGTTTGGATGAAGATTTATGAAAAAAGAAAGAAAGATGAAAGACTTTTCTTTGTCACATCAAAAGGAAATGCTTCGACGGGTTTTTGGACTCTTTACCTGGGAAGAATTTTAAATAAATAAATAAATAAATGTGAAGCTTTCCCCTTTATTTCTCAGAGTGGAGCACTGACCAGGAGTAAATGTCTGAAATATTTACACAATCATGAAATTATAATCCCGCATTATTCATTACAGCGCAATAATAATAATAATAATAATAATAATAATAATAATAATCTCATTATCTCTAGCCGCTTTATCCCGTTCTACAGGGTCGCAGGCAAGCTGGAGCCTATCCCAGCTGACTACGGGCGAAAGGCGGGGTACACCCTGGACAAGTCGCCAGGTCATCACAGGGCTAATAATAATAATAATAATAATAATAATAATTATTATTATTATTATTATTATTATTATTATTATTATTATTATTATTATTATTATTATAGCGCCTTTCTCTAACCCAAGAACGCTTTAAAGAATACTAAAGGTGTGATTGCAGATTCAGAATTCATAGTTATGTGTCCCATATCTACATTATTTGTATTGAAAGTCAGGCCCGAGGTGGAAAAGGCCAAACGGAAGCCGAGGGGCTTCTTTCCCTCCTTAAAATCCCCCCGACGGCGAGGTCGGGCCAAAACTGGCACCGGAGCAGGCACCGAAGCTGGCGCGCCTGGCACCGGGGGCTCGTGCCAAGTCGCTAAATGTCTCAGCATCAGCAGCGCGGTGCCAACATGCAGGCCAGAGCAGGGCCTTCTGGGTGGAGCCCGCTATTTCTTCCCTAATTCAGCAGCATCTGTTCATTACACTTCACGTTTCGCGTGTGTGAGAGACTACAGGAGGCCGTGAAGCCCCCGGGACACTGTGCTCGATATGCAAGAAAAACTCCGGACACACACACACACACACACACACACACAACGTCATGATAGGGAAACACTATACAAAAAATACAGCAATGTCCTGGAGGTCATGTCGAAGTAGTGCCCACTATATAGGCACCCTACATGCGTTTGTTTTTCAGAATGGTGTTAGTCAATTTAAATATGCAAAAGAGCTTGTGAATATGCAAGAGGACTCATTATTGAGCGTTCTATTTGAAAACGGGCAATGCATGGATGCATGGTTATAGGAACGAATTGATGAATTTATCATTTATGATTTGTGTGTTTGTGTAATTATGTGCTTCAGCTGTTTAATGCATTCAAAAGACAACTGGTCACAGCATGAGGACCAAAACGCAAATTAAATCAGGATCCGCCCCATAACTAATCAGATTTTTTTAAATGCCTACATTTGGATGAGGCAGGAGAAATCCTGATCCCATGTTCGATTTTCATGATTTGTTGCGCAAATTAGCATAAGAACGACGCACTATCTTTGAACTTGTATTAAATATTCACAAGGCTGATTTAAATATGCAAAAAGGAGATGGCGTCTCGATTTAGGCTCACGTGAGCACCGAGGCCATCGATCCATCAGGGAGCCCTGACCATCACACACACACACACACACACACACACGTTGCAGCCCGTCTTTGTGCCAGCCACGCCCCAGCAGTGCCAGTCATGGAGCTTGGCACAGGCCGGCATCACCTATTAAAAAATTCCACAGCATCTGTTCGGAGAGAAGCAGATTTAAAGGAGCCGTAAGCAGAAAGAACGGTTGCACGTAGTATAAATCTTTACATCAATCCTTTGCAACATCAGCGCATATAATTCTGTAAATGTGAGGATTTCTTGATATATTATTAAAGATCCAAAGTCACACCCTGTCATCCTGTTTGACCAAAAAGTGTTATATCGGTTTGGATAAATCTCAATAATTCATTATCACAATCATAAAACAGACCCAGTGCCAATATTTATGACATTGCAGAGGGCGAAACTCAAAGTCGCCCTTTGTGTTTGTGTTTGTATGAGTATCTGTATTCTGTTTCCAACCCAACGTGGGCATGGCGTAAACCGGATATCCTTGTTGAAGTTCTCATTTTTTGTTTGTGTTTGTGCTTGTTTTGTAAACAACCTTGTAGCCTTGTTGCAGCGAGCCTGACCAGACAGAGACTAATGAACAATGAATGAAGGACTGCTGACAACATATTGCAATAAAATGTTTTACTATTTAAACACCATGCCAAATTGTTGCATTGGCGTTAATGTCTGTAAGGAGTTTGTTTGTTTGTTTGTTTGTTTGTTTGTTTGTTTGTTTGTTTGTTTGTTTGTTCCGAAGGAGACTCCAGTGTTGTTGTGCTTTGTAGCAATCAGTCAAGGTGTGTGTTTTTTTCCATCTTATTAACTTCAAGAGAGACAGTGAGAGAGAGAGAGAGAGAGAGAGAGAGAGAGAGAGAGAGAAGCTGGTGAGATCACTTAAGTCAAAAGATGTACTAACTTTTTTGTAATGTTCCAGAACAGTAAGTGTAAATATAAATGGATAAAAAGCATGACTTGTAACTCTACGCCATCACACTACCCCGTCACTCAGTACTTTACATTCATTACATTGTTTTTTCCACGATTATAGGATCAAATAGAATATTAAAAAGGTGTGGCTACATCCAGGGTGTGTGTGTGTGTGTGTGTGTGTGTGTGTGTGTGTGTGTGTGTGTGTGTGTACATCTAGCATGACTGCACAGCACTGGAGTGTGCGCATCAACTGCATATGAGTGCAGTGGGGTTGTTGCTGGTAGGCACAGATGGTGTGTGTGTGTGTGTGTGTGTGTGTGTGTGTGTGTGTGTGTGTGTGTGTGTGTGTGTGTGTGTGTGTGGTCACATGGGCATCAGTAATTGGGCGCCATATTGCCTGGTTTTGCAGGGTTTTTTCCCCAGCTGGACCTGTCAGATGGCATTGCGTCCAGCTCGATGCCCTCTCATCCGTCCGTCCCTCTATCCTCCTCTCCTTCCTTTCCCTCTTTCCTTTCACCTCATCGGTCCATCCCTCTCTCCATTTTCCTTCACCTCTGCTTCCTCTTCATCCAGTTCCTCCTCCTCCTACACCAGATCTTCTCCACTTACAAATTTATTCCTCCTTATTTTATTTGTTTTCTTTTTCTTTCATCCCTTCTTTCTTTCTTCCCTCTTTTTACCTTTCATGTTTACTTCTTCCTGTTTTTTCCAGTTTAATGCTTTCCAATCTCAGTCTTTTCTCTCTTCCATCCTTTGTTCTCTCTTCATGTTTCTTTTCTCTCTGTGTTGCATTCTCTCTCTCTCTCTCTCTCTCTCTCTCTCTCTCCACTTGCTGCCCTCATCTTTTCATTCCATTTCGCTCATCTCAAATCTCTCCTTCATTCTTTCATCCCCTCTTCTTCCTCATAGTCTCCTTCTCTTTTTTATTCAGCTTGATGCCTCTCATCTCTCACTCTTTCTCTCTTTTATGGATTTTCTCCTTTTAATTTCTCCCCCTCTTTCTGTTCCCCCTCATCTTACCTCTTGTTTTTCTTTTTTATCTCATCTCCTATTTCTCTTTTTCCTCCCCTTTTTTCTTTCTCTTATTGTTCTTTTCCTTTATCCTCTTTTTCCTTTTTCATATCTTCTTCTCTCACGTTCATTCCTCTCTCTCTCTCTCTCTCTCTCTCTCTCTCTCTCTCTCTCTGTATATATGATATAAATTTACAGAAGTACACAGAACTGTGGTGATGTAACATGTATTTTGTTATACCTGGAACTCAGTGAATCCCTTGTTCAGGTGCTGGTGTTTCTTTCGGACTCTGTACTGCAGCATTCCTGCTTTATTTATAAACTTGAATCCATTCTACATAGTAAACATGTATAGTTTTATCTAAAATAGTTTTATAGAATGTAATTTTATCTAAAATTATATCAAAGACAAAAGGATAAAAATCTTATAATGTTACCTGATGGCGGCACGGTGGTGTAGTGGTTAGCGCTGTCGCCTCACAGCAAGAAGGTCCTGGGTTCGAGCCCCGGGGCCGGCGAGGGCCTTTCTGTGCGGAGTTTGCATGTTCTCCCCGTGTCCGCGTGGGTTTCCTCCGGGTGCTCCGGTTTCTCCCACAGTCCAAAGACATGCAGGTTAGGTTAACTGGTGACTCTAAATTGACCGTAGGTGTGAATGTGAGTGTGAATGGTTGTCTGTGTCTATGTGTCAACCCTGTGATGACCTGGCGACTTGTCCAGGGTGTACCCCGCCTTTCGCCCGTAGTCAGCTGGGATAGGCTCCAGCTTGCCTGCGACCCTGTAGAAGGATAAAGCGGCTAGAGATAATGTGATGTGATGTGATGTTACCTGATGTTAGTGTTTTTTATCTCATCATTTTATGAATGTTAAAAAGTTCTTGCTGAAAGACATCTAGGAGGAGTCAAATGTTAATACTAATTCAGCTGCAGCTTAGCAGGGATTTATTATTGAGTTAGCAGTAAATTAGCAGTGAATTAGCAGTGAGTGAGCAGAGAGTGAGCAGTGATTGATTAGTAAATTAGCAGTGAATTAGCAGTTAGCAGTGAGTTAGCAGTGAATTAGCAGAGCGTGAGCAGAGAGTTAGCAGTGATTGATTAGTAAATTAGCAGTGAATTAGCAGAGTTAGCATTGAGTTAGCAGTCATTCATTAGTAAATTAGCAGTGAATTAGCAGAGATTAGTAAATTAGCAGTGAGTTAGCAGTGAATTAGCAGTAAATTCTAAAGGCTACAGTCTTTCCCAGACAGTCTGCAGTCCCAGTACTAACCAGGCCCTTAAAGGAACAGTCCACCGTACTTCCATAATGAAATATGCTCTTATCTGAATTGAGACGAGCTGCTCCGTACCTCTCCGAGCTTTTGTGCGACCTCCCAGTCAGTCAGACGCAGTCAGACGTGCTGTCACTCCTGTTAGCAATGTTGCTAGGCTCAGCATGGCCAATGGTATTTTTTGGGGCTGTAGTTAGATGCGACCAAACTCTTCCGCGTTTTTCCTGTTTACAGAGGTTTATATGACCAGTGATATGAAACAAGTTCAGTTACACAAATTGAAACGTAGCGATTTTCTATGCTATGGAAAGTCCGCACTATAATGACAGGCGTACTAACACCTTCTGCGCGCTTCGGCAGCGCATTGATATCTGAGCTCCGTATCAATGCGCTGCCGAAGCGTGCAGAAGGTGTTAGTACGCCTGTCATTATAGTGCGGACTTTCCATAGCATAGAAAATCGCTACGTTTCAATTTGTGTAACTGAACTTTTTTCATATCACTGGTCATATAAACCTATGTAAACAGGAAAAACGCAGAAGAGTTTGGTCGCATCTAACTACAGCCCCAAAAAATACCATTGGCCATGCTGAGCCTAGCTACATTGCTAACAGGAGTGACAGCGCGTCTGACTGCGTCTGACTGACTGGGAGGTCGCGCAAAGCTCGGAGAGGTATGGAGCAGCTCGTCTCAATTCAGATAAGAGCATATTTCATTATGGAAGTATGGTGGACTGTTCCTTTAAGGTGCATTGGGCAGCACCAATTTCCGTTTCTGTAGCCCTTGACCTCTCACCTATACAGCTAGGGTTACAGTAGGGGACTAGTCCTCTGGTAACTGTGAGAATTTGACTTCCCACTCGCATCTGTATTGCAGCGTGCCTTGCCAGATGGCAGTAGGTACCATTTTTATGAGTAGAACTCGCAATCTCTCGATTGAGAGGCAGACACACTAACCACTAGGCCAGCTCGTGGTCTAGCAATGAGTTAGCAGTGATTTATTAATAAATTAGCAGTGAGTTAGCAGTGATTTATTAGTGAATTAGCAGTGACTTAGCAGGGATTTATTAGTAAATTAGCAGTGAGTTAGCAGTGATTTATTAGTACATTAGCAGTGAGTTAGCAGTGATTTATTAATGAATTAGCAGTACATTAGCAGTGAGTTGGCAGTTATTTATTACAACCCCAATTCCAAAAAAGTTGGGATGCTGTGCAAACTGTAAATAAAAACAGAATACGATAATTTGCAAATCATGGAAACCCTATATTTCATTGAAAATAGTACAAAGACAAAATATCAAATGTTGAAACTGCAAAATTTTATTGTTTTTTGAAAAATATATGCCCATTTTGAATTTTATGTCAGCAACGTGTTTCAGAAAAGTTGGGACAGGGGCAACAAAAGACTGAAAAAGTTGTGTCATCCTAAATAAATAAATAAATAACCTAATTTGGTTTATTGACAACAGGTCAGTAACATGATTGGATATAAAAACAACATCCTTGAGAGGCAGCGTCTCTCAGAAGTAAAAATGGGAAGGGGTTCACTGCTCTGTGAAAGACTGTGGGCAAACAGTGCAACAATTTAAGAATAACGTTCCTCAGTGTAAAATTGCAAAGAATTTAGTGATCACATCATCTGTGGTACATAATATCATTAAAAGATTCAGAGAATCTTTAGAAATCTCTGTTTGCAAGAGACAAGGCTGAAAACTGACATTGGATGCCTGTGATCTTCAGGCCCTCAGGCAACACTGCATTAAAAGCAGACATCTGTCTGTAGTGGAAATCACTGTATGGGCTCAGGAACACTTCAGAAAACCATCGTCTGTGAAAACAGTTCATTACTGCATCCACAAATGCAAGTTAAAACCAGATATAAAGAAGTGTTGCCAGGCAAAACAAACCTCACCTGGCAGCACTTATTTTATACTTATATGTTGATAATAGAAATATTTCTCAATATCCGCTGTCAGGTTAGAGTCCTATGAAAATCCATGAAATGAGTTTGACATTTCAAAGTCATTCAAGGTCAAAGATCATGGTGCCAAATGAAAGCCCATATGGCACTTCCTATAAGTTAATAATGGTAAACATCTGTCTACCATCAACTGTTTTCAAGTGATAGCCCTCTGAAAATCCGTGACCTTGAGTTTGACCTTTCAGGGTTACTCAAGGTCAAAGATCATGGTGCCAAATGAAAGGCCATATGGGAGTTGCTCATAATAGTAAACATTTGTCTATAGGCAACCGTTTTTGAGTTATAATGGAAAATATGTTATTTTGACCAAGAGGTCGATCTTTCCAGTGACCTTGACCTTCACCTTGACCCGATTACCCCCAAAATTTAATCAGGTAACCTACGGACCATTGCCCACTTACCCTGAAAATTTGAAGTCAATAGGTTCAACCATCTAGACACTAGATTGTTAACAGGCAGACAAACAAACAAACAAGGTAAAAGGTCATGGTGCCAAATGAAAGCCCATATATGACTTCCTAAATGTTGATAATTATAAACATCTCTCTATCTCTAACCATTTTCAAGTTATAATGGAAAATATGCAAATTTTAGCTATGACCTTGACCCCCCCGACATTTGACCCCCAACTATGAAGAAAACTATGAGAGATACCCCATCATGTAGCATATCAATGGAAGCAGAATTGAAAGATGAACATTTTGGAATTGGTTTGAAGTAAATATGATGAATATGAAGGAAGATATTGCGGAAAAAAACAATGATTTTGGCCTTTTTGGTGACCTTGACTGTATGACCCTCAAAATGTTGGAGGTTCTATTTGAGACCAATGCCCATCTATCCTGAAAGTTTCATGAAGATTGGTCCAACCGTTTTCCCATAATGTTGCTAACAAAAAAACAAAGAAACAAACAAAGAAACCCCACTGAAAACAATACCTCGCTGTGGACTCCATCCTGGGTGACGTAAAAATATTCAGAAACACCACCACCTTCTCTGGGCCTGAGCTCTTTTAAGATGGACTGAGACAAAGTGGAAAATCATCCTGAGGTCTGACAAATCAAAAGTAGAAATAATTTTTAGAAATCATGGACACCACGTCCTCCAACCTAAAGAGGAGAAGGACCATTTGGCTTATTATCAGTGCACAGTTCAAAAGCCAGCATCTGTGATGGTATGAGGGTACATTAATGCACATGACATGGGTAGCTTGTACATCTGGGAAGGCATCATTAATGTTTAATGATATATACACGTTTCAGAGCAATATGCTGCCATCCAGAAAAATCTTTTTCAGGGAAGGCCTTACTTCTTTAAGCAAGACAATGCCAAACCACTTTCTGCACATATTAAAACTGCATGGCTCCATAGTAAAAGAATCAGGGTGCTAAATTGGCCTGCTTGCAGTCTAGACCTGTCTCCAATTTAAACGATTTGGTGCATTATGAAGTGCAAAATACAACAAATGAGACCCCGAACTGTTGAGCAACTGAAATTGTATATCAGGCAATAATGGGACATTTCTCTTTCAAAACTACAGCAAATGGTCTCCTCAGATCCCAAACATTTAGAGACTGTTGTTAAAAGCAGAAGTGATGCAAGACAGTGGTAAACATGCCCCCATCCCAACTTTTCTGAAATGTGTTGCTGATATCAAATTCACAATGAGCATATATTTTTTCAAAAAACAATAAAATTTCTCAATTTCAGCCTTTGATATCTTGTCTTTGTACTATTTTCAATGAAATATAGGGTTTCCATGATTTGCAAATCTTCACATTGTTTTTATTTACAATTTACACAGCATCCAAATGTTTTTGAAATTGGGGTTGTCATAAATTAGCAGTGAGTTAGCAGTGATGTATTATTGAGTTAGCAGTAAATTAGCTGTGATTTTGGGGCTGTACATATGGAGCCATTACACTTCCAAGCATTTCAGCTCAGATATAAAACAAATTTGAACAACAGACATTTATCTGGGCAAATCTATAAAACCTTGGATCTTCCTTCCCTGTCAAAATCTGATTCATTCCACTCAGGAGGATGCATAACTTTTTTTTTTAATAATATCAGTAGCTAGGGGCGGCACGGTGGTGTAGTGGTTAGTGCTGTCGCCTCACAGCAAGAAGGTCCGGGTTCGAGCCCCGTGGCCGGCGAGGGCCTTTCTGTGCGGAGTTTGCATGTTGTCCGCATGGGTTTCCTCTGGGTGCTCCGGTTTCCCCCATAGTCCAAAGACATGCAGGTTAGGTTAACTGGTGACTCTAAATTGACCGTGAGTGTGAATGGTTGTCTGTGTCTATGTGTCAGCCCTGTGATGACCTGGCGACTTGTCCAGAGTGTACCCTGCCTTTCGCCCGTAGTCAGCTGGGATAGGCTTCAGCTTGCCTGCGACCCTGCAGAACAGGATAAAGCGGCTAGAGATAATGAGATGAGATGCGATCAGTAGCTAGTCTTTCTAAACTGCTCCATCTACTGTCAGGGATAGGAAATGTGTTCCGCACCAAGAATGTAACTATAAACAGATAAGAGGTATGATGGGTCTCATTATATATATATATATATATATATATATATATATATACACAGTCAAGCCAGAAAGTCTGCACACCCCTTTCACCTTCTCCACATTTTATTACATTACAGACTTATTCTACAATATATTGGGTTCATTTTTTTGTCACAAAATTCTACACAAAATAGCCCATAATGACAAAGTGAAAGCAGGTTTTTAGACATGTGCTAATTTATTAAAAATCAAAATGTAAAATATATCGTCGCTGTCAGGTCAAAACCTGCTATGTGACATTTTTCCTTTTTTACAGGAGACGTAAAAAACTGAATAAAACTCTGAAATAACAAGCTGAGAAGCCAGTAAAAGTTTACTTGTTCTATTATTAGCTTGGTGAATGTCCATCAAAACAGCTAATTGCAGCATTATATTAGCGTAAATTGCAAAAAAAAATCATCCTTGAGAATTGACCTAAATTGTCACATAACAGATTTTGAACTGACAGCGACGATATGTACACAAGTGTGCACACCCTTTGATATGACACCCAAAAGTGAGCTGAGGTGCATTTTGTTTCCACTGACACTGCTTGAGATGTTTCTACAACTTAACTGGAGTCCACCTGTGGTAAATTCAATTGATTGGACATGATTGGGGATTGCCAACACCTGCCTATATAAGGTCCCACAGTTGACAGTGCATGTCAGAGCAAACTCCAAGCCATGGAGTCAAAGGAATTATCTGCAGACCTCAGAAACAGGATTATGTTAAGACATAGATCTGGAGAAGGGTACAGAAAAATTGCTGCAGCTTTACAGGTCCCAAAGAGCACAGTGGCCACCATCATTTGTAAATGGAAGAAGTTTGGAACCACCAAGAATCTTCCTAGACCTGGCCGAACTGAGCAATTGGGGAAGACGGGCCTTGGCCAGGGAGGTGAGCAGGAACCTGAGGGTCAATCTGACAGAGTTCCAGCGTATCCTTGTGGAGATGGGAGAACCTTTCAGAAGATCAACCATCCAGGCAGCACTCCACAAATCAGGCCTTTATGGTAGAGTGGCCAGATGGAAGCCACTCCTTAGTAAAAGGCACGACAACCCACTTGGAGTTTGCCAAAAGGCACCTAGAGGACTCTCAAACCATGAGAAATAAGATTCTCTGGTCTGATGAAACCAAAATTGAACTTTTTGGCCTGAATACCAAGCGTCACATCTGGAGGAAACCAGGTACTGCTCATCACCTGGCTAATGCCATCCCTACAGTGAAGCATGGCAGTGGCAGCATGATGATGTGGGGATGTTTTTCAGCAGCAGGAATGGGGCGACTAGTCCTAATAGAGGGAAAGATGAATGCAGCTAAGTACACCAAGATCCTTGAAGAAAACCTGCTCCAGAGCGCTCTGGACCTCAGACTGGGGCAAAGGTTTACCTTCCAACATGACAACAACCCGAAGCACATGGCCAAGAGAACAAAGGAGTGGCTTTAGAGAAAGTCTGTGAATGTCCTTGAGTGGCCCAGCCAGAGCCCAGACCTGAATCCAATTGAACATCTGTGGAAGGAGCTGAAAATGGCTGTGTACCGATGTTCCCCATCCAACCTGACGGAGCTTGCAAGGATATGCCAAGAGGAATGGGCAAAAATGTCCAGAAACAAGTATGTCAAGCTCATAGCTTCTTTCCCAAGATGCCTTGAAGCTGTAATTGCTGCCAAAGGTGCATCAACCAAGTATTAGGCTAAGGGTGTGTACAGATATGTAACCCCTAAATAACCTATTTTTGTCAGTAAAATAAAATTGCATATTTTCTAAAAACCTGTTTTTACTTCATAATTATTGGCGATTGCATGTAGATGGTTGAGGCAAAAAATAAACTCAATCTATTGTAGAATACGTCTGTCATGTAATAAATCGTGGAGAAGGTGAAAGGGGTGTGCAGACTTTCCGGCTTTAATATATTATATATAACATAAAATACATATAATTTAAAATGCTAATTATTGACAAGCTGTGGTGGTAGCATAATACATTAGCACGGAAAACCACAAGTCAGGAAAAACACTATCTGGTTAGCACTTCCGCATACTGTTCTGTCCAATTTAATACAAATCCCTAACCCAACCCACACCACACACAATGACTTGAGAGTGAATACCACCGGTCTCTGCTGATGAACATCTGTTCCTGAATTATAACACACCCTCATGGCTGCATCTCTCTCATTTTCTCTATCTCTATCTCTCTCTCACACATACATGGAATAGTTTGCATTTTGGTTACATCATGAACCATTTAGAATACTGCTTTATCAGTCTCCTACAACCTCAGCACTTTGCTTGCACAGCTGATGAAGGACATTTGCACATGTACACAATCATGCAATCATCCAATCATCCAATCAGCCAATCACATTACAGCATGTAACAGGGAAATAATGTGATCTTGGTGATCTTAGTTCCATGCACTGTGGCATGATTGTTGTCTGGTTTGAGTATTTCAGAAACTGCTGATTTCCTGTGATTTTCAAGCACAACGGTGTTTAGAGTTTGCACAAATTGGTGCAAAAAAACAAAAACCAACCTGCGTTGAGTGGCAGTTCTGCAGGCAAAAATTTTACAAGTTTGCACATCCTAAACCATTTTTCTGACTTTGAATTTACTCACAACCACAAATTCCACTGTCTCAGGTGCTCAGATGTTTTGCTTAACACTCCCTGTGTGTGTGTGTGTGTGTGTGTGTGTGTGTGTGTGTGTGTGTGTGTGTGTGTGTGTGTGTGAGCGCGCAGGTGGGATGTGGCAGGTGGAGGTTAAAATCACACTCGGCTCAAGTGCACACCCTGAGGATCTGTCCAAATCCTCTCTGATCCATGCAGCGCTGGCAGGAAATCCTTTGGCGTTTATTTGGTACGCGACCCGCTTATCGGCTTTAACACTTTAGCACCTAATAAGAGCCGAAGATTTGCCCCTAATTACACACACCTGATTCACCAGCTTGTTAACACGCTGCTCACGTTAGATAGGGCCTGTTATTGTGTTCATGTGTGCTACTGTGAATTAAACAGCGTTAGTGTGTGTCCGAGTAGTGTTTGTTATAGTGTGGTAGAATTTGTTATTATTTGCTAGTGTGTGTTTGAGTGTTTACGCTCGTGTTAACACTGTGTAAAAGTGAATTTTCTACTCTTACAGTTTTGCAGCATTATGGTCTTATGTGATGTTAGGGGGTGGCATAACACACTTGGAGGAACGCACTATCCACCCACTTCTGTATACATGAGGTCACGCTTGTGATTGTATATGGCCATTTAGTTGCATTTTGTGACCATTTTTGGATACTGTGGCGCTAAATTTTATAACTAAGTGCACCAGGGTGACTTGCAAATATGCCACCCCTCTTTTTTTAATCATCATCATCATCATCATCATCATCATCATATATCACGTGAAACACCAGCAGGGAACAAGAATGTGCTCCATCCTGTTGTTAATGAGTGCAAAGCAAAATGCACTGCAGTGGAAACATTCAGGTTGTATGGAGGTAAAATTCATCTCGTTGTGAATAAATGGAAGTGGCATTGCGTGATGGCATTGCTCATTACCACAATAACGCTTGTCATCTAACACTAGTGAGTTACTTTGAAGGTGTTCACCCTCTCCACCTTGGGTGGCTGTCTCATGGCCCCAAATGATGACTGTAGGATCATCTGGGAATTTGATGATGCTGGTGGTGCTTTGGGATTCAACACAGGATGCAAAAAGAGTGTATATCTTAGGACTTAGTACACAGCCCTGGGGGGGACTATGCTTATAGTCCATATGCTGGAGGTGTGGTTGCTAATTCTGACTGATTGAGGTCTGCTGGTTAGAAAGCTTAGGACCCAGTTACAGAGGGTGGGTGTCAGACTGTATTGAATGCTGAGCTGTAATTAGTAAATAGCATTCTCACGTAAATGTGCTTGCTTTCAAAATGTGAGAGAGCTGTGTGGATTGCAGTGTTAATGGCATCTTCTGTGGAGCACTTTGATGATAAGCAAACTAGAGAGAGTCTAAAGTGTCTGGTATGTTCCTGTGAATATGGTTCATGACTAGCATATCAAAATACTTTATTACAATTGGCTGTTAGTCATTAAGGCAGGTCATTATGCTCTTCTTTGGTTGAGGTACAATGGTGGTTTTCTTGAGTCAGGTGGGCACTGAAGCTTGTCCCAGAGACAGGTTGGATATGTCCATAAAGACACCAGCCAGCTCTGATGAGCAGGCTTTTAGCACTCCCCAGGGATGTTGTCTGGGCCAGCCACTTTCTGAAGGTTTATTCTTCTCAGACTCTTGCCCACATCCACTGATTGGTTCATGAATGGAGGGTTCTGTTTGCTCCCAGTTTCCAAAACTCTCTTCTGTAGCTCAGGGTTGGGAGCCTGAAATTGGGCATAGAATTAATTCAACTCATCAGGTAATGTGGCATCATTTTGCATTTCCCCTCTGCCTTTTTTCTGATAAACTGTGTGTGGCAGCGGGGGCGTGGCCTAGCGTCGGTTTGTGAATAGAGGGCGGGGCCGGGGAAGGTGAGTGGCAAAGTCAATGCACCTGTGGTTAATTAATGTTGTGCGTCTGTATTGCAGTGACAGAGGATAGAAAAGGAGGGAGAGAGCAGAAAGGGAGGAGCTCTCCCGACCAGAACACATGTGTGTGTTGCGTGTGTGACTGTGTGAGTGAGTGAGTGAGTGAAGCTGAAAAGCTAAGAATAGGTGAAATAAAGTGTGTGTGTGTGTGTGTGTGTGAACATCAACTCCAACCTGCCGCGCTTCTGTACTCCACCCACATCAGGGACTTGTTACACTGTGATATGTCGTAGGCATTGCCACATGTGCCAGATGTGAGCAGTAGCGCAGTAGCGCAGTAGCTTCAGCCTGTACTGTCATACAGCCTCTTTGGTGGATCTGTGTAGGTCATGTCTGGCCTTTCTGTTGTCATCTGTGTTGTCTGAGTGGAACGGGCATATGCAAGAACCAAATCACCATTTATCCATCGCTTTTTGCTTGGATACATCCTGATACATTTTGAGGACAGTCCATCAGTTGCAGTGATTGAAATCATCATGAACAATGAACTCAGCATCCAGGTGTGCAGTTTCTTGGACGTTTATAGCACCATGAAACTACACACAGTTATATATCCAGTGTTGCACTTTTAGTTTTATCATCTTCTCAGGTGGCATTGTGGAGCTCCTCAGTCTCTCAAGCAGACTTGCTGTTGTGGTTTCTGATACTGTATGACACACTGTTATTTATAAACATGGACAAAAAGACAAAGCCACAGAGATTAAAAAAGAATGAGAGGGAATCACAGCTATGTTTTCAAATATAAAACTTTTACCCTGATGATAAAATCATAAGACGCGCATGCTGGTTCAACCGCAGATGCTAGTTTCTGACTTGCCACCGAACAGATGCTGTGGAATTTCAGATGCAGTTTCCCTCTCCATCACCCATCACATCTGCCCCCTGCCTCCTTCCCCCCACCTCCAATTTTTACCCCAGATGTCCAGGGTACCAGTTTGCCATGTGGCGTCTCATTTCACCCAGCACTGTGATGCCAACCGTGCCAACTGCCTCCTCCTCCTCCAACAGACTGGAAACTATGGAAACGTTGCCAAGCATGCATTGTTATCAATAAATAAATAAATAAATAAATAAATAGAGACACTATAGAAATATAATAAACAAATACCATACATCTGTAATAGGTTATATATTAATAATATATATACAAAAAAAAATTAAAAACACACACAAAAAATACATTTGCAAATTTTGCTGTAAGCAAAGCACAAAAATATGTTTAAAAAATATACACAGAAGTAATTTACGTCATTTTCATCCTCATCAAACCATTCAGTCATCCATGCCCTGTGGATGGGGTGGAGTCATCCTGGAAGAGACCACACCCATAAGGAGAGAAATATTTCATTGCAGGATAAAGGGGCTCATTAAGAAGAACTGCAGGAGTGATAGGCAGTGACTCTTCACTCGAAGAGGATGAGTAGAGACAAACCTTGCCAACAACATAAATAAATTACCTCGACAGCATAACAGAGACATGGGGTTTTCCTGCTATTTGTTACCTCTTTGACTACAGTACATGTACTATATGTACTGTATATTGTGTAGTAGTAATAATAATAATAATAATAATAATGCACATTTCCAAAAGAATCTTTGCTGTGCAAGTTGCATATATATACCTGACATGGCACAGTTGCAGATATAAATCACATTTTAAAGTAAAATCTTTGATTAAATTATTATACAGTCACCAGCCACCTGAACCAGTGCAAAGTCATGCATTTGTCCAATCAGCCAATCAGGTGGCAACAGCAGCATGATCTATAAAATCATGTCGATAAAGGACAAAAGCATTATTTAGATGCATCAAACATTAGAAAGGATGAAAAATCTCAGTGTCTTTGACTATAACATGCTTGTTCATGCCAGGTGGACTGGTTTGAGTATTTCAGAAGCATCTGGGAGATCTCTAGAAACAGAAATGTAACTCAAATAACCACTCTTCACAATCTTGTTGAGCATGTTTTTAGTTCTAATCAATGACTTAAAAGATCTCCATAGCCAGTATTGTCATTTGCAGGAACTGACCTAAAAGTTACAGATTCTTTCAAGTACCTTGGACCTGACCTTTGATCCTACGATGACCTGGCATAATCATATTAATGATCTCTCTGGAAAGGTAGATAAAAGAATCAACCTTCTGAGGAGGATTAGAAAGTATCTTACTGTGGACACGTGCAAACATCTTCATACAGTGGTGCTTGAAAGTTTGTGAACCCTTTAGAATTTTCTATATTTCTGCATAAATATGATCTAAAACATCACCAGATTTTCACACAAGTCCTAAAAGTAGATAAAGAGAACACAGATAAACAACTGAGACAAAAATATTATACATGGTAATTTATTTATTGAGGAAAATTATCCAATATTACATATCTGTGAGTGGCAAAAGTATGTGAACCTTTGCTTTCAGTATCTGGTGTGACCCCCTTGTGCAGCAATAGCTGCAACTAAACATTTCCGGTAACTGTTGATCAGTCATGCACACCAGCTTGAAGGAATTTTAGCCCATTCCTCCATACAGAACAGCTTCAACTCTGGGATGTTGGTGGGTTTCCTCACATGAACTGCTCGCTTCAGGTCCTTCCACAACATTTCGATTGGATTAAGGTCAGGACTTTGACTTGGCCATTCCAAAACATTAACTTTTTTCTTCTTTAACCATTTTTTGGTAGAACAACGTGTGTGCTTAGGGTCATTGTCTTGCTGCATGACCCACCTTCTCTTGAGATTCAGTTCATAGGCAGATGTCCTGACATTTTCCTTTAGAATTCACTGGTATAATTCAGAATTCATTGTTCCATCAATGATGGCAAGCCATCCTGGCCCAGAGGCAGCAAAACAGGCCCAAACCACGATACTTCCACCACCATATTTCACAGATGGGATAAGGTTCTTATGCTGGAATGCAGTCTTTTCCTTTCTCCAAACATAATGCTTCTCATTTAAACCAAATAGTTATATTTTTGTCTCATCCGTGCAAAAAACATCTTTCCAATAGCCTTCTGGCTTGTTCATGTGATCTTTAGCAAACTGCAGATGAGCATCAATGTTCTTTTTGGAGAGCAGTGGCTTTCTCCTTGCAACTCTGCCATACACACCATCATTGTTCAGTGTTCTCCTGATGGTGGACTCATGAGCATTACCATTAGCCAATGTGAGAGAGGCCTTCAGTTGCTTAGAAGTTACTCTGGGGTCCTTTGTGACCTCGCCGACTATTACATGCCTTGCTCTTGGAGTGATCTTTGTTGGTCAACCACTTCTGGGGAGGGTAACAATGGTCTTGAATTTCCTCCATTTGTACACAATCTGTCCAACTGTGAATTGGTGGAGTCCAAACTCTTTAGAAATGGTTTTGTAACCTTTTCCAGCCAGATTAGCACCAATAATGCTTTTTCTGAGGTCCTCAGAAATCTCCTTTGTTCGTGCCATGATACACTTCCACAAACATGTGTTGTGAAGATCAGACTTTGATCCTTGTTCTTTAAATAAAACAGGGTGCCCACTCACACCTGATTGTCATCCCATTGATTGAAAACACCTGACTCTAATTTTACCTTCATATTAACTGCTAATCCTAGAGGTTCACATACTTTTGCCACTCACAGATATGTAATATTGGATAATTTTCCTCAATAAATAAATGATCAAGTATAATATTTTTTGTCTCATTTGTTTAACTGGGTTCTCTTTATCTATTTTTAGGACTTGTGAAAATCTGATGATCTTTTAGGTCATATTTATGCAGAAATATAGAAAATTCTAAAGGGTTCACAAACTTTCAAGCACCACTGTAGCTCTTTGGTTCAGCCTCTTTATGAATACTGCCAGGTCTGGTCTAATGCTGACAAGACAAGCCTTGACAGATTACTAAGGTTGCAGAAGAGAGGTGCCCACATTATTCTACAAAAGAAGACCAGAGAAAAACGATCTGAAAACTTATTGAGAGAGTTGGGTTGGATCCTAATGACTGATTGCTGGACTTTCCATAAATGCCTGTTTGTATTCAAATGCTTGATAGGGCTTTACCCATCATACCTCAGGAACATGTTTACCTGCAATTCTGAAGTACAGAACCACAACACTCGAAACAAATCTAACATTCACATGGTCGAAATATCATCCAGGTCTGGTTATAAATCCTTTAAATATTCCGCTGCTAAATTATTCAACAGGCTGGATTCTATAGTTAGAAACTCTAAGTGTGTTAAATCATTTTGCTCAAACTATTAGTTATGTATATAACTAAAAATGTTCTACATAAAATTGTCCAATGTACTCAAGCCTCAAAGGTATTATAATTTTCACACTATTTCATTATCAATCTAAATCGTCAAAAGTTTTCATATTTTTATCCACATTATTATATTTTTATTTATTCTATTTGTTCTTATATATTTGCCATTCATTTATATTTGTTATGCACAGCTCAGAGGCAATTCTAGAGTCTGTTGTGGCCCCAAGCAAAAATTTCCAGGGGGCCCTTCTGACCAGTGTTCATCACCAATATGTTATAGATAATCTGACACCAACGAAAAATGTATGAAACCAAAGTTTTTTAAATTCCAAATGTGAAATACAATGGTAAAGAACAATAAAAACAATAAAAAACAAAATAAATAAGCCCTCAGAACCCGACTCTTGGGGGGCCCCTGGGCCAGGGGGCCCCAAGCAGTTGCCTGCCTTGCCTGTTCACAAGCTGCGCATCTGGCACAGCTTTCATGTAAATAAGTGTCAGCTTTTGAAACTCTGTGCCTAATAAAGTTTATTATTATTATTATTATTATTATTATTATTATTATTAAAAGCATCTCAATACAAACAACACACCAAACCTTATGGTCACTAGGCTACAAGAGCAGAACATATTGGATTCCACTCCTGTCAGCCAAGAATAAAAATCTGAGTTTACAGTGGGCACAGGCTCACCCAAAACTAGACAGGTGAAAATCGGAAAAAGGTTGTCTGGTCT
Organism: Neoarius graeffei; assembly: GCF_027579695.1. NCBI lineage: Eukaryota > Metazoa > Chordata > Actinopteri > Siluriformes > Ariidae > Neoarius > Neoarius graeffei. The sequence goes on from NC_083582.1 coordinate 16,316,060, forward strand.
TTTCCAGTCTGCAATTGTCCAGTTTTAATTAATTAAAAAAAAAATAATAACCTTCTAAATAGAACTTGCCTTGGTTCTGATGTTCACTGTGTAACTTCATCTTACACAAACTACAAGCACATCATTATTTCAGCATCTGTCCTTGACGTGTGTGTGTGTGTGTGTGTGTGTGTGTGTGTGTGTGTGTGTGTGTGTGTGTTGACAAAACTCCAGGGAACTGTAGTGCCATTCCTGTTGTCATGGTAACTTCCAGAACATACTTGTGACGCAGATTCTGATCATACAAGAGATTTATTTACTTGTTTATTCTTGGATTTGCTGCTTGCTTGCTTGCTTGCTTGCTTGATTCATTCATTCATTCATTCATTCATTCATTTTCTGACAGGACACATTTGTGATATTTTTCAGAAGAAAATATATGAACAAGTTTTTCAGGAAAATTCTCAAAAGGTTCAAGGTTTCAGATAAAGGAAGCATGGTGACAAGGTTTGGAGGCATGCTGGTGTGAAGGTGTGTGTAAAACAGTAATACAGAAACAGGGGAATAAATAAAGGAGATGTGAAGAAACATAGGATCAGACTGCATGGAAATTCCACACTTACACCCACAGGAGGATTTACAAGTTGTACAATGTCTATTGGATGTTTTAGGTTGTAAGTTGTAAATTGTAAGGTGTAAGTTATACACTGTAATTTGTAAATTGTAGATAGTAAGTTGTTAGACTGTAAATCATAAGTTGTAAATTTTAAATTTTAAGTTGTATGTTCTTAGATTGTAAGCTGTAAGTTGTAAATTTAAAATTGTAAGTTGTAAGTGGTTAGATTATAAGTTATAAATTGTACATAGTAAGTTTGTAACTGTAAGTTGTAAGTTGTTAGATTGTAAACTGTAGGTTTTAAATTGTAGATAGTAACTTGTGAGTTGTTCGACTGTAAGTCATAAGTTGTAAATTTTAAATCGTAAGTTGTTAGATTGTAAGCTGTCAGTTCTAAATTGTAGATAGTAAGTTGTAAGTTGTTAGGTTGTAAATTGGAGCTTGTAAGTTTTAGATTGTAAGTTGTTAGATTGTAAGCTGTATGTTCTAAATTGTAGGTAGTAAATTTTTAGTTGTTAGATTCTAAATTATAAGTTGTAATTTGGTAATTGTAAGTTGTTAGATTGTAAGTTGTAAGTTGTAATTTGGTAATTGTAAGTTGTTAGATTATAAACTGTAAAGTGTTAGAATAAGTTGTAAGTTGTTAGATTGTAAATACACTGTAGAAATTTACACTAAGTTGTACATTTTAAATTGTAAGTTGGTAATTGTATGTTTAAGGTTGTAAAGTGTTTTTGTAAGTTTGCATTATTAAGTTATTTGGTGTGTATTTGCTTGATTATTTTTGTCTCTTTCATGTTGTCTGTTGTGTTGTTCTCTGTCATCACACAGATCATCCACTTTCCTAAATGTCTAAAAATAGTCACTATTATTTTTTTTTACTCAATCTGTGAGTCAGTTTCCTTACTTCACACACAACAACCTTGTTACACCACTTGAAAAATTATAGTTTTGTTTTCATAGATGGACACCACAACCAGACAAAATCCAAACAACACCAAGAATGGCAGTGGGAACAATACAACAATCACATAGCAAACACAATGACTATTAACACTGAGAAGGTTTTGTATAAAGCAGTAATCAGACTTTTAGCATGGATAAAACCACATGGTTTGATGATGTACAGAAATGGTCTACCATAACAAATTTGCTAGCTTCATGGGACATAAACTGCCTTTTTTTCTCTATTAAACTGAATCATTCTTTCACGTGTTCAAATGAATGAGACAAATGCATGGCAATGACCAACAAAAAGTAGCCAAACACATAGAAAAAAGTAACAAAGCAACGATAAAAGCAGATAAAGTTTAATTAGCAAGCCACACAGCAGGTTCATGTCAAGGAAATCTTGTAAAATGGAAAGCAAAAAAAGTATGCACAAAAACACCTAGACTGTATTTCCGCAGAGAAAAGGCAAAGTGTACTTGCTGAGCTGCAGCAGAGGGCCACCAACTGTTACTGGATCAGACACGATACCTCACGCTGTAAAATCTGTTTTAAATGGCTGAGCTTGGAGCGTGATTGTGCTGAAACAGCAAACCATTACCATCAAGCATGCTAACATACTAACAGAAAACATGCTAACACGCTAATGATAACAGTTAGCATTCTGACATTCTAAGGTCAACATGCAAACAGGTCACATGTTAACAGCTAGCATGATAGCATGCTAATGGGTAACATGTTAACTGTTAGCATGCCACCACGTTAAGGCTAATATGTTAACAGCTAGCATGTTAAGATATTAACAGGTAACATGCTAACAGCTAGCATGTTAACATGCTAAAGCTAGCATGCTAACTGCTAGCAACCTAACAGCTAATATGCTAACATGCTAATAGTTATTAACAGTTAGCATGCTAACATGCACAGTCTAACTTGTTAAAATGCTATGGTTAACATACTAACAGTTAGCATGCTAACATACAGCAGGCTAACATGCTATGGCTAACATGATAACAGCTAGCATGGTAACATGCTCACGGCTAACATGCTAACTGTTAGCATGCTAGCTGTTAGAATGTTAGCCGTAGCATGTTAGCATGATAGCTGTTAGCATGTTAGCTATTAGCATAATAGCATGCTAACAGTTAGCATATTAAAGTTAATATGCTAACATGCTATGATTAACATGCTTACTGCTAACATGCTAATAAGCAAACGGTTAACATGCTAACAGCTAGCATGCTAACATGCTAAGTCTAACATGCTAACAGCTCGCATGCTAACATGCTAAGGCTAACATGCTAATGTTAATATGCTAACATGCTAATGTTAAAATGCTAACATGCTAATAGCTAGCACATTAACGTGCTAAGGCTAACATGCTAACTGCTTGCATGCTAACCCCCTGAGGCTAATATGGTAACAGCTAGCATGCTAGTATGCTAATGGATAGCATGTTAAAAGCTAGCATGTTAACAAGCTAACATATTATGGTTAACATGCTAATGTTAACATGCTAACAGGCTATCAATTAACATGTAATTGTTAGCATGCTAACAAACTCAGGTTAATATGCTAACAGCTCGCATGCTAACATGCTAATGGCTAACATGCTAACAGATGGCATGCTAACAGCAAGCATGCTAACATGCTCAGGCTTATATGCTAACTGCTAGCATGCTAACGGCGAACATGTGGTGCGTGTGTGTGCATGCACACCTGCAAGTATTCCTATTAAAGGAGCCATTAAGTTTAATTTGAATTGTTGTCAGTCTCAAATGAGCAGGTCCTTGCCAAGTGCTTCGTGCTGCTTTGTGCAGCAAGCACACTAATTACAATGTAAATATAAATATATAAAATCCAGTCTTTACTTCTGATGTTATTAACCATTTATTTGCATTGCTTGTTTAATTCACACACGCACACACACACACACACACACACACACACACACACACACACACAAAAACACACACAGTTGAGATTTCACAAGCGTTAAAAAGCTGCGAGAGCATGGGAGGTGAGATCGTGGTACAGTTTCACAGTCCAAATGGCGCAAAGTCCTCACACTTCTATAAGTTAAACTCTTCAAACTTCCTGAATTACTAATTTCTCACTTCTGAAACTCATAAAGGCAAGGGAAGGAAAAAAAAAGCTTCAACACACCGACCCACAACTAGTTTTGACCTCTCTGTTGTTTGAAGAGCTTTTATATTTATACAGTAACCTTGCTTCTGGAAGTTTTTCTTTTATTCATTACGTGGATAGACATTTAAAAAATCTTTACACACAGAGTTTCTAATGAACTACTGATCCCATAATGCAAATAATGTATCCTGAATTCTCATTATGATTGGACTCTTGATGGTCTGGAGGCATATTCATCCTGCTTGGACTTACACAGAAACAAAAATACATGCATCACGTATATTTACGCTTTTAGAGACATTTTCATATTCAGAGTCAGTGACTTCATTCAAATAAGTTACACCAGTAGTGGCACAGGAAGTATTACTTGTATTCACAGACAGGTTATAAACATGCTTTCTTCTTGTAAATATGACTTCATCAAGTGTTCTTGTAAATTTGGCACTAATTTGCTAGCAAGTTCTGTTGGTAGGTAATTAAACATAGCAAGTATAACACCCTGGGCCTTTTAGGAACAAATTTTATTTTCATTGTTCATGATTAAAGTGATGTCACTGATTAGTGAGAGTGGCTTGAAAGCTGCAGTAGGTAGAATTGAGAAGAGAGTGGACTTAGCTTGAAAATTTGACCAAGTGCCACTTCCAGGCCCCTCCCCCTCCCTTTTCCCCTCCCTCTTCTCTGTGCTCTAGCCCCACCTCCAAAGCCCTAGAATAGTGCTAAACCATAAATATCAGGACAAACACTAAACCGATATGAGTGGCACTCTACAAATATTTTCAGCGACTTGCAAACCAGGCTAATGAGTAGCCTTAGCATTGGAAGCAAGCTGATGTTAGCCTGACTACACCATCACAGGAGATATACTATGAGATATGCCTATCGAGTGTTACTGTTACCTTCTTAGATCTGTGAAGAAGGAGGAGGAGGGCTCTGATTGGATGTTTTGGTTTGGGCGGGGTGGATTTTTCTAAATTACATTAAGAACACTAGGGGGAGTCAGAGAAGCCTTGTTTGTTTGTTTGTTTGTTTGTTTACAGATTATCTGTCTCATGCACTACTGTCAGGATAGAGAGACAGTTTTAGCACATATGAAAAAAAGTTACTTTTTATGGGTTATCTATTGCAGCTTTAAGGTTTGTGTGGTGCAGCAGAACTTCAGGAATTTAAATGGTATTTTTTAAAAACAGACAACTGAACAGACTGAAATTAAAGCCTCAACATGAGTATATACAAACCCTTAACAATCTGAGGGCATGTTGTGTCCCTTACGCCCTGAATCCGACACCCTACATTAAAGCTCACCATAAATACATCAATTTTAATGCTTGGATGGCTCTACTTCCTGTTCTGACATCACAGTGAGTCACATGACCCACTGTGGGACAATAATACTTGAGATTGAGCAAGTAAGACAAAAAGAGAGTGAAAGAGAGATAGAGAAAGAGAAGAAGAAAAAGACAGACAGACATAGACAGAGAGAGAGAGAGAGAGAGAAGTAAATGTGTTGTTTTGGTTTCAGTCCAGATTGTTAATGCGGCTTGCTGCTGATTGATGGAGTGTCAGTAGTTTGGTTTCTCATCGCTGTGAGATGAATTGATAACACACACATACACACACACACACACACACACACACACAGGAGAAAACAGAGGAATATTGGGTGAGTAGGTTTGAGTAAGTTTGCATAAGTTACAGCTGTGGAACATACAGCCACTTGTGTGTGTGTGTGTGTGTGTGTGTGTTTGAGATACAGGGAGCATTTGTCTAGGGGTCGAGGGGATGTAGTGATCCGAGCGAAAGCCTCCTGTTTTCAGCCGAGGCTCAGAGGCAGCAGGGAGAGGTGCATTGTGGGTAAAAGTCTGTGTGTGTGTGTGTGTGTGTGTGTGTGTGTGTGTGTAGGGGAACGCCAGATGGCACAGCACACTGTGAAAACCAAGAAGGTGGGGGCTTCTGATTGTGCCAGGAGGCATTGGTGTGTGTGTGTGTGTGTGTGTGTGTGTGTGTGTGTGTGTGTGTGTGTGTGTTTTACACTGGAACCTTGGTTTCTCTCTGAGAGGTGAAGCTCCACTAACCCCAGCAGTGCACCATAATTGTGTGTGTGTGTGTGTGTGTGTGTGTGTGTGTGTGTTCCAGCTAGTAGGAGACCATACTTGATAAATTTGTAGTAAAATATTTTTAGATTAAAAAATCACAAAGATTATTATTATTATTATTATTATTATTATAGCCAATAAATATGGCAGTCTGTGGAGTCCAAGCAATCATTATGAATACCATCCCTAAATACCGTTCAGTGTTAATTATTTGAAATACCTGCTCAAAGCTGATTGGCTGATGGCAACCATGTGATTGAAGTAACATGTACAGATTAATACACTATACTTCATCTTGATCAGATTACAGTTCCTGAGAAACAGCTATTTGAATTTAACATAGCAGAAAGGGGTGGGGCAATCATGGTTTTTTGGTTGAAAAACTTTATCATGTATGCAATTAAAGAGAGAGAATAAACTAAATTAAAAGAAAGATACAACTAGTCATGTTTATGAAAGTAAGTGCTTTTATTCGTAGCTAACAGTAACTGCCAGTAAACAATTTGGGGGGAGGGGGTTGCTGTTACAGGAAATTAATTCACAGGAAAATGAAGAGAGAGAGAAAGAGAGTGTACACTGGAGAGTTTAAGGAAGTTGGGTCAGGTGTTGGATAGGTGGCTGAGTCCCAGGTCTGGTGAGAGAGAGAGAGAGAGAGAGAGAGAGAGGAATTAGGGGTTACTGGCAATAGAGAGAGACGCACAGAGAGAAAAGAAGATCCCAGGGTGATTATTGACATGTGGCTGAGTCCCAGATCTGACCAGAGAGAGAGAGAGACAGAAAGAGAGAGAGAAAAAGAAAGGGAGAGAGTGGCATCGACAGAGATAAGAGTAAGAAGGATAGGGAGCAGTGAGCAGCTGTGGATGTAATTCGTCTAACACACTGCTTGTGCTCTGATTAAGCAAGCGCTCCGGCCTCTAATTTCCTCCTGACACTGGCTAATGCTCTATATCTCAATCTCTCTCTCTCTCTCTCTCTCTCTCTCTCTCACACACACACCTGGTCACCTACCCATTAGATAGTGTCCTTCGATCAGAGCCAGAGACACTTGAACAGCCCCGTGTGTGTGTGTGTGTGTGTGTGTGTGTGTGTGTGTGTGTGTGTGTGTGTGTGTGATATTGACAGCCACCACAGCAGCAGTAGTTTTCAGTGTAAGAGTGAAGAAAAAAGCTTGAGTGGAACAATGCCAAGAAATCCCATCAGACTTGGACAGAGTCTCTCTCTCTCTCTCTCTCTCTCTCTCTGACCAACATGTTGACAACTTTCTAGTCATTACTGACAATCCATGACTTGAACAGAACTCTAATAAAATTTCACTGCTCAGGTTCAGATCCAGGAGGCCATTCCTCCCAATCACAGCTCTCCAAATATCTCCATGGGGCACTGTTGAGTCAGTCAGAGGAAACCTCTTGAGCACCTCATGCAACTTCTCCAAGAAGGCAGAATATGCTGAACTGCTGTTTGGTGCATATGCACAAACAAAAGTTAGTTTTCTTTCCTGGGACTCAAAATTACATCTAGGCTACTCTCTTGTCCAACTCCAACTGAGAGGCCCTTTAGTGTGGGACTGCGGTGCATCACCACATTTCTCATGAAGCCTATCTCCTGTGGGAACTCCAGAGTAGTTACAGTATAATAGAAGATGAATACTGTAAATGAGGCCCATTGTTACTGCAATATGCAACTCCATTTATGGATCAAGACCTTGTACTTGTAACTTGACAATATGTCAATTAAACTTGTCAATCTAATGTTGAAAATAAATACTCCATAAATTAAAGTGCAGTAATCCATGCAAAAAGAGTTTTATACAGTATTAGTCAGTCTTCTTATGCATACAGTGACACATTTACACTTTTTTTTTTAGAATTTGTAGGATTTTCATGGATGGATACCAGATTCCTTGTCTTGAACAAACAATTTATGAATAATTCTAGCTTGATGTGACCCCAAAATGTGCACTTATGAGTCTATGGGAGTGTGAGATGGGTTCTGTTACCACTGCAACCTGTTTTATGTGCTTTTTTTTTATGGGCAGTGGGAACAAGCTGTGCATGGAAAAAGTTGCACCCAGAACAAGTTGCCCCCACTTTCCTTCATGTTTACACACTCACATTCTGTTGGTGGTTAACTAGAGGTTAGACAGGTAAACACAAAAGTGCGCATGTGCAAATCAGTGATCAGAAGCTTGTTTTTAAATTGCTTTATTGTCGTCTCGCTACTCGTTTCTGTTTAAATGTTTGGTGAATTAGCAGTAAATTGGCTCAGTGCAGCCCAATTTCTCCAAATCCCACTGGCTATCTACATCTCCCCACAACTGGATGAGGGTAAGAACTTCTTGTTTAGTCCAGTTATCACTGCAATTGGCTTGGGAATCACTTGACTCCATTGTTTAAAGGCAGAGAAATTTGACAAGGAAAAGCACTTAAGAAGAACTGACCACTGAATTTGCCACAAAATGGCCTTGTCCAGATGATAAATTACCTGGATGAATGCTACCATCCATGCAGAAGCCCTTGTACTTGCCACCAATTGTGTTTAGATAGTAAGCAGGAACAAGTTGCCCCCGGAACAAGCTGTTCCAAAACAAGTAAAGTGGAGCAAATTGCACCCACTGGTATCAAATGGTTCTGGAACAAATTGTGTTTAGACAGGCAGATGCACCAGGGCAGCTTGTTCTGGAAACAACTTGTTCCAGTGCAAGTACCCATGTAAAAGCAACTTTAAAGAAGTATCATGTATCTCTCTCTGGTCATAATCTTACACCATACCATTACTCTGCTGCAATAACCAATGTGTTCTAAAGGTTTCTATCCTTGTTTACATTGTCCTTTGACCTGAAGTGAGAATTTCAGAAGCAATGGATTCTGATAGTGCCAGTACAGCCAGACCCTTCATCTGACCCTGTTCACAGACTGAGAACAACAATTCCTAGCTCATCTAGTGGACTACAACCAGTAGCTCCTATACCAGAGGCGCCTCCATCCCCTCCCTACTCAAGCCATCATTCTGGTTGCATATATTTAGGCACTGCTTCCAAAGCTAGTTCCCAATCCCACCACAGGACTTCACATAAGTCTCCCAGACAAGAGTTCCCATAGAGGAGAACACTACAGATAGAAAAAAGAAGCTACCAAAGCCAGAGAAGCTCCAGAGAAGCCCCGGAGAAGCAAAATTGATATCAAACTAGTTCAAACTAAGGTGGTTAAACTGTTTAACAACCTCCATATACAGGAACCACAAATGGTAATGTAGGAAGACTCTGGTGTGGGTGGAGCACAGAAGCACGGCAGGCGGTTGTTTGCAATTCGTTCCCGACTTTATTGCTGCTTTACAGCACACAACTTAGACACACACAGGCTAGAAGCAAGCCCTCGGCGCCATCCTCCCCTTCTCACCCTCCTTTTACCAGGCGCAGTCACTGAAGGAGACACACAAACACACGTTAATTGATAACAGGTGTAGTGACATGACCACTCACCTTCCCTGACTCCGCCCTCCATTCACAGACTGACGCTCGGCCACGCCCCCACTGCCACATACCCCCACTGCCCGACTCAGGCTGGGGAGCCGTCCAGCCTGAAGCTGACTCCCCCCCCCGATGGGAGAGGAAGTCCGCCACTGCCATCTGTGCCCCCGGCCTGTGGACCACCTCGAATTTAAATGGCTGGAGTGCAAGATACCAACAGTTGATCTGTGCGTTGGCATCCTTCATGCGGTGGAGCCACTGGAGGGGTGCATGGTTCGAACAGAGGGTGAAAGGGTGCCCCAGCAGGTAATACAGGAGGGCGAGGACCATCCACTTGATGGCTAGGCACTCTTTTTCAATCGTGCTGTACCTGCCTTCCCGCATCGATAGCTTCTGGCTAATGTACAGCATGGGACTCATCTCCTCCTCCACCTCCTGGGACAGAAAGGACCCCAGTCCTCTATCTGATGCGTCCATCTGTAAAATAAAGGGGAGAGAAAAGTCAGGGGAGTGTAACAGTGGCCCCCCACACAGTGCAGCCTTTACCTTAGAAAAAGCCTGTTGGCATTGCTCTGTCCACTGGACCAGATCTGGTGCTCCCTTTTTAGTGAGATCAGTCAGCAGGCTGGTGATGTCCGAATAATTAGGTATGAACCTCCGATAGTAGCCAGCCAGCCCCAGGAACTGTCTCACCCCATTTTTGGTCTTGGGCCTCGGGCAGGCCGCAATCGCTGCCATCTTATTAATTTGGGGACGCACCTGCCCATGGCCCAAGTGAAAACCCAGATACCATATTTCCACCCACCCAATCACACATTTCTTTGGGTTGGCTGTGAGGCCTGCCCGCCTCAGTGACTTTAGGATGGCCCTAAGGTGTTCAAGGTGCCGTGGCCAGTCATTACTATAGATGATAATGTCATCCAGATACGCGGCTGCATAGGTGGCATGGGGGCAGAGGACCCTGTCCATAAGCTGCTGGAACGTTGCAGGCACCCCAAACAGCCCAAAAGGAAGTGTGACGAACTGGTGTAAGCCAAACGGTGTGGAAAAGGACATTTTCTCTCGGGATAGAGGAGTCAAGGGGATCTGCCAATATCCCTTTGTTAAATCCAGTGTCGAATAAAAACGAGCAGCACCTAATCGATTGAGCAACTCGTCAATGCGAGGCATTGGGTATGCATCAAATTTAGACATTGCATTGACTTTCCGATAGTCCACACAGAACCGGACCGACCCCTCGGACTTGGGGACCAGGACCACTGGGCCGCTCCAGTCGCTGTGGGACACCTCAATTATGCCCATTTCAAGCATGGCTTCAAGTTCATCCCGGACCACCTTTTTTTTTGTGTTTGGGCAGACGGTAAGGGTGGCTACACACTACCACCCCCGGGGGCATCTCAATGTGGTGTTCTATGAGGTGGGTGCGGCTGGGCAGGGGCAAAAACACATCGGAAAATTCTTTCTGCAACTGGGCTACCTCCGTGAGCTGGGTCAGGGAGAGGTGGTCTCCACAGGGGACTGGAGCAGTGGGCGATGTCAATTTTCTTTTTTGAACCTCCAGCCCCAGCTCTGCTTTCTCCGGAATTACTGACACCAACACCACGGGGACCTCCTCATTCCAACATTTTAATAGATTGATGTGGTAAACTTGCAATGCCCCACCCTTGTCCATTCGCCTCACCTCATAGTCGATGTCCCCGACTCGCCATGTGACCTCGAAAGGCCCTTGCCACTTGCCGACCAATTTGGAGCTCGATGTGGGCAGTAATATGAGTACTTTGTCTCCCAGTGTGAACTCCCTAAGGTGCGTGCCCCTGTCGTACAGTCGGACTTGACGTTCTTGCGCCTGCCGCAAATTCTCCTGGGTTAAGTGCGTGAGTGTGTGGAGTTTGGCGCGCAGGTCAAGAACGTATTGAATTTCATTTTTACTAAGTGAAGGTCCCTCCTCCCAATTTTCACGTAGCACGTCCAAAATGCCATGCAGCTTACGCCCATATAACAATTCAAATGGTGAAAACCCTGTGGAGGCTTGTGGGACCTCTCATACTGCAAATAACAGGGGCTCAAGCCACTTATCCCAATTACGTGCATCTTCGCTTACGAACTTCCAAATTATACTTTTGAGAGTTCGATTGAACCGTTCTACTAAGCCATCTGTTTGTGGGTGATAAACGCTGGTGCAGATAGACTTAATCCCCAGTAGCCCATACAGCTCGCGCAGTGTGCGTGACATGAATGTAGTGCCTTGGTCTGTCAGGATTTCTTTCAGAATCCCAACCCGGGAGATAAAGCAGAAGAGCGCCTCTGCTATACTGCATGCTGAGATATTGCGGAGAGGCACTGTTTCCGGATATCGCATTGCATAGTCTACCAGAATTAAAATAAAGCGATATCCCCATGCTGACCGATCTAATGGCCTGACGAGATCCATCCCAATTCTTTCAAAAGGGGTCTCAATTAAAGGGAGAGGGCGCAAAGTCGCTTTTGGAGTGGCCGCGGGATTTACTAATTGGCATTCGCGGCACGCCCCACACCACCGATGGACATCCCCGCGAATCCCTGGCCAATAGAACCGGGCTATTATTTGGGCTAGTGTCTTATCCTGCCCCAAGTGTCCAGCCATGGGATTAAAGTGAGCCACTTGGAATACGAATTCCCGGCGGCTCTTTGGAATTAATAACTGTGTTGTCTCTTCGCCAGTTTGAGTGTCCTGTGTCACTCAGTATAGCCTATCCTTAATAATAGCAAAGTAGGGGAAGGCCGGCGTCGCATTTGGCTGGAGACTTTGACCATCGATTACTCTCACTTGGTCAAATGCATGCCGCAGAGTCTCGTCTTGTGACTGCTGTAACGGGAAATCCCCAAGGGAATCCCCGAGAGGGAGGAGGGGTGGGGCGCTCCTCACTCCGCGTGTAGCCCTGACGCGGTGCTGATGTAGACAGCTCTGTGACAGCTTCTCCTGCCAATGCTTCTCCGGGGCTTTCCCTAGCTAAATTACGGCAGGACCCAAGCTTCACTATGTGCATCATTAATTCCTTAAACCCCGGCCAATCAGTCCCCAAAATTAGCGAGTGGGTGAGACGAGGATTAACCGCTGCCTTTACACTATATTTTCTCCCTCAAAATAGAATGTGGACGGACACCAAAGGTAGTTGTGAACATCCCCGTGCACACACAACACCTTCACCATTCGTGCTCTCCCCAATGCCTCACCTTGCACCAGGCTTTGGTGGATTGAGGTCTGGTTACAGCTGGAATCTACCAAAGCCTGATACATATCTCCTTGGACACTTACTGGTATTCGATATGCTCCGGCCCGATTGAGGGCGGTTTCTGGAGCATCAGGGACCCGGACCACCGCGCCCACCTCCATCGCGGAGCACTGATGTTGGAGCTGTCCCGGCTCCCCGCAGCGCCAGCACACCATCCCAGGCTCTCCCTCTGCACCAGTGTTACGGGCATCACTCACCTGAGGGGGAGGAGACACAGACAAGGAAGGGGGAAATGGGAGGATGTCACGGGTGCGCCAAGCTGGCGGGGGGGGGAGCCAGCCCCTGCCTCCACGGTGGGGGAATGGGGTGAGGATGGGAAACAGAGGGAGAGGGAGAAGAGAGAGGAGAAGAGGAGACACGCCGTCCTGCCGTCAGAACTGCCGCCATGTGGTCCTCTGCCAGCTCGATTGTCTGGTCCAGCAATGCCAAGTGATGACACTGGACCCACTCCGCCATTCCTTCTGGAAGGTGCGCGATGAATTTTTTCTAGTGTCACCAGGTCGATCACTCCCTTGGCGTTGCGGTCATCTGCTCTCAGCCACCGCCGGCAGGCATCCCAGAATTGCTGCCCGAACACGAACAGCCGGCCAACCTCCTCCAAGCACAGCAAGCGGAAGTGTTGCCGTTGTTGCTCTGGGGAGTGGCCGACACACTGGAAGATGGCTCTGTGAAGGTCCATGTAGACGAGCTGGCTGTTGGCGGGGAGCTGCAGCGCGGCCAGTTGCGCCTCGCCCATCAGCAGGGGAAGGAGGCACACTGCGCGCTGGTCCACCGACCAACCCCACGTCTCCGCTGCCTGCTTGAAGAGCGTGAGGAAGGCTTCCGGGTCATCATGCGGACCCATCTTCATTAAGGTGAGGTGGGGAGGGTCCGCTCCGGTGGCGGTCGTGGGCCCCACCGACGTGAGCAGGTGCCAGAATGCCTGGCGGTCCTCCTGTTGGGCCAGCACCAAGGCTTCGAATCGTTGCTCCTGCTCCTTACGGAGGGCGACCAGTGCTTGGTGCTGGTTCTGCTGGGCTGTGGTGAAGGCATGGATCAGCTCCTTAAATGGCGAGGACTCCATGAGGCTGTTCCCTTCTGTACTCTCCCGGGTTTCAGCACCACTGTAGGAAGACACTGGTGTGGGTGGAGCACAGAAGCACGGCAGGCGGTTGTTTGCAATTCGTTCCCGACTTTATTGCTGCTTTACAGCACACAACTTAGACACACTTTCTCTCACAGATGCACACACACATACACACACAGGCTAGAAACAAGCCCTCGGCACCATCCTCCCCTTCTCACCCTCCTTTTTTCAGGCGCAGTCACTGAAGGAGATACACAAACGCACATTAATTGATAACAGGTGTAGTGACATGACCACTCACCTTCCATGACTCTGCCCTCCATTCACAGACTGACGCTCGGCCACACCCCTGCTGCCACAGGTAACAACCAGGGTGAATCCTAAACCACAGTCAGGTATTTCTCAAAGTAATTCTGATGCTACAGCAAGTACAGATGATCTTTATAGATACAGGTGCTTCACCCCATCATCAAGCCACAGACACCTTTCAGCCTGTCCTGTCTATGACCTCTGGTCTTTATGATGGAAGTTCCCCTGCCAATTTGAATGTATTACCACCTCCTGTTCATACCACCTCCAAGGTCTTCACATTTCTGTGCAAAAGTCTGCCTATTCCCACTCCTGCCCATTGGTGGTTCTCATGTAGACTGCCTCCTTAACAAACCCCCACCATCAAACTGGCACAGTTTTCTGGTGTACTGTTTTTTTAAAGATATTTTTGGGGGCTTTTTTCACCTTTTATTGGATAGGACAGTGTAGAGACAGGAAATGAGCAGGAGAGAGAGACGGGGAGGGATCAGGAAATGACCTCGGGTTGGAATCGAACCCGGGTCCCCGGATTTATGGTATGGCGCCTTATCCACCTGAGCCATGACACCCCCCAGCGTACTGTTTTAATATAGGTATTGTTGAGACTACACAGTTCATACACTCTTCCTGATGTATTGCGCTGGTTACAGATGAAACCTCAAGCCAAACAAACTTAAAATTAAGCTGCTGCATATTACCACAATATGATACAGCAATGATACAGTGATACAGCAAGACCAACCATGAAGGATTTGTGCCCATCAGGATCATCTGCTTCAATTCTGTATTTGTCTAATATAATGATAATCCATTTCCAAATCCTGCAGCATCTCCATTGTTAAAGGCCAGCTTGCTAGTGAGAGGTTCCACGTCAATAACGAGCCAATACCAACAGTTCTGGAGAAACCGGTGAAAAGTCTTGGCCGCTGGTACAGCGCGGAGCTCAAGGACTTGAAGCAGGTGGAACAACTCAAGCAAGATACCATCAGTGGCCTCAGAAAGATCAACAATACTTCTCTACCAGGAAAGTTGAAACTGTGGTGCTTTCAGTTTGGACTGCTGCCCCGTCTTATGTGGCCAATTTCCATCTACGAGGTCACGCTATCCCATGCCAACCGCCTGGAAAGGTTGGTGAATGCGCAGGTGAGGAAGTGGCTTGGACTGCCACGTTGTTTCAGCAGCATAGGCCTGTATGGCAATGGTGCTCTCTCCCTCCCAGTCTCAAGCCTAGTGGAGGAATACAAATGTGCCAAAGTAAGGATGGAAATGACCCTCACCGAATCCCGGAATCCATTTGTCAGAGGAGCTGCCCCTACACTGGCAACAGGAAGGAAGTGGAAGCCAGCAGCAGCTGTGGTAGTGGCAAAGACCGCCCTCAAGCACCGGGATATAGTAGGCCATATCCAGCATGGCAGGGGCGGCCTGGGCATGGAAAAAACACCTACTTGGCAAAAGGCCACTCCAGCTGAATGACGGCACATGGTAGTGGAGGAGGTGCGCCGTCAGGAGGAAGCAGCCAGGTGTGCTAAAGCAGTCTCCCAAGCGCAGCAAGGCCGGTGGATGAGATGGGAGGGTGTTGAGAAGAGGAACATCACTTGGAACGATCTGTGGAGCATGGAGGCGAATAGGCTTAGTTTCATCTTGAGGGCCACGTATGATGTCCTGCCCTCTCCAACCAACTTACACCGCTGGTATGGAGAGGAACCAGCCTGTCCCCTATGTGCAGCCCCAGCAAGTTTAAAACACATCTTGGTGGGTTGCAAGACTAGCCTTACGCAAGGTAGATACATCTGGCGCCATAATCAGGTGCTGAAGAGCCTGGCGGCCGAACTTGAGAGCAAGAGGGTAATCGCTAATGCCATGCCTCCAAATCCACAGCCGGATGTCCTACGGAGAATGGCCTTTGTTCGGGAAGGGGCGAAAAGGGTGACCAAGCCAACCCCGTTGGAGACGGAACCACTGTCTGCAGCCCGGGACTGGGAGATGCAGGTGGACCTCAGTCAGAGGCTTATTTTTCCACCCGAAATCGCATTAACCAACTTGCGCCCAGACCTGGTTCTATGGTCAAGATCCTGCCAGCGCGTCTTCATCGTGGAGCTCACCGTCCCATGGGAGGATGCGATCAGTGAAACGTATGAAAGGAAGAGACTGCGCTATGCTGACCTGGCAACTGAAGCGGAGGCGCGGGGGTGGAATGTGAAGGTGTGGCCAGTGGAGGTGGGCTGCAGAGGCTTTGTGGCCAGAACGACCACAAGGGTTCTGAAGGAAGTGGGTATCAGAGGGCAGGCCCAACGGAGGGCATTGAAAGAACTGGCCTCTGCAGCAGAGCAAAGTAGTCATTGGCTGTGGCTGAAACGGAGGGATACAACTTGGGCTGCAAGGTGACCGTGTGGTGCCACAGCACAACTTACACCCAGGTTTGATCATCCTGTGGTGGGCCAACCATGGAAGAGGGTGTCTTGTGATAAAATGGCCGAAACACCCAATGAAGCCAGGGCACACAACTAACGATGAGTTGGGCTGGTTGCACCACATGATCATCAGGCCTAAATCCCACTCCAACCAGGTTTCCTTTTTCACTTGCCTTGATTTATGTAGGGACTATAACACCTAGTCCTATATTGAAGACTGGGGGACCTACAAGACCTAAGATGACCACCAACTTCAGGCTTTATTGTATGTATTGTCATGTCTTGCATTTAAGAGCTTAAAACCCGAAAATGTGATGAAGTAGATAACTGTTGGGGCTGAACTGACTCAGAGAAGTATCCTCACAATCAACATTCCCCATCCACTCGTGACCATACAGCCGGCACATGCAGAACATACTAGTGGTCTATTCTATTGAATGAGCATCTACAGTATATAGACAATCTTCCCTGTGTGAGTGAGAACACAGCAATGCATTCTAAACAGTACCAGCATGCACAGAGTCGCTTTCAGACACAGCACAAGGATCAATGCTGGCTTTGGTGCATAGACAGTGTGAGGCTAATAGCCCTCAAGGAAGCAGTGCTGGCAAATATTCATAGCCAGAACAGAGACCTAAAGACCTCATATGGTGCAGAAGTGTATTGCCATGAATATCATGATCTGCCCCGAACTTCCACTCTGGAGATTTACTATCTCCCAGTTCAGTGCCATCCGGATCCGGGACGGGACTTCCATCTTGCCGGCATTCACTTCCTGGTCTGCTCTACTGTGTTTAAATAGGCCGTTCTCAGAAGGGGACTTTGCCAGAACGTCTTGTCTGTTTCTCACGTCGTCTCTGTGCCATTTTTTGCTTCCTGGATTTTTGCTCTCTGTTTTGGCTAGTCTTAGCCACAGTTTTTTGCACTCATGTTTTATCAGTTTTTCAGGTTTTTTGCATGACGTTTTTTTGTCTCCAGTTTTTGTCAGAACTATTTTTCATGTTTTTTTTCATATTAGCACTTTGTCTTTGCCTACCTCATTGTTGTCTGGATTATTTTTGCTATTTTTGTTCGTTGACTCTTTTTGGACTTTTAATTAAATCATTTTTTATTCATTGAATTTTCTGGTTTGTGTTCTGCTATTGGATCCTAACTCACCACATCTCGCCACCCTTAACAGTATGTTCTGACCAACATGGATCCAGCAGAACTTAATCATCTGAGAACGGCTATGCAGCAGCAAGGAGCCCTCCTCGGGACCCACCAACAGGAACTCAGGCAGATCACTCAGAACCTGGCCACCCTGTCTGACTCACTCAACCTCCTAGCCACACAACTTCAGCACTCCCAAGCCATGCCTAACCCTGCCCAGCCGTCTCTTTCTTCACCTCCCTCCACTGCCGCTCTCTACGAACCAAGACTCCCTTCGTCTCAGCCCTACAGTGGAGAACCAGGTACCTGCAGATCTTTTTTGTCACAGTGTTCGCTGATCTTGGAGCTTCAACCTCTGGTTTTCCCCACAGAACGCTCCTGGGTAGCCTATACCTTCATGCTCCTCACCGGCAAGGCCAGGGAAAGGGGGATGGTAGTCTGGGACACCGACGCGCCCTGTTGATCCAGCTTCAAGGAATTATCTGAGGAAATGAGGCAAATATTTAACTGCTCTCTGTCTGGCCAGGAGGCGGCAAGAGAGCTCATGGAGCTGCAGCAGGGGTCCCGATCTACCTTGGATTATGCTATTAAGTTCCGGACGTTGGCAGCATCAGTGGTTGGAACAAGAGTGCCCTGGTTGACGTGTTCCTACATGGCTTATCCGATGTCATCAGGGATGAACTCATCTCGCGGGAACTGCCATTGGACCTCTCCAGCCTGATGGGCCTTGCCAATCGTATTGACGCGCGGGTCCAACAACGGAGGAGAGAGAGGAGCCGCCGCAACTTCAACCCCTCTCCACCACCCGCCTCGTCCATCGAACCCATGCAGGTAGATCAGGTACGGATGTCAGCGGAGGAACAACTGCGCCGACGAAGCACGGGGGCTTGTTTCTACTGTGGTCAGCAGGGACACATCTGCCGAGCCTGCCCGCTAAAAGAATGAGCCCACCAGTGAATTGAGGGGCCCTGGTGGGCAATGCTTGGAACCAGTCCCCTGCTGACTGACCATTGCTCCCCGTCATCATCACTCTCAACAATTGGAATCATCATCTTCAAGCGCTCGTCGACTCAAGGGTGGACAGGAACCTGATCTGCTCCGCCACCGCCAAGGATCTCAGAATCCCGTTACTCGCCCTCGAGGTCCCTCTCACTGTCCTGACACTCAATGGCACTGGCTTAACCACCATCACTCACCTCACCACCCTGCTCACCCTAAGGATTTCAGGCAATCACTCTGAAACTATACTACTTCATGTCTTGAACAACCCTCATGTTCCCATTATTCTTGGATTACCCTGGTTGATGCAGCACAACTCCCACTTAAACTGGACTGACCACACCATCTTAGGCTGGAGTCCTTCCTGCCTGGCCTCCTGTCTGAACTCTGCTCTGCCTCCTGCCAAACCACGTCAGCCCTCAGCCAGCGAGTTTCCCGACCTTTTTACCATGTGCCTCCAGAATATCTGGACCTCAAGCCTGTCTTCAGTAAGACCCGAGCGGTGTCCCTTCCCCCTCATAGGCCCTATGACTGTGGTATCGACCTCCTGCCAGGGACAGTGCCACCCAAGGGACATCTCTACTCTCTTTCCCCCACCGAGAGACAAGCCGTGGAGAAATACATCACTGAGTCTCTGGCAGCTGGGGTCATCCGCCCTTCCTCCTCCCCAGCAGGGGCGGGATTCTTCTTTGTGGAGAAGAAAGACAAGTTGCTCCACCCCTGCGTTGACTATCAAGGTCTCAACGCCATCACAGTCAAGAACTGCTACCCACTACCGCTCATGACTACAACCTTCGAACTACTCCAGGGAGCTAAGGTGTTCACTAAACTGGACTTACGCAATGCCTATCACCTAGTTAGGCTCAGGGAAGGGGACAAGTGGAAAACAGCCATCAACACCACCACAGACCACTATGAGTGCCTCGTAGTCCCTTTCAGCCTGACTAACGCACCCGCGGTATTCCAGGCGTTGGTTAATGATGTCTTGAGGGACTTTCTTAACACCTTTGTCTTTGTTTACGTGGATGATATCTTGATTTTCTCTCACTCCCTGGAGGAACATCGGGGTCACATCCAGCAGGTTCTTCAACGCCGGCTGGAGAATAAGCTGTTTGTTAAGGCAGATAAGAGCAAGTTCCACCAAGGCTCTGTCTTGTTCCTGGGGTTCATCATTTCACCAGCCAAGATCCAGATGGACCCCCCTCAAGCTGGAGGCAGTTGCTGACTGGCCCACCCCATCTTCGAGACGAGAGCTCCAGCGCTTCCTGGGGTTCACCAACTTTTACAGGCATTTCATCCACAACTTCAGCATGGTGGCCAAACCTCTCTCAGCCCTGACCTCAACCAAGACTAAGTTCAAGTGGGGGGAGGAAGCAGAGAAAGCCTTTTCCAGTCTCAAGGACAGGTTTACCACAGCACCCATTCTCACCATACCTGATTCTACCAAGCAGTTTATTGTCGAGGTCGACGCCTCAGAGTCAGGGGTTGGAGCCATCCTTTCCCAGAGGGCCAACGACAACAAGGTCCACCCATGCTCCTTCTTCTCCCACCAGCTATCCTCAGCCGAACGAAACTATGACATCAGCGATCGAGAACTACTGGACGTGAAACTAGCCTTGGAGGAGTGGAGGCACTGGCTTGATGGGTCTGACCTCCCGTTCCTAGTCTGGACTGACCATAAAAACCTGGAGTACCTCAAGTCTGCCAAATGTCTCAACTCTTGTCAAGCCTGTTGGTGTCTCTTCTTCTCCCGACTCAATTTCACACTCTCCTACCGCCCAGGCTCCAAGAACGGCAAAGCCGACGCCCTGTCCAGGATGTTCTCTTCCCACCAAGAGGAGTCCAAGCCACCTGAGACTATCCTTCCTCCATGCTGCCTGGTGGGAGCCGCTATTCTAGAAGTTGAGACGCTCATGCAGAAGGCCCTGGAGCAGGGCCCCGGTGAAGGTAACTCCAACAATATTCCTCATAACCATCTGTTCATTCCCTGTCATGTGCGAACTCAGGTGCTGCAGTGGGGACACGGTTCCAAGCTGGCCTGTCATCCAGGAGCTGCCCGAACCCTGGCTCTCATCCAGCAGCGCTTTTGGTGGCCATCCATCAAGGAGGATGTCCAGGAGTTCGTGGCAGCCTGCAACACATGCTCCCGGAACAAGACAGCCAATCGACCCCCTGCCGGCTTACTAAGACCCCTTCCTACTCTGCATCAACCTTGGTCTCACATCGTCCTGGACTTCATCACAGGACTCCCCAACTCAGGTGGCAATACATGCATCCTCACTGTCATTGACCATTTTTCTATGACCGTCCATTTCATTCCTCTGCCCAAGCTCCCCTCAGCCAAAGAGACCGCAGAACTACTCATCCACCACATTTTCCGCCTACATGGTCTGCCTACCGACATAGTTTCTGACCGGGGTCCTCTGTTCACTGCACAGTTCTGGAGAGCCTTCTGCAAACTTATCAGGGCCACCTGTAGTCTCTCCTCAGGCTTCCACCCACAGACCAACGGCCAAGCAGAACGGGCTAACCAGGCTTTGGAGGTTGCACTCAGGTGCATGGCGTCCAGGGATCCCAGTTCTTGGAGCAAGTACCTACCTTGGATCAAATACGCACATAACACTCTCCCTTCCTCTGCCACAGGTCTCTCTCCATTCCAGTGCTCACTAGGGTCCCAACCACCACTGTTCCCCAGCCAGGAGGAGGAGGTCGCCGTACCATCAGCCCAGGCCTTTATACACTGCTGCAGGAGAATGTGGGCATTGGCCCGGAGAAGACTCATTCGCTCTGCATTCGCATCCAAGAAGCAGGCTGACAAACATCGCTCCAAGGCACCCACCTACCGAGTGGGTCAATGAGTTATGCTCGCCACACGCCACCTGCCACTTAGGGCCATCTCTCGCAAGCTGGCACCCAGGTTCCTTGGACCCTTCCTCATCAAGAAGGTAATCAACCCATGTTCCATTAGACTGGCATTACCACTCACCATGCAACGTGTTCACCCCACCTTTCATGGATCACAGCTTAAACCTCTGGTTTCCAGTCCTTTTTCCAGTCAAGTTCTATCAGGTTTAGCTTTTACCAGCAAATGGGCCTCTCCTGTGTTTCACTGGGAGGAACCTGAAGAGAAATGAATATGTATTATTTTTAGAAAACCATATATTTTCTGCTATCATGCTGTAATGGTGTCATGTGGCAATGGGAGCAAAGTCAAACAGTAAAGTCAAACTCTATCCCCTGGTGGCATAGTAACATTTACAGTAATTTTCTGTTACAGCTCCAGTGGGAATTGGAACCATCAGATTAACAAGTTGTGACCAGTCGCAGTATTGCTGGAGATTAGTGTTGTACACAGCAAAATCCCCAGTGTTGAATTAACACCCAGAGTGTTGATTTAACACCCTACTGTGTTTATATAGGTCCAATTGGACCCAGATTAACTCTGAAAGTGTTAATTCAACACTGAGGAATTTGTTGTGTAGTCAAGACCACCTAAACCGAGACCATGTCATGACCAAAACAAGACCAAGACTTTGAGGGTTTGAGACCAAGTCAAGACCAAGAGCAAAGCAGGGTGAGACTAAGTCAGGACCAGACCAGTGAGTGTGAAGGGGGGCGGGACAGGGAGGAGTGACAGCTGTTAACAGTAACAGAAATTTCAAATTAGCAATGAGTCATGTTATTGGTTGTATTTGAAGCAGGAAGTTTTGCACCCAATTACAGTAATGATGTTAAAAAATGAATCTGACAATGCACAGGAAATTTAGTGAAATCCCCACAGTTGTGGTCTTGACCGGTCTTGAAATAAAATCCAGAGTCTCTATGTCTGAGACCAAGACAAGACCAACTAAAAATGCGATCGATTCCGAGATGAGACTGAGAACTTCAAAAAGTGGTCTTGAGACCCGTCTTGAGACCCAGGCTGAGCTCAAGTACTACAACACTACTAGAGATGATGTAAATGATGACGTGGTGATATTGCAACACACTCATTCTTTGACACCATCAGTCATGGGTGACCATGGTCTGTTCCTGGAGTAGTGGCTAATTGTCAGCGCTGGTGCAGCTCCTGTTATGGCTGTACAGGCCGATATGGGACAAACATACTCTGCCACAGTTACCACACTTGTAGACAGGGTCAGTAGGTACAGTTTGTTTCTTCTTCAGCATTCTCTTTTGGCTTCTGCCTCAAGCCAGAGTCTCTCCTTGCCCCTCCGTAGGCAGTGGTTGAGTTCTTGTGTCCAGCAGCAGTGATCCTGGGCAAGGATTTACCATCCATCAATGTCCAAATCAAGGACCTTCATGTTTCATTTACAGACATCCCTGAAGCGGAATTGAGGGCAGCCTTGAGCTCTCTTGCCTGTTGCAAACTTTCCATACAGTAAGTCCTTAGGAATCCTGCCATCCTAGCTGTTCTAAGAGCTTGCAGCATCGACTATGTTGGCTGTCATTTATATTCCAATAGAGCATCATGCTTTCATTCAATTACAGTGTTGAGAACTGAGGCATTTGTCTCAAACCAGTCTTGAGTATGCCCCTGTTTCCTGCCAAACACAGAGAATGCTGTTCTATGGATTGTGTCTCTAAGATGGTCCCATCTCTGTGTTGAGTTCCCCTCAGGGGGCTTTGCTTGCAGGACATCTTCCAGGGTCCTGGCAAGTGTCTCTACCATCTCCAGATCCTTCGCCTTACTGATGTCAGTGCAAGGCTTCCCTGGTGTCTTAGCATGATGAAGGTTCTTTGGCTGGATCCTGATTTTGCAGCAGACCAGTGAGTGGTCTGTGTCACAATCCACACTGTGGAAGGAATGAGTAATGAGCAAGTTTCTCAGCTGGCAGCTCCGGGTGAGGACTAGGTCCAGCTGGTGCCTTGAGCAGGGATGTCACCACAACACCTTGTGCTGTGGTTTTGTTTCAGAGAAGGTATTGGTGATGCAAAGCTCATGAAGTGTGCATAACTCAAGTAACCATTGCCCATTTTTGTTCATACTGCTGATTCCAAAATGTCCCAGGCATTGTGGCCAGGAGACATGGTTGGCACCAACATGTGCATTAACGTCACCAAGTAGAAGCAGGCTTTCAGTGGTTGGAATTTTTTGGATGGTGTCATGTAGTTTTTTATAAAACTCATCTTTTGCCTCTTGGGATGAAGTGAGGGTGGGGGGGTAGCCACAGATTAGGTTGATAGGCCCATCTGTTGTGTGCAGACATAGGGTGAGTATCCTCTCTGTCCCCTCCCCGGCAGGGTCTATTGCGTTCATCAGTGAGTTGTTCATGGCAAATCCAATGCCATACTCTCTAGTCTTGTCTGCAGCTTTTCCACTCCAGAAGTAGGTGTAGTCCTTTTCTGAGAGAGCCAGATTCAGCGAGGTGGGTCTCTTGTAGCCTGAGCAATTCATTGTTTATCACTGCCATCTTTCATGTGTCACTCATGTCCTTGTAGGTCTGCTGACAGACCTGTTGTCATAGTCCTTACATTCCAGGAACCAATTTTTAGAGCGGGCTTTTTTCTTGTGTCTGTTTTCTTGTCAGGTGCTTGGGTTTTACAGTCCGCTTGTCAGGCTTGTTACAACCCTGAGCCTCACACACCCATTAAACCAGGTGAACTGTGGTGGGATAGCACCTAACTAACTGGGGGCTGCCCAGTTTTAGCAGGCGGTAGCTATCCAATGAGGCACGATGGCCTCTCCCACTGTCAGAAGTAACCCCTGGCATCTCACTCATCACCAGTAGAGTGCTGAGACTTATAACCGGTAACTGCCACTTCCTGTGTTGTGTCGCCACTTCCCAGTAGCACTGGAGTGTTCTCTCCAGGGCCCAGGCCCAGGCAAAGGTGTTTAAGTGATTAGGGGACAGGCTGTTGCTCATGTAGCAAGTCCCCCCTCTCCACTACACCAGTGTGGTCCAAGGGAGAGGCAGGAGCCAGTGCAGCTTGGCACTAGTGTAGTCACGGGTTTGATTTCAGGGTTTTCCTTCCCCTAGACAGATTGCCTTCCAAGGCTGATGAGCTTCATCTACCCATGCTATTTACCCATAGCTGGAGGTCTGTTTCATGGGCATCAGGGCATGCCCACATGCTGGTGGGCCATGCATGCTGCATGTCTGGAGGCCAGACCTCCTCCAAGCTCCCTGAAGTTTAGCCTGGGGCCTTGTGGTGTGCAGTTTATGTCTGTAGCCACGAGAAGGCACTGCATAGGACTTGCTGTGGAGAGGCTATGTACTGGCAGGAGAGACTTACGCACTCTGCTCTCTTTTCACGGCACTGTACAGGACCAGTAGCCAGCGGTGAAGGCTGAAATCGAGAGGTGGCAAGCACACAGATGTTTCGCCTACACACTAGATGCATCGCACAGCCATTTACAGACAACATACTCATACTGCCTCAATATAAAGCAATCAGCAGCAAGCTCAAAACAACAAGCAAAGAAAACACAGACTGATATAAGCAAAGATATCTGCTTGCCTCTGAAACTTGCCAATATAAAATATTTGAAGGAATTCTGACTTTCAGTAACAGAGAGATTCACAAAATAATGCTGCAGGTGACAATACAGGGCACAACCATTAAGAACACAACCATACCTCTGGACTTGTAGACCAACATTTTGGTGTCAATCCAAAGAGCATTAGCCAACCAAGCCAATGACCAATGCAAAGACATGTCTGCACTGTCCAGAATTCGACCTAGGGAGACCTGGTAAAGATTACAATGGCATCCCTACATTGGGCATCTGATTCTAGAGGTATCGAGATACAACCCCAATTCCAAAAAATGTTGGGAGGCTGTCTCATCTCATCTCATTATCTCTAGCTGCTTTATCCTGTTCTACAGGGTCGCAGGCAAGCTGGAGCCTATCCCAGCTGTCTATGGGCGAAAGGCGGGGTACACCCTGGACAAGTCGCCAGATCATCACAGGGCTGGCACATAGACACAAACAACCATTCACACTCACATTCACACCTACGGTCGATTTAGAGTCACCAGTTAACCTAACCTGCATGTCTTTGGACTGTGGGGGAAACCAGAGCACCCGGAGGAAACCCACACGGACACAGGGAGAACATGCAAACTCTGCACAGAAAGGCCCTTGCCGGCCACAGGGCTCGAACCCGGACCTTCTTGCTGTGAGGCGACAGCGCTAAGTTGGGAGGCTGTGTAAAATGTAAATGAATACAAGATGCAATGATTTGCAAATCTCATAAACCCTTTTTTCACAATATAACACAGACAACATATCAAGTGTTGAAACTGAGACATTTTATATTTTCATGAAAAATCTCATCTCATCTCATTATCTCTAGCCACTTTATCCTTCTACAGGGTCGCAGGCAAGCTGGAGCCTATCCCAGCTGACTACGGGCGAAAGGCGGGGTACACCCTGGACAAGTCGCCAGGTCATCACAGGGCTGACACATAGACACAGACAACCATTCACACCTATGGTCAATTTAGAGTTACCAGTTAACCTAACCTGCATGTCTTTGGACTATGGGGGAAACCGGAGCACCCGGAGGAAACCCACGTGGACACGGGGAGAACATGCAAACTCCGCACAGAAAGGCCCTCGCCGGCCACGGAGCTCGAACCCGGACCTTCTTGCTGTGAGGCGACAGCGCTAACCACTACACCACCGTGCCGCCTTCATGAAAAATATTAGCTCATTTTGAATTTGATGGCAGCAACACATCTCAAAAAAGTTGGGATGGGGCAACAAAAGGCTGGAAAAGTAGGGAGTACTAAAAAGAAACAGCTGGAGGAACATTTTGCAACTAATTAGGTTAATTGGCAACAAGTCAGTAGCATGATTGGATATAAAAAGAGCATCTTAGAGAGGTAGAGTCTCTCAGAAGTACAGATGGGCAGAGGTTTGCCAATCTGCGAAAAACTGCGTCTACAAATTGTGGAACAATTTCAGAATAATGTTCCTCAATGTAAAATTGCGAAAACTTTGAATATCTCATCATCTACAGTACATAATATAATCAGAAGATTCTGAGAATCTGGAGAAATCTCTGTGCACAAGGAACAAGGCCAAAAATCAATATTGGATGCCTGTGATCTTGGGTCCCTTAGGCGGCACTGCATTAAAAGCAGGCATGATTCTGTAATGGAAATCACTGCATGGGCTCAGGAGCACTGCAAGAAATCATTGTCTGTGAACACAGTTCTCCGTGCCATCCACAAATGCAGGCTCAAGCTCTGTCATGCAAAGAAAAAGCCATATGTGAACATGATCCAGAAACACCACCGTCTTCTCTGGGCCAAAGCTCATTTAAAATGGATTGAGGCAAAGTGGAAAACTGTTCTGTGGTCAGACAAATCAAAATTTGAAATTCTGTTTGGAAACCATGGACGCCGCATTCTCCAGATTAAAGAGTCGAGGGACCATCCGCCTTGTTATCATTAGTGCATTCATGCCAATGGCATGGGCAGCTTGCACATCTGGAAAAGGCATCATCAATGCTGAAAGGTATATTCAGGTTTTAGAGCAACATTTGCTCACATCCAGATGATGTCTTTTTCTGGGAAAGCCTTGCATATTTCAGCAAGACAATGCTATACCACATATGGCATCTATTACAACAGCATGGCTTCACAGTAGAAGAATAAGGGTGCTGAACTGGCCTGCCTGCAGTCTAGACCTTTCACCAATTGAAAACATTTGGTGCATCATGAAACAAAAAATACAACAAAGAAGACCCAGGAGTGTTGAGCAGCTAGAATCCTATATAAGACAAGAATGGGACAACATTCCTTTCCCAAAACTCCAGCAACTGGTCTCCTCAGTTCCCAGATGTTTACAGACTGTTGTTAAAAGAAGAGGGGATGCAACTCAGTGGTAAACATGGCCCTGCCCCAACTTTTTTGAGATGTGTTGCTGCCATCAAATTCAAAATTACCTTTTTTTTAAAATGGTACCTTTTCTCAATTTAAACATTTGATATGTTGTCTATGTTCTATTATGAAAAATATATGGGTTTATGAGATTTGCAAATCATTGCATTCTGTTTTTATGTACATCTTACACAGTGTCCCAACTTTTTTTGAATTCAGGTTGTATACAGCTATAGACAGACTATTTTTTTCAGGAAGTGCAGAAGGAGATTAAGTCCCTCACCTCAGACCAGTGTTTACCTCACAGCAATAGTATTCTGGCTTCACTGTCACCTGAATGTGACAAAGACACCCGGTTCCTGAACTTCCTTAAGATGATGAAACTGATTTTTTTTCTGCAGTTCCCTCTGATTTAAATGACCCTACAAACATTTGGGACTGTGATCTGGCATACTGGTTAGCATGTTCACCTCTTGATCGGGAGATACCATTATCAAAATGGGTACCTACTGCCATCTGGCAATATAGATGTGATTAGGGAATCAAACTCTCACTGTCACCCCATCTACAGTGCCTTGCAAAAGTATTCATCCCCCTTGGTGTTTGTCCTGTTTTGTTGCATTACAAGCTGGAATTAAAATGGATTTTGGGGGGATTAGCACCATTTGATTTACACAACATGCCTACAACTTTAAAGGTGCACTTTTTTTTATTGTGACACAAACAATAATTAAGATGAAAAAACAGAAAGCAATTACTTTTTTCTGGATACTCTTCCATAAAGCCCCGCTCTGTGGAGTGTATGGCTTAAAGTGGTCCTACGGACAGATACTCCCATCTCCACTGTGAATCTTTTCAGCTCCCTCAGCATTATTGTTGGTGTCTTTGTTGCATCTCTGATTAATGTTCTCCTTGCCCGGTCTGTGAGTTTTGTTGGGTGGCCTTCTATTGTCAGGTTTATAGTGGTGCCAAATTCTTTCCATTTTGCTATACTGGATTTAATGGTGCTCCCTGGGATATTCAAAGTTTGGGATATTTTTTATGACCCAACCCTGATCTATACTTCTCCACAACTTTGTCTCTGACCTCCTTGGTTCTCATGTTGCTTGCTTAGTAGTGTTGCAGAGTCAGGGTCCTTTAATAACAGGTTGATTTATAAAGACATCATGTGACAGATCATGTGATACTTTGATTGCACACAGGTGGATCTTAATCAACTAATTATGTGACTTATGAAATGAATTGGTTGGACCAGCTCCTATTTAGCTCCTATTATGCACACTCCAGATTCCTGTTTTTTCATCTTAATTATT
Organism: Neoarius graeffei; assembly: GCF_027579695.1. Classification (NCBI taxonomy): domain Eukaryota; kingdom Metazoa; phylum Chordata; class Actinopteri; order Siluriformes; family Ariidae; genus Neoarius; species Neoarius graeffei. Next base: position 16,344,667 of record NC_083582.1, read on the forward strand.
GTTTGTGTTACAATAAAAAAAATAATAATGTTCACCTTTAAAGTTGTAGGCATGTTGTGTAAATTGAATGGTGCCTACCCCAAAAAAATCCATTTTAATTCCAGCTTGTAATGCAACAAAACAGGACAAACACCAAGGGGGATGAATACTTTTGCAAGGCACTGTATGTAATAAGTGAGAGGTTGAGGACTGTGGAAACAGAGATTGGTACTGCCCAATGCACTAAATCCCTAGTTAGTACCGGGATGGGAGACTGCGTGAAAAGATCAGGAGGGACTTTGACAGACATTTGGGGGTGACCCATGAACATGACCTCACACCACACACCATATCATAGTGAGTTGAGAAGAAAAACTTGCACATGTGAGTCTATAGTAAGGGAGTGTGTGACACGGTTTCAACAATGTTTTCTGTTTGTTCAGCACAATCTGGCAATATGCAATGACAGCAACCTGGGTTAAAGAAGTGTTTTAGAAATGTCCCATCACTTTCTGTTACACAGCCAACTGACACAAGTTGTTTTTCCTCACAGAAAAACTTCAAATACAATCATGAAACTACTGTATGTTTGAGGGCCTTGTCTCACCCTGTTTTTGGTTTCTCTTCCTCTTGTCTTTTCCCTTTGTCACTGTCTCTCTTTCTACTCTTCTTCTCTTTCTGTCTTCTGTCCTTGACTCTCGTTCCATTTCCTTCATTTTATCCTGTCTTCTTTTCTCAGTCAATCTTTCCCCAGCTCTCCCCAGTCTCTCTCTCTCTCTCTCTCTCTCTCTCTCTCTCTCTCTCTCAGTAAATGTGTGTGTGTGGGTGTGGGTGTGTGTGTGTGGTGTATATGTTAATGAGGTGCCCCCCCACACACACAGAACACACATTAATGGGCTGATGAATATGCATGCAGATTTGTTAATTAAGTTAATTATTCTGCTGAAAATGCATTCGTCTTCCAAGGACATCTTCCCCAGGATCCCAACCTGCTTCCCTCATTAGTCATGCGATATTTCATACGCAGTGTGTGTGTGTGTGTGTGTGTGTGTGTGTGTGTGTGTGTGTGTGTGTGAGAGAGAGAGAGAGAGAGAGAGATTGAGAGAAGACAAGACAGAAATGGAGAGAGGGAGAAAAAAGAGAACTAAAAACTTTCGGGTTAAGAGAATGTGTGTGTGTGTGTGTGTGTGTGTGTGTGTGTGTGTGTGTGTGTGTGTGTGTGTGTGTTCATTTTTATTTTCTTATGAATATGGTTTTTCTTTTTTTTTAATCTAATACATTTATTTATTTATTTATTTGTTTTCTTATTTTTATAATGCTTTTGTTCTTAATTTTAAAAGGTTTTGAGAGACATATGTTCTGTAAGAATTATTTTATTTATTATCAGATGAAAAAAAATTTCTTCAAAATTCTTCAAATATATTTGTATATTTTATTAAATGTGGCATTAAAGAAAATGCTCCAATTATTTTAGACCAGCAGCCCTGTAAACAGTGAATAATGTTCTGTGTTTTATTTCCTTCTTCATTGTAAAAAAAAACTTAAAAAAAGATTAATTGTTCATTAAAACACTCAGAGAATGAGTTTAGTCCTCTCTACAATATTTTCTTTAAATAAAAAAGTGACTTTTATAATGAAAGACTCTAAATTATTCATTAGCAGTGTGTTGTGTTGCATGTGTTAGTATATTATTATTATTATTATTATTATTATTATTATTATTATTATTGTGTGAGACACCCCACACACACACACACACACACACACACACACACCCCTCTCAGTTGTTTTCCCCCTAATTGCTTATTAAAACGCGTTTAAAATGAACTTTTCCTGCCAACTTTCCAACACATTAATTAATTGTTGTAGCCAATTAAGTGGCATTGCGCAAATGAGCTTCAGCGCAAAAGAGTCCTGCAGGGCCCTGTCTAAAATCACACGCGCGCGCGCGCACACACACACACACACACACACACACTTATTTCAAAGTTGTCACAATTACATTAAATTTGGAAACAAGCAAAGAATGGATGGTTTTCCTGGACAATCCCAAACTGTTAAATCATGCTGCTTTATAGAAATCTCTTGGTTTATTTACTTGTGTAATTAATTAATTTTTGTTTTTCATTCCCAGACTTTGGTCACTTGTGCCCCAAATTCCTCATTTTTGACTCACAGTGTATATAGAGTGAGTGGTGAGGAGTGACACAGGAGTGTGATGTTACACCTGTACACTACAACAGTCGCATATGCAACAGTGTTTATTTTAGTCCTGGTGATGATGATGAAGGCCCGAGTGCAGAATCATACAGATAATGTGTAGCAGAGCATTTTGACGTATGATCTTGGATTTCAGAAACACTGAGGAGTTGAATGGAGATCAGGAAAACTGATTTTCCAGGTGAATAAACCAGACCAATTCACTTCCTGGGTCAGTTAATTAGCAGGGACTCATTGATACCTTTTTTTTTTTTCCAGACCAAGTATGGGTACATGTTTATGATTAACCAAAATGATCAACCTGCTCAATCAGGGTGTCACAGAACAGTTTTCTTGGCTCTGTTTATAGGTTTCTAAAGAAAAGCTGTGTTCATTAACATGTAGTGCTTGTGCCAAACTGTATGATATGTTTACCACAATCATTACATCTGCCAACTGTGTTGGAGGAGGTTATGTTTTCATCTCCGGTTGTTTGTTTGTCTGTTCCCAGTGTAACTCAAAAAGCAGCAAATGGATTATTACCTATTATTTAACAATTATTCACCAAAGCCGAGGTTATTATTCACCGATATTCACTGAGCCTGAGGCGGATAATTGTTTTAATATAAATACACAAGTGATTATTTTAAAAAAATGTAATTGTATTAAAAAATTATTTCAAACTTCAGGGGCAGCATGGTGGTGTAGTGGTTAGTGCTGTTGCCTCACAGCAAGAAGGTCCGGATTCGAGCCCTGTGGTCGACGAGGGCCTTTCTGTGCGGAGTTTGCATGTTCTCCCCGTGTCCGCGTGGGTGTGCTCCGGTTTCCCCCACAGTCCAAAGACATGCAGGTTAGGTTAACTGGTGACTCTAAATTGACCGTAGGTGTGAATGTGAGTGTGAATGGTTGTCTGTGTCTATGTGTCAGCCCTGTGATGACCTGGCGACTTGTCCAGGGTGAACCCCGGCTTTCGCCCATATTCAGCTGGGATAGGCTCCAGCTTGCCTACGACCCTGTAGAACAGGATAAAGCGGCTAGAGATAATGAGATGAGATTTCAAACTTCAAAAGCAGCATGTAAATGTAATAAAGGTGTGACACATACTTATCTACACCGAGTAACATAAAATACTTTGTTTTGAAACTGATAAAATAAATCACAGTTCCACCTTACCTTTGAATAGTTTTAGACCAAACCTCTTTAGTGCTTTTGGGCATTTTCTTTCATCATTTGTAATTCTTCCTCACTTAGGGTGACAAAGTGATTGGCTGCCATTTTACCGAGTTGCTCGAGGTGATTATCAAGAAATAGTCCAAATCTCTCAATCAATCAGCATTAGCGAGTTCCTATAATCACCTGTGTGTGAACTCTATTACCTATTATTACCTATTATCATTGTCACTGTGATTTAAATTGTTAATCTGTTTAAAGAGTGTAAAATGCTTGACTAAATGAACTTCATTACTATACAATATTAATTATTTTTTCTCTAAATAATTGAAATGATTAGCATGTTTATACTTGGAGTACAATTGAAATGTAATACCCGTATCCTTACTGAACGACATTTCCAAGAAAGCCTTACATTTTTATTGAGACCTTCCAACCACAATGGTCTGTTCTTCTCTTATCTCACCAATGACTTAGCTTAGCATCCATTCAGGTACATCAATGTAAAAAAAACTACCAAGAATCACAACATCTATACAATGCTACACAATGTACCCATCCATCCATCCATCCATCCATTATCTGTAGCCGCTTATCCTGTACATGGTTGCAGGCAAGCTGGAGCCTATCCCAGCTGACTATGGGCGCATCCCAGCTGACTACTAGTGCATCTCAAAAAATTAGAATACCATGAAAAAGTTCCTTTTTTTCATAATTTAATTCAAAAAGGTAAACTTTCATATATTCTATATTCATTACATGTAAAGTGAAATATTTAAAGCCTTTTTTGTTTTAATTTTGATGATTATGGCTTATAGCTCATGAAAATCAGAAATCCAGTATCTCAAATTATTAGAATATTCCCTAAGATCAATCAAAAAAAGGATTTACAATACAGAAATGTCCAACTTCTGAAAAGTATATTCATTTATACACTCAATACTTGGTTGGGGCTCCTTTACCATGAATTACTGTATCAATGCAGTGTGACATGGAGGTGATCAGTCTGTGGCACTGCTGAGGTGTTATTGAAGCCCAGGTTGCTTTGATATTGGCCTTCAGCGTATCTGTATTTTTGGGTCAGATGTTTCTCATCTTCCTCTTGACAATACCCCATAGATTCTCTATGGGGTTCAGGTCAGGCAAGTTGGCTGGCCAATCAAACACAGTAATATCATGGTCAGCAAACTATTTGGTAGTAGTTTTGGCACTGTGGGTAGGTGCTAAGTCCTGCTGGAAAAGGAAATCAGCATCTCCAATAAGCTCATCAGCAGACGGAAGCATGAAGTGCTCTAAAATCTCCTGGTAGATGGCTGTGTTGACTTTGGACTTGATAAAATACAGTGGACCAACACCAGCAGATGACATGGCACCCCAAATCATCACAGACTGTGGAAACTTCACACTGGGCTTCAAACACCTTGGATTCTGTGCCTCTCCACTCTTCCTCCAGACTCTAGAACCGTGATTTCCAAATTAAATGCAAAATGTACTTTCATCTGAAAAGAGGACTTTGGACCACTGAGCAACAGTCCATTTCTTTCTCTCCTTAGCCCAGATAAGACACTTCTGACATTGTCTCTGGCTCAGGAGTAGCTTGATATTAGGAATGCGAAAGTTGTATCCCCTTTCTTGAAGATGTCTGTTCGTGATGGGTCTTGATACACTGACACCAGCCTCAGTCCACTCCTTGTGAAGCTCTCCCAAGTTCTTGAATCAACTTTTCTTGACAATCCTCTCAAGACTGCGGCCATCCCTGTTGCTTGTGCACCTTTTCCAGCCACCCTTTTCAGCAATGACCTTTTGTGGCTTACCCTCCTTGTGGAGGGCATCAGTGATCATCTTCTGGACAACTGTCAAGTCAGCAGTCTTCCCCATGATTGTGGTTGTGTGTACTGAACTAGACCGAGAGATACACTGTGTTCATACTGTTTTACTCAAACTCGAAATGAAATATTCTAATATTTTGAGATGGGTTTTTTTTATGTTTTTGTACTGTATGCCATACTGATTAAAATTAAAATAGAAAAATGCTTGAAACATTTTAGTTTATGTGTAATGAGTCTATAATATATAACATTTTCACTTTCTTAAATAACTGATGGAAAATATTGAACTTTTTCACAATATTCTAATTTTTTGAGATGCACTAGTATAAGGTGGGGTACACCCTGGACAAGTCACCAGGTCATCGCAGGGCTAACACATAGAGACAAACAACCATTCCCACTTACAGTCAATTTAGAGCCACCAATTAGCCTAACCTGCATGTCTTTGGACTGTAGGGGAAACCGGACCACCCAGAGGAAACCCACACAGACACGGGGAGAACATGCAAACTCCACACAGAAAGGCCCTCATCGGCCACTGGGCTCAAACCCAGGATCTTCTTGCTGTGAGGCGACAGTGCTAACCACTACACCACCATGGCACCCATACACAATGTAGTTAATGCTGTAGTTAGTCATGTATGTCTGAAGTTAGATAACCAACCCACCAGACTGCGATGTGGAACGTGAGGATTAGCGCCCCTGGCCCTACCTCAGTAAAGTGTTTCAATATGCTAGTGTAAGCAAAGACCTGGATAAAATGAGGTACATGCTTTTCCTCCACAGAAGGTATAAACTCTATTTTATATGAAAAAGTATATTTTTCAGTAAGTTTTACTTTAGATTTTTATTGTTAACTAGCTATACTGGACTAAGTTAACATGTTTTCGATGCTAATTCCAAGTTAGACTAGTATTGATTCCAGTAACTAGAACATAAATGGGTTCGGCAGCAAGTCAAATTCCAGCTAATGGTATAAATTGATTATTTACAGGATATTTTACTTCTGATTAATTCTTTAGCAAACTATGTAGTGTTGGTCAAACATACAAGCAGCTTATACAACTTATACCAATAAAATGATATTATTAGGCTAGTAACTTTAAAATGAAAATTATATGTTTCTAACAGTTTTAGACAAGTAATGAGTTACTTTTACATAAAAACACAACATTAACTTACTTGAGTACATTTAAAAGTAGCCTTTTTTGTCTGATTACTGCATGTATAATTTCTCAGGACTGGCTGTTTTTTTTTTTAGCTGCTATGTGCTAAGTAATTTGGGGTCAAACTTTTCTTGTCATTTGTTAATCATTAGCATAAAAGCAAACTAGTGAGTGAAATTACATTAGCTGAACCCCTGCATTCCCTAATAAACTGATGTAACATGTCACATGTCTGCTCATATTCACTCATAATCAGCTTATATTCATTCAACAATATCAAGGCTAAGGTTCAGGCTAAACACAGAATTGCTAATGATGAGACACCAAACTACTCTCAATTATGTCTAATAGTGTAGCTCATTCATATCTTTCATCAGCATGTTGGAAAAGGCATATGGGGTGAAGTATGTTGGGAGAGGTGTTGGATGTAGTATGGTGTATGATGCACGTTGGATGACTTATGTCAGATGATGGATGAATTATGTTGGGTGAAGGAAGTACAGAGGATGAAGCAAATTGAATTGGTTGAAGGATGTTGGATAAGGCGTGATAGATGAAGGAATGTTGGATAAAGAATGTTAGGTGAAGCATGTTGGATGAAGCATGTTGGATGAAGCATGTTGAATAAGGTGTGTTGGAAGAAGCATGTTAGCTGAAGTATGCTGGATAATGTGTGTTTGATGAAGAATATTGGATGAAGCATGTTGGATAAGGTGTGCTGGCTGAAGCATGTTGGATGAAGAATGTTGGATGAAGCATGTTGGGTAAGGTGTGCTGGATAAAGCATGTTAGGTGAAGCATGTTGGATGAAACATGTTGGATAAGGTGTGTTGGATGAAACATGTTAGATGAAGCATGTTGGATGAGGCATGTTGTATAAAGGAATGTTGGATAAGGTGTGTTGGATGAAGCATGTTGCACAAAGGAATGTTGGATGAAGCATGATGTATGAGGCATGTTGTTTGCAGTGTGTTGGTGGGGGCATGTTGGGTGTCTTGCAAAAGTATTCATCCCCCTTGGTGTTTGTCCTGTTTTGTCGCATTACAAGCTAAAATTAAAATGGATTTTTTTGGGGGTAAGCACCATTTGATTTACACAACATGTCTACCACTTTAAAGGTGAAAATTGTTGTTTTATTGTGGTACAAACAATAATTAAGATGAAAAAACAGAAATCTGGAGGGTGCATACACCCTTTCGTATGAAACACCTAAATAAGAACTGGTCCAACCAATTCACTTCATAAGTCACATAATTAGTTGATTAAGATCCAGCTGTGTGCAATCAAAGTGTCACAATGTCTGTCACATGATGTCTGTATAAATCAACCTGTTCTGTAAGGACCCTGACTCTGCAACACTACTAAGCAAGCAACATGAAAACCAAAGAGCACTCCAAACATGTCAGAGACATAGTTGTGAAGAAGTATGGATCAGGGTTGGATTATAAAACTATCCCAAACTTTGAATATCCCAGGGAGCGTCATTAAATCCATGATAGCAAAATGGAAATAATATGTCACCACTACAAACCTGACAAGAGAAGGCCGCCCACCAAAGCTCACAGACCAGGCAAGGAGGGCATTAATCAGATGCAACAAAGACACCAAAGATAACACTGAAGGAGCTGCAAAGATCCACAGCAGAGATGGGAGTATCTGTCCATAGGACCACTTTAAGCTGTACACTCCACAGAGTGGGGCTTTATGGAAGAGTGACCAGAGAAAAGTCATTGCTTAAGAAAACACATTTGGAGTTTGCCCAACAGCATGTGGCAGACTCCTCAAACACATGGAAGAAGATTCTCTGGTCAAATGAGACAAAAATTTATCTTTTTGACCCTCATGGGAAATGCCATGTGTGGCGCAAACCCAACACCCTGAGAACACTATTCCTACAGTGAAGCATGGTGGTGGTGGCTTCATGCTGTGGGGATGTTTTTCATCTGCAGGGAAAGGAAAGCTGGTCAGGACTGAAGGAAAGATGGATGATACTAAATACAGGATAATTCTGGAGGAAAACCTGTTTGAGTCAGCCAGAGGTTTGAGACTGGGAGGAAGGTTTGCGGTCCAGCAGGACAATGACCCTATCCATACTGCTAAAGCTACACTGGAGTGGTTTAAAGGGAAACATTTAAATGTCTTGAAATGGCCTAATCAAAGCCCAGACCTCAATCCAATTGAGAATTTGTGGTATAACTTGAAGATTGCTGTACACCAACGTAACCCATCTAACTTGAAGGAGTTGAATGAGTTTTGCCTTGAAGAATGGGCAAAAATTCCAGTGGCTACATGTGCTAAGCTAATAGAGACATACCCCAAGATACTTTTAGCTGTAATTTGAAATTGCAGCAAAAGGTGGCTCCACAAAGTATTGACTTTGGGTTTGTTTGTTTGTTTGTTTGTTTGTTTGTTTGTTTGTTTCTTTGTTTGGGGGGGGGTTGAATACCTATGCACACTCCAGATTTCTGGGGGGGGTTGTGTGTTAATTACTGGTTGTATCACAATAAAACAGTAATTTTCACCTTTAAAGCTGTAGGCATGTTGCGTAAATCAAATGGTGGTAACCTCCCAAAAATCCATTTTAATTCCAAGTTGTAATGCAACCAAACAGGACAAACACAAAGGGGATGAATATTTTTGCAAGACACTGTATATGAAGCATGTTGGGTGAGACATGTTGGATAAAGCACGTTGGATGAAGCATGTTATATATGTCATGTTAAATGAAACAATGATTCCTGTTGGTTGAAGCACATTGGATGAAGTGTGACATATGAGGCATGTTGTATGCACTGTGTTGGTGGAGGCATGTTGGATGAAGCACGTTGAATGAAGCATGTAAGATGAAGCATTTTGGCATATGTGGTATATTAAATGAAACAGTGATTCCGGCTGCATGAACCACGTTGGATGAAGAATGTTGGATGAGGCATGCTGGATAAAGTGTGTTGGGTGATGCATGGAGAATGAAACCTGTTTGATGAAGTATGTTGGATGAGGCTGATTGGATGAAGCATGGTGAGTGAAGATTGTTGGACAAGGTGTGTTGGACAAAGTATGTTGGATGGAGCATTTTTATGGGGGAAGACAATGTGATAATGGGTGACATAAATGATGCAATTGTGTGCTCTTCTCTCTCTGTGTGTTAAGATGAGGTCATGATGTTACTCCTCTGCAGAAACTAAAATTTCCACTCTGGTTCACAGACTTTGGGAAAATAAGCACAGCAGAGCCGAAATGGCGGATTAACATTCACAACCAAGATGGCGGATTGATGGAGATCTTAATGGCAAGTAATCAAAGAGATTCTGTGCCAACTGTATAGCGGGTAGGGGGGGCAAGTGAGGGTTATTTACCACCAGTGAACGTGCCCCACGTGCCTATGTGCCCCTCTAACACACCCTGGAGCCAGCGGGGGGGGGGGGGGGTGAAATGCCCTCTGATTGATGGCATGGCTTCAGTCCTCCTGTCTGTGTCCCCTCCATTTTACTCAACTCGCGCCAAGTCCTTCCCCTGTTAGCTCCCAGCAGACACATCAATCACACACACACACACCATGCTAGTCCATGTTGCTCTTACTAATACTCTGCTTAGCTTACTGTAGCTGTTACCTTTATTGCCATGTGGGGTTTTTTCACACTGTTTTATTTTTTTAAATGTTTTAATTTGATTTTTTCCCACAGTCTTCCTGTCTTCCTTTCACACACACCTCCTATTTTTTATAAACACATATTTTTGTTACATAAGAATTTTATAAAATATAAAAAATGATTTTAACGATTGACTACCCTTGCTGAGATCGCAGCACGTTCCTGCAATAATGAATATCTTCATCAATGGCGCCCTCTGGTGTTACTACCTTGTTACTACAATGAGCATCTATTGCGTCTTTATTTACGTTTGTTTGTTTGTTTGTTTGTTTGTTTGTTTGTTTGTTTGTTTGTTTGTTTGTTTGTTTTACACATACTTGTCAATACTGTATATAAACACGCATACGGAAGCCGAGAATGGCCATGTTTGCAATAATTTTTAATGCCATTTTCTTTTTTAAAAACTTGTTTTCTTCGGATAATGAGATAATTACTTATGAATTATTAGAAATTAAATATTAATACTTTTTAAATATATTTTTATATTTATTCATTTTTTATATAGTTATTACATATTTTTGTTAATTAATGTATTTATTTTTTTGGAGGAAATTATATCATTACGTCTGGCGCCATGCACATAGAATTAGCTTCGGAAGTGTCTGAAAAATATTTCCTTAAATGGGGATCAAATCTAGGGTTCACCCTGTATTATCACATGACTCAACTGTTACTAATAGGCTGGATGAATCTACAGTCTGGCCTGGAAAGAAGTCAGCCCCAGCCTCAAGCCTGGATTCCACCAGATGTGGCTACATCACTTTCCAGCTGCGACACAGCTGCGAATGATCCTGATTCCACCACATGCATTACGGCATGTTTCAAAAGCATCCCAGAAGTGGCTCCACTCTATGAAAAATACGTTTCTAGTCTATTTTTGCTGCAAACCACATTCAAGCCAAGCAGAGCGGTACAAAAATCAAGTGGAAATGGACGAATAAAGACAGTGATAAGCACTGCCAGCTCACAGCAGGAAGGTTCTAGGGCTTTCTGTGTGGAGTTTGCACATTCTTCACATGGGTTTCCTTCCACAGTCTAAAGACATGCGGATTAGATCAACTGGCTATTCTAAATTACCCATGTCATGGAAACTCTCAAAACTTAAACTCTCCCAAGCAAAAATAATTCAAAGTCCAAGAGGTTGCAGAAAAGTTTAGACTTTTATTAAATCAATTAATAAAAGCCGTGTTCGGTCTGCAGAGTGAACCAACTCAAAATCACAAAGTTCTCATTTTATACAGCTTCAAAAAAAATCCCCACAGTATACAAATAGTCTCATTGGTTAACATGTCACGTCATACCACTAAAAACATTACGCAAACATTGTAAAATGTAAAAACATTACGTGAGATGTACTATTGGGCAGTACATCTCACGCTTCTCATATTTTGTATCAACCGAGCCAAATTTTCCAGTATGAATGGTCAATTCAGGAAGAATCAAAACATATGATAAGAAGTGGTACATCATAAACAACACAGCATTCAGAGTGTATAATATATGATTGAAAATGACTGGAGTCAAATCAGGTTAAAGGTTGATACAGGCTGTAGGTGCAAATGAGCACAACACTTGTGGCCTTGGCCAGTCTATCACACCATAGGTTGTTGTTGTTTTTTTAATGCACATTGCAGTTTGGAACAATACCCAATTCAGAATAAAATGTATTACGTTAGCATGCAAAACACTCCAGAATGAACAATTGCTTAATTCAACATGGTCTTGGCCAACTCATCTCATTATCTCTAGCTGCTTTATCCTGTTCTACAGGGTCACAGGCAAGCTGGAGCCTATCCCAGCTGACTATGGGCGAAAGGCAGGGTACACCCTGGACAAGTCGCCAGGTCATCACAGGGCTGACACATAGACACAGACAACCATTCACACTCACATTCACACCTACGGTCAATTTAGAGTCACCAGTTAACCTAACTTGCATGTCTTTGGACTGTGGGGGAAACCGGAGCACCCAGAAGAAACCCATGCGGACACAGGGAGAACATGCAAACTCCACACAGAAAGGCCCTCGCCAGCCACGGGGCTTGAACCCGGACCTTCTTGCTGTGAGGCGACAGCGCTAACCACTACACCACCATGCCGCCCAAATGCAATCATCATAAACCAAATTATTGTTTATATGATGACATCAAGGCATGTGTGCATGGTTACATATGTGTGTGGCTACATTAAGGGTATAAAATCACCACACCCCAGGTGTAAATGGTTGTTCGTGTCTGTGTGAGGACCTGCCCAGAATGAACCCCACCTCTCACCTGAAGTCAGCTGTAATTGGCTACAGTTTTCCCCATGACTCTGACAGATAAGTGGGATAGATAATGGATGGATGGAAGGGTAGATGGATAGGTAATAGATGGATGGAAGAATATATGATGGATGGATGGATGGATGGATGGATGGATGGACAGAAGGGTGGATGGGTTGATGAAGAGATAGATAATGGATGGATGGATAATGAATGGATGGACGAACGGATTTCTTGTTTGTTCATACCACCTTGTGTATCTTTATTTACCACCACTGGGCAGTGCTGTTGTTGGTGGATGCGCATTCTTTGCAGTGTTGCCAGATTGGGCGGTTTCCCGCCCAATTGGGCAGTTTTGAATTCTACTTTGCGGGCAAAAAATGGCTTGGGCTGGTTGACAAAAATTGGGCGGCTTTGACATTAGTTTGGCGGGTTTTTATCAGATGTTTATAAATATTTCACACCAACGTTCTGTGTGAGAATGCAGCCAGAGACACTTATATAGCCTTAGAAGGACTTTGATGCAGCACATTCTATGTACTATCTACGTCCACTAGTCTACATCCAATCCAATCCATATTAAACACTTCTGTGACCCAATCAGAGATTGTGGGCATCACACGACACAGAGTGCAGTTAGTGAACGACGGCTAGTCAAGATATCAAAGTGGGCAAAATACAAAAAAAAAAAAAAGCACAGAAAGGAGTGGGAAAACAACCCAGATTTAAAGTTATGGATAGTTTCATCGAATGACGGAGAGAAGGCACACTGCAAAGTTTGCAACACTGACATAAGAGCTCATTTTCTCTTCTCATGTTACATTCAGCCATGCATCGTAGCCTAACTTTTTTTTTTAATTGAAGTATATAAAACAGGTACAATCTAACAAATCCACAAAAATCAGGATAACAGTTGAAGAAAATGTAGACAAAAATAAATTAAGCAGAATAACGAGGCCTATAAAATTAATAAAACAAACAGGATGAAGAAAAAGATAAATAAATAACCTCAGCAATGCAGACAGATATGCATCGTAGCCTAACATAGCCTACATAATATTCTGTATGTGCGTCACCTACTGGTGCATGTAGGATTCAGAACACAGTAGATGATTGCAAAGTTATAATCTGATTCAACCATACGTAGCCTAGTACCAGACAGCAGATTTTTCACCTCCAGCACTGACGGTCTAATGTTGCCATTTAGAAGTTGTTTGCATTGTTGTTTGATTTACAAATAGTATACTGGTCTTTAACTGCATATATTTACTTTATAAGATAGGCATCAAGTACATTTTGGGCGGTTTTGAACATATTTTGGGCTGGAAAACGTCAGCAATATCTGGCAACACTGATTCTGTGCTACGCACTTCCTGGTTTCCGAGTTGTTTGCGACGTGTCTTTTTTCCACGAGTGGTGGTGTTAATCACGAATCTTTTTTATTTTTTCTACAAATAATTTTCCAGTATCCTTTTCATTTTTTATTGTACTTTCCACTTTTGCTTTCCTTTTCCAGTTTTTTTTTATCGGAAGAACGCCAAGACCGGAAGCTTTCTTTTTTCTCCTCCTGTGTAAAGACCACAAGCGGAGGCCATTCACATTGGATCTGCTCTAATATCAACAGATCTTTGATTAAGGTGCGTGAATCTTTTCATCATGGCACACCTTCAGCCTGTTCAGTGTGCTGAGTGCAGGGTGTTTAGTCATTCTTCCTCCGTCGCTAACGATAGCTTTATTTGTGATAAGTGCAGATTAGTTAGCTCTCTGATGGAGAAGATTGCAGTTCTAGAAGCGCATATCCAGGCTTTAGAGAAGGCCAGTGAGAATGATAACAGTGTAGTTTCTGTAGGGGAAAGTCTGGATGCCCTAGGTGGAATTAGTAATCCCCCAACTCCGGCATTAGAGCCCTTACAGAGGGGCGAATGGGTGACGACTCGGTGGCATAAGCGTAGAGCCAAAGCTACCGCTGAGGCTCGCCCACGGGAGCACCAGTCTTCTCCGCGTCACGTGATGATGATGATAGTTTATTTCAAACATGTAAACAAACAATGAATAAATAAGCAGATAACCAGAACACGTAAAAAGCCATTAAATTAGAAAATAAACCTTAAATAATATAGGTAATAAAATATCAAAACAAAAGAAAACAAGACAAAAATACAAACAAGGACGCGCTAAGCAGTTTTGAGTTTACATGTCCGAAAAGGAGTGGGCTGAAGTAAAAACTTATTTAATCCCACCCCTCTACTTTAGTCAATATAAATTGATTATTGAGCTTCCTTATATACACACACACACGTGTGTGTGTGTTTATATATATATAAACATATATAAAAATATATAGCTGGATAGTACAGTGGTAATGCTCACTGACTACGACGCAGGAGATCGGGGTTCGAATCCCGGTCGGGGCAAAACATCATCCAGTAAGGGTCCTTAGGCAAGACCCCTCATGATATATCGGCCTACCTCAGGAATGAGTGAAGACATAACTGATAGAGTCATACCGGCTCAGACGTCGCCCGTCAGTTGCTAGGGAACCAGGGCAAAGGGGAAGACAGGTCAGCGGGGAGATGTCATCATCCCCACAACCAGAGATTGGGTACCAAGCCCCAACACCTAACAGCCTCAACACAAGAGCTGCTGACCTGAGAAGGAAGATCGTGACCCAACTGGAAACCAGGAGCCCCCGACGAATACCGAAGCTGAGTTGCCAAGTACCTTCAGAAGATCTACTAGTAGATGTGAATGCTGCTCTGAAGACAATCTCCACAAGAACCATCACTGAGACCAACAAGCTGATACACAGTACAGTCCACCATGGAAGAGACGATTAGAGGCCAAGATAAAGGCAGCACGGAGAGAAGTTAGCCAGCTAGCTGAACTACAGAAAGGGAACATGGTGAATAAAGGGGCACCCAGGAAGTACAACTCACTCTCCATACCAGAGGCACTCGAAACTGCCAAACAGCGACTAACAGCTCTGGCCACCCGGTTGAAGAGATACACCAAGGAGGGAGAGGCCAGGAGAATAAACAAGCTGTTCTCCACTGAACCAGCCAAGGTGTACTCTCAGTGGCAGGGGAACAACAACCGGTCAGACCCACCAAGAGCTGAGGTGGAAAAATACTGGAAAGACTTATGGGAAAGAACGGCATCACACAACACCGATGCCCAATGGTTAGTGGACCTAAGAGCTGACCACAGCAACCTCCCAGAACAAGAACCAGTAACCATCTCAATGGCAGACATCCAAGAAAGAGTGTCAAAGATGAAGAGCTGGACAGCACCAGGCCCCAATATGATCCATACGTACTGGCTGAAGAAGCTAACTGCACTCCATGAACACCTAGCAGCACAGATGAACCAGCTGCTGAGGGATGGAACCCACCCAGAATGGCTAACCCAAGGCAGGACAGTCCTAATCATGAAGGACCCCCAGAAGGGACCCATCCCATCCAACTACCGGCCAATTACCTGTCTCTGCACAACATGGAAGGCCCTGTCAGGCATCATTGCAGCAAAAATGAGTAAGCATGTGGCTCAATACATGAGCGAGGCACAGAAAGGGATTGGCAGTAACACCAGAGGAGCCAAGCACCAGCTACTGGTTGATAGAACAGTCGCCCGAGACTGTAAGAAGAGACAGACCAACCTGTGCACTGCCTGGATTGACTACAAGAAAGCCTACGACTCAATGCCACACACATGGATACTGGAATGTCTGGAACTGTATAAGATCAACAGGAACCTAAGGGCCTTCATCCAGAACTCAATGGAAATGTGGAAGACAACCCTAGAGGCCAACTCAAAACCCATTGCCCAAGTCAACATCAAGTGCGGCATATACCAAGGAGATGCGCTATCACCACTGCTGTTCTGCATAGGCCTGAACCCCCTCAGTCAGATCATCACGAAGAGCGGCTACGGGTACCGATTCCGTAGTGGGGCAACAATCAGCCACCTGCTCTACATGGATGACATCAAGCTGTATGCCAGGAACGAGTGAGAAATAGACTCGCTGATCCACACCACCCGGATCTACAGCGATGACATAGGGATGTCATTCGGATTAGACAAGTGTGGCCGGATGGTCTCAAAGAGACGCAAGATGATCCGGACTGAGGGGATTGACCTACCAGAGGGCAACATAGGTGATATCCAAGACAGCTACAAGTACCTTGGCATCCCACAGACTAATGGAAACCATGAAGAAGCCACAAGGAAGTCAACCACAGCCAAATACCTCCAGAGAGTAAGGCAGGTCCTGAAAAGTCAGCTGAATGGTAAGAACAAGGTCCGAGCCATCAACATGTATGCACTACCAGTCATCAGATACCCCGCTGGCATCATAAACTGGCCAAAGGAGGAGATAGAAGCCACAGATATCAAGACTAGAAAGCTCTTCACCATGCATGGAGGGTTCCACCCCAAGTCCAGCGCCCTGAGACTATACACTAAGCGGAAAGAGGGAGGCCGAGGGCTAGTGAGCATCAAGACCACGGTCCAGGATGAAACATCGAAAATCCGAGAATACATCAGAAAGATGGCCCCAAAGGATGAACTGCTAAGTGAATGTCTCAGGCAGCAGAACCCTGATGAGAGTGCAGAGGAGGAGGAGGAACAGACAACCTGGAGAGACAAACCCCTACATGGTATGTACCACCGTCAGATAGAGGAAGTGGCTGATATCAAGAAATCCTACCAGTGGCTGGATAATGCAGGACTGACAGACAGCACAGAGGCACTAATCATGGCAGCACAAGAACAGGCCATAAGCACAAGAGCCATAGAGGCCAGGATCTACCAGAGTAGATCAGATCCAAGATGCAGACTGTGCAAAGAAGCCCCTGAAACAGTCCAGCACATAGTAGCAGGGTGTAAGATGCTAGCTGGATCAGCGTACATGGAGAGGCACAACCAAGTGGCTGGGATAGTATACAGGAACATCTGCAACCAGTATGGAATAGAAGTACCCAAGTCCCAATGGGCCATACCACAGAAGGTGGCTGAGAACAACAGGGCCAAGGTTCTGTGGGACTTCAGCTTCCAGACTGACAAACAGATCCTGGCTAACCAACCGGACATAGTGGTGATGGACAAAGAGCAGAAGAGGGTGGTGGTGATAGATGTGGCGATCCCAGCTGACGCCAACATCAGGAAGAAGGAACATGAGAAAATTGAGAAGTATCAAGGGTTGAAAGAGCAGCTGGAACGGATGTGGAAGGTCAAGGGTTGCGTGGTCCCCGTGGTAGTGGGGGCACTTGGGGCAGTAACCCCCAAACTGGGAGAGTGGCTCCAGCAAATCCCAGGAACAACATCTGAAGCCTCAGTCCAGAAGAGCGCAGTCCTAGGAACATCGAAGATACTGCGCAGAACCCTCAAACTCCCAGGCCTCTGGTAGAGGACCTGAGCTTGAGGATGACATGGATACCACCCCCACCCCCCCCACCCCCCCGGGGGTGAGAAGGAGTTTATTTATTTTTATATATATATATATATATATATATATATATATATATATATATAAATAAAACACACACGTTTTATATATTTTATACACTACCGTTCAAAAGTTTGGGGTCACTTTGAAATTTCCTTATTTTTGAAAGAAAAGCACTGTTCTTTTCAATGAAGACCACTTTAAACTAATCAGAAATACACTCTATATATTGCTAATGTGGTAAATGACTATTCGAGCTGCAAATGTCTGGTTTTTGGTGCAATATCTACATAGGTGTATAGTCCACTTGCATGTGACATCACAGCTGATCCAGATTGTAAACAGATGCCATCTTGTCGGTCAAACGCCATATTTCCACCATCGCAATTTACCAACACTGACTTTCATTGTTTTTCGCCCAAATCTGCAAATATTACCATGCCACAATGCCGGAGAGTTGTATGGCATATAATTACCCCTGTGGGAAATTGTGAGAGTGATGCAGTGTGTGTACCGCTAGTGACATACTCAGAATGCTCGCCTGTCTGCCGCAGAACGGTAGGGGCCCTCGCGGTAAGCTGCGGTAAGGGTGCAGTTACAACTTGCAGCCATGGGGGCAGCATAACACTGAAGTAGGCTTTGTCAGTGGCCGCCAAAACATGTGCGCCCGCCATCTCTCCCTCTCCTTTCGTTGATAATCGGCGATTTGGTGATAGCAAATTACCTCTATTGCTAACTAATAACAGAGACAATTGAACGCATACGAGTTGATAATTGCATGCCACAAACTTGAGCAGATGCGCCAATTTCTCCTCTCACCTCCTTTCCTCCATGCAGCTGTTAAAAAAAAAATTGCAATTGCACAGTTTGTTTGGCATGCCCCGTCACTTAATTTTTTGTACAGACACTGCTGTTGTTTTGTAGGTGAAGACAGTTCGTCTGGTTATGTTAGTTATTAATAAATATCCCAACTTAATTTATAACATTAATATTCTAGCGCATGCCGATTCAGCTGATAACGAGATCATTAAACTGCACAGTATTCTCTAGCACACTTCCAGGATTTAAGTTAGAGAGATGAAGTGGCTGTGCGTGATTTCGGTATTTAAAATAAATGTTGTTTGTATAAACGTAGTTCGGGAGGAAGCCTGCGGAGTGATTGACAGCTGTCATTACCTGCTCCCGCCTTCCCGGAGATTTAATCCCTCCTGCTCCTTTCACCTGTCATGCGCGAAGGCTTCTCGAATTGTCCCACCACCTCCCCCTTCTCCTCCATTTCACTAGAGCACCCAGCTGCAATTCCTCTATGGACCCTTTTCACGTGACGTCACGACAAACGCGGCCACCATTTTGGACATGTACTACCAGTAGTTTACCACAGCCAACATTGAGGAACGGCAGCAAAGAAAGTGTTTATTTTCACCAAGACTTCCATCATGCCACTATATTGTTGTGCACCTGGATGTAGTAACCATCAATAAACAAGGCAAGGGTTATCATTTTATCGAATCCCGGTAGATGCTGACCGACGGAGAAGATGGATAGCGGCATACCAACGCTTGTGTAGTGACCACTTTGTTGGAGGTAAGACGAATAAAATTAGCCAGAAAAGGCATTACATTGCTGTTAACATTCCATTCTAGTTTACTGTAATTATGATCTGGCAGCTATTTACACCGGATCCAGTGTAAATAGTTGCCGGAGCCAACGTCCGAGGTTCCGGAGCGCGCTCGCTCGCGGCCCGGCCGGAGCCGGCGCTCTCTCTCGCGGCTCCGGCCTGAGCCAGCGCGCGCGCTCTGGAACCTCGGACGTTGGCTCCGGCAGCTATTTACACTGGATCCGGTGTAAATAGCTGCCAGATCATAATTACAGTAAACTAGTAAATATAGTTTTCTGCATCTCGCGCCTTTTTCTTTTATGTTTGTCGCCTTCCTCGCATTCAAACCGATTTGAGCCGAAGTCCACTACATGTCCAAAATGGCGGTCGCGTTTACGAAGGTCACGTGACTGAAAAGGGTCCATAGGGGGTGTGTGAAGCGGATCTCATCCCGTATGATCTCCGCTGAAAGCATCCAGGTACCGAGGCCAGCTGACATGCCAAACATGCTTACTGTACACCAAGCACTCAAGGGCGAACTAGTGAAACTTGCTTTATAATTTACGCTATTTTACGCATCTAATGACAAAAGTTAAGATAGGCTATTAAACTGTTGGGACGAAGGCTGAGCATTTTTGCACAAGTGGAATTTAAACACATAGCCTAGTTATCATGCAGTGACGTTTCATTTAATTTCTCAGCATTCCATCTTAATGCGCGGCAGAAATGACACTGCATGAAAAGTGGGATTTACAGGAGCAAACGGGACTGTAGATTTCTGTGGAATTTCAGGTTTATGACAATTTACAGCAATTTGCAGGCAACACTGAAAACTGCCGTGAATTGTCGGAAATGGACGTGTAACTTGCTTTGGCAGTTGTCCCCCATGACCCCCCTTCCCCTAAGCCTAGGGAAGGCTATACAAATGCAAATCAGGATAGCAGGGGGAGTTCCCAGGTAACATTTTACTAAAAGGTATTAACTTAATTGTAAGCTTTTTAAAACTGAGTTGCTGCACACAAGTCAAGTCAAGAAGGTTTATTGTCATTTAAGCCATACATAGTACACAGTGAGATGAAAAACTTTTACTAGTACTAAAAATAACAAAGACATGAATGCAACAATAATGTGTTTCAACAGTGTACTGTGAAAGTAGCGGCCAAGGGTATATGTCTATCAATAATAGCAACAGTACAAAACCTGTATATTGCTGGAATATTGATGGAAAGGGCAGTGAGGGAATTAACACAGAGAACATTTCCAAGTATCCACACAAACTGTTTGATGCACAGAAGAAGCGATGTGATGGCGTTATCAGAAATCTTGAAGGCTGATTGCCATGACAAAAGCATCATGGCCAGAAATTTCATCAAGTCTTCTGGTTTTTCACTTCTGGACTGATCACTTCCATGCCCCTCTCCATCTTGTATGTCTGGACAGGCTTCACTCTGCTCCTCAGCAAGGCTTTCCCCCTCTTCAGTCACATACTCATCCTATGCAAATGTAAAACACACATTTAAATTCATATCCATGCAATAAATTACAATGCATGCAAATGCCCACATTCGACACCTCAAACGACCATACTCAGTGCATGAATATGTCCATGTCAGAGTGAATAGGCCATCATTAGCATGGCCATTTTAGTATGAGACCAGTCAAATGACCACAGTCAGTGCATGAATATGTCCATGGCAGAGTGAATAGGCACCGTTCGAACTACGGGGGTACTCGGGGGATCTGAGATCCCCTGAAACAGACATGAGATCCCTTGAAAACATGATTTGGGAAATGTTGGGGGGGTCTCTAAAATATTGGCAAAATGATGTTTATTGACATAGCAATCGTGTGTAACGGGAAGCATTTGCATATCCGAAGTGTTGTGTTCACATCAAAGATAAAATAAACCGATATGACAACGACTGCTGCTGCCAGGTTGGGGACACAAACTAGTAGAAAGGAAGTGTGCCAACAGTGCCAACACACTTCCTTTCTACTAGTTTGTGTCCCCAGAATTTTCCCATTGTTACCATTGGTAATGTTCCCATTGATATCATTGTTGATGCGAGGTTGTTTTTTGAACATGCCAATGCGGACATGATTTCCCCTGATGAGTTATGACTTCAGACGCGATGCGTGTGTGGAGGTGTGGAGTCCGCATGATATGTGCGTAAGATAGGTTTCTCATGTGTTTGGAGATCCGCACTCTGAGACAAGCGCAAGCACAAGCACCCCCCCCCAAGGGAAAAAAAGGGACCCCCCGAAAATATCGGCATAGTTTGAACACTGTGAATAGGCCATCGTTAACATGACCATTTGAGTATGAAAAGATTGTGAAACTATAGTTTAAAAAAATCATATGCATCTCAAACTGCTGTTAAAAGAAGCCTAATCTGTGGCCTCTGTGTTTATTTCAGGGGAATCTTGAAATTACTTATAATTGAATTATTTAATTCAGTCAGTAAGCAGGAACTTCATACTTCTATATTCAAAAATATCCAAAATGGTTTATATCACAAACATGCGAGCATGTACCGTATAACAATAACCTCGCATGTGATTGGACCAGGCGGTCATGGGCGTGGCTCATACAGTATAAACAGGTGTACCGTAGCTTACCAGGTACCGTAGTTTTCATGTGCTCCGGAACTTTCTCTTGGTTTCTGGGATTTTTGCTGCTTGGTGATCTTCAATGGCTGGACGGCGCCTCGCGTTCTACTCTCCGTCAACTCCTGTGTCTGGACGCGATGGACCTGTGTCGGGAAGTCCGCAGACCGATGAGAGAAAACTGCTGTCTGCTCTCAGTGGGTTGTCTCGTCAGATTGCAGAGCTGACTACGTTCGTAACCGACAGATTCAACTCTATGGATGACAGATTCAACACCGTGGAAGACAGATTGACTGCTTTGGAGGGACGTAACTTTGGGGAAAACGCAAACTCCAGGAAGAAAAGACGGGTGCAGAGTCCCATGATTGTGGTAAGAATTTGTCCGGTGTCTGCTAGCTAAGCTAAATAGCCTAAAAGTAAGCATAGCAGCTAGCCCAAGCTAAAAGTAGCCAGTAGCTAGCTATGAGGGACAAGTGACTTAAAAATGTTGTTTTGTTCTTTTCACAGGAAACAGTACACCGTCTTCACAACTCGGAGACAAACACTAGGCGATACGAGCCGGCGCAAGGGTAAGATTTAAAGAATATGCTTTCATTCTGTATGAGATACGTTAATAGATGCAGATCCTAGCCTGATCCTAACTGTAGCCATCTTGTTTTCACAGACTAACTTTGCCTCATAACGAAGCTGTGACAAGCTATTTAGTGCGGGCTTTGTCGACAAATCCAAATCTTCATGATGCTGACAAAGACAACATTGTGTGTAAGTAACAACTATTTCACTAAATATTATGGTAGCCTATACTGTCCTTTCTCTGCTGTCTATACTTCCCTTCTTCCTTTCCCTTATTAAGCTTAGCCTACTGCTACGTTGTTAATCGTACTCTCATTTGTTTTTCTAGCTGCCTGCAAGACGTATTACGAAACCTTACGCAGGAGCTACAGATACCAGCAGCCTGATCTTTCGTTGCAGGCGGAAGCAATGAAGTAGCCGGCTCGTAGTGGCTCCAGAAGAAAGAGGGTAAGATTTTTCAGTTTTGGTCAATGTGACTTTTTTTTCAGTGTTTTTCATGTGTTGTGTCCATACGCAGTGCATTGCTCAGTACTTATTCTCTTTCTCGATCGTTTTTACAGCTGTTTGACGCGAGACGAGGTGTCCTTGCTATGGACGAGATGGATGTATGGCAGTGTGCTACCGTAGACCTGATGTCGGATGAGGAAAATGGGGTGGTGGATGGGGTGTCTGGGTGGATCGTTAAGCCTCCGCCGTCCCATAACCCGGAGCTCAGCGAACTATTGCCGCTTTTCCACTACAAACGCGGCTGAGCCATGCCGTGCTGAGTTGGGCTGAGTCGAGCTGAGCGGGGCTGTTGGAGTTGCATTTCGACTACAACCGCGCTGAACCGTGCTGGCTG
This sequence comes from Neoarius graeffei, assembly GCF_027579695.1. Lineage (NCBI taxonomy): Eukaryota > Metazoa > Chordata > Actinopteri > Siluriformes > Ariidae > Neoarius > Neoarius graeffei. The sequence continues at coordinate 16,367,984 of NC_083582.1, forward strand.
GAAGTGGGTGGACACATTGGGTGGAGTTAGCGAAAGTGGGTGGACGTCACGTGATGTCGTTAAGCGGCGCAAACAGTGACATCAGTGATCTTTTAAGTGGTAGTCTCACAGCCCGGATAGTAAACAATAAACATGGAGGACATGGTGTCGTTAGTGTTGCTGGTCTTGGTGCTGTGGCTTGTTGTCACCGACAACGCCAACAGATACTGGCAAGAGCGTATAGATGAGACGAGGCGCATAAGGCTTCAGAAATTCTCGTAATTCGTAATTCTCCTTCTTCCGGGTTTACAGATCTCAGCGTGCTCGCGGGGCGTGTGAGGACACTCCTCCTCACCAATCAGTGCACAGGGGAGTGTCTGCTCACGCCCCCAGCCTCACTCAGCTCGGTTTGGCTCGCTTCAGCCCCACTCCAAAACCGTGCGAGTTTTGGGGGCTAAGCAGGGCTGAAGCGAGCTGAGTCGTGCTGTTTTAAGGTAGTCGAAACGCGAGCCGTGTCGGGCTGAAGTGAGCTGAAGCGAGCTGAAGTGAGCTGAAAAAGGGTAGTGGAAAAGGGCCATATGTGCTACCGGTACGCTGCAATCAAGGCTTGAGGCAGATCCAAAGTACAGGGCAACCCACCACAGACGACTGCATGTCGGTCCGATGCCGCCTGCTCCCCACAGCTCAGAGACCGCAAGCATGCACTTCATGGAGCTGTAGGACTAAAATACGGTGCTTATTTGCTTTTGTTTAGTTTTGTATCCTGCACATCTCTCTTGCACTAGAGAATGTATAGGCAACTACTGTTTGTCTTTGACTGAATGCTGCCATTTTGTTTATTTTTTAACGTCTTGTACTTACTCTGATTTTGAAAATAAAGCTCTTGTTTGATACAATGTTCCTTGCAAATTTTCCTTCCTCAATAAATGTGTGTCATTGATAGGATAACAATGACATGAATATACAGCATCATAGCTAATCATAACCACAACAGATATATATACCGTGTATATATATATATATATATATATATATATATATATATATATATAAAATATAGGTTGTGGTTATGATGACCCAGGGTAACCAATAGCCTAGGCCTAGTGGCATCTGCCAACCAATCACGAGTGATTTCTTTGGTTTAAAATTAGTCTTTTCATCCAATACTGAGTGAGGAAATTCAAGGCAAGCCAGGCAATTCTCGGACCACGCGCGGTTTCGCTGCTATTCATATGCAAATAGGCTACCCATTGATGCAGCAGTTTCGCTGCTATTCATATGCAAATAGGCTACCCCGCGAGTAGAGGGGGGCCGGAGGATTTTGCTATCTGGGGCGAGTGCTCCCAAGTGCTACCTGGTGGTCGTTTGGGTACATTGCAGCTCAGTTCAAAACAGATGCGGTACGTACCGCGTCGATACCGCGTGCTTGCCGCGTCAATGCAGGCACATTGGCCTGCCCCCGACGGTAGCAGCTGTAAGTGCAGGAGCTCCACTGAACTGTGTGAATGTGTGACTTGCCATGATGCTACAAGCCTGTGTCTCTCTGAGAGGGAGCAGCTCCTCCCTTCTGTGTGTGTGAGAGAGAGTGAGCATCCCCTCCCCCACCTGCGCGCTGCGAGCAGAGACACAGAAAGGCACACAGAAAGGGCAGTATTTGCTCAGAGTGCACCCTCCAAACAACAGGAATTTACACGAAATCGGAAGGAGATATTCACAAAATTATTTCACATTGAGTGCCACAAGGCTCTCCTGAACACGTTAATGTAATTTTTTTTTGTCTAGTGTAAAAAATGAGGACGCTAGAGCGAGTTAAAAAAACGAGTGACTTTTCTGATTTTGCAGTACAAGCACTGCCACATTTATAATGGGCAGGCCCGGCCCTTACCAATTTGACACCCTAGGCAAGATTTTAGGTGGCGCCCCCTCCCCAACACCAGTTAAAGCCACTGATAGTGTATCTATACTAACAAGAAATGGAATAGCTTTGTCTTAAAACATTCTTTTATTTAAACAAAAAAATTGCACGTTCAAAATACTTAATTAAAGGCATTAAATAAAGAAATTGCACATTCAAAATATTTAATACTGAATTAAAGAAACAAATACAAAATTGAACTGAACTGAATATATGAAACATAATATAAATGGCTTACATAAAGTATTACATTTACAGTACTCCCAAAATAAAAAATGTAAACAAGTGTTGTAATTCGTAAATGCAATATAAATAAGGCATTGCACAAAATAAGATATTAAAGACACCAGTGTGCATGAAAAATACAAGGATTTAAATAAAAATTAAAAAAAATAGAAAATTGTGATATTAAAAAGACCTCTAGTGGTGTTTTTTAGTACTGCCTTCAACTTCAACTATTGAAAAACTAAATGTAGAACAGGGGGAAAAAACTGTTGATATGTAACTATATGTGTATTATATATATATGTGTGTATTAATTTTGGACATTTTGACATTTTTTCAGCTTGCATTAAAGCACGACCATCCTCCCCAAGTAGTAGTCTAGCATATGTAAAGCCTGGTCAGACGAGAGGGGGCACCTTGGGAAAGTAACAGGTCTATTAATGATAATAATAATAATAATAATAATTATTATTATTATTATTATTATTATTTACTGAATTCCTCACTACCCGCTTGGTGAGTTGCTTTTGTGTCTTCTTCCTTTACAGGAGAGAAAGTGTGCCATTTATGCTATTTGTAAAGAGAACACATCTGAGTGCTTGTTTCGTTTCCCTGCAGTCTTGACGCACTGAGATTGTTTCTTGTTTTCAACGCGTTTATTATGTTTTCCTCCAGGAAGCTCTTCGCAACATGGTTGCTTGAATGAGCTGCTAAACTGTCATTTTAATGAGAACACAGATCAACAAAGCAACTTTGTTTTATTTAAAAAAAAAAAAACTGCCCGGCACCATTGGAATATCTCGCTGCGAAACGTGTTCGGTGCATAAAAGACCTTTACTTCAGCCCAGACTGCTCAACGACACCGACAGACTGCTCCAAGTGCAGCCATATTCAAAACAAGCAACAGATCTATGTCAGTTATCTACGTTATGCAAAAACACTCTTTAGCCAACAACACTTAGGCTATTACATGGCCAAAACAGAGAATAGCCGCGGATGCGCACTTGCGCGCCTGAAGACACACTATAGACAGGGCGAACCACTGTTGAGCCCTTATTGTTTCATGATTAACAACCACCACCACACCCCACCACACTTTTTTTGACAAATCGCACCCTGACTACATGCTTTGCTGTACAATTAAATTAGGCTAAGACATTATAATGCTGACTCATTTTCAGAATAGTGGAAGTCATAATTTTTCTCCCCCCGTTTCTGCGCCCCTGGATGGACGCAGCGCCCTTAGCATTTGCCTATATTGCCTATGCCACGGGCCGGCTCTGATAATGGGAGTCTATGGGGAAGCGCGCCTGTCCTCTCCTTACTTTCAGGCTTCTCATTTAAAAACTGTAGGGGTAATCGATAAGGGTCACTAATCTGTAGGTCGTTTATTTTAGACATATATCTAGTTATCTGTTCATTAGAAAAATGAGCCATGTAGTCCGTCGGTTGAAATTGATCCATTTTGTATACGAGTGCAACAATATTCAGCTGTGTTGTTGACCGACAAGATGGCGGCTGTTTACATTCCAGCCGGGATTCGGTCACGTGACTGCAAGAGGTCTATAGAGGCCCATTTCCAGCAACTATCACTCCAGTGTTCTAATGGTACAATGTGTTTGCTCATTGAGGCTAATGGGTGATTAGAAAACCCTTGTACAATCATGTTAGCACAGCTGAAAACAGTTTAGCTCTTTAGAGAAGCTATAAAACTGACCTTCCTTTGAGCAAATTGAGGTGGGGTTTACATTAGACCGTATCAGCGGATCATCAGATTAACGTTTTTAAAATGATTAGCATGCACACAGCAACGCCAATACACGATTCGCGTGCACACAGCAATGCCAATACACAGATATGCTCGGCTCCGCAGGCATCCTGCGCTCCAAATCACTCCGCCCTGAACAGCAAGTGCCCTCTGGAGGGTGCGCACTCCAGCCCTGCGCAGCTCACAGAGCGCGCGAGTGAAGTGCATGAGCAGTGATTTGGGACTGAGCCGCTGTGTGTGTGATCTCAGTGCATGTCGGGCATGCGCGTCACTTACCACTTGCAAGTGGAAGGATGGCAAGCCTAAAGACAATCATAACTACACAATGGGCAGTATTTGCATCAGTATTTGCAGTATTTTCATACTTTTATACTCTTTAATGAAAGGTGATACAAGGCGGAAGTCCGCGCCGTTTTTCAGCAGTCGCGTCACATGACCAACGCCAGCGAATCAGGAAGGTGGATGTCACAGTGACGTTGTCCAATGACGACGCCAGCTAGCGCTCAGCACAGCGTATCCGCGTATCCAAGTATTCTCAATGTTTACAGAGCACCGGACCAGACACGATCTGGATTGAATACGTGGACCCTGGCGGATTCCCGTTTCCTGGCGTTTCCAGGCGTTTTAATGTAAACGGACAGTGCATCCACAAAGAAAACGAGACAGATACGGTCTAATGTAAACTTGGCCTGAGTTTCTGGAGCATCACATTTGTGGGGTCGATTAAATGCTCAAAATGGCCAGAAAAATGCCTTGACTATATTTTCTATTCATTTTACAACTTATGGCAGTAAATAAAAGTGTGACTTTTCATGGAAAACACAAAATTGTCTGGGTGACCCCAAACTTTTGAACGGTAGTGTGTGTGTGTGTGTGTGTGTATGTATACCTATATATATATATATATATATATATATATATATATATATATACTGGGGCGGCACGGTGGTGTAGTGGTTAGCGCTGTCGCCTCACAGCAAGAAGGTCCTGGGTTCGAGCCCCAGGGCCGGCGAGGGCCTTTCTGTGTGGAGTTTGCATGTTCTCCCCGTGTCCGCGTGGGTTTCCTCCGGGTGCTCCGGTTTCCCCCACAGTCCAAAGACATGCAGGTTAGGTTAACTGGTGACTCTAAATTGACCGTAGGTGTGAATGTGAGTGTGAATGGTTGTCTGTGTCTATGTGTCAGCCCTGTGATGACCTGGCGACTTGTCCAGGGTGTACCCTGCCTTTCGCCCATAGTCAGCTGGGATAGGCTCCAGCTTGCCTGCGACCCTGTAGAAGGATAAAGCGGCTAGAGATAATGAGATGAGATGAGAGATAATATACTGTGTGTATATATACTGTATATTACTTCAACTATTCAGATATCAATTCTCTATGACTATATCATCTCATCTCATTATCTCTAGCCGCTTTATCCTTCTACAGGGTCGCAGGCAAGCTGGAGCCTATCCCAGCTGACTACGGGTGAAAGGCGGGGTACACCCTGGACAAGTCGCCAGGTCATCACAGGGCTGACACATAGACAACCATTCACACTCACATTCACACCTACGGTCAATTTAGAGTCACCAGTTAACCTAACCTGCATGTCTTTGGACTGTGGGGGAAACCGGAGCACCCAGAAGAAACCCATGCGGACACAGGGAGAACATGCAAACTCCACACAGAAAGGCCCTCGCCGGCCACGGGGCTTGAACCCGGACCTTCTTGCTGTGAGGCGACAGCGCTAACCACTACACCACCATGCCGCCCTGACTATATCATATAATTAATTAATTATATATGTATATCCATATGTCTACACACAAGTTTACTACAAATACCACGCTCACAATGGAGAACAAAATAAAAACAAAACAAATAGATGAAGACTCAAAAAAGAAAATTTACACAATAAACAGCCAGTTATGATTAATCCCCTTTATCCTTATACCTTGTGAAAATCAAATTTTTGTACGTCTTTTTAAACCGCTTCATGTCTGGACATCCCTTGAGCTCCTCATTTAAACTGTTCCACCGCTTTACCCCACAAACAGAAATACAAAAACTTTTCTTGGTTGTGCGCACCCTATAATTTTTAAATTTAAATAAACCCCTTAAATTATAACTCCCATCTCTTTCAGTGAACAGTTTTTGAATATTATGTGGGAGTTGATTATTGTTTGCTTTGAATAATATTTGTGCTGTTTGATGGTCCACCAGATCTGCAAATTTCAGTATTTCTGACTGTAAGAATAATGTATTTGTATGATCCTGATAACCAGCCTTGTGTATAATCCTTATTGCTCTTTTTTGGAAAATGAATAATGAATGTATTGTATTTTTGTAATTATTGCCCCATACCTCTGCACAGTAACTTAAATAAGGTGAAACCAGGGAACAGTAAAGAATCCGGAGTGAATTGTGATCTAGAAACTGTTTGACTTTGTTTCATATTGCAATACTTCTTGATACTTTGGATTGTATGTTTTTTATATGTGGTTTCCAGCTGAGTTTTTCATCAGTAGTTGTTCCAAGAAATTTGATTTCCTTAACTCTTTCTATAATAACCCCATCTATTTGAATATTTGTGTGTTTTTGTTGTTACCAAATAATATTACTTTGGATTTGTTCAAGTTTAATGATAATTTGTTACTGTTGAGCCATGTTATTAATTTACTTATTTCTGTTGTGATCTCCTGCAATAGTTCCATTAAATTATCACCAGAAAAGAGGATATTTGTATCGTCAGCAAACAAGACAAGCTTCATTACTTTAGATACACTACATATGTCGTTGATATATATATATTATAAAAAACTTTGGTCCATACGCTGACCCCTGGGGAACACCACAAGTTATGTCCAAACATGAGGAAGAGCAATCTCCCAGCTTCACAAACTGTCTCCTGTTACTTAAATAGCTTTTAACCCAGTTTAAAACTATACCCCTGATGCCATATCGTTCCAGTTTTTTTATTAATATGTCATGATTTATTGTATCAAATGCTTCCTTTAAATAAATGAATATTCCAACTGCATGTTTTTTTCTGCTCTATGGAATTGATTTCTTCAACTAATTCTATTAAAGCCAGTGATGTTGATCTATATGCTCTAAATCCATATTGACTGTCACTAATAGTTTATGGCGCCGTTTACACATACCCGGGTATTTTTAAAAATGCAGACCTTTGCCTTCGTTTGTGCCTTTCGTTTATACACAAACGGAGTTTTTTCCTCTGAAAACGATTCTTTCTAAAAACCCCGGCAAAAGTGGAGATTTTTTGAAAACTCCGTTTTGCGGTTGTGTGTAAAGAGACCAAAACGGAGTTTTAGGCAATCTTCGCGCCACAAAAGAGCGACCATTGTACATATGACAAGCATGGAAACACTCAGAGTAGCAGCATTTCTGTTATTAAGAGCTATATTCGCCTGTTTGCTTTTGAGAATAAAGCTCATAAAGCTCATTGACCAGCAGAGACGCATTAGGGCTTGGAGGGAAGCAATTGCGGAGCTTCTGGTGACCAAAAGAGCCCGACCGTACCACCGCCAGCGTCGGCGATTTTGGGTTCGACCTGGACGGACTGCTACCTGGTGGGAGAATTTCGAGAATGGCGTTGTCGTCCCGGAGGAATGGCAGGAAAATTTCAGAATGTCGCGATCCTCACTCCTGTCACTCGCAGAGTTGGTACGTCTGTACAGGCATAGGCGGTTTTAAACGGGGGCCAGAGGGGGCCAGTGCCCCTGTAAAATTGCTCCTGGCCCCTGTTGTGGCCCCTGTGCTGAACAGATAATAAGATTTATTAATTTCGACGTGCGCTGGCTTGAAGATCGGAACTGACATGACGGAGTGTTCTACATGGACTCCTTAAAGCGCTACACGCACACTGTTACCTGCAGCAGAAAGACCAGCAGCAGCGCGAATTGAAAACTTCGGACGTGAGTGATAACAGCTGTCACGTCCAGGGCCGTAACTACCATTGAGGACACCGAGGTCATGTCCTCGGCATTTTTTTCCCACGGTATTTTTTTTTTTCACTCAGAAATGTGAAATTAATATATATGATGAAAATCGTTCTGACTTTGATCGGTGGAAAATTCTAAATTCAGCTTGCATCCCCCTGTTCTCATTTGTTTGTCTAAAAATAAAGTCCACATAATCATTTTTAAACGAAGCTGAAATATCCGACATTGGAAACATTTCATATTAGGCAGCCTCGCGATAGTCAGCTAAGCACCACGGGATACACAAGAGCTGAGAAGTGTTCTCATCAAGGTCCGACTCCGCAGCCAGGCAGTTTGTCAATTAGTCGTGGAATCTGAAAATTGACATAAGATGAAGAAGTCTACTACACTAAAACAAACCAAACTCAGCTCTGGAAAGTCAGCAAGTGAGAGAAAAAGAAAGAGGGAAGAAGGTGAGTTAATTTTGCCAGTCACTGACAGTTATGTGCCGGAATGCTTATGATCATTAACAGTGCAATTTTAATTAGCATTTCAAGCAACAACAGTCGAAGCCACTTAGCTAGATAGGATTTTCGTTTTCCAGGCGGCACAAACTCTTTTATTCTCTCTCGTCTCGATTTGATTTGGTGCATTTCAGATCAGAAAAGGCTGGACAGTCGTGACCTGTTGTTTATGAAGTTATTGGGTAGGTACTGACGAGACTTGAGCTATTTTGCTAACTTACCAGACTATAGGCTAACGTGAACACAAGACACTATTGTTTTGATCATTGGTTGTATTTTTGAACGGAAATGAAAACGGGTAGCAAACTTATGTTCACATTTTATTTACAATATGATGTACCACCTCTGACTGCTTTCTGTCAATCATGAAGAGCCCAGCCGCGTTCACAGCTCCTCCTCCGATCACCAGCTGGAGATGAGCCTCCTCTCGGCAAGTCTTGTCCCGCCCCTCTTATTGACTCCCATCTCCAGTGAGGCTCAGTCTCCGAATGGAGCGTTTTAGTCGGTTTTGTCCAATAACCGTCTAGTATTTTGCTATTGAAAAGGGCATATATTTTTTAAAAAGCAATTGAAGTCTATTCAGGCTCGGCTAGATTGCGTTGTCACTCTCACTCACTCACTCACTCGCCCACACACACACAAAATACTTTTGTGATCGTGCAGTTTTGAAATTGTTAAAATAAACATGTTCACCTACATGTTCATCTTGTTGGGCTTGTGATTTTGACTCGCTTCCAAAATGTATGAAAAGTCACCATATTAGGACATTTTTTTTTTTTGGCAAATAAGATGTATCGCAATGTTTGACCTCGGTATTTGAAAAATCCTGGTTACGGCCCTGGTCACGTCCGAAGTTTTTTGATTGAAAAGCCATCAGATACAGTAGCGTTGACACGTTTCACTGAGCCATATGAAGAAGTATTTTTTGAGCTCTTTAGACTATGCAAAATAGCTGTGGCACTCCCAGTGAGATCTGCCTCTTGTGAGCGGAGTTTCTCCACTTTGAAACTGGTGAAGACCTACCTCCGATCCACCATTAGTGAGGAGCGTCTAAGCAATCTTGGTGTGCTCAGCATTGAATCCAGAAGGTCCAAGGCTTTGAACCTTGATGCATTTGTAGACCGTTTCTCAAGGAGTCACAATCACAGAATCTTGTTGTTGTAGTGTTTCAGCCTGCTGTGAATGCTATTGAGGTATTTCACTCACGTGACCAAGTCATGTGACACTGCCATTTTGGACGGCACGGCTCGAATCAGTTTGAATGCGAGGAAGGCGACAAACGAAAAACATAAAAGAAAAAGGAGCGAGATGCAGAAAACACCTTCACTATCCAGCGACGTAGGGCATTTACAGGGCGAGCAGAGGGAGAGGTATTTGCAAAAATTGAGGTTAGCAGGCTTAGAGAACGACGTTTACCTGCTTCCACCAGGATTGTTCACTGACAGCTAAGGTTTGTTCACATTTTCATTTACTTTCGGTCCTCAGGATAAACAAAATGTTATTAAATGTCATTGAAATAACTTCTTACTCTGTTGAGACATGGCCCGTTATAAGTTTTTCCTTTACTGTATTTACTAGTTTACTGAGCGCGCTCCGGGGTGGGCTGGCTGGCTGGCTAGCTAGCGCTCCGGAGCCGGCTGGCTGGCTGGCTGGCTAGCGCTCCGGAGCCGGCTGGATGGCTGGCTAGCGCTCCGGAGCCGGCTGGATGGCTAGCTGGCTAGCGCTCCGGAGCCAGCTGGATGGCTAACGCTCCGGAGCCGGCTGGCTAGCTAGCTAGCGCTCCGGGGCCGGCTGGCTGGCTGGCTAGCTAGCTAGCGCTCCGGGGCTGGCTGGCTGGCTGGCTAGCGCTCCGGAGCCGGCTGGCTGGCTAGCGCTCCGGGGCCGGCTGGATGGCTGGCTAGCGCTCCGGAGCCGGCTGGATGGCTAGCGCTCCGGGGCCGGCTGGCTAACTAGCTAGCGCTCCGGGGCCGGCTGGCTGGCTGGCTAGCTAGCGCTCCGGGGCCGGCTGGCTGGCTGGCTAGCTAGCGCTCCGGGGCCGGCTGGCTGGCTGGCTGGCTAGCGCTCCGGGGCCGGCTGGCTGGCTGGCTGGCTAGCGCTCCGGGGCCGGCTGGCTAGCTAGCGCTCCGGGGCCGGCTGGCTAGCTAGCTAGCGCTCCGGGGCCGGCTGGCTCAGTAAACTAGTAAATCCAGTAAAGGAAAAACTTGAGACTGAAAGGTTTTAACAGTCATCCAAATGACTGAACGTAAACATTGCTACAGTAACATACCAGCTACTGTTGTTGACATTAGCTAGCTTGCCGTCCAAAATGGTGGACACCGGGGCGTCACGTGACCCTGTGACGTCAGGTGAAATACCTCAATAGGGTGATTCTGAGACCACTGTATGTGAATTTATTTTTTTCTTTCTATTTTTCCCCCCTGCTGTACATAAAGAGTGAGATGACAGTGTGATTTAGATAAAGATAGTGATTGTACATTCAAGTCTCATGCTGTGAAAAAGAAAATTCATTCATGCTGTGAATTTAAAAAGTGTCATTGGACAGATTAAAGGTTCATTGTATGCAAAAATAGAAATCTTATTTTACAAAAAAGAGAAGCATGGTTTTAAGATTTATTGAGCACAATTTATTTTATGTTTAGGCTATTGAGACAGAATGTTTATCTCATTGTATTTATGCTCAATGTATTTTGTTTTGGTTTTAAATAAACTAAACAAAACATTTTGAACGCTTAAATATTGCCATGTTTTTTCCTTATATGTGCCCCCCTGAAAAAACACTGGCCCCACCTCGGCCCCCCTAGTAATTTTGGTCTAGAACCGCCACTGCCCTCAATGCCTAGAGGCTGTGGATGGCACGCATGTGGAGATAAAGCAGCCATCTGTCAATTCCACCGACAGTCTTGGCGTAGTTTAACAGCTCTTGACAGCGTATTTATGCGGATCAATATAAACATCATTTTTTTTAAAAACGCAGCTGTGTGCACGAAGTTATTTTGGAAAACAGAGTTTAGAAAATATGCGTTTTTAAAAATACCCGGGTATGTGTAAACAGCGCCTATGTTTGTCAATAAGTTTATCCAATCGGTTATTGAAAATTTTTTTTGAGAATTTTGGAGAATTGCGGAAGTAGAGAGACAGGTCTGTAGTTTGTGAAGTGGTGTTTGCTCCCAGTTTTGTACAGAGGAATGACTTTTGCTGTTTTCATGCTGTTTGGAAATGTACCAGTTAGAAATGACAAATTGCATATATATGTGAATGGTTTGGATATTCCATCAATAACATTTTTCAATATCATCATGTCAGTGTCATCACAGTCGGTAGATTTTTTGTTCATACATTTCCCAACAATATCAACAATTTCTTTTTCTTCCACTGCTGTAAGGAACGTTGAAAAAGAATTATTATCTATCAAATTGCCCACATTTTCAACAGATGTTCCTGGATCCGGGATTTGTTCTGCTAAGATTGGTCCTATGTTTACAAAGTAATGGTTGAAACTATTAACTACCACATCCATATTATATTCATCTTTGTCATTATTAAGAAAGTACCTTGGATAATTTGTATATCTTGACCCATTTTTTATAATACTGTTCAAAGTGCTCCAAATTACTTTGATATTATTTCTGTTATCGTTTAATAATTTCTTATACCATATATTCTTTCTTAGCAGCCCTTATAATATTAGTTAATTTATTTTTATTTTTTTTATATCTATCTTCTGCCTCTTTAGTTTTCTGCTTTATGAACTCTCTATACAATGTATTTTTCTTTTTACAGGAATTTTGTAAAGAGCAATTCCAGCATTATGGACGTGACACTTGAACTCAAAATGGCAACAAATGACCCAGTGCATGTTTTATTGTCTCCCAGTATTTAAACAGGTGTTGCATATTTTAAAGCTGTACCATACTGGAGAAGTGATAGAACAAGAACAATTCCCATAGTACATCTAGGACATGCCAGAAAGTGCCAATAAAAGATGCGTTATGGATGTGACAGAAAAAGTATCACTTTTCGTGGGTGACTGTACATTTTTATCAAACTCTGTGAAATCGTAAACCTAATGTCGAAATGGAGATATCCATTTGATAGAGGGGTCCAAGGTGAATATTAAAAAAATCTTTGTTTAAAATATTTTGTATTTCATGCAGAGTTTCGGAAGGAAAAGTCAGCGTTATGGATGTGACGAAATTCCGTTATGGATGTGACGCGTCTGAAATAGATATGGCATATGTTTAGAAAATCAGCAATTTAACCACCATAACCCTTTGAAAAACTCTCTAAATATCAGCTAAAACTATCAAAGTTCTTAAATAATATTTAGGATGGCTATTGTTTTGCTGTTTTGTGGATTTTAGCATACATTTCTGTGGCTTGTGGCAATAATATAGAATTGTACATGATCAAAGTTGATTTTAGCTTGGGTTTTACATTATAAGAAAGAAAGACTGACAGTGACATATTAGGTTGGTTACAAATTGGTTCAACTTATTCACATCTGTAAAATACAGGCCTAGGTGATATCTCTGGGAGTGGTTTTGATGTATTACATGTTGCTTTAATTTTGCATGGTGAGGTTGACATTTACATGGAATTGCCCTAAACCCCTTGTAATCCATGGACATACTGTATGTTTGACTTTTTTACTGTATTGAACAATTGGGCAATTTTTATTATATAATGATATAAATATCCTCAAGAATTCCTCATATGCCTTATTTATGTCTTTTAGTTGGTATATTTCATCCCAATTTTGTGCCAGCAAGTCATTTCTAAAAGTGTTAATTGATTCCTCTGATCTAAGTCGTCTGAAAAGTTTTATGTTTTCTGGTTTATTATTCCCAAATTTTGTTTCATAAACTGAGAAAACTGGTAAATGATCACTGATATCATTTATCAATAGTCCACTTCCTAAATTGTCATTAAAACTGTTAGTGAATATATTGTCTATGAGGGTGGCTCCGTATGAGGTGATTCTGCTGGGTCTAGTAATTTTTGGGAATAAGGCCATACTGTACATTGTGTTGATAAAATTGTCTGTCATTTTGTGTTTATTTGGATTGAGCAGGTCAATATTGAAGTCTCCGCATACGAAGACTGTTTTGTGACTCACTTTTGAAAACATTTCCTCTATCCAGTTATTGAAGACCTCAATACGAGAATCTGGAGCTCTATATATACAACTAACAATTACATTTTTATGTTTCTCTCTGCAAATTTCAACTGTTATGCATTCCAGTGTGTTGTCAATTACTGTTGATATACTTTCCATCACATTGAATTTCAAGTCCCTATCCACAAATATGGCCACCACCCCCTCCACTCTTGTTTTGTCTATTTACGTAGTTGAATTCATAGCCCTCCAGCTCAAAGTCCGTGCCTTTGACGTTATGTATCCAAGTTTCAGATATTGCTATGATGCTGAACGGATGTGAAAACTGATGTAGATATTCCTTGATGAGATTGAAATTTGCATAGATGCTTCTGCTATTGAAGTGGATAATTGAGTGTTTGCCATCTGCTTTAATGCTCCGATTGAACTGTTCATCAGTGTAATAACAGCAGTTGTTGTTAATGGCAGAGAAGAAATTATTGTCCGGGTCTATGTCATATTCCAAATCCTGTGATTTGTAATCAGTGTACTCAAATGGTTTTAGTTCCAGTAAATCCTGTTCTGTAATCCTCTGAGATGTGTGGCTTATGGTCCCACTCATGATGGTCACTGATACTTTTCCAGGTCCTCGATGTTTTTCACAACCAATATTTTGGCCTCCTCAGGTGTACTGTTTAATTTAATAAACACTTGACAGTTTGTAGTCCAAGTGTTCTGAATTTTCCTCTGTTTCTTTAAAATGCATGCACTCCTGGCTATACCCACATTTTGTTTGGTCAGATGCTCATTTATGTAGACGCTGGAGCCCTTTAGCTTGTACACTTGCTTTAATAGTGCGGTCTTATGTTTCCTGTTGAGAAACCTCATGATGATGGTCTGCTTGTCGCTGGTGTTCCTCCTTGGTAGCAGGTGGCAAGCCTCGATGTTATCGCAGTCCAGGTGAATTCCCTTGGACTGCAGGAAAGCAGCTACCTGTTGCTCCGTGGAGCTCACATCCAGCTCCCCGGGCCCCCCTTGATAGCGGTCACCGCCCGAGCATATAACCGAGGTTTTACCTGGAGCCCGGTGACGACAACATCGTTCATTCTGGAGTATTGCTCCAGGTCAGCCACTCGGTTTTCGAGGTTGGCAATCCGCTTGTCTTTCTCTGCATTCTGGATCCGCAGCGTTTTCACTTCCTCCACCAAGTCCAATATGCTCTTCTGCTGCAGCCTGACAGCAGAAGTAACTTCTGTTATGAAGTTGAGTGACTTTTTTTATGTCATCAGCTTCCTCAGCAGTGGGGATCTTCTTTGGGCCCATGTAACCCGGTAGCAAGTTGCTGGGACAACCAGCTTTCGCCGTCAGCTGTTAGCTGTTAATGTGTCGAACAGGTTTGCTCTCCTGAGTGATGCACCCGCTGAGAAACCTGAAAGAGCTCTGGTTATAGGAGACTCTATCATACAGCATGTGAAATTAGCTCAGCCTTTAGGGGCACCAGCAGCTTTAGTCAGATGTATACCGGGAGCCAGGGTGCCGGACATAGCAGGTAATCTTAGGTTCTTAGGCAAGCACAGGTTCTCAAAGATAGTTATCCATGCAGGAGCTAATGATATACACCATCAGTCTGAGGTTACTAAGAATAACTTTGTAGAGGTGTTTAAATTAGTGAAGACGATGTCCGATGCTGTAGTATGCTCTGGCCCCATCCCAATGCGCCGTGGTGATGTAGGTTATGGTCGCTGAACTGCTGGTTGTCCAGGTGGTGCTCTGAAAACAGTCACTACGTTTACATGCACATAGAGAGAATCGAATTTCTGCCGTTGCTCGACTGAAATCGAAGTTCAAAATGCCATGTATACACCTTAATTCGGCTGAAATTGAACCGAACTTGATTTCTCGGAATCGAGCTACACGACCTAGTTTATGCGATTTCTGCCGAGCTACTTTGTGCATGTATACCCTATCGAGCTAGTTGTCGAGCTACTTCCGGAAGTGACGAGTGACGAGACCACAAGCGGGAAACACAACAGCCTCGGTCGGCATGACAACAGTAGTAGCGAGCAGCAGAAGAGGTCAGGAGGAACAAACGAAGAAGAGAAAATGGCGATGTAGAGCTCTCTGAAGTGTGGGTGGAGCACAGAGGACGGCAGGACAAAGCTTCTGGTACTAATAGGCTTTTTATTGTCAGACTTTTCAGTTTAACAGCCTACTTTTATTCTTGCACTGCAAAAAATGATCTCTTGTTGAGAGAAAATATCTTTAATATGGGTGAATTTATCTATTATTTCTTATTAGAAGTTTACTAGAACTCAAATATAAGATTATTTAGCTTACTTTGAGATGCTTTTACTAATTTCAAGCCTTAAATTTTCTTATTCTATTGGCAGATAATTTTGCTTCTTGCTAGAATTCAATGCTTAAAATGAGCAAAATTATCTGCCAATAGAATAAGAAAATTTAAGGCTTGAAATTAGTAAAAGCGTCTCAAAGTAAGCTAAATAATCTTATATTTGAGTTCTAGTAAACTTCTAATAAGAAATAATAGATAAATTCACCCATATTAAAGATATTTTCTCTCAACAAGAGATCATTTTTTGCAGTGTGAGAGAAAAACACACACACGCGCGCGTGCTGTGTTCTAGTCCCGGGATGAGCTGTCCCCTCTGCTCTCCCTCTGCCTCCTTAAATAGGGCAAGGTTACTGGGAAGACACACAAACACAGGTTAATTACCGTCAGGTGAAGTGATTCTGCCACTCACCTTCCCTGGCTCCGCCCTCCTGTCACAGACCGGCGCTTGACCACGCCCCCACTGCCACAGGCAAGCAGAAACGTGCACTTCTGGAGCAATGAGGAGACAGAGTTCATGCTCATTCAGCTTAAGGAGTTGAATATATTAAAATTCATGGACGGGAGAAAAACGCGCAATGGAGAACACGGAACTGATAACTTTGTTTACACTCTTGAATAGCTCTTCTTCATGACGACAACCGGAAGTGTACCAACACGATGGGGCGTGTTGCGCCACCTGTGGCTCGGGTGCACAATGCACCTCACACAATAGCCCGATTTCATTGTGTGCATGTAGGATTGGATTTCTCTGGCACCCTGCTGGGACCTTCAGCTCGATTACCGACAGCAGCTCGATTTGGTTGTGCATGTAAATGTAGTCAGTGTGGGCTTTATAGATAATTGGGCTAATTTTGAGGGCACTGCTGGCCTGTTAGGGCGGGACAGTATCCATCCCACTCGGGAAGGTGCTGTTCTCATTTCTTGCAGCATAGCTCATAGTCTCAGAACAGGCCTAGTTAATTTCTGACAATCCAGAGCCAAGGCCAGGGAGCAGACGAGCAGGCTAAACTGACTATCTGCTAGCTGCACAGAGTCGTCACTCAGGGTCCACTACATCAAGACTGTGCCTGTTCCCCGAGCTCAACAAAAAAGTAGAAATACTCAGAGTTTGTTCCAGTAACCTAATCAATATAAAATTAGATCATACTGACTGTACAGCCACTGCCAGCACCTTTGATCTAAAGGTGGGGCTATTAAATATTAGATCACTTACATCTAACGCTAATGGTTAATGAACTTATTACTGATCAGGAGTTTGATGTATTGTGTTTAACAGAAACATGGATTAATCCAAATGAATATATAGCATTAAATGAAGCTAGTCCTCCTGGATACAGTTACATACACCAGCCTCGTCTAACTGGCAGAGGAGGAGGCGTCGCAGTTATTTATAATGATTATCTAAGTGTAACACACAAACCTGGTTCTAAATTTAATACATTTGAAGTTCTTCATACTAATATAAAGTATGTAGCCTCGAAAAATAAGTCTACCCAGTTAATTCCGTTACTTATTATTTACAGGCCCCCGGGGCCATATTCTGAGTTTCTTTCTGAATTTGCAGATTTTATCTCAGACCTGGTTATTTCCTTAGACAAAGCTTTAGTTGTTGAAGATTTTAATATTCACTTCGATAACCCAGAAGAACCTTTGAAAACAGCGTTTGTGTCCATTTTAGATTCAGTATGGGTTAATCAGAATGTCAGAGGACCGACCCATAATGGTGGTCACACCCTTGATCTAATACTAACATTCGAGTTAAACATAGAAAATATAGTCACACTTCCAGTCTGAAGTTATCTCAGATCATTATCTCATATCATTCAAAATATGTCTGAGTAATAATATATGCACTTCACCATGCTACTGTATTAAATGTACATTCACGTCAACTACTGCACAGAGCTTTATAAATGATCTCCCAGAGTTATCAACTTTTATTGGGTCACTGTCAGCCCCTGCAGAACTTGATCAGGCAACTGAGTGCTTAGAATCACCGTTCTGCTATACTTTAGATAATGTAGCTCCTCTTAAAAGGAAAATGATCGGAGAGAAAAAATTAGCACCTTGGTATAATGACACTCGCAATTTAAAACAGACCACTTGAAAATTGCAACGTAAATGGCGTCAAACAAAATTGGTAGCGTTCAAATTAGAGTGGAAGGAGAGCTTCCTGATGTATAGAAAGCTCTTAGTGCTGCGAGATCAACATATGTCTCCTCCCTAATCGAAGATAACAAAAATAATCCTAGATTCCTATTTAATACTGTAGCAAAATTAACCAGGAATAAGTCCACTATAGACACATGCACACCTGCAGTATGTAGTAGCAACGACTTCATGAATTTTTTTAATGACAAAATTGAGAATATCCAACAAAAAATTCAAACTACTAATTTAAGGTCAGACAATGTAAGTGACCCTGTAGTTAGGGCCCGAGCCCTATAGGGCGAAGGCCCTATTGTTCTTGTAAGAGTTCACTATTATTAGGGCCCGAGCCCTATAGGGCGAAGGCCCTATTGTTCTTGTAAGAGTTCACTATTATTATTATTCTTTATTTTTCTCCGCTGTTGGGCCATTTTCGGGGCGCTTGCCATGGGCGAAAACGCGCGAAATTTGGCGCCACTTCCGAGAATTGCCACCGCTACTCAGAACCAAAAGCCCACACTTGGCCGGGGCTCAGGGCCTCTATAGCGCCCCCTAAGTCGTTGTGATTTTGGCATCCCGCATTAAGGTGCCTGGTTGCCATATAGTTTGTAGGAGTGGCATGCCATTTGGTATGCATATGTATCTCACTGAGCCGGACAAAAATGTAATGCCAATGCATTAGCCACGCCCAACAGGAAGTGAGGTAATTTCACTTTTGTGTGAAATGCATGGCCACGAAGACGGCGCAACTCCTCCTAGACCGTTCATAGGAATGTCACCAAAATTGATACACATCATCTACAGACATGGCTGACAAAAGTTACTAAATACGTTTCACGTAGGATAAACCGTTCAGAAGTTATACGTCAATCAATTTTCACTTCAAAATTTTACATGCTAAAAAATTCATAACAAATCTTCTAATTGCTCAACACTGCTCATACTTCACACGCTAATCACTCATTGGGCTTCTGACATGTTACCCAATTTCTGTGATATTTCGCCACTGGGGGCGCTATTTTTGGGCAAAAAATCCAATCTTTCCTCAAATTTGGTCCAACTTCACGGCCACCCTCTTACTACCTCCCATGTCATGTATACCACATTTTCGGAATTTTCGTCCATGGGGGGCGCTGTTTTTGGCCGACGCAATTTCTCCAAAACGGGTTTTTGGTAAATAATTCCATAATGCTTTTCCTTCACACCACTACCTTGTGATAGTGCGTTGCTGTTGTGGTCACTTATTTTTCCATCTCATAATCACTCATGTACAGCATAGCGCCACCTGCTGACATGGGAAAAACCAAAAAATTTATTCTTCAAAAATCTATATCTCATCTTCTGTTTACTCAATTGTCATCAAACTTCATACGCGAACTCGTCATAGCTCACCTGACATGTACGCCAAATTTTGTGCACTTTCGCCCCTGGGGGTGCAGGTTATGGCAGAAATGATATTGCAGCTTCTGATTTGTCAAACTTGGCAAGCACACTCTTTACAAGACCCTTTTTGGGGCGCTTGCCATGGTCGACATCGCACGAAATTTGGCTCCTTTTTCTTAGACTCCCACCGCTACTGAGAACCAGAAGCCCAGATCCAGGCGGGCCTCAGGGCCTCTATAGCGCCCCCTAACTCATTGTGATTTTGGCCTCCCGCATTAAGGTGCCTGGTTGCCATGTAGTTTGTAGTAGTGTCATGCCATTTGGTACGCATATGTATCTCACTAAGCCGGACAAAAATGTAATGCCAATGCATTAGCCACGCCCAACAGGAAGTGAGGTAATTTCACTTTTGTGCGAAATGCATGGCCACGAAGACGGCGCAACTCCTCCTAGACCGTTCATAGGAATGTCACCAAAGTTGATACACATCATCTACAGACACGGCCGACAAAAGTTCCTAAATACGTTTCACGTAGAATAAACCGTTCAGAAGTTATACGTCAATCAATTTTAAATGCAAAATTTTACATGCTTAAAAATTCATAACATATCTTCAAATTGCTCAAAACTGCTCATACTTCACACGCAAATCACTTATTGGGCATCTGACATGTTACCCAATTTCTGTGATATTTCGCCACTGGGGGCACTATTTTTGGGCAAAAAATCCAATCTTTCCTCAAATTTGGTCAAACTTCACAGCCACCCTCTTACTACCTCCCATGTCATGTACACCACATTTTGGGAATTTTCGTCCATGGGGGGTGCTGTTTTGGGCCAACGCAATTGCTCCGAAACAGGTTTTTGGTAAATAATTCCATAATGCTTCTCCTTCACACCACTACCTTCTGATAGTACGTTGCTGTTGTAGACACTTATTTTTCCAACTCATAATCGCTCATGTGCAGCATAGCGCCACCTTCTGACATGGGAGAAACCAAAAAATTTATTCTTCAAAAATCAATATCTCATCTTCTATTTTCTCAATCTTGATCAAACTTGATACGCACACTCTTAACAGGTCACCTGACATATGTGCCAAATTTTGTGAACTTTTGCCACTGGGGGCGCTGTTTTCAGGCAACAATTTATATCTCGGCTTCTGATTGGTCAAACTTGATCAAACTTTACAAAACAACTCTTCATAGGTCCCTTGACATGTATACCAAATTTGGTGAACTTTCACCACTGGGGGCGCTCATTGCGCTGTAGCAGTTGCAGGAGAGGTGTTTACAATCATGAGGCACCAGGAGTATGTTGTTTTGGTTGCCTTAAACACACATGACTTGTGGACCACTGGGGGCGCTCATTGCGCTGTAGCAGTTGCAGGAGAGGTGTTTACAATCATGAGGCACCAGGAGTATGTTGTTTTGGTTGCCTTAAACACACATGACTTGTGGGGAATGGGTAGGCAGTCGGGAGCAAGTGTTGTAGCGTTACATACAGACTAATAGATGTCTAACAGAAGACAATCCTATGTAGCTATAGCTTGGTGACTGATGAGGTAAATACATTAATTTGGTTGGGAAGCCATGGCATAAAATGTTCTGTCCATGACAACATCTCAGCGCACCGTGTACTCTGTGTCCAATTCTGTGCTTTGTCACCATTGTGGGAGTAATGTCTCTTGCCAAAGAAGCTGTGGAAGGTATTTCGCGGGGACGCATGCCCCCGCCCCCCTTGGCCGCTGGCGCGAGGGCCCGTCGAGGCCGCTTGCGGCTTTAATTAGGGCCCGAGCCCTATGGGCGAAGGCCCTATTGTTCTTGTAAGAGTTCACTATTATTAGGGCCCGAGCCCTATAGGGCGAAGGCCCTATTGTTCTTGTAAGAGTTCACTATTATTATTCTTCCGTCTTCTTCTTCTTCTTCTTTATTTTTCTCCGCTGTTGGGCCATTTTCGGGGCGCTTGCCATGGGCGAAAACGCACCAAATTTGGCACCAGTTCCGAGAATTGGCACCGCTACTCAGAACCAAAAGCCCAAACTTGGCCGGGGCTCAGGGCCTCTATAGCGCCCCCTAAGTCGTTGTGATTTTGGCCTCCCGCTTTAAGGTGCCTGGGTGCCGTGTAGTTTGAAGTAGTGGCATGCCATTTGGTACGCATATGTATCTCACTAAGCCGGACAAAAATGTAATGCCAATGCATTAGCCACGCCCAACAGGAAGTGAGGTAATTTCACTTTTGTGCGAAATGCATGGCCACGAAGACGGCGCAACTCCTCCTAGACCGTTCATAGGAATGTCACCAAAATTGATACACATCATCGACAGACATGGCTGACAAAAGTTACTAAATACGTTTCACGTAGGATAAACCGTTCAGAAGTTATACGTCAATCAATTTTCGATGCAAAATTTTACATGCTTAAAAATTCATAACAAATCTTCTGATTGCTCAAAACTGCTCATACTTCACACGCAAATCACTCATTGGGCTTCTGACATGTTACCCAATTTCTGTGATATTTCGCCACTGGGGGCGCTATTTTTGGGCAAAAAATCCAATCTTTCCTCAAATTTGGTCAAACTTCACGGCCACCCTCTTACTACCTCCCATGTCATGTATACCACATTTTGGGAATTTTCGTCCATGGGGGGCGCTGTTTTTGGCCGACGCAATTGCTCCAAAACGGGTTTTTGGTGAATAATTCCATAATGCTTTTCCTTCACACCACTACCTTGTGATAGTACGTTGCTGTAGTAGACACTTATTTTTCCAACTCATAATCGCTCATGTACAGCATAGCGCCACCTACTGACATGGGAAAATCCAAAAAATTTATTCTTCCAAAAATCTATATCTCATCTTCTATTTACTCAATTGTCATCAAACTTCATACGCAAACTCTTCATAGCGCACCTGACATATACGCCAAATTCTGTGCACTTTCGCCACTGGGGGCGCTATTTTTGGGCAAGAAATCCAATCTTTCCTCAAATTTGGTCAAACTTCACGGCCACCCTCTTACTACCTCCCATGTCATGTATACCACATTTTGGGAATTTTCGTCCATGGGGGGCGCTGTTTTTGGCCAAAGCAATTGCTCCAAAACGGGTTTTTGGTAAATAATTCCATAATGCTTTTCCTTCACACCTCTACCTTGTGATAGTACGTTGCTGTTGTAGACACTTATTTTTCCACCTCATAATCGCTCATGTACAGCATAGCGCCACCTACTGACATGGGAAAAACCAAAAAATTTATTCTTCAAAAATCTACATCTCATCTTCTATTTACTCAATTGTCATCAAACTTCATACGCAAACTCTTCATAGCTCACCTGACATATACGCCAAATTTTGTGCACTTTCACCCCTGGGGGTGCTGGTTATGGCTAAAATGATATTGCAGCTTCTGATTTGTCACACTTGGCAAGCAAACTCTTTACAAGACCCTTATTGGGGCGCTTGCCATGGTCGACAACGCACGAAATTTGGTTCCTTTCTCTTAGACTGCCACCGCTACTGAGAACCAGAAGCCCAGATCCAGGCGGGCCTCAGGGCCTCTATAGCGCCCCCCGAGCACCGTACAGTGCGAGACCCTATTGTTGCCATGTGTCCATTTCTGTGCTTTGTCGCCATTGTGGGAGTAATGTCTCTTGCCGAAGAAGCTGTGGAAGGTCTTTCGCGGGGACGCATGCCCCCGCTCCCCTTGGCCGCTGGCGCGAGGGCCCGTCGAGGCCGCTTGCGGCTTTAATTATTCTTCCGTGTTCTTCTTCTTCTTCTTCTTTATTTTTCTCCGCTGTTGGGCCATTTTCGGGGCGCTTGCCATGGGCGAAAACGCACGAAATTTGGCACCACTTCCGAGAATTGCCACCGCGACTCAGAACCAAAAGCCCAAACTTGGCCGGGGCTCAGGGCCTCGATAGCGCCCCCTAAGTCGTTGTGATTTTGGCCTCCCGCATTAAGGTGCCTGGTTGCCATGTAGTTTGTAGTACTGGCATGCCATTTGGTACGCATATGTATCTCTCTAAGCCGGACAAAAATGTAATGCCGATGCATTAGCCATGCCCAACAGGAAGTGAGGTAATTTCACTTTTGTGCGAAATGCATGGCCACGAAGACGGCGCAACTCCTCCTAGACCGTTCATAGGAATGTCACCAAAATTGATACACATCATCTACAGACATGGCTGACAAAAGTTACTAAATACGTTTCACGTAGGATAAACCGTTCAGAAGTTGTACGTCAATCAATTTTCACTTCAAAATTTTACATGCTAAAAAATTCATAACAAATCTTCTAATTGCTCAAAACTGCTCATACTTCACACGCTAATCACTCATTGGGCTTCTGACATGTTACCCAATTTCTGTGATTTTTCACCACTGGGGGCGCTATTTTTGGGCAAAAAATCCAATCTTTCCTCAAATTTGGTCAAACTTCACGGCCACCCTCTTACTACCTCCCATGTCATGTATACCACATTTTGGGAATTTTCGTCCATGGGGGGCGCTGTTTTTGGCCGACGCAATTTCTCCAGAATGGGTTTTTGGTTAATAATTCCATAATGCTTTTCCTTCACACCACTACCTTGTGTTAGTGCGTTGCTGTTGTAGACACTTATTTTTCCAACTCATAATCGCTCATGTACAGCATAGCGCCACCTACTGACATGGGAAAAAACAAAAAATTTATTCTTCAAAAATCTATATCTCATGTTCTATTTACTCAATTTTCATCACACTTCATACGCAGTCTCTTCATAGCTCACCTGACATATACGCCAAATTTTGTGCACTTTCGCCCCTGGGGGTGCTGGTTATGGCAGAAATGATATTGCAGCTTCTGATTTGTCAACCTTGGCAAGCAAACTCTTTACAAGACCCTTATTGGGGCGCTTGCCCTGGTCGACAACGCTCGAAATTTGGCTCCTTTTTCTTAGACTGCTGCCGCTACTGAGCACCAGAAGCCCAGATCCAGGCGGGCCTCAGGGCCTCTATAGCGCCCCCTAACGTGTTGTGATTTTTGCCTCTCGCATTAAGGTGCCTTGTTGCCATGTAGTTTGTAGTAGTGGCATGCCCTTTGGTACGCATATGTATCTCACCAAGCCGGACAAAAATGTAATGCCAATGCATTAGCCACGCCCTACAGGAAGTGAGGTAATTTCACTTTTGTGCGAAATGCATGGCCACGAAGACGGTGCAACTCCTCCTAGACCGTTCATAGGAACGTCACCAAAATTGATAGACATCATCTACAGACATGGCTGACAAAAGTTGCTCAATACGTTTCACGTAGGGTAAACCGTTCAGAAGTTATATATCAATCATTTTTCACAGCAGAATTTTACATGCTTAAAAATTCATAACAAATCTTCTAATAGCTCAACACTGCTCATACTTCACAGGCAAATCACTCATTGGGCTTCTGACATGTGACCCAATTTCTGTGATATTTCGCCACTGGGGGCGCTATTTTTGGGCAAAAAATCCAATCTTTCCTCAAATTTGGTCAAACTTCACGGCCACCCTCTTACTACCTCCCATGTCATGTATACCACATTTTGGGAATTTTCGTCCATGGGGGGCGCTGTTTTTGGCCCACGCAATTGCTCCAAAACGGGTTTTTGGTAAATAATTCCATAATGCTTTTCCTTCACACCACTACCTTGTGATTGTACGTTGCTGTTGTAGACACTTATTTTTCCAACTCATAATCGCTCATGTACAGCATAGCGCCACCTACTGACATGGGAAAAACCAAAAAATTTATTCTTCAAAAATCTATATCTCATCTTCTATTTACTCAATTGTCATCAAACTTCATACGCAAACTCTTCATAGCTCACCTGACATATACGCCAAATTTTGTGCACTTTCGCCACTGGGGGTGCTGATTATGGCACAAATGATATTGCAGCTTCTGATTTGTCAAACTTGGCAAGCAAACTCTTTTCAAGACCCTTATTGAGGCGCTTGCCATGGTCGACAACGCACGAAGTGCGAGACCCTATTGTTGCCATGTGTCCAATTCTGTGCTTTGTCGCCATTGTGGGAGTAATGTCTCTTGCCGCAGAAGCTGTGGAAGGTTTTTCGCAGGGACGCATGCCCCCGCCCCCCTTGGCCGCTGGCGCGAGGGCCCGTCGAGGCCGCTTGCGGCTTTAATTATTCGTCCGTCTTCTTCTTCTTCTTTATTTTTCTCCGCTGTTGGGCCATTTTCGGGGCGCTTGCCATGGGCGAAAACGCACGAAATTTGGCACCAATTCCGAGAATTGTCACCGCTACTCAGAACCAAAAGCCCAAACTTGGCCGGGGCTCAGGGCCTCTATAGCGCCCCCTAAGTCGTTGTGATTTTGGCCTCCCGCATTAAGGTGCCTGGTTGCCATATAGTTTGTAGTAGTGGCATGCCATTTGGTACACATATGTATCTCACTAACCCGGACAAAAATGTAAAGCCAATGCATTAGCCACGCCCAACAGGAAGTGAGGTAATTTCACTTTTGTGCGAAATGCATGGCCATGAAGACGGCGCAACTCCTCCTAGACCGTTCATAGGAATGTCACCAAAATTGATACACATCATCTACAGACATGGCTGACAAAAGTTACTAAATACGTTTCACGTAGCATAAACCGTTCAGAAGTTATACGTCAATCAATTTTCAATGCAAAATATTACATGCTTAAAAATTCATAACAAATCTTCTAATTGCTCAAAACTGCTCATACTTCACAGGCAAATCAATCATTGGGCTTCTGACATGTTACCCAATTTCTGTGATATTTCGCCACTGGGGGCGCTATTTTTGGGCAAAAAATCCAATCTTTCCTCAAATCTGGTCAAACTTCACGGCCACCCTCTTACTACCTCCCATGTCATGTATACCACATTTTGGGAATTTTCGTCCATGGGGGGCGCTGTTTTTGGCCGACGCAATTGCTCCAAAACGGGTTTTTGGTAAATAATTCCATTATGCTTTTCCTTCACACCACTGCCTTGTGATAGTGCGTTGCTGTTGTAGACACTTATTTTTCCAACTCATAATCGCTCATGTACAGCATAGCGCCACCTACTGACATGGGAAAAACCAAAAAATGTATTCTTCAAAAATCTATATCTCATCTTCTATTTACTCAATTGTCATCAAACTTCAAACGCAAACTCTTCATAGCTCACCTGACATGTTCGCCAAATTTTGTGCACTTTTGCCCCTGGGGGTGCTGGTTATGGCAGAAATGATATTGCAGCTTCTGATTTGTCAAACTTGGCAAGCAAACTCTTTACAAGACCCTTATTGGGGCGTTTGCCATGGTCGACAACGCACGAAATTTGGCTCCTTTTTCTTAGACTGCCACCGCTACTGAGAACCAGAAGCCCAGATCCAGGCGGGCCTCAGGGCCTCTATAGCGCCCCCTAACTCGTTGTGATTTTGGCCTCCCGCATTAAGGTGCCTGGTTGCCATGTAGTTTGTAGTAGTGGCATGCCATTTGGTACGCATATGTATCTCACTAAGCCGGACAAAAATGTAATGCCAATGCATTAGCCACGCCCAACAGGAAGTGAGGTAATTTCACTTTTGTGCGAAATGCATGGCCACGAAGACGGCGCAACTCCTAGACCGTTCATAGGAATGTCACCAAAATTGATACACATCATCTACAGACATGGCTGACAAAAGTTACTAAATACGTTTCACGTAGCATAAACCGTTCAGAAGTTATACGTCAATCAATTTTCAATGCAAAATTTTACATGCTTAAAAATTCATAACAAATCTTCTAATAGCTCAACACTGCTCATACTTCACAGGCAAATCACTCATTGGGCTTCTGACATGTTACCCAATTTCTGTGATATTTCGCCACTGGGGGCGCTATTTTTGGGCAAAAAATCCAATCTTTCCTCAAATTTGGTCAAACTTCACGGCCACCCTCTTACTACCTCCCATGTCATGTACACCACATTTTGGGAATTTTCGTCCATGGGGGGCGCTGTTTTTGGCCGACGCAATTGCTCCAAAACGGGTTTTTGGTAAATACTTCCATAATGCTTTCCCTTCACACCACTTCCTTGTGATAGTACGTTGCTGTTGTGGACACTTATTTTTCCAACTCATAATCGCTCATGTACAGCATTGCGCCACCTACTGACATGGGAAAAACCAAAAAATTTATTCTTCAAAAATCTATATCTCATCTTCTATTTACTCAATTGTCATCAAACTTCATACGCAAACTCTTCATAGCTCACCTGACATATACGCCAAATTTTGTGCACTTTCGCCACTGGGGGCGTTATTTTTGGGCAAAAAATCCAATCTTTCCTCAAATTTGGTCACACTTCACGGCCACCCTCTTCCTACCTCCCATGTCATGTATACCACATTTTGGGAATTTTAGTCCATGGGGGGCGCTGTTTTTGGCCGACGCATTTGCTCCAAAACCGGTTTTTGGTAAATAATTCCTTAATGCTTTTCCTTCACACCACTTCCTTGTGCTAGTACGTTGCTGTTGTAGACACTTATTTTTCCAACTCATAATCGCTCATGTACAGCATAGCGCCACCTACTGACATGGGAAAACCCAAAAATTTATTCTTCAAAAATCTATATCTCATCTTCTATTTACTCAATTGTCATCAAACTTCATACGCAAACTCTTCATAGGTCACCTGACATATACGCCAAATGTTGTGCACTTTCGCCCCTGGGGGCGCTGGTTATGGCAAAAATGATATTGCAGCTTCTGATTTGTCAAACTTGGCAAGCAAACTCTTTACAAGACCCTTATTGGGGCGCTTGCCATGGTCGCCAACGCACGAAATTTGGCTCCTTTTTCTTAGACTGCCACCGCTACTGAGAACCAGAAGCCCAGATCCCGGCGGGCCTCAGGGCCTCTATAGCGCCCCCCGAGCACCGTACAGTGCGAGACCCTATTGTTGCCTTGTGTCCAATTCTGTTCTTTGTCGCCATTGTGGGAGTAATGTCTCTTGCCGAAGATGCTGCGGAAGGTTTTTTGCGGGGACGCATGCCCCCGCCCCCCTTGGCCGCTGGCGCGAGGGCCCGTCGAGGCCGCTTGCGGCTTTAATTAGGGCCCGAGCCCTATGGGCGAAGGCCCTATTGTTCTTGTAAGAGTTCACTATTATTATTCTTCCGTCTTCTTCTTCTTCTTTATTTTTCTCCGCTGTTGGGCCATTTTCGGGGCGCTTGCCATGGGCGAAAACGCACGAAATTTGGCACCAGTTCCGAGAATTGCCACCGCTACTCAGAACCAGAAGCCCACACTTGGCCGGGGCTCAGGGCCTCTATAGCGCCCCCTAAGTCGTTGTGATTTTGGTCTCCCGCATTAAGGTGCCTGGTTGCCATGTAGTTTGTAGTAGTGGCATGCCATTTGGTACGCATATGTATCTCACTAAGCCGGACAAAAATGTAATGCCAATGCATTAGCCACGCCCAACAGGAAGTGAGGTAATTTCACTTTTGTGCGAATTGCATGGCCACGAAGACGGCGCAACTCCTCCTAGACCGTTCATAGGAATGTCACCAAAATTGATACACATCATCTACAGACATGGCTGACAAAAGTTACTAAATATGTTTCACGTAGGATAAACCGTTCAGAAGTTATACGTCAATCAATTTTCAATGCAGAATTTTACATGCTTAAAAATTCATAACAAATCTTCTGATTGCTCAAAACTGCTCATACTTCACACGCAAATCACTCATTGGGCTTCTGACATGTTACCCAATTTCTGTGATATTTTGCCACTGGGGGCGCTATTTTTGGGCAAAAAGTCCAATCTTTCCTCAAATTTGGTCAAACTTCACGGCCACCCTCTTACTACCTCCCATGTCATGTTTACCACATTTTGGGAATTTTCGTCCATGGGGGGCACTGTTTTTGGCCGACGCAATTGCTCCAAAACAGGTTTTTGGTAAATAATTCCTTAATGCTTTTCCTTCACACCACTACCTTGTGATAGTACGTTGCTGTTGTAGACACTTATTTTTCCAACTCATAATCGCTCATGTACAGCCTAGCGCCACCTTCTGACATGGGAAAAGCCAAAAAATTTATTCTTCAAAAATCTATATCTCATCTTCTATTTACTCAATTGTCATCAAACGTCATACGCAAACTCTTCATAGCTCACCTGACATATACCCCAAATTTTGTGCACTTTCGCCACTGGGGGCGCTACTTTTGGGCAAAAAATCCAATCTTTCCTCAAATTTGGTCAAACTTCACCGCCACCTTCTTACTACCTCCCATGTCATGTATTCCACATTTTGGGAATTTTCGTCCATGGGGGGCGCTGTTTTTGGCCGACGCAATTGCTCCAAAACGGGTTTTTGGTAAATAATTCCATAATGCTTTTCCTTCACGCCACTACCTTGTGATAGTACGTTGCTGTTGTGGACACTTATTTTTCCAACTCATAATCGCTCATGTACAGCATTGCGCCACCTACTGACATGGGAAAAAACAAAAAATTTCTTCTTCAAAAATCTATATCTCATCTTCTATTTACTCAATTGTCATCAAACTTCATACGCAAACTCTTCATAGCTCACCTGACATGTACGCCAAATTTTGTGCACTTTCGCCCCTGGGGGTGCTGGTTATGGCACAAATGATATTGCAGCTTCTGATTTGTCAAACTTGGCAAGCAAACTCTTTTCAAGACCCTTATTGGGGCGCTTGCCATGGTCGACAACGCACGAAATTTGTCTCCTTTTTCTTAGACTGCCACCGCTACTGAGAACCAGAAGCCCAGATCCAGGCGGGCCTCAGGGCCTCTATAGCGCCCCCCGAGCACCGTACAGTGCGAGGCCCTATTGTTACCATGTTTCCAATTCTGTGCTTTGTCGCCATTGTGGGAGTAATGGCTCTTGCCGAAGAAGCTGTGGAGGGTATTTCGCGGGGACGCATGCCCCCGCCCCCCTTGGCCGCTGGCGCGAGGGCCCGTCGAGGCCGCTTGCGGCTTTAATTATTCTTCCGTCTTCTTCTTCTTCTTCTTCTTCTTTATTTTTCTCCGCTGTTGGGCCATTTTCGGGGCGCTTGCCATGGGCGAAAACGCACCAAATTTGGCACCAGTTCCGAGAATTGCCACCGCTACTCAGAACCAAAAGCCCAAACTTGGCCGGGGCTCAGGGCCTCTATAGCGCCCCCTAAGTCGTTGTGATTTTGGCCTCCCGCTTTAAGGTGCCTGGGTGCCGTGTATTTTGTAGTAGTGGCATGCCGTTTGGTACGCATATGTATCTCACTAAGCCGGACAAAAATGCAATGCCAATGCATTAGCCACGCCCAACAGGAAGTGAGGTAATTTCACTTTTGTGCGAAATGCATGGCCACGAAGACGGCGCAACTCCTCCTAGACCGTTCATAGGAATGTCACCAAAATTGATACACATCATCTACAGACATGGCTGACAAAAGTTACTAAATACGTTTCACGTAGGATAAACCGTTCAGAAGTTATACGTCAATCAATTTTCGATGCAAAATTTTACATGCTTAAAAATTCATAACAAATCTTCTGATTGCTCAAAACTGCTCATACTTCACACGCAAATCACTCATTGGGCTTCTGACATGTTACCCAATTTCTGTGATATTTCGCCACTGGGGGCGCTATTTTTGGGCAAAAATTCCAATCTTTCCTCAAATTTGGTCAAACTTCACGGCCACCCTCTTACTACCTCCCATGTCATGTATACCACGTTTTGGAAATTTTCGTCCATGGGGGGCGCTGTTTTTGGCCGACGCAATTGCTCCACAACGGGTTTTTGGTAAATAATTCCATAATGCTTTTCCTTCACACCACTACCTTGTGAAAGTACGTTGCTGTTGTAGACACTTATTTTTCCAACTCATAATCGCTCATGTACAGCATAGCGCCACCTACTGACATGGGAAAAACCAAAAAATTTATTCTTCAAAAACCTATATCTCATCTTCTATTTACTCAATTGTCATCAAACTTCATACGCAAACTCTTCATAGCTCACCTGACATATTCGCCAAATTTTGTGCACTTTCGCCACTGGGGGCGCTATTTTTGGGCAAAAAATCCAATCTTTCCTCAAATTTGGTCAAACTTCACGGCCACCCTCTTCCTACCTCCCATGTCATGTATACCACATTTTGGGAATTTTCGTCCATGGGGGGCGCTGTTTTTGGCCGACGCAATTGCTACAAAACGGGTTTTGGGTAAATAATTCCATAATGCTTTTCCTTCACGCCACTACCTTGTGAAAGTACGATGCTGTTGTAGACACTTATTTTTCCAACTCATAATCGCTCATGTACAGCATAGCGCCACCTACTGACATGGGAAAAAACAAAAAATTTATTCTTCAAAAATCTATATCTCATCTTCTATTTACTCAATTGTCATCAAACTTCATACGCAAGCTCTTCATAGCTCACCTGACATATACGCCAAATTTTGTGCACTTTCGCCTCTGGGGGTGCTGGTTATGGCAAAAATGATATTGCAGCTTCTGATTTGTCAAACTTGGCAAGCAAACTCTTTACAAGACCCTTATTGGGGCGCTTGCCGTGGTCGACAACGCACGAAATTTGGCTCCTTTTTCTTAGACTGCCACCGCTACTGAGAACCAGAAGCCCAGCTCCAGGCCGGCCTCAGGGCCTCTATAGCGCCCCCCGAGCACCGTTCAGTGCGAGACCCTATTGTTGCCATGTGTCCATTTCTGTGGTTTGTCGCCATTGTGGGAGTAATGTCTCTTGCCGAAGAAGCTGTGGAAGGTATTTCGCGGGGACACATGCCCCCGCCCCCCTTGGCCGCTGGCGCGCAGGCCCGTCGAGGCCGCTTGCGGCTTTAATTAGGGCCCGAGCCCTATAGGGCGAAGGCCCTATTGTTCTTGTAAGAGTTCACTATTATTAGGGCCCGAGCCCTATAGGGCGAAGGCCCTATTGTTCTTGTAAGAGTTCACTATTATTAGGGCCCGAGCCCTATGGGCGAAGGCCCTATTGTTCTTGTAAGAGTTCACTATTATTATTCTTCCGTCTTCTTCTTTATTTTTCTCCGCTGTTGGGCCATTTTCGGGGCGCTTGCCATGGGCGAAAACGCACGAAATTTGGCACCAGTTCCGAGAATTGCCACCGCTACTCAGAACCAGAAGCCCAAACTTGGCCGGGGCTCAGGGCCTCTATAGCGCCCCCTAAGTCGTTGTGATTTTGGCCTCCCGCATTAAGGTGCCTGGGGGCCATGTAGTTTGTAGTAGTGGCATGCCATTTGGTACGCATATGTATCTCACTAAGCCAGACAAAAATGTAATGCCAATGCATTAGCCACGCCCAACAGGAAGTGAGGTAATTTCACTTTTGTGCGAAATGCATGGCCACGAAGACGGCGCAACTCCTCCTAGACCGTTCATAGGAATGTCACCAAAATTGATACACATCATCTACAGACATGGCTGACAAAAGTTACTAAATACGTTTCACGTAGGATAAACCGTTCAGAAGTTATACGTCAGTCAATTTTCGATGCAAAATTTTACATGCTTAAAAATTCATAACAAATCTTCTGATTGCTCAAAACTGCTCATACTTCACACGCGAATCAATCATTGGGCTTTTGACATGTTACCCAATTTCTGTGATATTTCGTCACTGGGGGCGCTATTTTTGGGCAAAAAATCCACTCTTTCCTCAAATTTGGTCAAACTTCACGGCCACCCTCTTACTACCTCCCATGTCTTGTATACCACATTTTGGGAATTTTCGTCCATGGGGGGCGCTGTTTTTGGCCGACGCAATTGCTCCAAAACGGGTTTTTGGTAAATAATTCCATTATGCTTTTCCTTCACACCACTACCTTGTGATAGTACGTTGCTGTTGTAGACACTTTTTTTTCCAACTCATAATCGCTCATGTACAGCATAGCGCCACCTACTGACATGGGAATAAACCAAAAAATTTATTCTTCAAAAATCTATATCTCATCTTCTATTTACTCAATTGTCATCAAACTTCATACGCAAAGTCTTCATAGCTCACCTGACGTCTACGCCAAATTTTGTGCACTTTTGCCACTGGGGTCGCTATTTTTGGGCAAAAAATCCAATCTTTCCTCAGATTTGGTCAAACTTCACGGCCACCCTCTTACTACCTCCCATGTCATGTATACCACATTTTGGGAATTTTCGTCCATGGGGGGCGCTGTTTTTGGCCGCGCAATTGCTCCAAAACGGGTTTTTGGTTAATGATTCCATAATGCTTTTCCTTCACACCACTACCTTGTGATAGTTCGTTGCTGTTGTAGACACTTATTTTTCCAACTCATAATCGCTCATGTACAGCATAGCGCCACCTACTGACATGGGAAAAACCAAAAAATTTCTTCTTCAAAAATCTATATCTCATCTTCTATTTACGCAATTGTCATCAAACTTCATACGCAAACTCTTCATAGCTCACCTGACATATACGCCAAATTTTGTGCACTTTCGCCCCTGGGGGTGCTGGTTATGGCAAAAATGATATTGCAGCTTCTGATTTGTCAAATTTGGCAAGCAAACTCTTTACAAGACCCTTATTGGGGCGCTTGCCATGGTCGACAACGCACGAAATTTGGCTCCTTTTTCTTAGACTGCCACCGCTACTGAGAACCAGAAGCCCAGATCCAGGCAGGCCTCAGGGTCTCTATAGCGCCCCCCGAGCACCGTACAGTGCGAGACCCTATTGTTGCCATGTGTCCAATTCTGTGCTTTGTCGCCATTGTGGGAGTAATGTCTCTTGCCGAAGAAGCTGTGGAAGGTATTTCGCGGGGACGCATGCCCCCGCCCCCCTTGGCCGCTGGTGCGAGGGCCCGTCGAGGCCGCTTGCGGCTTTAATTAGGGCCCGAGCCCTATGGGCGAAGGCCCTATTGTTCTTGTAAGAGTTCACTATTATTATTCTTCTTCCGTCTTCTTCTTCTTCTTCTGTCTTCTTCTTCTTCTTTATTTTTCTCCGCTGTTGGGCCATTTTCGGGGCGCTTGCCATGGGCGAAAACGCACGAAATTTGGCACCAGTTCCGAGAATTGCCACCGCTACTCAGAACCAGAAGCCCAAACTTGGCCGGGGCTCCGGGCCTCTATAGCGCCCCCTAAGTCGTTGTTATTTTGGCCTCCCGCATTAAGGTGCCTGGGTGCCATGTAGTTTGTAGTAGTGGCATGCCATTTGGTACGCATATGTATCTCACTAAGCCGGACAAAAATGTAATGCCAATGCATTAGCCACGCCCAACAGGAAGTGAGGTAATTTCACTTTTGTGCGAAATGCATGGCCACGAAGACGGTGCAACTCCTCCTAGACCGTTCATAGCAATGTCACCAAAATTGATACACATCATCTACAGACATGGCTGACAAAAGTTACTAAATACGTTTCACGTAGGATAAACCGTTCAGAAGTTATACGTCAATCAATTTTCGATGCAAAATTTTACATGCTTAAAAATTCATAACAAATCTTCTGATTGCTCAAAACTGCTCATACTTCACACGCAAATCACTCATTGGGCTTCTGACATGTTACCCAATTTCTGTGATATTTCGCCACTGGGGGCGCTATTTTTGGGCAAAAATTCCAATCTTTCCTCAAATTTGGTCAAACTTCACGGCCACCCTCTTACTACCTCCCATGTCATGTATACCACGTTTTGGAAATTTTCGTCCATGGGGGGCGCTGTTTTTGGCCGACGCAATTGCTCCAAAACGGGTTTTTGGTAAATAATTCCATAATGCTTTTCCTTCACACCACTACCTTGTGATAGTACGTTGCTGTTGTAGACACTTATTTTTCCAACTCATAATCGCTCATGTGCAGCATAGCGCCACCTACTGACATGGGAAAAACCAAAAAATTTATTCTTCAAAAATCTATATCTCATCTTCTACTTACTCAATTGTCATCAAACTTCATTCGCAAACTCTTCATAGCTCACCTGACGTCTACGCCAAATTTTGTGCACTTTCGCCCCTGGGGGTGCTGGTTATGGCAAATATGATATTGCAGCTTCTGATTTGTCAAACTTGGCAAGCAAACTCTTTACAAGACCCTTATTGGGGCTCTTGCCATGGTCGACAACGCACGAAATTTGGCTCCTTTTTCTTCGACTGCCACCGCTACTGAGAACCAGAAGCCCAGATCCAGGCGGGCCTCAGGGCCTCTATAGCGCCCCCTAACTCGTTGTGATTTTGGCCTCCCGCATTAAGGTGCCTGGTTGCCATGTAGTTTGTAGTAGTGGCATGCCATTTGGTACGCATATGTATCTCACTAAGCCGGACAAAAATGTAATGCCAATACATTAGCCACGCCCTACAGGAAGTGAGGTAATTTCACTTTTGTGCGAAATGCATGGCCACGAAGACGGCGCAACTCCTCCTAGACCGTTCATAGGAGTGTCACCAAAATTGATACACATCATCGACAGACATGGCTGACAAAAGTTTCTAAACAGGATTCACGTAGCATTAACCGTTCAGAAGTTATACGTCAATCAATTTTCAATGCAACATTTTACATGCTTAAAAATTCATAACAAATCTTCTACTTGCTCAAAACTGCTCATACTTCACACGCAGATCACTCATTGGGCTTCTGACATGTTACCCACTTTCTGTGATATTTCGCCACTGGGGGCGCTATTTTTGGGCAAAAATTCCAATCTTTCCTCAAATTTGGTCAAACTTCACGGCCACCCTCTTACTACCTCCCATGTCATGTATACCACATTTTGGGAATTTTCGTCCATGGGGGGCGCTGTTTTTGGCCGACGCAATTGCTCCAAAATGGGTTTTTGGTAAATAATTCCATAATGCTTTTCCTTCACACCACTACCTTGTGATAGTGCGTTGCTGTTGTAGACACTTATTTTTCCAACTCATAATCGCTCATGTACAGCATAGCGCCACCTACTGACATGGGAAAAACCAAAAATTTTATTCTTCAAAAAACTATATCTCATCTTCTATTTACTCAATTGTCATCAAACTTCATACGCAAACTCTTCATAGCTCACCTGACACGGACGCCAAATTTTGTGCACTTTCGCCCCTGGGGGTGCTGGTTATGGCAGAAATGATATTGCAGCTTCTGATTTGTCAAACTTGGCAAGCAAACTCTTTACAGGACCCTTATTGGGGCGCTATTATTCTTAGGGCCCGAGCACCGTACAGTGCGAGACCCTATCGTTGCCATGTGTCCAATTCTGTGCTTTGTCGCCATTGCGGGAGTAATGTCTCTTGCCAAAGAAGCTGTGGAAGGTATTTCGCGGGGACGCATGCCCCCGCCCCCCTTGGTCGCTGGCGCGAGGGCCCGTCGAGGCCGCTTGCGGCTTTAATTATTCTTCCGTCTTCTTCTTCTTCTTCTTCTTCTTCTTTATTTTTCTCCGCTGTTGGGCCATTTTCGGGGCACTTGCCATGGGCGAAAACGCACCAAATTTGGCACCAGTTCCGAGAATTGCCACCGCTACTCAGACCCAAAAGCCCAAACTTGGCCGGGGCTCAGGGCCTCTATAGCGCCCCCTAAATTGTTGTGATTTTGGCCTCCCGCATTAAGGTGCCTGGGTGCCGTGTAGTTTGTAGTAGTGGCATGCCATTTGGTACGCATATGTATCTCACTAAGCCGGACAAAAATGTAATGCCAATGCATTAGCCACGCCCAACAGGAAGTGAGGTAATTTCACTTTTGTGCGAAATGCATGGCCACGAAGACGGCGCAACTCCTCCTAGACCGTTCATAGGAATGTCACCAAAATTGATACACATCATCTACAGACATGGGTGACAAAAGTTACTAAATATGTTTCACGTAGGATAAACCGTTCAGAAGTTATACGTCAATCAATTTTCACTTCAAAATTTTACATGCTAAAAAATTCATAACAAATCTTCTAATTGCTTAACACTGCTCATACTTCACACGCTAATCACTCATTGGGCTTCTGACATGTTACCCCATTTCTGTGATATTTCGCCACTGGGGGCGCTATTTTTGGGCAAAAAATCCAATCTTTCCTCAAATTTGGTCAAACTTCACGACCACCCTCTTACTACCTCCCAGGTCATGTATACCACATTTTGGGAATTTTCGTCCATGGGGGGCGCTGTTTTTGGCCGACGCAATTGCTCCAAAACGGGTTTTTGGTAAATAATTCCATAATGCTTTCCCTTCACACCACTACCTTGTGATAGTACGTTGCTGTTGTAGACTCTTATTTTTCCAACTCATAATCGCTCATGTACAGCATAGCGCCACCTACTGACATGGGAAAAACCAAAAAATTTATTCTTCAAAAATCCATATCTCATCTTCTATTTACTCAATTGTCATCCAACTTCATACGCAAACTCTTCATAGCTCACCTGACATATACGCCAAATTTTGTGCACTTTCGCCCCTGGGGGTGCTGGTAATGGCAAAAATGATATTGCAGCTTCTGATTTGTCAAACTTGGCAAGCAAACTCTTTACAAGACCCTTATTGGGGCGCTTGCCATGGTCGACAACGCACGAAATTTGGCTCCTTTTTCTTAGACTGCCACCGCTACTGAGGACCAGAAGCCCAGATCCAGGCGGGCCTCAGGGCCTCTTTAGCGCCCCCTAAGTCGTTGTGATTTTGGCCTCCCGCATTAAGGTGCCTGGGTGCCATGTAGTTTGTGGTAGTGGCATGCCATTTGGTACGCATATGTATCTCACTAAGCCGGACAGAAATGTAATGCCAATGCATTAGCCACGCCCAACAGGAAGTGAGGTAATTTCGCTTTTGTGCGAAATGCATGGCCACGAAGACGGCGCAACTCCTCCTAGGCCGTTCATAGGAATGTCACCAAAATTGATAGACATCATCTACAGACATGGCTGACAAAAGTTGCTCAATACGTTTCACGTAGGATAAGCCGTTCAGAAGTTATACGTCAATCAATTTTCAATGCAAAATTTTACATGCTTAAAAATTCATAACAAATCTTCTAATTGCTCAAAACTGCTCATACTTCACACGCAAATCACTCATTGGGCTTCTGACATGTTACCCAATTTCTGTGATATTTCGCCACTGGGGGCACTATTTTTGGGCAAAAAATCCAATCTTTCCTCAAATTTGGTCAAACTTCACGGCCACCCTCTTACTACCTCCCATGTCATGTATACCACATTTTGGGAATTTTCGTCCATGGGGGGCGCTGTTTTTGGCCGACGCAATTGCTCCAAAACAGGTTTTTGGTAAATAATTCCATAATGCTTTTCCTTCACACCACTACCTTGTGATAGTACGTTGCTGTTGTAGACACTTATTTTTCCAACTCATAATCGCTCATGTTCAGCATAGCGCCACCTACTGACATTGGAAAAACCAAAACATTTATTCTTCAAAAATCAATATCTCATCTTCTATTTACTCAATCTTGATCAAACTTGATACGCACACTCTTAACAGGTCACCTGACATATCTCCCAAATTTTGTGAACTTTTGCCACTGGGGGCGCTGTTTTCAGGCAACAATTTGTATCTCAGCTTCTGATTGGTCAAACTTGATCAAACTTGACACAACAACTCTTCATAGGTCCCTTGACATGTATACCAAATTTGGTTAACTTTCACCACTGGGGGCGCTCATTGCGCTGTAGCAGTTGCAGGAGAGGTGTTTACAATCATGAGGCACCAGGAGTATGTTGTTTTGGTTGCCTTAAACACACATGACTTGTGGGGGATGGGTAGGCAGTCGGGAGCAAGTGTTGTAGCGTTACATACAGACTAATAGATGTCTAACAGAAGACAATCCTATGTAGCTATAGCTTGGTGACTGATGAGGTAAATACATTAATTTGGTTGGGAAGCCATGGCATAAAATGTTCTGTCCATGACAACATCTCAGCGCACCGTGTACTCTGTGTCCAATTCTGTGCTTTGTCGCCATTGTGGGAGTAATGTCTCTTGCCGAAGAAGCTGTGGAAGGTTTTTCGCGGGGACGCATGCCCCCGCCCCCCTTGGCCGCTGGCGCGAGGGCCCGTCGAGGCCGCTTGCGGCTTTAATTAACAATATAACTGTATCAGATCAGCAATTAGAATGTTTTAATCCCTTAGAGAAATTGAATTACTTTAATTAATCTCCGCATCAAAAGCCTCAGCTTGTTAGAACACAAGTTGAGGCTTTTGATGTGGAGATTAATGAAAGTAATTCAGAAAGTAATTCAGGTAAGGGATCTAGAACGATCCCTTACCTGCACGTCTATTTAAACAGATAATACCTGAAGTAATTGAACCGCTTCTAAAAATAATAAATTCTTCTCTTAGGATTGGCTATGTACCCAAATCCTTTAAACTAGCAGTTATCAAACCCCTGATTAAAATACCTGACCTTGATCCCTGTCAGCTGTCCAATTATTGGCCAATATCAAACCTCCCCTTTATCTCCAAGATCCTTGAAAAAGCTGTGGCACAGCAGTTATGCTCATATTTACATAGGAATAACATCCATGAAATGTATCAGTCAGGATTTAGACCTCATCACAGCACAGAGACAGCTCTGGTTAAAGTAGTAAATGACCTACTGTTGGCGTCTGATCAGGGCTGTGTCTCGCTGCTTGTGTTGCTTGACCTTAGTGCAGCATTTGATACCATTGATCATTCCATTCTTCTGGATAGACTAGAAAATGTTCTGGGAGTTAAGAGAATGACCCTCTCCTGGCTCAGGTCTTCTTTAACTGATCGCTATCAGTATGTTGATGTAAATGGTGATTTTTCTAGACATACTGAGTTTAGTGTTCCACAAGGTTCTGTCTTGGGTCCACTGCTTTTTTCTTTATATATGTGACCCCTCACCGAGTCCAGGGACACATGTCGGCTGAAACAAATCCGAGATAATCACAAAAGAAGCATTTTTTTTTTAAATTTGTGATTTTTGTTTTTTTCCATCATGTGCAAGTTGAGATCTTGAAGAATGCAATCAGTATTTCAGATAATAGATTGTTTTGTTGGAAAAGCATAGATTTTTTGTTGCGAATTGTCTCGTTTTTGTCAGGACTGTAGCCTGCTGGGGGGTGTGGGTAAATTACCATATGGGCCATTCACATGATGATTTAAGTCATTTGTTTTTTTTTTCCGCAAATCAGCTGTATGATCCGAGTTGAGCGCATGGCTACTTAACCTGCATACAGGCATGTGATTTCACTATGGAATGAGGAAGCTAAACAGAGCACAGAGGAGGTGACACACCGCGAAGCAAACAGACACATGGTATTTACATCGGAGATCACCATTTCTAGCAAAAAAAAAAACGCAACCACATTTTCCAGATTGAATGGAATACTTGAATGATTGGATGATACATGGACCATTCTAGGACTACATTCCATCGGAGGCATTGGTGTGTGCAAGGGGCCGTTTCTCTTTCTGATGGGGTAAGTTTATTAATCTAAGGCTGTGTGGTTATTTTTGCATGTAACGGAGAATGTTGTGGTTTGATTAAGCCTAGGTCACAACCGGACGTATGATTTTTTGGCCGTGTGATTTTTGGCGTTTCCCAAATCGCTGCGGTTTTTTTTTTTGTTCACGGAGAAAGACGCGCGTTGGCCGTAAGTTTGTCTTGCAACCTGAAAAAAACGTAAGCGCCCGTAGAGTTTGTTTGACATGACAAAGAACCTCTGCGGCCGGTCTGCGGCTCGAAAATCAGCACATCACACGCGCGCTCTCGTGCTTTTCACACGCGCGCTCTCGTGCGTTTCATGCACGCTCTCCGTGTGTTTCTTGCGTTTTTTGCATGTAGACCGGCTGTAGGAGCACGGTACGGAGCACGGTCTTGATACACTATGATCTTGGTCTTGTCTTGGTCTCGGTTTAGGTGGTCTTGACTACAACAATGCTATGTAATCAGAAAACTTATTTCTAGCTGCATGTGGTCCTAGTACAAGGGAATCCACACTGACTCGGTCTCGCCCTGCCTCGGTCTTGATCTTGTCTCGGTCTTGACCCCTCAAAGTCTTGGTCTTGATACACTATGATTTATGATATGTGGATATGATTTATCCACATTTTATCATAAGTGTGTCATGCAGTGTGGGACACTGGTCTGGATAAAACTTCCTTCTGCTTAACTCTGACAAGACTGAAGTACTTGTACTAGGACCACATGCAGCTAGAAATAAGTTTTCTGATTACATAGCATTGTTGTAGTCAAGACCACCTAAACCGAGACCAAGACAAGACCTGTAAGTAATCCACATTCCTACTCGGTTGTGACCGAGGCTTTACATGAAACTAGTGTTGTGTTAGTTGTGTCATCATCGTGCTATCTTTCTTTCTTACTGTGTGAGTAATTTTTCAACCACAAAACGTTAAAGTATACTTTAGGACTTATTTTTGTACTTCATAATTGTGTTGGGCATACTTTGCATGGAAGGAAAATTGACCGTGATGATCTTTGTTTACATGAAAGTAGTATCGTGCTAGCTCATAGGGGGTAGAGCTTTCCTTAATGTCATGCAAATGAGCACCATTATGTGCCCGTCCTACACCCAGAGTAGCTGAGATGGAAAACTTTGAGGGCGATTTTCTCCCTTTTCTGTTTTAAGAAGTATACACTTTCAAAAGGCTACACATTCTTCAAATATTGTCAGATCTCCACATGGAAGGCATCATTGGAAAGCTTAGAAACTGTACTTTCTGAATCTGTCAATAACTCAAAATGCCCCCGGGCCGACATGTGTCCCTGGATTCTGTGATCTGCCACATATGTTACCTCTGGGTGATATTATTCGTAAACATTGTATTAGTTTCCACTGCTATGCTGATGACACACAGTTGTATGTTTCTGCAAAACTTGATGAGAGATACCAGCTTAATAGAATTGAGGAATGTGTGAAGGACATTAGACACTGGATGCTTATTAACTTTCTTCTGCTTAACTCTGACAAGACTGAAGTACTTGTACTAGGACCACATGCAGCTAGAAATAAGTTTTCTGATTACATAGCATTGTTGTAGTCAAGACCACCTAAACCGAGACCAAGACAAGACCAAGATCATCATGTATCAAGACCAAGACTTTGAGGGGTCGAGACCGAGACAAGATCAAGACCGAGGCAGGGCGAGACCGAGTCAAGACCAGACCAGTGTCCCACACTGCATGACACACTTATGATAAAATGTGGAACATGCAAACCATAGGCACCCCTCAAATAGACCTGTAAGTAATCCACATTCCCATAAAAACACCCACAAAAAACAAATGAAGATTCCTGTTCATTCACCTCTTTTGTTGGCCTATATTATATGTCTGTATCATGAAGAAATGTCTTGATAAAATAATCAAAAGGCACTGCAGAGATGAATTTCATGTGTGGGAATTTTCCTTTGTTTTCTATAAGCAAACAAATACAAACACTAAAGAGCTGAAATCAACTTAACCATCTTTATTTAACACTGTACTGAATGATTTACCATCCATCTAATACAGTAAAAAAATTTTGTGCAAGCGGTTTCAAAAATGACATCATATGCCAAACCAGAACAAACTGCAGTGCTGAAACATTTAAGTCCATGCGCACCATGAATGATAAACACGTGACATGGACATTGTGAAAGACCACAAAAACGTGGACTTTAAAGTAGAGTTTGGTTGCATTTTAGAAATATCAGAGACTGCAACATTCTGTGACCTAAATGTGCACGATGGTGTCTCATTATGATGCCCCCTCTACTAAAAACCCTCTCCACTGGTGCTGAGGAGGCAGGGACTGACAGCACCTTCAGTGCCAACTTGTGGAATTGTGGGAATCGGTCATGGTTTTTGGCCCAGAAGATGAGTGCATTGCCAGTGTCAGAGTCATTGATGGCATCGAAGTATTTGTTTATCTGTGTTATAACACTTGAATCCTGGGCTGAGTTGTGCTTCTTGTGAACCTTGTAGCGGGACAGAAGGCATGGGCATTTGACTGGTAGCAAATCACTGGATGAATCCACATTCATGGCCCCAGAGTCAGTTGCATCTCCTTCACTGTCGATCATGTTCTCCACCTCTGACAATAAAGTGTCTGAAAAACACAAACAAATACACAATGACAGGATTAAAACCATAATTCAACTTTGACTATGTAAGGACTTTTTTTTACTATTTCTTTCCCTGGATAATACTAACCTGTCAGTGTCCTCTTCAGCTCATCTCTGATCATCTTCACTGATGTTGCATTTCCTCCATTTGTGACATCCAGATCCACCCAGCTTGGGCCAAACTGTGGATCCAGCATGGTAGCCAAGAAGTGCACATTGTGGTTAAAAGGTTCATCTGTTCCACTCTCTTTGGCTATGTTTGCTTTTGTAAAGATTCCAGAGAATCTTTTCAGCAGAGACTGCTGAAGGGCTCTGACTAATGGCCGGCACTGCATTCGGGTCTCTTCCATCTTGAGGAGTTGTGTATTCAAGTCCAGGACAGTTG
Source organism: Neoarius graeffei (assembly GCF_027579695.1). Taxonomy (NCBI): domain Eukaryota; kingdom Metazoa; phylum Chordata; class Actinopteri; order Siluriformes; family Ariidae; genus Neoarius; species Neoarius graeffei. The sequence continues at coordinate 16,411,743 of NC_083582.1, forward strand.
GAACCACCATGATAATTGTAACTGATTTCTCTCCTTTTGTCAGGTCTGTTGCCTCGAAGAATGGTGCAAGAACTGCACTAAGTTCCTTCAGCTGGTTCCACTCACGAGCACTAAAGACTACATCCTCATAGTCCTTGCTGCACATTTCGTTTGGGGCTTTGTGGTCCAGAGCTGTGAGGGCCTGTACTTGTTTGAAAGTGCTGTTCCAACAAGTGATGTTTGCTGCTGGAATAGTCTTATTTGTGTCAAACATAGCCTCAAACTTGTCTTTGAATTGTGAGCTACTATGTAACAGAGTTGTGAACCGTGATGTTTTGGCTATGGTGCGGGAGATTGACCTCACCTCTTTCATGTCGTCATTGACAACTAACTGTAGAGAGTGGGCAAAACAGGAAAGCCGTTCACCTGATGACCAGGGTAATTCTGTGTCTTCCACTGAATCCATGTCCTCCCACAAGTGCTCATCATCTAGATTCTCCTCCTCACTCTCATGCTCATCAGACTGGTGTTGTGGCATGTGAACTTTGAAAATGCGTTTCATATTGGCAGCATTGTCTGTGATGATATAGCTTATCTTCTGGCAGATAGCATATTCCTCTGTTATTTCCTCAAAAGCAGAAGCAATTCATTCTGCACTGTGTCTACCTGTAAAACGCCTACAGTCCAGCAGGTAAGATTCAATTGCATAGGAATCCTTTGATTCAGAGCACACATGGGCAGTCACTCCAAGAAAAGAGCAAAGCCTGCGATCTGACCAGAGATCTGTTGTTAATGACACGGACGACCGGGTCTCCAACTTCTTCAAAACAGTTTTCTTGACCTTCCTTACCAACTCTGGTATCCGTTTCTCAGAAATTGTTCTTCTAGAGATTGGTGTGTACTTACTGTCCATTATCTCAAGAAAGTGTTTTAAAATGTTCATTTTCTACAAGTGACAGAGGCAGGCAACACCCAATTACCAAATCTTGGGTGATGGCTTTACTGATGGCTTGTTGCCTTGGTGAATGCAGACTGTAGACCTGCAATTTCTGGGCAAAAGATGCAATAGATGGCTGCGTGACATCTGTCTGTTGTCCTGCCTTGTACTCCAGGAACCTAAAATTCAGGGCGAAAGAATCCGTAAGATATCTGGTGATATGAACAATTACATCAAATAGCAATCTTAAAAATAATGGTGTAAGATGTACAGAAAGTAAAAGTATCAACTTCATAACTGTATGTAAAGTCTGTGTACTGTATTAGAACAAATTGTGTGGCTCATATACAGCAAGGCATTAAGGCAACCAAAATCTTTTTCAAATAGCTTTCAAATAGTTACACAACGATATGATTGATATGGCACAATATGGCCAAACCAGTCAATTTTCTTACCATAACACTGAAATAACAATCACTTTTAATGTAAATAAACTTCCATGGAAAAGGAATAAAAGGGACAGATGTGTATTTTTCTAACACACAGTGTCAGAAAATCTGAGTGATTGAGCGAGCCACACTTACACACACACACACACACAAGCTCTAGTGTTTGACTACATAAAGTTATATATTTGTGACCCCTCACCGAATCCAGGGACACATGTCGGCCGAAACGAATCCGAGATAATCGCAAAAGAAGCATTTTTTTTTTCGAAATTTGTGATTTTTGTTTTTTTCCATCATGTGCAAGTTGAGATCTTGAAGAATGCAATCAGTATTTCAGATAATAGATTGTTTTGTTGGAAAAGCATACATTTTTTGTTGCAAATTGTCTCATTTTTGTCAGGACTGTAGCCTGCTGGGGGGTGTGGGTAAATTACCATATGGGCCATTCACATGATGATTTAAGTCATTTGGTTTTTTTTTTCCGCGAATCAGCTGTATGATCCGAGTTGAGCGCGTGGCTACTTAACTGCATACAGGCGTGTGATTTCACTATGGAATGAGTTACTAAACAGAGCGCAGAGGAGCAAACACCGCGAAGCAAACAGACACTCGGTATTCACATCAGAGATCACCATTTCTAGCAAAAAAACCCGCAACCTCGTTTTCCAGATTGAATGGAATACTTGAATGATTGGATGATACACGGACCGTTCTAGGACTACATTCCATCGGAGGCACTGGTGTGTGCAAGGCGCCGTTTCTCTTTCTGATGGGGTAAGTTTATTAATCTAAGGCTGTGTGGTTATTTTTGCATGTAACGGAGAGTGTTGTGGTTTGATTAAGCCTAGGTCACAACCGGACGTACGATTTTTTGGCCGTGTGATTTTTGGCGTTTCCCAAATCGCTGCATTTTTTTTTGTTCACGGAGAAAGACGCGCGTTGGCCGTAAGTTTGTCTTGCAACCTGAAAAAAACGTAAGCGCCCGTCGAGTTTGTTTGACATAACAAAGAACCTCTGCGGCCGGTCTGCGGCTCGAAAATCAGCACATCACACGTGCGTTCTCGTGCTTTTCACACGTGCGCTCTCGTGTGTTTCATGCACGCTCTCCGTGTTTTTTCTTGCGTTTTTTGCATGTAGACCGGCCGTAGGAGCACGTACGGCCAGTTGTGACCGAGGCTTTACATGAAACTAGTGTTGTGTTAGTTGTGTCATCATCGTGCTATCTTTCTTTCTTACGGTGTGAGTAATTTTTCAACCACAAAACGTTAAAGTATACTTTAGGACTTATTTTTGTACTTCATAATTGTTTTGGGCATACTTTGCATGGAAGGAAAATTGACGTGGTGATCTTTTTTTACATGAAAATAGTATCATGCTAGCTCGTAGGGGGTAGGGCTTTCCTTAATGTCATGCAAATGAGCACCATTATGTGCCCGCCCTACACCCAGAGTAGCTGAGATGGAAAACTTTGAGGGCGATTTTCTCCCTTTTCTGTTTTAAGAGGTATACACTTTCAAAAGGCCACACATTCTTCAAATATTGTCAGATCTCCACATGGAAGGCATCATTGGAAAGCTTAGAAACTGTACTTTCTGAATCTGTCAATAACTCAAAATGCCCCCGGGCCGACATGTGTCCCTGGATTCTGTGATCTGCCACATTTGTTTGTGTATTTAACACCCAAATTAGCACTCTTTAAGTATGTGATGTATGCTTATAGCCAGGCAAAGCATATTTAATGTGCAACTTCATAGAAGTGGAGCATTAATATTACTCTGTCTCCACTCTGGAGACTGCTGACTCTAGCTCTCTCACCCAGGAGAGGGAGCGCGGTGTGTATCGTTTACGTCAGAGTTGACATTGATGTAACATGACTATATACACATTAGCTACATAGCTTTACGTCACCTGTCTCGTCATTTTTATCACATGAAAAAACGTAACGTAGGAATAAGACACATGTCCTGACCCCTCACTCTCACATAAAATTAACACTACATTAGCTAACTTAATGTTACATCCATTGTAACATTAAGTTATCTGATGCAGTGAGGTAATGTGCTAATATGCTTGCGCGCCTAGCTAGGGGGTAAATAACCGGCAAGCCAATGGAAACTGGTGTCCTGAAACATACTGTATACACATGGTTAGCAAATGTGTTTAGCTAGTATTCACTAAATCTCACTTACACTTAGCTTACCTTTCTTTATGCTTCCTCTCCAAGTGCCGGTAAAAGTTGGATGTGGTCCCAGCCGTCTCCGTTAGCGTTGCTTTACAAAATTTACATGTTGTGCTGTTTTCTTTTGGTTGTAGTTGTGCACAAAAACTTTGTAGTTCAGGTAACCAAATTTTATTACAGACAAGTTGGCTGGCATCTTCACATGGCCTCTTCTCCTGTCACTCACATGCACGTTTGGGGGGGGGGGGGGGGTATGTGTGAAAGGGGACGGGAGGGGTGACAGCCATTAATGGTGACAACAATTTCAAATGATAAATGAGTGAAGTTATTGGTTGTACTTGAAGCAATACGATTTACGCAAAATCACAGCAATGATATTAACAAGTAAATCCAAAAATGCACAGGCAATTTATTGATATTCCCACAGTTGTGGTCTTGACCGGTCTTGAAATAAAACCCCGAGTCCGTTTTGACCGAGACAAGACAGAGTAAAAATGCAGTTGATTCCGAGACGCGACCGAGACCTTCAAAAAGTGGTCTCGAGACCGAGACCGATCTCGAGGACTACAACACTATTACATGGTAACTCTGGATGGCCTTTCTGTTTCTTCATGTGCAGCAGTAAAAGACCTCGGGGTGATTATTGACCCCAGTCTTTCATTCGAAACTCACATTGATGACATTACCCGGATAGCTTTCTTTCATCTCAGAAATATTGCTAAGATAAGAAATTTAATATCACTACATGACGCAGAAAAACTAGTTCATGCTTTCGTTACCTCCAGGTTGGATTATTGTAATTCCTTACTGTCTGGATGTTCCAATAAGTGCATAAACAAGCTCCAGTTAGTTCAAAATGCAGCAGCAAGAGTCCTTACTAGAACTAGAAAATATGACCACATCACGCCTGTCTTATCCACACTGCATTGGCTCCCAATCAAATTTCGTATTGATTATAAAATACTATTATTGACCTTCAAAGCACTGAATGGTCTCACATCACAGTACCTGAGCGAACTTCTGGTCCTTTATGACCCGCCACGCCTACTTAGATCAAAATGTGCAGGCTATCTGCTGGTACCTAATATAGTGAAGGCTACATCAGGGGGCAGAGGCTTTTCTTACAAAGCCCCACAGTTATGGAACAGCCTTCCAAGTAGTGTTCAGGAATCAGACACAGTCTCAGCGTTTAAGTCTAGGCTGAAAACATATCTGTTTAGTCAAGCCTTTTGTTAATGGTGTTTATGAGGTAAAGGTGTAGATCTGGAAGGTCCTCAGACATAGTGTGTTTTGGTAAACTGGGATGTACGGATGCTGTCAGTCCCCCACTTGCTTGCTCACTCGAGTCTGTTGACGGTGTAGTGGCTGGCTGATTTATGTCCTGGGGCTCCCTCATGCCTTCTGGCTCTCTCCTTTTAGTTATGCTGTCATAGTTAGTTTTGCTAGAGTCCCTGCTTGTAGTCAGTGCAAAATGTATACTGTACCTACTTATTCTGGTGACATTGGGCATACCTAACAACCTGTGTGTCCCCCCCAGTCTGTCCCTCTGAGTTACATGTCAATCCTGGGATTGAGGTGCTGACCTCTTCTGCTCCTCGGACCTGCCTGATGTCCTCAGACATAGTGTTTTGGTAAACTGGGATGTATGGATGCTGTCAGTCCCCCACTCGCTTGCTCACTCAAGTTTGGTGACGGTGTAGTGTCTGGCTGCTTTATGTCCCGGGGCTCTCTCATGCCTGTATTACCTTCTGGCTCACTCCTTTTAGTTATGCTGTCATAGTTAGTTTTGCCGGAGTCCCTGCTTGTACTCGACACAAAATGTATACTGTACCTACTCATTCAGGTGACATTGGGTATACCTAACAACCTGTGTTTTCTCTCTCTTCCCCCCCAATCTGTCCCTCTGAGTTACATGTCAATCCTGGGATCAAGGTGCTGACCTCTTCTGCTCCTCAGACCTGCCTGATCCATCCTGATGCCCTATGTCTGGCTGGAGTCTCCTCACATCACTCCTGTGGAAGACGGCCCCATATGGACAGTTGAAAGTCACACTTGGAAGACACTCTGGACACTTACAGTAACGCTTTTGTGGCTGAGGACTACAGTTGGCTTGCTAACTTCGGGACTGCGGTTGTCATGAACAGTTTTGCACTCAAGTTTCCATTAAAGAAGACTTATAACATCAACAAAACTGACTTCATGTTAAAACTGTTAATGTTATAGTCATGTTGTCTGTTGTTGTCCAGGTGAGGATTGGTTCCCTTTTGGGTCTGATTCCTCTCGAGGTTTCTTCCTCATGTCGTCTGGCGGAGCTTTTCCTTGCCACCATTACCACAACCTTGCTCATTGGAGATAGATTAGGGATAAAATTGGCTCATGTCTTATGTATTGATCTTTGTGTTGAAGTAGATGAAGTACTTTAAAAAAAATGTGTTGATTTATAATTTTTTTTCTGATTCATAACAGAATGCGTAGAGTATTTAGAATCCTATTGCAATAAATAGAATTATACCAGGATTAAATTCCTAGCATATAAAAAAATTACATGCTTGAAATATTGAGATTTTTATGTTCCATTCAGAATGTGTTTTTTTTCCAGTTTGTTGTAAATATCTACCACGTTACAATAGCTGTAGACGTTTTATATTTTAGTTCGAGGAATGACAGGCGACCTTTGACCTGGATTTTCTGTTCCGGTGGGTGGAGGTATGGTGAAGTTAGGATCCACAAGCAGAACACTGACAGTAATCCAATAAATAATATGATTTAATTCAGGGGAAAAAGTGCGTGACAAAAAGGTAAACAAACAGGACAAAAAACAAATGGCAAAAAAATAGTCCGGACAAAATAAGACAAACAACTTGACAAAAACATGAGACAGGCAAAAAACCATGAACCAGAAGAGTGCTAGTGCAAAAACCACGACGAACTAGAGTCACAGAAAAAGTCATTAGAGAATAACCATGAACAGTAAGAGAGGTACAGAAACGGTTAAAGACGCAAACGAAACGTTCAGGTAAACTCTGAGTCTGAAAATGGCTTATTTATACACAGCAGTGAAAACCAGGACGTGAATACGGGTGAGAGGGAATTCCTGTCCCGGATCAAGATCGGCGCTGGCGTGAGAGATCCATAATCTCCGGAGTGGATGTCCGGGGCGGAGCATGACATTTTCTTGTGGTTACAATGTCAACAGCCTGTTGACATTTATTGGTAAACTACAAAACTAGAAATTAAAACAATCAACAACGAATGATTAACAAAATGTGATCTATGAAAATACTTAGAAAGTGGAACAAAAATATTTTCTGACAAAGGTTAAATATCAGTTAATTTGTTTACAAACATTAAAATTATTTCCTCATTTACATAAGCACTGACATTGATATATTTATATAAAAGATATTTTGTACTAAATATACGTCTGAGTAAAACAAATTTTAAATAAAAACTGTGTTTTGTTCACGTAATACCATTTTTAAAAAATAATCATCTGGACGTGGATAATTGTGGAATGGTGTCGATAACTGTGGACAAAGGTGTCGATGATTGTGGAACAGTGTCATGTGATCTGACACGCTAAGTAATCGGGAATCAACTTTATTTTTTTCTCGTCGAAGTTTGAGTAATTATTCATGCACAATTTACGTACTGAACATATTTTCTACTTTTGCAATGGCCAAAATATTGTTAAGGCGTCGATAATTGTAGCTGCCGCTCTATCAAGCCTATATTCTTGTCTCTCTTATTTTAAGATGACCAGATTTCTGAGAAAACCAGGGACATTTTCAGTTCGGCAGTAAAAATATCATTAAAAAGTCTAATGTTTTCATCTTTGTAATAAAAAGGGGGGACATTTCTGGCTTTCGTGTATTTTTATCATGCATTGCATAAAAAGTGGGATTTACCTCACTGAATCCACTGTAGGCTGATTCTGCAATGGGAACACAGTTTAGATTTATAGACTCTTAAATTGTAGGCTAGCTGAAATATATATTTTAGACCCATGAAAGTAAATATATTAAATTAATAATTACCATATATGCCACTAGTAATGGACAATGCGTTTAAAAATATACAAAACACACAACACAGTTTAAACAAGTGTTGCCAGCCAAAACAAACCTTGCCCTGTAGCACTTATGATGAACATGAAGGAAGATATTGCGGGGCAAAAAAAAAGGTACCCTATGGGTACATGTGGCTCATCTCATCTCATCTCATTATCTGTAGCCGCTTTATCCTGTTCTACAGGGTCGCAGGCAAGCTGGAGCCTATCCCAGCTGACTACGGGCGAAAGGCGGGGTACACCCTGGACAAGTCGCCAGGTCATCACAGGGCTGACACATAGACACAGACAACCATTCACACTCACATTCACACCTACGGTCAATTTAGAGTCACCAGTTAACCTAACCTGCATGTCTTTGGACTGTGGGGGAAACCGGAGCACCCGGAGGAAACCCACGCGGACACGGGGAGAACATGCAAACTCCACACAGAAAGGCCCTCGCCGGCCCCGGGGCTCGAACCCAGGACCTTCTTGCTGTGAGGCGACAGCGCTAACCACTACACCACCGTGCCGCCCGGTACATGTGGCTACTGCTTATAAATAAATTTTTTTTTGATACCATGTCCATGCAGTAAATATAGCATATATATTTATGAGGCAGTAGCCATAAAAATGAAGCGTAACCTAAAAAATGAACAATTTAAAAATCACAGAAGTAAAATATACTTAATTACCTCGCCCACTATGGAGTAAGCGGGGCGAGGTATTATTTTCAGTCGGGTTTCTGTGTTTTTTTGTTAACAACATTATGGGAAAACGGCTGGACCAATCTACATGAAACTTTCAGGATAGATGGGCATTGATCACAAATAGAAGATTCAACATTTTGAGGGTCATCCGGTCAAGGTCACAGTGACCAAAAAGGTTAAAAAAAAAAAAAAAAGCTCTGAGCTCAGACTGCAGGAGCGCTGCCAGCGGAAAGACTCCTCCCACAAAGATGCTGACTGGATCACTACCTGCCTCATTTGCATACAATGTGCTGTCATTCGATGGTTTCTTGGTTCGTTTACATACGCAAAGGAAGGTATTTGGGCCACGCCCACTTTTAAACCCCATTGATAAAAACTTCCACGCTCCGTTGATTTATTATTATTATTACCTCGCCTGCTATGGACTAGACTAAAGAAATTGCTTTCAGACATGTTTATGCCTATTACAGCACAGGTCTCAAATGTAGCCGGTCTATTTTTCACTGAGTAACAAAAAATATTTTTGTTCACATATCTGTGCAAAACTGAGCAGCGCGCGATGTGAAACTAAGTTTCATTCAACTAAATAATGGCCAGGGCTCCCGCTGGCGCTCGTCACACTTGTCACTAACGAACATAATCCATCAGTGACGAAGAGAAAATTACTAGCAGTCGTCGCGGTGACGATTCTGCCCCTTTTCCACCAAAGCAGTTCCAGGGCTGGTTCGGGGCCAGTGCTTAGTTTGGAACCGGGTTTTCTGTTTCCAGTGACAAAGAACTGGCTCTGGGGCCAGAAAAACCGGTTCCAGGCTAGCGCCAACTCTCTGCTGGGCCAGAGGAAAGAACCGCTTACGTCAGCGGGGGGGCGGAGTTGTTAAGACCAACAACAATAACAAGACCGCGAAAGATCGCCATTTTTAAGCGACGAGAGGCAGCAGCTGTACAAACGCGAAGTCATCTATTATTATTATTGTTGTCGCTGCTGCTGCTTCTTCCGTGTTGTTTTTGCTTCGATATTCGCGCCAAAGTTTATGCAAACGTAGCGACGTAACTGACGTATACAGCGACGTAATGACGTGGCTTCCCTTAGCACTGCGAGCTATGGAAAAGCAAACTGGTTCTCAGCTGGCTCGCAAGTTGAATGAGTTGTGAACCAGTACCAGCACTGGCCCCGAACCAGCCCTGGAACTGATGTCACACAATGATGTCATCATTATCATAAGTCATCTTTTATAGAAATCCCTCCGTTCGCTGAAATCCAACCCCAATGAAGAGAATTTGGGAAGCCAGAGTGTAAACAATGAGCGCGTGCTTGTGACCAATAAAAATCGACTACACATAATGACCACATGAGCGCCAAGTTTTTGACCAATCAGTGCATCTTAATCGGCGGTGTAATCATCTCTGCGTGAACAAAACAGTGGCGCAGTCTAAACTGGCGATGTTTTTTTTTTTTTGAGCGAGCTTCTTCAAGTACTGAAGATGAGTTAAGGGCCGAAACAGCCACGGGGGAGGCACACTCAGAGCCCAGACTGTCCCCAAGCATATCAGACAGTGTCAGTTAGACAGGGATTAGATAGATAGATAGATAGATAGATAGATAGATAGATAGATAGATAGATAGATAGATAGATAGATAGATGGATGGATAGATGGATAGATGGATGGATGGATGGATGGGGAAAAAACCCGCTAAACTGAAAGCGCTGTCAGCCGGTAAGCGACCTAAGGGAGTTCCGTTTCAGGCCGATAGCCCTGAAAAAACTCTCAAAAAACGTAAGAGATTAATAGAAAACAACTGACTTGGATGTTATCTGGGATTTTGAATGTTGTAATATAATAATGTAGCTTAGAATATGTTTCTTTGTGATCCTAAAGGAGAGATGTGAGTGAGAAATTATATTTTTATTAAACTGACGATTAATTTTACAAGTGATATTAAGTCAGTGGACATGTGCCTCAGTTTCCTGAGACATTATGGGTGTTGATGATAATAATAAAGTCAGAAACTGAAGTGAACAACAAATTTAAAAAGAGCGGTGCAAAAATCAGTGATAAAGATGTCATAACCTGTGAATGTGTGTGGGTGATGATATTTCTTGTAAAGTTAGATATAACCTCGCCAATCTATGCCAATCACACTTAAAAAAAATTACAAGCCTCAGGTAAACTGCACTGAGACCCCAGTCTGTTCAATAGCTCGAATAGAAACGGACTCTCTTTTGCTATTTACGATAAATTGGAAATTCCTCCCCAAAAGCCTTGAAACTGTCTCAGATAACCCCCTTTTTTTTTCTTGCCTGTGGTTCACGGTGAAACACTTCATCCTTTTTAATTGTACCCTCCTCTTCTCTGCCTCATACCCTTTATTCCCCTAAACTTTGAGACCACCGTTACAGACGGAAAGTGCATTCCACTGAGCTGTTACGCCGGACCTTTTCCGGGAAATAAGAGATATACACACGCTGGTCATGGTGTCAGAGTGTGTATATCAGCCTTGATTCAGAGGTTTCAGTTTCGAAAACTATAAGAGGTAAGAGTAGAATAAAATAAAAGTATAGACACTTGGTATATTTTACTTCTGTGGTTTTTAAATTTTTTGTTTTTGGATTACGCTTCATTTCTGTGGCTACTGCCTCATATTCATATACTGTATATAGGTAGTTATAAAAATGGGTGTCCGGTGATGGACAGGGTAAAGGACTGTATAAGGGGGACACTGGATCGGGTATACAGCAAGCTACACAGGCTGTCCGGTTAGAACAGGAATTAATGGATGTCCACTCACGAGAAACCGTGTAAACCGTGGTTTTACTAGAAAACAGAATAAAATACAAATACAACAAGACATGAGCAATAATATACACACAAGCAATAATGTAAATAATAACAATGATATAACTACAAATACACATCGCATTAAATATATATTAACGCAAATGAATAATAATTATATACAATGTAATACAAATATAAAACACACAAATGAATACTATATAAGTAAAACAATGTAAAGCCCAATGAATGCTATTTACACCCCATAATAAATAACACAACACACTAGATACTGACTATATACACGATATGTACACAATATGTACAATGTGTACAACGTACACGGAGGATGAGGATAGCTGCCTACAGCAGCTATCATTACCAAGGTGCGTGGTGCAACTGCTTACAGCGAGTCACACCCGCATGAAGACACAGAGTGTGTCGGCTGAATGAAGGGGAGCGTGGCTCCTTTAAGCGCTGCCCCGCGCTGTATTGCGCATAGAAGGTTAGAATATGTGGCGCGATTATGAACTGTACATACCACCACTACACTCCCAACACGGCAATGGCTAATAATGAAATGTGCTCCCTTAACAAACCGTGGTCGAGAAAACAAGCGCTATCATTACATGGCTACTGAACAGAACAGAACAAACACGTAAGAAAATAGACAGACACAGGATGAGAGAAAAGGAGAAGAAATACTCGCTAGCCTTACCGCTACATGTAACAGTTACAGATAACGAGTACACACATAACACAGTAGCTACGCAACAATAAACAACTTACATTCAAGGACGCACGGAATGCTCACACGGCACAAATGATGGACGTTGGATCCTGACACGTCCGCGATAGAAAGATAGAAAGCAAGAAAGAAATGAAACCGAGAGAGAAAGAGAGAAACGGATCCAAATATTCACTGATGAGAAGCAGGTGTTGCATGGAGTCCCCGTCTGATGTGTGCTGTGTTTTCCTCGATGTTTGTGCGCATCTTATATAGTCCACGCAGCACAGTGTGATGGACAGTGGCGCCAGGGTGTCTGAAGTTGGCGTGTGATGGACAGTGGCGCCAGGGTGTCTGAAGTTGGCATGTTGTAACATGCCCTGACAACTAACGAGTTGGGAGCCACTATGTCTGACAAGGGTGCCTGTTTACTACTTTTAAAGGTCAAAATAATTAAGACCTGGCACCGCAATTCTGAACAGTAGTCGTCGACTTACGACTGCGTTTGGTTACGACTGACCGGTCGTAAACCAAGCTGGTCGTAAGTCAGCCTATGTTAAATGAACGCAAGTATATTGTGATGTGTAATGATATTGTAATCATCTTAAAGTCTTATTTTATCAATGTTTTCTTATTTCATTACCTTGGCTCATTATTTGGTTTACTGTAAGTCAAACACTGCATACTACACTGCGTACAGTACAATTCGTTTAATATGTGCAAAACAAAAAATATGAAATACAGGTGTGAAAAATAGAAAACATTTTAGTTTGAAACATACCAAAATACAAATGTAAAACATAGCAAAATACAAAACTTAGTGTCCGCTGGCATCACTGGTGCTTGGCTGTGGGTCGTCTATGTCATCATCAGCTGTTGCAGCGCTCCGGCTGGCGGGAGGATTTGCTCGTTTCATAAACCAGGAGCTGGGGCAGAAACTGTATGACGGAGCGTGAGAGAGACTGCGCATGTGCCTGGAGCTGGGGTGGAAACTGTCATACGTGGTGAGAGGCTGCCGGGAGCTGGGGCGGAAACTGTCGTACGCGGCGAGAGGCACTGCTGGGAGCTGGGGCGGAAACTGTCGTACGTGGCGAGAGGCGCTGCCGGGAGCTGGGGCGGAAACTGTCGTACATGGCGAGAGGTGCTGCCGGGAGCTGGGGTGGAACCTGTTGTATGCGGCGAGAGGCGCTGCCGGGAGCTGGGGCGGAAACTGTTGTACGTGGCGAGAGGCTGCTGGGAGCTGGGGCGGAAACTGTTGTACGCGGAGAGGCTGCCGGGAGCTGGGGCGGAAACTGTCGTATGCTCAGCTATCTCAGCTGGGAAACACTTGCCAGTCATAACCAGACGGTCGTAAAGTTGATCGGTCTTAAGTCGCATAGGTCGTAAGTCGACAACTACCTGTATATGAACATGGTATTAGAAAACAATTTTATTTATAAGCAGTAGCCACATGTACCCATAGGGTACCTTTTTTCCATGATGTCTTCCTTCATATTCATCATAAGTGCTACCGGGCGAGGTTTGTTTTGCCTGGCAACTCTTGTATTATTCTACTCTTACAGCTTTCGAAACTGAAATCTCCGAACCGAGGCTGACATACACATGCTGTCACCATGACCAAAACTCTTATTTCCCAGAAATGGCCCAGTGCTAGAGCTCAGTAGAATGCACTTTCCCTCTGTAATAAGCATAAACATGTCTGAAATGACCCTTAAGAGAGGAAAAGCAGGTATCCGAGTGCCCTCACCTGGACCAGGGATACCGGGGCCCACCCTGAAGCCAGGCCTGGGGGAGGGGCTCGTTGGCAAGCGCCTGGTGGCCAGGCCTATGTACATGGGGCCCAGCCCGAATGAGCAACACAGAACCACTCTCCTGTGGACCCACCACTCGCAGGAGGTGCCATAAGGGTCGGGTGCACTGTGGATCAGATGGCAGCCAAAGGCAGAGGCCCTAGCGTACTGATCCCCAACTGACAAAACTGGCTTTTGGGACATGGAATGTCACTTCTCTGGTGGGAAAGGAGCCTGAGCTTGTGCGTAAGGTTCAGCGGTACCAACTAGATATAGTTGGGCTCACCTCAAAGCATAGCTTGGGTTCTGGAACAAATTTCCTGGAGAGGGGTTGGACTCTCTTCTATGCTGGAGTTGCCAAGCGTGAGCAGCACCGGGCAGGGGTGGGGCTACTGGTAGCCCCCCAGTTTGGCATGCTAATGTCGGAGTTCTCCCCAGTGAATGAGAGGGTCGTTTCCCTGCACCTTTGGGTTGGGGAACAGTCTCTGACTGTCATTTGCGCTTATGCGCCAAATAGTAGTTCAGCGTACCCAGCCTTCTTGGAGCCCTTGAGTGGGGTGCGAGACAGTGCACCACGAGGGGACTCCATTGTTTTACTGGGGGACTTCAATGTTCACATGGGCAATGATGGTGAGACCTGGAGGGGTGTGATTGGGAGGAACGACCTGCCTGACCTGAACCCAAGTGGTGTTCTGTTGTTGGATTTCTGTGCCATGCACGAACACCATAATGAACATCATGTTTGGCCATAACAAACACCATTTTTGAGCATAAGGGTGTCCGTAAGTGCACGTGGCACGAGGACACCCTAGGCCATAGCTCAATGATTGACTGTGTAGTTATTTCATCTGATCTACAACCCTATGTCTTGGACACTTGGGTGAAGAGAGGAGCAGAGCTGTCAACTGATCACTACCTGGTGGCAAGCTGGATCAGATGGGGGGAGGAGGCCGGACAGACCTGGTAGGCCCAAACATGTAGTGAGGCTATGCTGGGAACGTCTGGTGGAGGCTCCTGTCCGTCGGATCTTCAACTGCCACCTCCAGCAGAGCTTCAACTGCATACCGGGGGAGGATGGGAACATTGAGTCCAAGTGGACCATGTTCCGCACCTCCATTGCTGAAGCAGCTGTGCAGAGCTGCGGCTGCAAGGTTGTTGGTGCCTGTTGTGGCAGTAATCCCCGAATCCGGTGGTGGACACCTGCAGTGAGGGGAGCCGTCAAGCTGAAAGAGGAGTCCTATCAGGCTTGGTTAGCTTGTGGGTCTCCAGAGGCAGCTGACTGATACCAACGGGCCAAGCAGAACGTGGCTCTGGCAGTCGCTGAAGCAAAAACTCGGGTGTGGGAGGAGTTCGGTGAGGCCATGGAAAGTGACTTTCGATTGGCCTTGAAGAGATTCTGGCAAACTATCCGGTGGTTCAGGAAGGAGAAGCAGTGCTCTGTCCCTACTGTTTACAGTGAGGATGGAGTGCTGTTGACCTTAACTGGGGACATCGCTCAGCGGTGGAAGGAATACTTCGAGGATCTCCTCAATCCCACCTTCATGTTGTCCAAGGAGGACGCAGAGTCTGAGGGTGCTTGGGAGGACTCGCCCAGTACAGGGGCTGAGGTTGCCGAGGTGGTTAAAAAGCTCCTCAGTGGCCAGGCTCCGGCAGTGGATGAGCTTGGTCCTGAGTTCCTGAAGGCACTGGATGATGTTGGGCTGTCTTGGCTGACATACCTCTTCAACATTGTGTGGAGGTCGGGGACAATGCCTCTGGATTGGCAGACTGGGATGGTGGTCCCCCTTTTTAAAAAGGGAGACCAGAAAGTATGTTCCAACTATAGGGGGATCACACCTCTCAACCTCCCTGGGAAAGCCTATGCTGGGGTGCTGGAGAGGAGAGTCCAGTCGATAGTCGAACCTCAGATTCAGGAGGAACAATGCAGTTTTCATCCTGGTCATGGAACACTGGACCAGCTCTTTACCCTTGCAAGGGTACTGGAGGGTGCATGGGAGTTTGCCCAACTGGTCTACATGTGTTTTGTGGACCTGGAGAAGGCTTGTGACCGTGTCCCTTGTGGTACCCTGTGGGAGGTGCTTCAGGAATATGAGGTTCAGGGCCCACTACTGCAGGCCATTTGGACCCTGTATGACTCCGGAGCAGGAGTTTGGTTCGCATTGCCAGCAGTAAGTCGGACTCGTTCCTGATGCATGTGGGACTCTGCCAGGGCTGCCCTTTGTCACCGGTTCGTAACTTTTATGGACAGAATTTCTAGGCACAGCCAAGGGGCAGAGGGTGTCCGGTTTGGTGGCTTCAGGATCACGCCTCTGCTTTTTGCGAATGATGTGGTCCTGTTGGCTT
The DNA here is from genome assembly GCF_027579695.1 of Neoarius graeffei. Classification (NCBI taxonomy): domain Eukaryota; kingdom Metazoa; phylum Chordata; class Actinopteri; order Siluriformes; family Ariidae; genus Neoarius; species Neoarius graeffei. The sequence continues at coordinate 16,427,683 of NC_083582.1, forward strand.
CATCAATCTGTGACTTACAGTATGCACTGGGACTGTTTGCAGCCGAGTGCGAAGCAGCTGAGATGAGGATCAGCACCTCCAAGTCCGTGGCCATGGCACTCAGCCAGAAACAGGTGGAGTGCCTACTTCGGGTCAGGGGGGAGTTGCTACCTCAAGTGGAGGAGTTTAAGTATCTCGGGGTCTTGTTCATGAATGAGGGTAGGGGGGAGCGGGAGTTGGTCGGACGGATTGGGGCAGCATCAGCAGTGATGTGGACGCTAAACCAGTCTATTGTGGTAAAGAGAGAGCTGAGACAAAAGGCAAAGCTCTCAATTTACTGGTCCATCTATGTTCCCACCCTCACCTATGGTCACAAGTTGTGGGTAGTGACCAAAAGAATGAGATCGCGGATACAAGCGGTCGAAATGAGTTTTCTCAGCAGGGTGACTGAGCTCTCCCTTTGAGACAGGGTGAGAAGCTTGGTCATTCGGGAGAGACTCAGAGTAGAACTGCTGGTCCTCCACATCGAAAGGAGTCAGTTGAGGTGGTTCGGGCACCTTGTTAGGATGCCCCCTGGATGCCTGCCAAGGGAGGTTCTCTGGGCATGCCCCACCAGGAGGAGACCCCAGGGCAGACCCAGGACACACTGGAGAGATTACATCTCTCGGATGGCCTGGGGACGTCTTGGTATTCCCCGGAAGAGCCGGTGGAGGTGGCCGGGGAGAGGGAAGTCTGGGCTGCTCTGCTTCGGCTGCTACCCCCACAACCCGGATCCGGATAAGCGGGAGAAAAAGGATGGATGGATGAGTGTCTGAAAGCTATTTCTTTCGTCTAGTCCATTTATTTTGAATGGTGAACTGAATTGTATACACTCACCAGCCATTTTATTCGGAACACATGTATGCACATGCACAGTGCATGTTTGTTACACTCTTACATTCTTACAGCACCATGTAAACACACATGCCTCTATATGAGACAGTAGCCACAACAAAAACGATTTTGACCTTTTTGGTGACCTTGACCGGATGACCCTCAAAACGTTGGAGGTTCTATTTGTGACCAATGCCCATCTATCTTGAAAGTTTCATGAAAATTGGTCCAGCTGTTTACCCGTAATGTTGCTATTAAAAAAATAAATAAACTCGCCCCTTGGTGGACTCCGTCCTGGGCGAGGTAATAAGTCTTAGTTCCCAAGATTCAGGGGATTTCAAGCAGATTATCTTCAGAGCCACTGCAAAAATCAACATCTCTCACAGACCTATCCAGCCGCTGTTGTAAAAACCAAAGTGAAACTCAGCCCCAAAACGGCACATGTACCATGTACACACACAGGGTATAGTAAGTACAGGGATACCCTATTAATGAACAGGAGCAGTAGCCAGACAGCTGACACGTGTGTGTGTGTGTGTGTGTGTGTGTGTGTGTGTGTGTGTGTGTGTGTGTGTGTGTGTGTACCAGGGCTTTACATTAGCACCCGCCCAGCCGCCAAATGCGGGTAAAATTTGGCTTTGGCGGGTAATGACTAGTAACAGAGGCTGTAAAGGGAACGTTAGAATTTGGTTCTCTAAAGGTTAGGTTATAACCAAACCAAAAACTACCATTTAAAGAACGTTCCCTTTGGTTACAGCAAAAACCAAACAAAGGCTAACGTTCCTTGAACTTTTAGGGAACCACTCATATGAAACGTTAGCCAGTAGTTGCACTGCTACCGCCACACAACGTTATGCTTGGCTGTTTTTTGGTTGTTCTGAGAACCAGTGCTGACAGTTTTTGTTTCCTTGATATTTTACACTAGGCCAGCCTAGTGTGACATTATTCATTAATTTCTCCTGTTCATTTTTATGGTAGGGCTAAATTGGACCAAAGTGCAAATAGAGTAAAATACAAAAAGGTATGATATTTGTTTTAAATTCAGTGAAATGGAGACATACACAAAAGTAGGTCTAATTTACAAAGAGTGCAAAGAGTACCATACAAAGTGAATTATATTGCAAGTTGCATTCCAAACAGGGTTCCCCATTCATTGTGTGTGTGGTAGGCAAGAGCCTAATTACCTGATAATGCAAGCCATTGGTAGGCTGCTATTAAGATTCCACATATTAAATGGCTGATTAGCTGGCCATTGCATTTTATCTTTTGCAAACTTGTTTAAAGACAACATTATTGGTGCTGGATTTGGTGGACCCCTTGCATCTGTGGCCTTAAAAAACAATATTTCAAATTATATCCCGCAGTACAACAGTTTTTTTCCCCCTAATGATTTGGTATGTTCTCTCCTTTTCCTCTTGGCTATGAAAAACTGTGTGCATATCACTGTATTAGTGCAGCCTTCATTCATTGTTTCTCCATTCATTGTTTTTATAGCACATTAATTGAACCAAAGCTGAAATAGAAAGAGTAAAGTAGGCTACAATAAAATAAGTACAGATGTCTCAAGTTGTTTTAAGTTGTTTTAAATTCAGTGAAATGCAGACACACATAAGTAGGCCAAGAGCCTAATTACTTGATAATGACAGCCATTGTTAGGCTACTGCTATTCAGATTCCACACATTAAATGGCGGATTAGCTGGCCATTGCATTTTATCTTTTGCAAACTGGTTTAAAGACAATATTTATTGATGCTGAGTTTTGTGGACCCATTGTATTTGTGGCCTTAAAAAACAATATTTCATTTTTTATCCTGCAGTACAACACAGTTTTTTCCCCTAATGACTTGGTATGTTCTCTCCTTGTTTCTCTTGGCTATGAAAAACTGAGCATATCACTGTATTAGTGCAGCCCACAGACCTAAAGTAAACTATACTGGCAGTCAGTCACGTGGTACCGGAATCTGCGGCCGCCATTTTTGGCTACCCCAGACTTTACTCCAGACTTTGCACAGCAAACTGTTATTGCTGTGTAGCCTATAAAAAATTGGCATGCAATGTGAAAATCCCTCCGAAAATAAATAAAATACTGTTAAACAACTCACAGCTGAGTTATGCCGCTTTTCCACTACAAACGCGGCTGAGTCGGGCTGAGCCGTGCCGTGCTGAGTCGAGCTGAGCGGGGCTGTTGGTGTTGCATTTCGACTACAACTGCACTGAACCGTGCTGGCTGGAAGTGGGTGGACACATTGGGTGGAGTTAGTGAAAGTGGGTGGACGTCACGTGATGTCGTTAGGCAGCGCAAACAGTGACATCAGTGACCTTTTAAGCGGTAGTCTCACGACCCGAATCTCATCTCATTATCTCTAGCCGCTTTTATCCTTCTACAGGGTCGCAGGCAAGCTGGAGCCTATCCCAGCTGACTACGGGCGAAAGGCGGGGTACACCCTGGACAAGTCGCCAGGTCATCACAGGGCTGACACATAGACACAGACAACCATTCACACCTACGGTCAATTTAGAGTCACCAGTTAACTTAACCTGCATGTCTTTGGACTGTGGGGGAAACCGGAGCACCCGGAGGAAACCCATGCGGACACGGGGAGAACATGCAAACTCCACACAGAAAGGCCCTCGCCGGCCCCGGGGCTCGAACCCAGGACCTTCTTGCTGTGAGGCGACAGTGCTAACCACTACACCACCGTGCCACCCCCACGACCCGAATAGTAAACAATAAACATGGAGGACATGGAGTTGTTAGTGTGGCTGGTCTTGGTGCTGTGGCTTGTTGTCACCGACAACGCGGACAGATACTGGCAAGAGCGTATAGATGAGGCGAGGCGCATAAGGCTTCAGAAATTCTCGTAATTCGTAATTATTCTCCTTCCGGGTTTGCGGTGTTTACAGATCCCAGCGCGCTCGCGGGGCGTGTGTGGGCATGTGAGGACACTCCTCCTCACCAATCAGTGCACAGGGGAGTGTCTGCTCACGCCCCCAACCTCACTCGGCACGGCTTGGCTCGCTTCAGCCCCACTCCAAAATGGTGCGAGTTTTAGGGGCTAAGCAGGGCTGAAACGAGCTGAGTCGTGCTGGTTTTTGGTAGTCGAAACGCGAGCCGTGTCGGGCTGAAGTGAGCTGAAGCAAGCTGAAGTGAGCTGAAAAAGGGTAGTGGAAAAGGGCCATTAGTCTGGGGTAAGATGGCGTCCAGTTTCCACCTAGTGTTTAGAACAGGCGCTGCCAGTCTAGTTCATTTTAGGTCTGTGGTGCAGCCTTCATTCATTGTTTCTCCATTCATTGTTTTTATAGCACATTAATTGAACCAAAGCTGAAATAGAAAGAGTAAAGTACGCTACAATAAAATAAGTATATATGTCGCAAGTTGTATTAAGTCAAGTAGACTACAATAAAAAATAAAATGTAGATGTCTCAATAAGTATTCCAAACTGAGTTTTAAATTCACACAAAAAACTAGACCAAGAGCAATTAAGCTTAGCCTACTTGCTAATGACAGCCATTCAGAGGCACATGAAATGGCTGGGCTATTAAAGCCATTGTGTGTGCATTCTGGCTTTTGGAAACTGGTTCAACCAGTTTTTGTTTTTGTAACTGACAAAGCTGCTACAGCAACACTTTGCAAATTCAATAGATTGCCATATAACTCATGAGTTAACGTACACAACGGCATATTATTGTAGCAGTGGACTGAAATTATTAATCTACAAAATATGCGGTATGCCTTTAAGACTGCCTCGCGTGTGTGTGATGTCACGTCCTGTAATAGCTATGGTTAGAGAGCTCATTGGAAATGAGAGGACAACTGGATGTTTACGTTTTTGCAGAGGTTTTTTTTCCCCCTGTACACTAAACGAAAAGTCTAATGGCACAGCAATTCAGCATGCATCTATTTGAAAACGTTTCACCTTACGCCTACAGCAAGATCAACTGAAGGTATGTCGATAGTACAGCCATTTATTTAGCATGTTAGCTACCATGATGCCATCCTTTATGGAAAGAATCAAACTCTGCACTACAGTGAATTGTTATTACTAGAGTAATGCTGTAGTGCAGAACAGAATTACTACAGTGTTAGTGCAGTAAATGCTATAGTTTGGATAAAAATAAACGGCATACTGCAACGGCTCTGTACTTTAATGCAGAGGGCAATTTCGTGGACAGGAAACACTGCTGTCCTGCCGCAAGAAAAAAATGTATTGTTTTCGCATAAGGGATATCTGCCTCTATATTTACTAGAATAAATGGTTGTTGTTGCAAACTTTATGCGGTAGGCTATGTGGGTAGAAAATAGAAATGTATTTTTAGAATGTGGTAGTTTTATATCATGAGAGGGTTCTATGGAAGTCATTTGTTAACATTTTACTATCTAAACGTTTGTATCGCAACAACCGCCCTCAATTTGAAATGAACATAGACTGCTGATTGGCCACCAGGTTGCCTGACGTGGTGGGGGTGTGGCTGTGAAGACATGGATAATTGGGTTGATCGCAATGAACAGAATTAATTCCTGCTATCTTCGGACGCAGAGAGCACCTTTTGCTTCAACAGCTTCTACTTTGACAACAAAGCTTTGGATTCTACTTGACTACACGACTGGGATTCACTCTTGAAAAGGTAAGATTCATTTTATTGTGGTTAAAGGCTAGTTTATATACACTGTCTCAGGCTGGAGCTTCACTGGATGTGGTGCGCTACGCTTAGTCAAGTTGAGTCAAAATACATGAAGTTGAAAAATAATGGGTTATTTTTAGAATGTTCTCTGTGCTGCCTTTTCTGGTGTAGCTAATTCCATTGATTATAGTTAAGTCGTTGACAATGCATCCATTGTAGTCCCAGCCGCAGACACAAGTTGCCAACAAGTAATTGCAGAATATTTATATATATATATATATATATATATATATATATATATATATATATATATATATATATAATATTCTGCAACAGACCATTCTTTTGTTACACATTTGTTTTGCTTTCCTGCTCGATTGAATGCAATGCTACTGTTATGTTTGTCTCACGCATTCTTACCTCATCCCCAGTTTTAATCCTGTGTGTATTTTTGTCAAGTGCAAGTATGGTTGTAAACTGAAACACTGTGCTTAAATTTATGTTGTTGTTGTAATGTTGTATTTAAATTTTCCCCACTTTTCATTGCAACAGGTACACATTGTTTGCATGGTATTGCATTGCAGCCAATGAGTTCAAAGAGGTTGGCCAGACAGATCTACACAAAGGAATGGAAGAGGGCACGGCGAGAGGTGTTGAATGTGCGAGCACTGGTGCGTGCCCAGCTGGATGCAGGAGATGCAGCAAACAGGGCAGAGGAGTCTGCATGAGATGCAGCAAGCAGGGAAGAGCAGGCTGCGCGAGATGCAGCAAGGACAGGCCAGGCTCTGCAAGAAGCAGAGCAACAACATAATGGACCTCAACACATGCCAGAGATACAACCGGCGAAGATTGAAGAACAGCCTGAGTTCATGGCAGAGCCAACAAGTTCGTTCAGCAGCTCAGAGCAGGACAGCAGCAGTCCCTCAACCCATGTCAGTCCAGCACCCAGCCGTCGGACATTGGAAGAGTCATACATTGAGGAACAAACATCATCCAACCCAGTTGAGGGTACATTTGCTTTGAATTTTATATTTACTATCTGATTACAAGTTCTTAACCAAGAAAGCAAACACTAACAATTTTCTTTTCAAGAACTTCAGGAATGACCCATGGCGAAGAGGAGGGGGCTTCAGGCATGGCTGCCATAATAAGGCGTAAGTACTTCATACACACTAAGTTGGTGTTCACACAGGAAAAGTGTATTGGGTATAAAACTAAAATGAATTTCATCTCAATTCTACCTGTAGTCCTGGAGGAACGAAAGAGGCTCCTATTGAGGACGACGGATGACACAAAAAGAAGTAAGTACTATATACACACATTTTCACATATGACAAGTATATTATGTTCAAAAACTAAAATGAATTCTATCACAAATGTACCTAGCCATGGAAGAGCACATGGGGCGAATGACTAGGAGAATGGAGGCTATGGAGAGGAGGATGGAGGCTATGGAAAGGAGGATGGAGGGTATGGAGAGGAAGTCAGAGACATTGGAGGCTGCTGTGGTCTCGAACCCGCCTCAGCCTCCTCTGCAGGAAGATGTGCTGTTGGGCCTATGCAGCACAGTGGAGGAGCTAGACAGGAGTCTGGCTCAACCAGAAAGAAGGAACCAAATGGTAATTAATTGGACATAATAATATATGAAATAAATTGTCATTGGTAATGTATTGATTTGGCTAATGAAAGTAGACCACATAAGCTCTCCAAATTCATTTTCATTGTATACTTATGTTTTTCTTGTTTTTTTTTTTTTTTTTTTTTTGTAGAAACGTTTCCTTGAAAGCCTGGGAGGGGCGAATCTGGGGGCAGCCATTCGTCGCATTCTACGCCAGGTGGCTACCAATGTCCTGGCGCAGTACAGCCTGAGGGGGAGGAGAGCAAAAAAGCCTTTCTAGAACTTAACCCTTTGCAAAATTATAACGGGTAAGTGTTCATACATTTTTCAAATCAGTGTTATGCCAAGTTTGACTGAGATTTAAATGTGTAACTTTTTTTTTTTTTTACTTCTATTTGTAGAGGCCTGCATGCAGAACTTCCCTGGCAAGAAGGTAGCTGATATTGAGGAGTGCATTGGGCATGCACTGAAGTTTGCACCACACAGACGGTAAATTAAACTTAAGTCTTTTATCAATCGCTGAATATTCACAATAATTAAATGAAACGTTGGCACTAAGTTGGTGTTAAACATTTTGTTTCTTATTCTTTTTAGGTCAGCTGGTCCTCAAGATTGAAGACGTACACCAACTTCTATGCACATGCACCCGTTTTTGGCATTTCTAAAATTTTTCTTATTTTTTGCCTTTATTGTATTTTATTAAGAAATAGTTTTCATAATTGTCTATAGTTGTCAGATGTTTTATAATGTATAATAATGTTGCACTGTGTTGCTGATGTCCTTACCAATGTTGTATTCTTGATATTTTTTTCTATTAAACTTTCTAGTCCTGCAACATTTTCCTGGTCATTCATCACTGCTTATATGTTCTGAAGTAAATAGTTGTCATGCAACCAAAACTTTTACAATGAATTACATACTACAGAAATATGACATTATGGTGAGGGAAAGAACATTGGGGGAACACTGAGGGAACCAAATATGTAACCAACGAGGTTACTAGAATGTTGTAGGGGAACCTTGTGGGAACCAACACATAATAAACAAGGTTGGAGGAACATCAGGAGCATGTCTAGGGAACCAAACATGTAACCAACAAGGTTATGGGAACGATATGGAAACGTTGAGGGAACAAACATGACATGAACAAGGATAAAGGGACGGTGTGAGAACGGTGAGGGAACCAAATGGGAACCACATGAGTAACGTTCTGGGAACCAAAATTAAACTTTCCTGCCAACCAAGTGACAATCTAAACAGAACCAAAAATGACTTTCGGGGAACGTAGCCGGAACCAAACTGGAACCAAAGGCTCGTGTTCCAGGAACGTTCTGGGAACCAAAAATTGTTAGTAGGTGCCTCTATATGAGACAGTAGCCACAACAAAAACGATTTTGACCTTTTTGGTGACCTTGACCGGATGACCCTCAAAACGTTGGAGGTTCTATTTGTGACCAATGCCCATCTATCTTGAAAGTTTCATGAAAATTGGTCCAGCTGTTTACCCGTAATGTTGCTATTAAAAAAATAAATAAACTCGCCCCTTGGTGGACTCCGTCCTGGGCGAGGTAATAAGTCTTAGTTCCCAAGATTCAGGGGATTTCAAGCAGATTATCTTCAGAGCCACTGCAAAAATCAACATCTCTCACAGACCTATCCAGCCGCTGTTGTAAAAACCAAAGTGAAACTCAGCCCCAAAACGGCACATGTACCATGTACACACACAGGGTATAGTAAGTACAGGGATACCCTATTAATGAACAGGAGCAGTAGCCAGACAGCCGACACGTGTGTGTGTGTGCCAGGGCTTTACATTAGCACCCGCCCAGCCGCCAAATGCGGGTAAAATTTGGCTTTGGCGGGTAATGACTTTAGTCCCACTAGCCACTTTGGTGGGTGGTTTATTCTGTGGTATGACAATATATTTTAATTGTAGTTTTCTCTGAAGGCATCTGATATAATAAACGCATTGCAATGTAATATTACGCGCCTATAACTCCCATGAGCACCTGCATAAACATTCTGAAACAACATGTTAGAATTGCTTAAAACGTTCGTTAACGTCTCAGATAAAATCAATGATACGGTAACCTGCGGTTAATGAACGAAGCAACAAAGTTGCTGACGACTGACAAGCGCACTATGTGGCGGCATATAGCTGGAGTTTCAAACCCTGCTGCTCAGGAAAAAAGGGGCAGAGATGGTCAGGGCCAGAGCAGCATTTTAAAATCACCGAGGTCCGTGATGCGGAAAGCGCGCGCCGAAACATTTGACATGTTTAAATGAGAGGGGTGAATTACACATCACACAAGAGATCTATTCCTGAAATTACTTTTAATGGTGTTTGAACTGAATATCATCAGTTTTGAAAAACAAAATCATGTATGTGGCAAGAGTAAGAATAATTTAAGCTTGGTTAATGGTTTGATCTGACCCAAGCAATGAGGACAAAATATACCCTAACCATCCCAGATAGCAGAGGGTCGTTGATTCGACGTGGAATCATCGGCATGTTCTTCGACCTATACGCCGTCGAATCACCGTCGATCACCGACGTTGATTCAACACCGCTTTGCTCATACGAGTTTCCGTTGAAACGACGTTGAAAAGTGGCTGGTGGTCGACAGAGAATAGACCCCCTTTCACCCTTTATTCAACTACGTATTTCGGTCGATTTATAGTTGAATTTTCGGCGATGATTCATCCAACTTTACTTCCTGTTTTATGTACAACAGGAAGGCTACAAATTAAGCAAAACAGGCTAAATTAAACTAGCTAACAATAAAGCATCGGGGCTCTTGCCTAGGATGAACACACACATGCATACTTCAACCATGAAAGTGAAACTTAATTTATATCAATGTGCGTAGGCTACGTCCTGTTTTATGTACAACAGGATATAAAAATGCAACAATGCACCTCTCCTAATGTTTGTCAAGCTATCTAATGAGGCATAACTTTTAACATTTATAAGGAACAGAACACACTTGAACAAGTTCTTAGAAACATTTTATGATTTATTTATAATTGTGGCCTTTCCTCCTGCGGCGCAGACACCTGTACATGGAAACAGAAAAACATAACCAAAATTAATTTGATGCAGCATTGATAAAGAAAGTCAGCAGTAGGCTATGGGTTTCTAAATGCCACCCTACCTCATTATTTGGACATGGGGAAAAACTATATTTAAAATCCAAAGAGGGATGGAGGGAGGAAAATTAAAACAAAAGAAAGAAATGAAATATAGAGTAGAGAATATTTGATAAAATTAAGGATGTTTTTATTCAGTAAACATTTAAAAAAATGTTCTACAACACTCTAGCCTAGTGACTTACCAGTAACAAAATAGACTTGAAGTATTCAGATCCGCTCTGCATAAAGCAGCTAAATCCTCTCTCTGTCTCCTGGCAGAAAGCTCCTTGGTTTGCTTGTGTCTCAATCACAGCTGGTGTTCTGTAGAAAGACTTCTTTTCACCTTTCCCATCAGCTTTGTTAGAACCCTAACACAGCACAAAAGTGTACCATTGTAGGTTTATGATGAACCAAGTGCCTCGTGGGTTCACATACCGCGCGCTGCCTTTATTTCCCCCAAATCACGAGTTTGTTGGTCTTCCAATGTGGCGCAGGGTTTGTTTACTTCCGGTTTCGGGTGACGTCAGTGAAAGGGGTCTAATGGGGGCATTACCGCCACCCACTGGATTGGGGTGTAAAGCAGTCTGAACAAAATGTGTAAACATAAACATAGGAGAAATGAACCCGTTTTTCTAACTCGTCCTCACTTAGTCTACTTTTCTTTTTTGATTAGTCTGGATTTGATATTGTAAATTTAAATGTGAATCAATGTATATTCATCGGACATGAACAAATGAATAAATCTTGAGTAATCTTGAGGCGTGTGTGTCCGGGGCGCGGTGTCGCGGGGGGGGGGATCGAACGAACCCTCCGATCCCCCCTGGCTACGGGCCAGAATTTATATTCTGAACAATTAGTTGCTCATCATACCAATGTTGAAAACTGGCCAGCAAAAGTGACGATGGTTCAACGTCGTATATTCAACCTTCTCTGACGGTCGACAGATCAACCTTTACCCACGTTGATTCAACGGTGATAAATCGACCATCTCAGATGGCGGAGAAATCGACGTTTCACGGCGCCGTTTCAATGTTGATTTTCTGACGTACGACGGAAACCGACCATTCTGACCAAAACTCTATGTCGTTTCAACGACCCTCTGCTATCGGGGATGTAGCCGGAACTAATGGCCCTTTTCCACTACCCTTTTTCAGCTCACTTCAGCTCGCTTCAGCTCACTTCAGCCCGACACGGCTCGCGTTTCGACTACCAAAAACCAGCACGACTCAGCTCGTTTCAGCCCTGCTTAGCCCCTAAAACTCGCACCGTTTTGGAGTGGGGCTGAAGCGAGCCAAACCGAGCCGAGTGAGGCTGGGGGCGTGAGCAGACACTCCCCTGTGCACTGATTGGTGAGGAGGCGTGTCCTCACATGCCCACACACGCCCCGCGAGCGCGCTGGGATCTGTAAACACCGTAAACCCGGAAGAAGAATAATTACGAATTACGAGAATTTCTGAAGCCTTATGCGCCTCGCCTCATCTATACGCTCTTGCCAGTATCTGTTGGCGTTGTCGGTGACAACAAGCCACAGCACCAAGACCAGCAACACTAACGACACCATGTCCTCCATGTTTATTGTTTACTATTCGGGTCGTGAGACTACTGCTTAAAAGATCACTGAATCAGTGACATACAGAGCATCGTGGACGAGTTCGCGGAGCGCAAGGCTCGTTGTATGCCCTTCAAATAATGCGCGCAGTAGGCTATTGATGTTTTATTATGAGCCATGTACAGTATGTCGCCTAATGTTTTTTTGTTTCTGAGTTACATGTTCGTTTGAAGGACTTTGTACAAAATAACATAGTTGCACCCCGTAGTGTTGAAATTGGTAAACACAGTGCATTCAGTGAGGTTTGCACCGCCCTCCTTTTATTTCTGACTCTTCCTGTCACCGTTGCAACCTCTGAGCGCTCATTCGTATGCCCTTCAAATAATGTGCGCAGTATAGGCTATTGATGTTTTATTATGAGCCATGTACAGTATCCTAATGTTTTTTGTTTCTGAGTTACATGTTCGTTTGAAGGACTTGATGTACTAAATAACATAGTTGCACCCGGTAGTGTTGAAATTGGTAAACACCGCAGTTGCGGACATTTTGTAGCCTAAAATGATGTTATGATAAGCTTTAATAAAGGGCCCGGTCATTTGCCCCGCCCCCGGCCCGGCTCTGACTTGTTCCGCCACTGTCACTGATGTCACTGTTTGCGCTGCTTAACGACATCACGTGACGTCCACCCACTTTCGCTAACTCCACCCAATGTGTCCACCCACTTCCAGCCAGCACGGTTCAGCGTGGTTGTAGTCGAAATGCAACTCCAACAGCCCCGCTCAGCTCGACTCAGCACGGCTCGGCTCAGCCGTGTTTGTAGTGGAAAAGCGGCATATGATACATTAACAACCTGGCATCCGTTACACCAAAAAAAAAAAAAAAACATTCTGGGGAAAAAAAATCAGTGTACACCACCATGTTTTAGGCAAAGTTATCCAAGGCAAACATAAGTTGAAACTTTCCACTCTATTGCTTTGGCTTATCGAATGATTTATTTTTAAAATCACAAACAAGGCAGGCTACAACTGCGCTGCTGCACATGTAGTATGGAGTAAACCTGAAAAGTAAACCCGATCTGCTCAGAGAGTCATATGAGCTCCTCTTGAGCTCCTCTTTCAAGATATTGAATATAGGGTTTTGATGGCGCATCCTATATGGAAAGCCACTAGACGCAAAACATGGCCACGTTCACATTACACACAGGTTCCTGAATGTAGTCCTGGAATGCACCATTTTCCCCTGGTTCAGCTATAAGCAGCTAATTAACTAATTATACAACAGTTCAGTAATATACAGACTCACTAATTTGATTGGCTGAGCAACGTTCCATTAGTGCCTATGTTTAGTATAACCGAACTGGGACGTTACCCCTTTTCGACCCACAGAGAACGGATTCTGTTCTTGTTCAAAGAATCCTGAATGGAATTGGTTCAAGAACCTGTTCCCTGTTGGTCGAAAAGGCATACCTACTCATTCGTAAGTTTTTTTTTTTTTGTAGGCTGTAGCCACGATGTTATCATGTTGTCAGAATCAATGTAATGCATCTCTCATAACCCGGGACGGAACAGTACCGTCGTGTGTGTGTGTATTATTTACCAGCTGGGGGGGTCCGTATCGTGAAATACCGTGACCGAGGTCTTGAAAATACTGACCAAGGCCTCTGGGCCGAGGTCACGGTATTTCACGATATGGACCGACCTTAAGCTGGGAAACAATATATTTATTTTTTCATCTCATCTCATTATCTTTAGCCACTTTATCCTGTTCTACAGGGTCACAGGCAAGCTGGAGCCTATCCCAGCTAACTATGAAGTTCGAAAATGTAAATTTAACAGCTTCATGAAAGTGCGCTGATGGTTACCATGGAAACCCCATGTCTCCTGCACTGCGTTCCTCCCCTGAGTCACGCATGCGCTCATTCGCTTTTGTGTTCTTGGTCTCAGAGCCGCGTGCACCAAACAGAGGCAGAATCAATGTTTAACATCATTAACAATGCACTTTTTATGGAGACGTTTTAATGTTATTCTTTATTTTTTTATCCAGTTGAATATTTAGCGTACAAATGTATTTTCAGCTCTTAAAAATGACTGAGGTCCGGACCATGGGGGCCTCAGAGCTGGCTGCGGCCATGAAGATGAACAAGACACTAATGGGAAGATAAGACAGTTCAATGGCAAATGGAAGTTCGGGTGAGATTGGCTAGTTCATAGCAAAACCGAAAATACCATGTACTGCGAAGACTGTAGAAAGTCTGGCAAAGACAGGCACCAGTAATTTTAAACTCGAAACTATAAAGGACCACGAAAAGTCAAATGCACACATCGGTACTATAACATCAAAACAGGCGAAGATGGCTGGTCACTACAGGACAGCATTGCTTTCAGTCCCTGGCTGTCATGAAGTCGGCTGAGTTGGAGAGGATGGAGCTGCTGTTTAGAAACATTCACATGATTGGAAAGAAGTTGATCTCACCCCAGCTATCAACTTATGGCCTGCTGGAAGCCTCAGGTCACGAAGACCATTTTTCATGGACCATTCAGACTCATCTGATGATGAATGTAATGAGGACATTTAATGTCTCTCTCTACACATGTTCACACACACACACACACACACTATTAATAGATAATACATAATATACATAATATTTGCATATCAAAACATTAAATGTTTTTCAATGATAAATGTTTTGAATTGGACTTTTAATATTAGAATCAGTTCAGTTGTACTGAATGTTATTTTTCATATTATACGATATTTCATATTGTAAGGGGCTTGAATTTGAGTTCAATAAATAGAATACTCTGTTTATATTTTTGTCTGAATTGGTTGCATGTTTTCATATAGGGAGCTACCTTAACAGCACTGAATACTTGAGTGCTACTGCAGAGATACATTATACGCTGCCATTCATAATTAAATCTAGATCTTCCGAACTTTAACGTATCATGGTGAATAAAGAACTTCGATTTCCTGGCAACAAAATTGTGGTTAGTGAAAAGCCTGAATGGCTAGTGACTCGGGAAAACCACTAGCCACAGTGGCCGGTGAGCAAAAAAGTTAATGTAAAGCCCTGGTGTGTACACAGTAAGCTTGTGGCAGCATCTTATCATTTTGGCTTGTGAACACGCGTGTTAACGATACCATAAACATAAAAATATGTTTACTTTTTTAACCTTATTAATTATTAACCTTATTAATTAAATAAAAAAGAGCGGGGGGTGGCATGGTGGTGTAGTGGTTAGCGCTGTCGCCTCACAGCAAGAAGGTCTGGGTTCGAGCCCCATGGCCGACGAGGGCCTCTCTGTGCAGAGTTTGCATGTTGTCCATGTGGGTTTCCTCCGGGTGCTCCGGTTTCCCCCACAGTCCAAAGACATGCAGGTTAGGTTAACTCATACCTGTCAACCCTCCCGTTTTTCCCGGGAAATCCCTTATTTTGACTTATTTCCCGCTGTCTTCCAGTTTTTTTATTTTCCCGAAAATATCCCGTATTTTCACAATATAAAAAAGTCGGTAGGTCCAGAATACATGACGCGCCTCTGACAGGAGTTTACAGCAGGAAGTCGGGCCATGAATTCACGTCCCCGCCCTCTCAGGCATCAGTAATTACATAACTCCGTCCGGAGGCGAGGCTGAACAAGTGATTAGGTCCAGTGTTGCCAGATTGGGAGGTTTCCCGCCCAAGTTGGGCAGTTTCAAGTGCATTTTGGTGGGTGTTGAACATAATTTGGGCTGGAAAACGTCAGCAGTATCTGGCAACACTGATTAGGTCTGAGGTGAAGATGGCGATGCTAATAGCTAAGAAAAACATTAGCCTCTCTTTCTTTGATGATTTCAACAAGTGCGTGGCTGGAATGTTCCCAGACTCTTCCATCGCAAAGAAATTTTCCATGGGGAAAACGAAAGCCTCCCAAGTAATCAAAGCCCAGATAGCAAAAGGGCGTTGATTCGACGGGGAATCATTGGCATGTTCTTCGACCATACGCCGTCGAATCATCGTGGATCACCGGCGTTGATTCAACACCGCTTTGCTCATACGAGTTTGTGTTGAAACGACGTTGAAAAGTGAATGGTGGCCGACAGAGAATAGACCCCCTTTCACCCTTTATTCAACTACGGATTTCGGTCGATTTATAGTTTAATTTTCGGCGATGATTCATCCAACTTTACTTCCTGTTTTACGTACAACAGGAAGGCTACAAATTAAGCAAAACAGGCTAAATTAAACTACCTAACAATAAAGCATCGGGGCTCTTGCCTAGGATGAACACACATGCATACTTCAACCATGAAAGTGAAAATTTATATCAATGTGCGTAGGCTATGTACAACAGGATATAAAAATGCATGCAACAATGCACCTCTCCTAATGTTTGTCAAGCTATCTAATGAGGCATAACTTTT
Source organism: Neoarius graeffei (assembly GCF_027579695.1). Classification (NCBI taxonomy): domain Eukaryota; kingdom Metazoa; phylum Chordata; class Actinopteri; order Siluriformes; family Ariidae; genus Neoarius; species Neoarius graeffei. Next base: position 16,443,861 of record NC_083582.1, read on the forward strand.
AACATTTATAAGGAACAGAACACACTTGAACAAGTTCTTAGAAACATTTTATGATTTATTTATAATTTATAATTGTGGCCTATTCCTCCTGCGGCGCAGACACCTGTACATGGAAACAGAAAAACATAACCAAAATTAATTTGATGCAGCATTGATAAAGTCAGTCAGCAGTAGGCTATGGGTTTCTAAATGCCACCCTACCTCACGTCTCCTCATCCCTCCCTCTCTCTCTGGCGCATACTTAAGCCACTTCTTGATTGCGTCACTAAAAGTAGTGTGTGTGCTCCCTGGCAGCTGCTTTTGTAGAGCATCTGAAAGAAAAAGAACAAAACAACATTGAGACTTTGCATGGTGATAATTGTTAAAGTTTGAGTTGTTAAGACTATGCACGTCACACTCTAGTGGTAGGTGGCAAGTAATGGTACTAGTACAGAAAATATATGTAAAAATCAGAAACCATAGATGTGAATCTTGTGACAATTTAAACGGGATAAAAAAACATTTTAATTTCCCCACTGACACAAAGCGGAAATAGAAATGCCACTACTGGACCGTTCGTCACTCAGTCAGCCTCCCTGGACTTGCCTGCACACCTGCTTTTTCTGAGTAAGGCGCCTGGTGAGTTTCTTAATCCTTTTTAATCCTTTGCATCTTTCACAATACAGTATGTTTGTCGTTGTCGTTATAATCGTAATGTTACAGTTAGTGAAGGAGTTATCAAAGAACGTTTAGAAGTAGTGTGCAAGTACTTGCGACAGCTTACCATTTTACCCTCTTTTACAGCTTTGTGCACATGCATAACCTACCAAACAGGACATCATGGATCTTGGTGTCCTTAAACGCAGTTTTTTTTCCCCCTTTCCAGCCCAGTTAAATTGGCTGGACAAGCTGTTGACCAGGAGGCTACGCAGCATCCGCCTCACTGTGACCCCTACGTCGGTTCCTCCACAAAGGGCTAAGGTAGACACCTGATAGAATAAAATGTAGCATGAAGACAATAATGAGAAAGTATTCAGTGTTTATCATTGTTTCATTGATTCACAATGATATTAAGTATTTGTGTTTCTTTTTGCAGGTGTTGCAGATGACTGGAAAGGAAAGGTAAGACTCAATAAGTACCATTAGCTGCTTTTGTTTGGCATCTTCCTTCACCAGGGCCTCTGCTGCCAAAAACTCCTCCATGGTGGAGAGTGGGAGCTTGATTAGGGGCGATGTCTGGGGTGTGTCTTGTCTCCCCATCTCTCTCCTTAGGGCCCTGACCTCTTGCGCCAGCCTTCCTACTTCCCCCTTCAGCTCCCTGTTTTCCTCCCTCAGCTGGCCAAGGAGAGCGATGACTGTGCTGATGCCCATGTCTGTTAAGTAACACCAAACATTAGGACTTTTATTTCATATTGCTGGTCATTTTTGAACAGTGATTACAGTTGATGACTCACCACGCAGCAACTGATTGTTCCCCTGTTGCGATGGCAGAGGTGTGGCTGAAATATCAGAGAGTACAATTTAGTTCACTACAAGGTGCGCCTTAATTTAAATTTCTGTTCTAAATTAACAATTTTCATGTTGATTGATTGATTTCCTCTTTGACTTAATGGAAGCGGTGACGTGGCTGGGGTGAATCTGAAAAATTGTATAGTCAGTTGATCAAAATGCATCTACATAGATATTTGTTTGTCGTTTTGTTGTTTTTTTGTCGTTTTTGGCATAAATAAAGGCAATGCATAGTTACCATGGGTTAGTGGCTGGCTGTGAAGGAAAGGGTCTGGCGGGGTTTCTGAAGACGATGAATCTCAAAAATAGTAAGCAGTCAGTTTTCCTCCCTCAGCTGGCCAAGGAGAGCAATGACGGTGCTGATGCCCATGTCTGTTAAGTAACACCAAACATTAGGACTTTTATTTCACATTGCTGGTCATTTATGACCAGTGATTACAGTTGTGGACTCACCACGCAGCAACTGATTGTTCCCCTGTTGCGATAGCAGAGGTGTGGCTGAAATATCAGAGAGTACAATTTAGTTCACTTCAAGGTGCGCCTTAATTTAATTTCTGTTCTAAATTCACATTTTTCATGTTGATTGATTGATTTCCTCTTTGACTTACCATGGAAGCGGTGACGTGGCTGGGGTGAATCTGAAAAATTGTATAGTCAGTTGATCAAAACGCATCTACATAGATATTTGTTTGTTGTTTTGTTTTTTTAGTCGTTTATGGCATAAATCAAGGCAATGCATAGTTACCATGGGTTAGTGGCTGGCTGTGAAGGAAAGGGCCTGGCGGGGTTTCTGACAACGGTGAATCTGAAAAATAGTAAGCAGTCAGTTGATCAAAACATATCTTCACTTACTCATTGGTATTTTAATTTCTGGCATAAATAAAGGAAATGCATAGTTACCATGAGTTAATGCTGGCTGTGAAGAAACAGGCCTGGCTGGGTGTCTGAAGACGGAAATGAAAGCATTATTATTTCAGACAACTTCTAGGTCTTTAGTAGAACAACAACAACAAGTGGTACAGATAGTCACCTTCATTAAGGGAGGGGAATTGCCACTCGCTGTCCAGCTGAGTGGCGTCAATAGACGGTGGCCTCCTCCCCCTACGGCTTGGTCCTGCCTCCTCCAAATACCTTTTGTTTGGTCTTTAAAATAAACCCAGGACCTTACTGACACAGCTCAAAACACAAACGAAACCGTAAATGAACTTATAACTGCAAGTTGTGATTTAAAAAAGAAAACACTTTTACCGTCTTTTCCTTGGCCCCATCTCACCATCATCCGATTGCAGGTCTGCTGTAAGGCAGCCTTCCTCAAGCGATCGGGTCAGGTAACGTCTTGCTTTGGCAAAGGTGCCTGAAAGGGAAGGCAGTCTTAATGAAATTGGCTTAATGCAGTATTGAAGTATTGTCATTGGTTTAATGAAGTAGCTATGCAGCTCACAGGTTGCCAGCACCCTTATTTTTTGATGGAATCGCCATCCTTGTCCCGGGGGGGTGCAGTTCATGGCGGCCTTCACAGCTTTGTTTCCGCCAAAGGGTGGCCAGTAGCATCCCACTTCTCCGTCAACATCTACCACCCAGCTGGACGGCACAACTGCTGCACTCCGGTCTTGGAATTCCACAACTTTCCAAATCTGTGCCATCTATAATAAAAAAAAATAAAAAAAAGTACTCCATGGAAAGGATAGTTAGTGCCTGCCACCCAGCTGGAGTACTCCAACTATCCAGATTCCTTCTAATGCATAAGTAAAGATGTGTCTGTTTGTGTGTGGTTTTTTTTTGTGTGTTTTTTTTTTCTTCCCATATAGGTTTACGAATGGTGACGAAGAGGGATTGCCACAAAGGTCTCTCCATCTGGGAACAACACACATTTGCCCTGGACAACCTCAAGCCGGTCAACGTTAAGGCAGCTGTCTATGCCAAATACTCTGTAGCAGCCAATGCTTGTGGAGGGGCAAGGATAGTGGAAATATGACTCCCTCCTCTTGAATTTCATGTAAAACACAAAGACAGAGTCTCATCTCATTATCTCTAGCCGCTTTATCCTTCTACAGGGTCGCAGGCAAGCTGGAGCCTATCCCAGCTGACTACGGGCGAAAGGCGGGGTACACCCTGGACAAGTCGCCAGGTCATCGCAGGGCTGACACATAGACACAGACAACCATTCACACTCACATTCACACCTACGGTCAATTTAGAGTTCACCGGTTGACCTAACCTGCATGTCTTTGGACTGTGGGGGAAACCGGAGCACCCGGAGGAAACCCATGCGGACACGGGGAGAACATGCAAACTCCACACAGAAGGGCCCTCGCCGGCCCCGGGGCTCGAACCCAGGACCTTCTTGCTGTGAGGCGACAGCGCTAACCACTACACCACCGTGCCGCCCCAAAGACAGAGTCACCATGTTTAATAATGTTTTTCACCATTACGATTTCATTTTTAAATCACTAGGCAATCATCGCCCTGCTTTGAAGAAAAACAGAAATCATTGAAATGCACTTTTTTAAATTGCTGGCCAGAACTTAAGTGTTGGGGTAATGGGCTCTCCTGGTGTGGTTGTAACAACTGTGGTTGTGTAGGTGGTGGTGGAAATAAACAAACTGGCTCCTCTGAAAGGCGTTTGACAACCTGTTGTAAAGGTTGAGATGGCTTGCGTAGCATTTTTTTTAGTTTACCCAAATAATTCTCGTAAGGAAAGGATGAGATGTTGTCTAGGGAACCATACTGGCGGTACTCATGTGTCAGATGTATTGTTTGATGTACGCTAAACACAATCTCGTCTTTACCATACACCTCTCCAAAATGCTTTACAAAAGCCATTAACAATTTTTCGGAAAAACAAACCATACTTTCAGAAATGTTTGGTGTGAGTAGCAAAAACATGGCCACAGAAAACAACATGAAGTTTTCATAGAGATCTTGTGGAAGAATGTCCCTCAGAACTAATGGCCCACTGTAAATCATAAATTGGCGCAGCTCTGCCGCTTTCCACCTATCAATTTCGGCGAGTTCACGGGGTTTCCGTGCAAATTCAGCTGGAGTATAGGGACGAAGCTGTATTAACTTTTCGGAGATGGCTTTAATGGCTCTTGTAGGCTGCCTTGTAGAGTTTTTCCCCCTCATCCAAAAATGTATCAACTTTTTCATAACGCCAAGGCAACATAAATGCATATAATCTATTGGGAAGGCAGACACCATTTTCACCAGACCCGTCAGAGGACTTCTGTTGATGTGGTGGTCCTCATCTACCATATTTTCAAACTCCTCGTCTGACCTTAGCCTAACATCAGTCTCAGGATACGTCATTTTTTTTCTGCCAAATACCAGTCTGATGGCATTTATCGCATCCGGAGTACCCATTATGGCATTTAATTTGTTTTACAAATGCTCGAGCAGGAGCATCACAAATGAAGGATGAAATGGCCACCCTCAGCTTTCTACCTCCAAATGTCACCCCATTGCAAAGCAGATCAGAGAGGTCTTTAACAAACTGCGTCACACAATCAAACACATTGGAGGGTTTTCCAGGGCCACAAAAGATGCCAACTAAAAACGGTGTTCTGGTGTAATCACAATCAATCAGTGCCAAAATAGGCCAAAACTGAAGCCTGGTGCTTTTGAAAATAGGGAGACCATCGATGTTAAATTGAACTCTTATTGTTTGAATAACATCTGGTAAATGGATGGTGCTTAATTTGGACAAAATTCCCTTTGCCAAGCCAAAATGGAAGTATTCCCCATTACCTACGGTCTGTAATGGTACTGCAGGCTTAGTGCCCAATAAGGTCCTAGCATCCTTGGGCAGTTCAGGGTGGCTTGTTCTCAAAATGGTCAACAGAGCAGTAATGGCAATCAAAGGCACAGAGAATGATGCAGCCCAGTGTTTTAATTTTTGGTGAAGCCCTGACTCTTCAAAAGAGTCACCATCAATATGATTGTCACTGTCACCCTCTGAAGACATGCTACTGCTGTCAGACTCTGCATCACTGCACCCTCCCAACTCAACAGAATCCCCACCATCCTCATCTAAACCCATTGATGATGCAGGCCTGGGTGATGCAATTGAAGGAGAGACTTGAGCAGCAGGATTACCCAGAGCTGACTCAAAATCGGACAGAATCTGCCTTTCTGACATTTCAGTAGCTGTCACAACACGTCTTCTTTTTGACCAATAAGAAGCCATGTTCTCTCCCCTAAAGAAATAAATGTCTGCAGTACCTTTTGAGGGAATGACGGGGTAGTGGTCTTCAGGTTCCATTGAGGTAAACATGGGGGGAACAAAGACAACAACATTTACATCATTACATTTGAAATAACCTTACACACACACACACACACACACAGTTCAAACAATTGTTTTATAGAAAGTTCTGTTTTAATACCAACAATGTTTTAACAATGTCTGGAGTCATGTTCTAATGGCTGCGACCCATACTGCCCTACAAAGCCAAAAGACCTTAATATCACTTAAGGTCAACATGAGTTATTGCCATTTTTGGAACAGAGGACATCAGTTGTATCATGTGATTAATTATTTCGAGTCATTTCTGTTTTTTTCTGGTAACAATAAGACGTCGTTTTTACCGTAACTTCCAAAAGCAAAGGGAAAACCAAGGCAGAAGCCTGTAATGAGTCTGATGAGTTAAGGTCTTTTGGCTTTGTAGGGCAGTATAGGCCTACAGCGTTACAAAGCCCAGCCCCCTCAAGCCGGGTATAGAGCTACCGGTTATAGAGCTACCGGTTATAACCACGGCCTATATACTCGATTGAAATGCTTTGTTTTCACTCCATCAAGACCACTACTTTGACTAGTTTTCGACTAAACAATGCATCTGCATGTTTATTGTATTAGTTGAGGGAATATAAGCAATTTCGTTCGTGGTACCTCAAACAAAGTGGTCACTACAGAAGTGTTGGTAGCCTGGATAATCTTTAAAGTTCATGGCCGCGAGGCGCGACCCATGGCTACACAAAAGAACAGGTCAGCTCAAAACGACATGCGACCTAGGCCTACATGCTCGATTTAAACGCTAAGTTTTCACACCAACGCTAAGTTTTCACTCCAACAAGACAACTACTTCGACTCGTTTTTCGATTGAATAATGCATCTGCATTGTTGTTGTTTCAAATGGATACTAGTTGAGGGAAATTTCTCCAACGCGTGATATGACTGAAGTTCATCATAACTTCTTAAACTGCTTGAAATTGTATTCGAAATTCCCTTTATTAATAGTGACTGAATAATGGTACGTACCAGATGTCCAGGGATGAATGAAAATGTAGCGTGGTCCAGTGTTTTTCTCAATGTTGTTTCAATGGTCCAAGCGTAACAGCAGGCCGATCCACAAGAGAGTCGCGATCCAACCGAGTGGTGTGGGAGTTTCACGTGCACCCAGGTATATAACGAAAATGACGTCATCCAGTAAACAGCAGTGGTAATCGCACTGCATTATGGGACAGCGTGGGACATCCAACAACATATCGCTACGTATACGTACTGGCCCTTTTTTATATCATGCCTTGAAATGAAAGTCAATACAACAGAGATGAGAGACACCGGGTATGAAAGTAACACCAGGATAAGTTGTAACACCACCATCAGTTAGGTATAAGATGCAGGTTTTGTAACACTTTCAATCTTCTTAGAATTAATTTATGATCATCTTGGAAATGTTAAGTTATTTGCAAAAAAACTTTCAAAGATAGAAGGTCAAATCCATTGCTGAGTTAAGAAAGTAAACTGGTTTTTGTTCTTTTTTTTTATCATTTACTTATCATTATCACTTATACTTATATCATTTACTTGTATCTATGTGTAAGCAGGATAAGACAAACAGTGGCAATTCAGGCCCGTAGCCAGCATTGGGGGGGGGGGGGGGGGGGATCTTTTTTTCCCCAAAGGTGGACTTCATCTGGCCCCCTACTCCCGTACCCCCCAAATACACGAGCACACTTCAAATCTTCTAATTTAGACATTTTTTTATTCGTTATAAGTTCTCTGTTGTCTAACTTATTATTGTTATCTTCCTACAACTGTGCTGTGACTTCATTGTCTGTCTCTGTTGCTCACCTCAGTTGTCTGTTGTTTCTCTCTTCCATTGTCTGTCTCTGTTGTTGCTCTCCTTCATTGTCTGTCTCTGTTGTTGCTTGATGAACCAAGTGCCTCGTGGGTTCACATACCGCACGCTGCCGTTATTTCCCCCTAATCACGAGTTTGTTGGTCTTCCAATATGGCGCAGGGTTTGTTTACTTCCGGTTTCGGGTGACGTCAGTGAAAGGGGTCTAATGGGGGCATTACCGCCACCCACTGGATTGGGGTGTAAAGCAGTCTGAACAAAACGTGTAAACATAAACATAGGAGAAATGAACCCGTTTTTCTAACTCGTCCTCACTTAGTCTACTTTTCTTTTTTGATTAGTCTGGATTTGATATTGTAAATTTAAATGTGAATCAATGTATATTCATCGGACATGAACAAATGAATAAATCTTGAGGGGCGTGTGTGTCCGGGGGGGATCAAACGAACCCTCCGATCCCCCCTGGCTACGGGCCAGAATTTATATTCTGAACAATTACCGTAAAATACCAAATAATAGCCCGGGCTATTATTTGTCTCAATCACGTAAGAGACCCGGCGCGTATTAGAGACTAGGCGGCTATTTGGAACAGGCGATTAATTCCTTCTTCACAAATACCTTCCCCAAAATCTACCTCAAAACGGGGGAAAAAATCATTCTCAGATAGGCCTACTTTTAACCAGTATAACTTACAGTTTGTTTAGAGTTAGATTACAGATAGCACGGTGCCGACTTCGGGGAATTTTGAAGACGCAGAATGCATCTTCGCATGGCACAGTCGGGGTGGATAAAGGATAAATCACACACCTTTTCCTGTTAATGACTAGTTAAGCGCATGCTTTACAAAATAATCAAGAAACCACACCATTGTCTGTGCGCAGCACTGTGATTTAATTACTCTGCAAAGTTATGGTCACTTGCTGTCACCCTCACCCATGCAGCCTCCACCCTTTGCGCTTCGCGATGTCTGTCAATCTGAAATTGCACGGAGGGCGCGACGTTGAAGCAACATAATTAGGGTGCGAAGTGTCAAACCAAAGGGTTTTTTCTTATGCTGAAAAATAAGTGACCTGCAGTGGCTACATACTGTCATCTTGCATCACGTTTCTCTCCAAGACGTCTCCCTATTTGGCCGATATGAGCCTATTCCCCGAGTGAGTTGGTACGGTGGCTCGACCCCGTAGAAAACTTAAAGTTCGGATGAAAGTTAGTTGAATAGGTTACTGACTTGTAGGCCTACATGTTGCCTGCCTGACGCGTGCTTCTGCCCAACTTGCACGACAGATTACTTGTTGAAAAGGCCCCTTGGATTAGATTGGCCGCGAGCAGACTGAAATGCATGTTAGAACGCTCTCACCTTTTTTGTAAAGCGTCTTCCAGATCCGAATGGGTAAGGGCAAGTGAAATGGTATAAGGTCTTTAATAAAACTCAGTGTGTGCTTTGACGCATGCATTCGGCAATTTAGGTCGTTTAACAGAAGCAGCAGTCCAACCTTGGAAACCCGCAGTCCTCAATGTCACCACACACGCTGGCTTTCGTTGGGTATACCCAAAGGGGTGGCTAAGACATCTGTCAAAAGTTACGGAGTTGCATTCCTCAAGAAATATTACGGTAGACCAAGATTATAACATTGAAATGGCATGTTTATTATCACGTAACAAAATGTTGTAAACAGTATTATAGAAATAATTTCATTCATTCATTCATTCATTCATTCATTCATTCATTCATATTGTTTCGGTAGAAAACTATGCAATGCAAAATCGTTTAAACACCAGAAAACCAGAAAAGTGCTGGGCCTCAAGATTCTAGATAGAACGTTCGGACGCTTTTTTTTTTTTTTACCCCGGCGAGTATTCGGAACCGGCCTTTATTTGTCACAACACACGCGTACACCCGGCCGTTAAAGGGAACTCGGCGGTTAATTGGAACTCGGCTATTATTTGGTATTTTACGGTAGTTGCTCATCCTACCAATGTTGAAAACTGGCCGGCAAAAGTGACGATGGTTCAACATCGTATATTCGACCTTCTCTGACGGTCATAGGCGGTTTTAAACGGGGGCCGGGGGGGCCAGTGCCCCTGTAAAATTGCTCCTGGCCCCTGTTGTGGCCCCTGTGCTGAACAGGTAACAAGATTTATTAATTTTGACGTGCGCTGGCTCGAAGATCGGAACTGACATGACGGAGTGTTCTACACGGACTCCTTAAAGCGCTACACGCACACTGTTACCTGCAGCAGAAAGACCAGCAGCAGCGCGAATTGCACTGTAAAAAAAATATTTGTTGTTGTAACTTAAAAAAAGTTAGTGCAAGGGCTGCCTTAAAAATTTGAGTTCACTGGAGTTCACATAGTAAGTTAAATTGTTGTGAACTTACTATATTAATTTTCAGTGAACTCAAAATTTTAAGGCAACCCTTGCACTAACTTTAAGTTAAAACAACAAATATTTTTTTACAGTGTGTAAACTTCGGACGTGAGAGATTGCAGCCCTGCAAGGACTAGGCTACTGCAAAGAGGCGAAGGTAAGGAAAATTATTCAATTTCGTAACATCAGTGTTTGCACATATCCGTGTTTTACTGTTGTTGTTCACTACAATAATAAATCCGTTTTATTGCGCTTTCTTAAAAGTGTGTTGCACAGCAATAAGTAGCCTAACTTAATATTTTTGGGAAATGGGTAAAATAACCGACAGTGTTTAACCTTCTTGTAAAACTCGAATGGCCTTGTGATATGTAGAGGCTACATTCCTCTCCGTTTACTTTTTAGTATAGACCTACTGTAGGCTGTCATCATGGAAAGGAGCAAGAAGGACATTATGTCCTTTTTTGCCCCTGTTGGCAAAAAGCAACATAGAGAGAGTAAGGAAGATGAAGATTATGAAAGAGGAGAGAGAGCCAGAGGTGGAGAGAGAGCCAGAGGTGGTGGTTGGAGAGGTGGAAAGTGAGGCATCTGAGAGTGAGGATGAAGACATTCAGGATCAGATTGAGGGACAGAATGAGGGACAACGAGTCATTGGGACAACCAGATTCACCATGCATATCAAGTACAGCACCATCAGGTTTGTGATGTTGAACAAATGTATGTGTGTGAGCAGTGTCGACCTACAATTCATATAGCCTACCCTGAAAGTGTGAAGTCTGAATAATAATTAATAAATCTCATCATCTCTAGCCGCTTTATCCTTCTACAGGGTCGCAGGCAAGCTGGAGCCTATCCCAGCTGACTACGGGCGAAAGGCGGGGTTCACCCTGGACAAGTCGCCAGGTCATCACAGGGCTGACACATAGACGCAGACAACCATTCACACTCACATTCACACCTACGGTCAATTTAGAGTCACCAGTTAACCTAACCTGCATGTCTTTGGACTGTGGGGGAAACCGGAGCACCCGGAGGAAACCCACGCGGACACGGGGAGAACATGCAAACTCCGCACAGAAAGGCCCTCGCCGGCCCCGGGGCTCGAACCCAGGACCTTCTTGCTGTGAGGCGACAGCGCTAACCACTACACCACCGTGCCGCCAATTAATAAATATAAAATACAAATAATAGATATAATAAATAATGATAAATAAATGTTGTTCTCAGTCGCACTCTCATATTTACTGTATTCATCTTTCTCCAGATATCAGCAAGTGCTTGGACAACACTCCAGTGCAGCCACGTCTGAAGAAAAGGTTCATTGTATGCAAAAATAGAAATCTTATTTTACAAAAAAGAGAAACATGGTTTTAAGATTTACTGAGCACAATTTATTTTTGTTTAGGCTATTGAGACAGAATGTTTATCTCATTGTATTTATGCTCAATGTATTTTGTTTTGGTTTTAAATAAACTAAACTAAACATTTTGAACGCTTAAATGTTGCCATGTTTTGCCCATATGTGCCCCCCTGAAAAAACACTGGCCCCACCTCGGCCCCCCTAGTAATTTTGGTCTAGAACCGCCACTGGTGGCGGCTCCTGAATTTTTTTTCGGGGGGGCAATTTTCCCCCGTTATGTCTACACGGACCGTAAATGTCCACAGGAATGAAGTAAATTGACCTAGGTAGCAAATCAATTGGCCGAACTTGTTTTTGCCTGGTAAATTCAGATATCAATATAGACAATATCTCTTCTCTCCACTAGGTGGCAACACTAAACAAGTTAAAGGTGGCAAACTAAGGTAGCCTAGCGGCCAAAAATATTTTTGCCTACGAGTGGCAAATATTCACATTTAGTCTGGCTTGCCAGGCTAAAACTAAGGAAGATTCATTGTGAAGCCTTCAAAGCAAAACATTTGGCATCACAATCAATTAATATTACATTACTCATTTATTTTCTCATATTATTCCAGTATTCTATAATAAGTAGACACAAATTCTTAATTATAAACATATTCTAATTTCTTCAATTCTAAAGAATGCAATTAAAGTGGCAGGATATAAATCCAAAACAAGTGTTTATTTAAGTTTTGAAAAAGATGAAGAAAAGCATAACCATCAAACAAACATGTGCAGCTTAATGGTGGTTTTTTTTATATGGAATTGCGCCATTTTAACAACAAATAATAATTCTAAATAAATTCTGCAGTTTTTTTTCCCAAGAATTCCTCCAGAAAGCCATGCCTTAAAAGGAAATTTAAAGTATTACAAGCATGTCAATGAACACAAAAGGCTTTAGTTATTTAGCTATATACACACACAAGGTTACACAAGGTTTTGTAGTCAGTGCAACTTGGCTTAACAAGTTGGAAAAAAGGTAAGGTGCTGCTGGCTCCAATGAACACATACTGTACAAAATATAAAAACTGAAAATATGCTTAATTTACACCAAGTCAGAGAGAACTTGAGGCTACTGAAATATTCCAAGCATGGCAATGTTAAACTGCCATTGGTAAAACAACTGCCTTTTGGCCCTTTTCCACTACCCTTTTTCAGCTCACTTCAGCTCGCTTCAGCTCACTTCAGCCCGACACGGCTCGCGTTTCGACTACCAAAAACCAGCACGACTCAGCTCGCTTCAGCCCTGCTTAGCCCCTAAAACTCGCACGGTTTTGGAATGGGGCTGAAGCGAGCCAAAGCGAGCCGAGTGAGGTTGGGGGCGTGAGCAGACACTCCCCTGTGCACTGATTGGTGAGGAGGAGTGTCCTCACATGCCCACACACGCCCCGCGAGCGCGCTGGGATCTGTAAACACCGCAAACCCGGAAGGAGAATAATTACGAATTACGAGAATTTCTGGAGCCTTATGCGCCTCGCCTCATCTATACGCTCTTGCCAGTAACTGTCCGCGTTGTCGGTGACAACAAGCCACAGCACCAAGACCAGCAACACTAACGACTCCATGTCCTCCATGTTTATTGTTTACTCTCTGGGTCGTGAGACTACCGCTTAAAAGATCACTGATGTCACTGTTTGCGCTGCTTAACGACATCACCTGACGTCCACCCACTTTCGCTAACTCCACCCAATGTGTCCACCCACTTCCAGCCAGCACGGTTCAGCGCGGTTGTAGTCGAAATGCAACTCCAACAGCCCCGCTCAGCCCGACTCAGCACGGCACGGCTCAGCCCGACTCAGCCGCGTTTGTAGTGGAAAAGCGGCAATTGGTAACACACACACACAAAACCTTTTGCCTAGTAAATTCTAATATCAGATATCACTGTACCGTCTGCTGTGCTACTTCCAGGGTGGAAGAGAACGCAAGGGTAGCAAAAAAGAGCATTGACTACATCACAGCCAGCTAGCCAAGTTTTCCGGTGGTACCAGTTCTTGTTAAAACCTCTTGAGTAGGTCTTCTCCCCCTTCGTAGACACTTGCTTGATGTTTAAGGAAGTCCTAGCTGTTTGATTGCCGTTTTCTCCTCACTGGTACGACGACTAAAGGGAACTTCTTTCAGAGACGCTATCGTATTGTTACACTCAACACTCGCCATCTTCTTCATAGAATGTTCACACATTTCCCGCGCAAGTTGCGTTTTCCAGCCCAAAATTATGTTCAAAACCCGCCAAAATGCACTTAAGACCAATCTGGCAACACTTGCGCGGCGCAACAGGCGTATGACGTAAGCACGCTGCTTGTGCAAGCACATAAAACCTAATAGAAAATGCACTGGGAGCAGGATTTTCGAAAAAAAACGTACGTACTATTAGACTATGTTCACACTGCAGGCTGAAGTGACTCAAATCCGATCTTTTCGCCCATATGTGACCTGTATCCGATCTTTTATTGACAATATGAACGACACAGATCCGATTTTTTCAAATCCGACCCAGGCCGTTTGGATATGTGGTCCTAATTCCGATTCCTATCCGCTCTTTTCATATGCGACTTCAGTCTGAACCGCCAGGTCGCATTCATCCAACTTACACGTCATCAACAAGCCACAAACGTCACTATTCTGCGCTGAAGTAGGCGGCGGGTCTCTCAAAAAAAGTTACAACAACATGGCGCATGACCACAGGTGCAGATAGAGGGTGGGACTCGTCCCACCCAGATTTAAATTCACCTTGTTCGGTCCCCCCCACTTATAGGGAGGAAAAAACGTCTATGCTGTCTTTCTTTGCATAAGGCAAACCTCACGGAAAAATCAAAAGACTAATTACCATTCGGTTTATTGAGGTGCACGGCAGTGTATACATAGTTGCAACAACTCACATAAAACAAAACAAAGACTGATATTCGGTTGGTTGAGCTGCGCAGACTGCACAGGTTGCGAGCTCGAGCTTGGTTGCTATGGTTACTAACAACAAGTTTGACAGGCATATCGGGGTTGGGGTTGGTTTGCTGGCAGCTTTGTCCCTCCCAGTTTTTTGTCCCCCCCCCCAGTTCAAAAAACGTATCTGCGCCCCTGCGCATGACATCAATGCGAGGGACGCTTCGGGCTGTGAAGGTTCTGAATCTTCTCAATGGAAGGACGCAGAGGTTAGGGAGCTGATTTCCATTTGGGGGGATACAGCTATTCAAGCTAGATTGGATGGGTCATACCGCAACCGGGCGGTTTTACTTCCGTAAACACTGGCCATGCTCACTGCGTGTGACGTCGTCGTATCCTGCAATGCGCATGCGGAACACTTTTAGGTCGCTTTTCGTTCATACTGAGGATCACATACAAGTCGCATATATTTGTTAATGTGAACGACCTCACAAAAAAATCGGATTTCACAAAAAAATCGGAATTGAGCATTAAGCCTTGCAGTGTGAACGTAGCGTTAGTGTCAATGGGAGATTTTGGGGCAAATCTGAACCTGACAGAGATCGCCCCAAAAGGGCGTGGCTACACCAGGTGCGACCTTAGCCTGATTGGACAATGACATTACTGTTGGTAGTAGGAGTAGATAAAAAAAAAATCTCCCTCCCTGTTTGGGAGTGCGTCGCCCAAATCGCTCCTATTAACGAGCCGCCAGTGCACTCATTGTCTATTTTATTTTCTATCTGAAACTTACCCATTTTAAATCACTCTTGGTTTAATATCTTATATTACTCTATCTAGGGCGGCACAGTGGTGTAGTGGTTAGCGCTGTCGCCTCACAGCAAGAAGGTCCTGGGTTCGAGCCCTGGGGCCGGCGAGGGCCTTTCTGTGTGGAGTTTGCATGTTCTCCCCGTGTCCGCCCGGGTTTCCTCCGGGTGCTCCGGTTTCTCCCACAGTCCAAAGACATGCAGGTTAGGTTAACTGGTGACTCTAAATTGACCGTAGGTGTGAATGTGAGTGTGAATGGTTGTCTGTGTCTATGTGTCAGCCCTGTGATGACCTGGCGACTTGTCCAGGGTGTACCCTGCCTTTCGCCCGTAGTCAGCTGGGATAGGCTCCAGCTTGCCTGTGACCCTGTAGAAGGATAAAGCGGCTAGAGATAATGAGATGAGATTACTCTATCTATCTAGTGTTCCGAGGCCATGACTATGGTAAAACCATAATAAATTGCAATGGAATTGAATTTATTGACTGGTTATATAATGACCTTTCTTATTTTAACATAAGATACGTATTTTAGCCCTTAATTTGGGAAATAACTGGTACCACTGAAAGCAAATAAAAATAAATGTAGTTTATTCACAAATGCACTCTATAAACCATAAGCATATTGAGTTTGGGTCTTGGCTATCACCAACATGCACCAGAGTACAGGAAATCACAAATACTAGATAGAAAATTGCCCCCCATTCAACTACACACCCACTTTTGGTGAAGGGTATGACTTTCCGAAATTTTCCCTTATTTTGAGTTAAAAATCTGGGAAATATCCCTTTTTTTCAAACCTCAAAGTTGACAGGTATGGGTTAACTGGTGACTCTAAATTGACCGTAGGTGTGAATGTGAGTGTGAATGGTTGTCTGTGTCCATGTGTCAGCCCTGTGATGACCTGGCGACTTGTCCAGGGTGTACCCCGCCTTTCGCCCGTAGTTAGCTGGGATAGGCTCCAGCTTGCCTGCGACCCTGTAGGACAGGATAAAGCGGCTAGAGATAATGATGAGATGAAAAAAGAGCGGACACATCTCGGTATCTGCAATACTAAAGCTTTTTTTTTTTTTTTGGCCGGGGGCGAGTCCCCCTTTAAATCTGCGCCAGTGTTCTAGAACATCTCTGCTATCAGTCTGAGCCCGTCTTAATGTGATCCACAAAACAATACGTGAGCCGTCTGCTAAAATCTGGTAGATAGTTCGTTTTTTTTCCGGGTCTGTCGGTCATGGTTATAAACGGGGACATTTCCAGGGACGTCTTGTCACCCTATTTTATTTAACTTTGAGTTTAGCCCTGCTAGCTCATTTATATTAGTCAGGGCTCGAAATTCGCGGTGGTCCGGTCGCCCAAGGCGACTTAATTTGTCATTTGGCGAGTAATTCCTGTCACTGGCCAGCCCGGCTGGCTAGTTGAAAATAAAAAAAGATATATGATGTGAAGATTCATATACAATATACTATATTGTACTCTATATGGTTTATTCAGCGGGCAAGGCTACGTCAAAACAACGTGACAGAGCGTGTCCATCGGTTGCGTCATCAGAAACGCGACGCTTTAGCGGAAGATGGCGGTGGCGGCAGTGGCGTTACGAAGTGGTAGTCCCACAAGAGACCCTGCTTTGGACCGGGTCAAAGTGGAGGAAGGCACTGGTATGAAGCGTAGACGACGTTGGTTTACAAACATTCGACTGAATATAAACGCGAGTTTCTGAGGCGGCTCTGCGACAAAATATTCCCTCCGCTACATAACTGCTAACTCAAGTAGCATTAGCTACAGACCTATCGATTGGTTCTCGGTAGTTGTTTTTGGATGGCTCCTGAATGATTATTAACTGAATAAAGTGCCCACTAGACATGTTAAAGCTGCTGTTACATTACATATTATGTGTAGGTTAAATAAGGAGAAGGGAGCTGAATCCTACATTATTCTGTATAGGACATATTTATATTATGCAGTACTGTGTTGAAAAAAGTGTAATGAATGAAATGGACGTGAAGGAAAGAATTATGTCTTGGACTTGTACTGCAGTACACTTTCTGTCCTAAAATGTGGGGCACCAAATGTTTTTGGATGTTAAATAATGCAGCTTGACACAGTAGGGAAAGCTGATCAGTGTCATAAATGATAAAAGTCATGATAAAATAGAGCTATTTTAAACCAGACCTAATCATGTCCCATTGGATGTGCAGTGTGCTCATATGTATGTAGGGGATATAATAATCATCAGAGAATTTCCTATGCTGTGAATCGTATCTATGGAGGATTTGTGTAGTGAGTGGAGCAGCTTGTGAGATTTTTTCCCCCCACCCATTTAAGTGAATGTGTATTTGCAGAAGGGGAGAAGCAGAGTCGTGTTTCTGCTCTGCTGGAGAGGCTGCACGCCAAACACAACGCCTCACGGCCATGGCAGGAAACCAGCAAAGTCGTCCGCACAGCCATGGTGTGTGTTTTGAAGTCTTGTTGAGCTATAAGTCAGGACTGTACAGTTTAAGACATTTATCCATGTACAGGCATGGAATTGCGCCGACTGACTAAATCTTAAAAAAAAGGTGTGTGTGTGTGTGTAGGAGAAGCGTGGTGTGATGAACTCAGCTGGTCACCAGCTCCTCCTCAACTGTTTAGAGACGCTTCAACGGGCACTGAAAGGTGAGAGCGCTACACCGATCTATCATCATTAGATTTATCAGAGTTAAAATTATTAAGCACTCAGAGGATTACAGTCTTTCAGTATTAGTACACCACAGTGTTGTGGTTTATGATTCGTCTGAATTTCACTGCACCCACTGATGATATTGTTACAGTGTCTTCACTGGCATCTATGACTGATCGCCTGGAGTCCATCGCCCGGCAGAACATGTGAGTGTCCCTGTGATGGTCCATCACTGCTCATACACTGCTTTAAACTGAAACATAGCCAGAGACATCCCATGAACACATAGTTTTGCTCTTGGTTCGTTGTTCTTTCTGCAGGTTGGGGTCACACCTTAGTCCCTCAGAGACAGAGTGCTACATCACCTCTGATATGTTCTACGTAGAAGTGCAGCTTGACACCATGGGCCAACTGATCGATGTCAAAGTTGCTCATCACGGAGAAAACCCTGCGGTGAGTGAGCAAGACGGGGAGAAGCAATAGGAGGAGAGTGAGCGAGAGATGGGAAACAGACTAGGATGGAGAAAGATACAAGGAGTGAGAGAGAGCCTGAGGGAAAGATAATGGGTGAGAGAGAGACAGAAACATTTCCATCTGGTGGGGGTTTGTTTGTTTATTTATTTTATATAAACTCTATGATGCTTAAAGTGTCTACATCTGTAATAATTCCATCACTCAAATTGAATCCAACACATTCCCTAGAACAGAACTCCGCCTCTTTTCCTTAAAGGCCAAGGAAGCACATATACTAGTAAATGTAATTCTCACCACAGTTAAATACTCCAGACTGCTGCTTTAGCTCCTGTTGACAAACTGAACTCGACTTTAAAGCATATACGCAGAGCCATGGCCTCACTTACGTTTATAAATGTCTTGAGACCTCAAGAATGGCATAGGAATAGTTTTAAGCATTAACAATAAATCTAATATAGTAATTTTTACGATTAAAGTGATTCATATAGGTAGCGGTCTGAGTGAGTGACCTTGATGTCCATAACGTCACAGCAGGAAGTCTATCGGTTTCATCGCCATTTCCGCTATACTAAAACAGAGCTGACTGCACCTCCGATCCTCCATTTTGAGCTAATTTATCACCATGCCACGTAAATGTGATGAGACAAGGTGGATTTACATTGCATTCTTGGCCCAAGAATGTTCAAACTGCAAAGATTTGGACGTGTTTTGCGAGAAGTTCACAGGCACATTGGGCCCTTGTAGTGATGTCTCCTCTGCTTTGCACATTTTACTGAACCCATACGAAACCTCTGAGCTTTTGAAGAGCGTTGGCTATAAGCCCATATTGAAAGAGGGTGCAGTGTCAACAATTAAATAAAACTACAGGAAAAGGAAAGTATTTAACTTATTTATTTATAAAGGAAAGTGAGTTTAGTTGCACCAGTTTTCCGGAGTGAGCCGAGGGTTGTCGGTAAAACCCGGGACGGAATGTGACGTGATGTATCACTCGGGCAGTGACCTCCCCACAGTTGTTGCTAAAATTGGTGACATCCCGTTCTGTCCCGGGTTTTAGTAATTGCCTGAGCCGAGCAGTAATGGAGAGAATGCAGAAAAGGTGGAGCAGCCATCTTATTTCTAAACTGGATATTGCTGCCATCTCGCCCTTGCGTAGAAGAAGCGAATGAACAACTGAAAGTCAGATTGTTTCAAAACAGTCGGCCACAAGATCGGCCTTCGAGAAGCGAGAACACAGATGGGTAAGCTCTGACTCTCATTTGGATAAAAAAATAACACGTTGTTTACCTGCATTTAGATTAATACATGTAACTTGTATTGTGTGTTGTTATCGGTATAAGATTATTTAATTTGCTTCAGAATGTGATTCTCAGTTCATCTGATTATTTAATTAGCCTTTTACGGTTTATCAGTGAAAAATGCATGCATGTACATGTATGTTGCATAAGTTATAACACCTATCCTGTTTTAATGAGAGTCAACCTACAATCAGTGAAGTCAAATCAGTCTTAGTTGAGCAAGTCGGTAACGGTATTTCTTACTTTCACCATACATTTTTTTTATTTATATGACTGGTCTATAGCTGTAAAAGGCCTTTGCCTTAACCAGGGTACCCACGGAGTCTTAAAAGTATTAAAGTATTGAATTTCATTTTCCAGAATTAAGGCCTTAAAAGTATTAAATTTCATCTTGAAAGTCTTAATTTTTTCCACGGAGGTCTTAATTTTCCAAAGAAAGTCTAACATCGTTGCGTAACCTAGATTAAATTCTCTGTGATGAAAATGAAGCAAAATCTAAAATGTTTTGCGCTGCCCTGGCGTTCACACGCAAACAGCGGGAAATTCACGTCGCGCCGTAAAGGGTTCACACGAAACGAGAGCAGCAGGCGCATAGAGCAGAGAGGGTGAGGGGGAGAGAGCATGGGGAAGTGCAGATTCAACCCGAAGTGGCCGCTCAACCCTAAGGGCCCGGTCACACCACCCGAACTTTGCTGGAGCATTCCTTGAACGGTAGGGAGGGGGGGCCGAATTTCGACAACGCTCGTCACCGCGCACAAAATGGGAAAAAAAAATCGAAAACACGGGCGTTGGCTTAGCGGTGCACCGCTGAAGCCGGCGTTGCTTTAGCGTTGGTTTAGCGGTGACACGAGCGTTGGTATAGCGGCGTTCTGCGCATGCGGGCTTTGGCTCGGCGGGGGTATAAAGTTGGTTTAGCACCAATCATAGCAAGTCTCTCAGCATCCATGGTGATACAGTTTTACTGTAACTTTGAGCAAATTCGATATAGATGAGGTCTGAACTCAACGGCAGCTCGATTCCAAATGAGCTCCTGGTCCATTTCTCCCCGTATTTATAGCCAAATTCTGGTCCCGCTCCGACACCTCTATACCAACGCCAAACCAAAGTTCATCGCCGCCATGGATAGCTGCTTCAACGCCCGACACCGTTCCAGCAACCCCGTGTCCGCTCGTAAAACGCTTACAACCGCTCCACCGAAGTTTGTGCAACGTTTAATCGCCGCCCGGGCAACGCTGGCGAAGCAGCGGTGGTCCAGTGTTCAAGATTTCTGCGTTGGCCTAGCGGACCCAAGCGTCCATGAACTTGCGTCTAGCGGTGCCAAACTTTGACTGGGCGTTGGTGGAGCGGGGGTGAACTTTGCCGGGGCGGAAAATTGCCCCCTCCTCACCGCTCGCAATATTTTGTGCAGCTCAAAACTTTCGGAGCGGTAGGAGGGCCCCTCGAGAAACATCAGCGGTGGCCGAGCGTATACGGCGTTGCTTTAACGGGGGCCAACTTTTGTTAAACGGTGGTGAACGGTTACGAGCGGTGATGAATTTTTTTCACCGCTCCAGGAACGCTCCAGCAAAGTTCAGGCGGTGTGACCGGGGCCTAAATACGCCTGGGTTAAGGGGGTTCCAAATAATGACCGTGAGGCATTATGCACTTTGTGTAAAAAAAACCTTTCAGCTAGGGACAATGGGGCTTACAGCTCTGGATTCTCACATGAAAAGTGGTAAACATATTTCGTTTGCATCCACAATTCAGAAGCAGGCAGCTATACTATACTATTATAGCTATACTATTCTTTTTGTCTTTTGAATGCTTCTCTGGCGTGTGTGTGTGTGTGTGTGTGTGTGTGTGTGTGTATGAGGGGTGATTGTCTGGACTTACATGGGGGTGCTCTCCTCTGCATGGTGTCCAGGGGGTGTGAGTAGAATGAATTCTGATTGATTATTTTAATAAATGTAATTTTGTTATTTCAAACACTTGTAAATAGTATTATTTGAGGTTTAATCTGGTGCTCAATATGATTTATTCTTCCCTAATGAGTGCGACAAAGGTATTAAATTTCACTTGAAATGGCATTAAAAAAGTCTTAAAAAGTCTTAAATTTTGGTTTAACAATCCTGGGGGTACCCTGTTAAAACCGGTTACTGCTGTGACGTCACATGCTCGGGGTTGGCTGGCTCAGCGGGGCAGCTCGAATGCCAACTTTGCGGTCGATTTTAGCTCTAAAATATAATATATTTTTTATTCTCATTCATGCAGCATATAAGAGTCAAGGATGGAGATACTATCCACTCAGAAATTTATTTAAAAATAAAGGTTCTGCGTATATCCTTTAAAGAAAATACCTTGCAAATAAACAAATTGAGCTAAGTCTGTCTTTGTTTTTTATTTAAAAAAAAAAGCTGCATTTTAAATTTGTTCTTAACGATATAACCACTAACGTGATGAAAATAGACTGGACTATTTTTTTTGTCAGGGAAGCCACCATAACTCCATCATGTGTGATGTAATTTTCTGCAAGCACAGCGGAGGTGTATAAGTGCATGCTATATTAGTGTCAGCGTGGCGAAGTATTCTGTCAGGGATGGTTGGAGACAGATATAAGTGCAGAAGCTCTTTATTATAAAGAAAAGCACAAACAGTCCAAATTGGCAAGCATATATCGTGAACAGTAAAACAGGCAAAAGGTCGAGCAAGGCACAAAGGGAATATCGTAGACAAAAGCAGGGTCGAAAACAAGGAACAAGAATCAGAAATAAGGAAATCAGTCAGGGAACGAGGCTTGGTAATGTGTCCCAACAATGAAATACTTTGCAAAGCAAGTCTGCATTCTGAGTCCTTATTTAGGCACCCTGATTGCACCTTAATCCCATGTAGGTGTGTGTCTTTCGCAGCACGTGAGTCAGTTCGGAGTGTGCACGGTCCAGAGCACACCTGAGAATCCTTCTGTTATGACAACTGGAGTATAGTATAATATTATGGTCTAGTGTGACTCCTCAGTCAATTTGTTTGCATTTCTCAACAACATGTATGGCAATGGGGCGGCACGGTGGTGTAGTGGTTAGCACTGTCGCCTCACAGCAAGAAGGTCCGGGTTCGAGCCCCGTGGCCGGCGAGGGCCTTTCTGTGCGGAGTTTGCATGTTCTCCCCGTGTCCACGTGGGTTTCCTCCAGGTGCTCCGGTTTCCCTAACAGTCCAAAGACATGCAAGTTAGGTTAACTGGTGACTCTAAATTGACCGTGAATATGAGTGTGAATGGTTGTCTCTGTCAGCCCTGTGATGACCTGGTGACTTGTCTAGGGTGTACCCCGCATTTCGCCCGTAGTCAGCTGGGATAGGCTCCAGCTTGCCTGCGACCCTGTGGAACAGGATAAAGCGGCTAGAGATGATATGTATGGCAATGCAGTATTATAAAAGGAATCAAAATAAAGTAGTTGCTAGTTTATTGCCTGTTTATTAAAAAAAAAAAACCTGCTTATCTTCCATCCATTTGATGCATGACACAGTATGCTGTCGTGTGGAATCCTACATCATGCAGCACCACCCTCGTTTTTGTCTCCTAATACATCCATATATCTGGCTAATCCAGTAAGGCTGTACCTGGGGAAATGGCCCAACGGACTGATGTTACAACTTTAACATGTTTTTTAAGCTAAAGTCTGCTTCATTTTTTTTCATCTAGGACATCTTGTATTAATGTGTAATGAAATTTCAGAACCCCATAATTTCAACATTTCCTGGTTAATTGCTTTAATCCTACCTCTTCCTTTTCTCTTGTGTAGAGCTGTCCTGAGCTCATACAGCATCTGAGGTAAGGAGCAATAAACACATCTCACGCATAATCACCCAGCTAAATGGGGTTTGGATAAATGGTCCATGGTTACGTATCACGCCTTGATTTTTATGATCATGTGTGCAACTCGTAGAGAGAAAAACTTTGAGGAATTCTCTAAACACCTGAAGGGTCTCGTGAACCTGTACAAGCTTCCTGGAGACAAGTGAGTCATGGTTAATGTTTAAAAAAAAATAAGAGAGAAATAGGATAATTGAGTATAATAATACTAATCCGATAATTATATTGTTTTTGTCTTGAAGCAAACTGAAGACTAAAATGTACCTGGCCCTGCAGTCTCTAGAGCTGGACCTTACTAAGATGATGCACATGTTCAGGTGTGTAAAAGGTTATTAGTATCAACACTGACGCTAAAACACTGTTTTATTTTCTTACTGGAATTTTGAAACGTTCTTAAATCAATCGAGGAAATTTCATATAAAAGCTCCCACAGAATAAAATGATATATAAAAAGGAATGAGTTCTTGTTTTATGCAGGATTGCCACAAAAGCTGGCACGGTGGAGACTATCCTGCATGGCAGTGTGGGTCTGCTCACCCCACGGAGCGGCGGCCATCTTCTGTCCCTGCAGTGCTACGTCTCACCTTACGACGTCTTCGAGGAGGGAACCGGTGCGCAGCTAAATTTCACCGACACAACCAGTGAGCTTTAGCATTTATAACACGCAGCAAACACAATGTAATAAACTATTGTCATCTGCAGTAAAGTCATTTATTCATGCCGGTTTTTTTTTTTAATATTTATAAAAGTCCCCCGTTCTCTTGGTGTGAGCGTGTCCGTGACTGTGGAGGGAACACCATCAGTCTACAAACTTCCCATTGCCCCTCTCATTACTGGATCTCACCCAGTTGATAACAAAGGGTAAATCCCCCCCCCCCCAATAAATAGAAAACACCTGCTAAGCTTGTCTGTTTTGTCTGAACATATGTAGCATGTGTAATTCATCTGTAGGTGTTGGTTTAACCTATCAATTACATATAAGCTGTTCTAAGATCATTTGTAGAGATCAGGAGTATGTGTGTTGAGTGTAACTCCCCCCCCCCCCCCCCCCCCCTTAAATTTTAGGACTCCAACATTTTCTCCAGCGTCAAACTCAAACTGTGTCGACCTGCCAGCGTGTTTCTTCCTGAAGATGAAGCTGCCCATGCCCTTCTCGCTGTCCTTCATTCACAGAATGGGTAACGTTACAGGTAAGAGGGAGCAACTGAGACCTGGGACAGGGGGACATGTCATGCACATGGATTGTCAATAATGGGTTAGTGGGCAGGACTTGTTTCCATGTAACTGAAGCTAATTTTAATCGCTTTTAAAATCCTGAATTTAAAGGCTCTGACTGCAGAGTTGAATTCTGGGCAAAATGTTCCATTTCTATTGCTGTTGGAGTTTTGAGATGTGCTACTGCACACACCGTGTGTCCTACATATAAATGTTTTGCCGAGATAAAAAGCGTTCCGCACTTTACGATTCCGGAGATTGCCAAGGCAAGTGAGCAACAATATCATGTGACCACTGTGGGACACATTTGACCTACTTTTAACCAAAACAAGTCGGCATGGGAAAACATGGTGGGCTCCGCTCTCCCACCAGCTAAAAGGCAGCGGAAAAGAAAAGGAAAGCCTGCCTAGTGAGTGCAACTGCAAGATGGAGCAAGGTTAGATGATGTCATTTTTCTGGACAGATAACTAAATCATTCTAGCTAGTGCTTGGCTATCTTAGCCTTAGAATGCATGGGCTTGACTCCACGGTAGCGAATATGGAGTTATACACCTAATGTTTTGATCTTACAGAGAAAGAAATAACACAAAAGCAGTAACAGAGAAAAGAGATTTATCTGTTGTTTCACAGATCTATTTGCCAATGTCAAACACAGATTACATACCTTACTTATTTAGACTTGGAAGCTCCCATGTCTTGCGATGCATGAAGCAGTCACGCTTGTCCAGCACTTTCGGTCCACAGCCAGTGTTATTGTGGCTTTCCATCCTCTACCAACTATAGTCATGAAAGTGTTCCGGATTTTCCTGGAATTCCAGATTTTTAGATTTTCATGAAAATTCCTCCAGACAAAGCTCTTGAAAATCTCTGTTTTTCCGAATGGAGAAATTTATTTTTCGGATTTTTCGCGTTCCTAGACGCGGCGTAATACTTTGCATCGTCCTTGCATGGGCACAGTCCTTAAATAGCCCAAACATAGTTCACTGATTAAAGACGTGTTTGTTAACGGCGTGCACACCGGGGCTCGTTAGGCGCGCGCCTTCAGGTGCACGTGCTAAGGCGCGCAGGACTGACACCGTTCTGCGCAAGCGCAACAACAATTGCACTAGAAAGCATGTTCAAGCTGCTAGTGTAGCTGCAGTCTTTTTAGTTGCGAATTACGAGTATTTTCTTGTGTTAATAATTTTGCCATGTCAAAACAACCAAAACTTTCCTCCTTCTTTCGACGTGAAGAGAGGTAAGCAATTTTGTGTATACTGGATACAATTTGCTGGGGGGGATGGTGGGGATCATTTCCCCCCCCCCGGTTTTTATCTCTGCTGAAAAAAAATCCTCGGGGACAACCCCGTCAATAAAACAAACAAACCAAAAAAAAAGTTGACATGACAGGCATGTTGTGACACAGTTTTCTATGGTCTACATTGCACTCACTTTCAAAATGACCCGAAGTGGCAGCTTTGATGTTTACGAACGTCTAGGGTTGCCAACCGTCCCGTATTGGGCGGGACATCCCGTTTTTTGGGTAATTTTAATTTGTCCCGTCAGGGACAGATCCTGCCCCTCACTCCAATGCTGTGGTGTAAATCACGTAATTGCCGTGAGAAGCGCTATTACCGCGAGTCGCGGTCATCTGCGATTTAAAACCATTCACTGTTGCCATATCCTGAATTTTTAAGCTATACTGACAAAATAGGCATCAAATTAAACTAGAGCAGATGGTGCAGCCAGTGGCTACAGCCTAACTGTTCGATAAGGATAGCAGATAGCTTAAAAAAAAAAAACCCTTCCGAAACAGGATAGACCTCAGCCTATAGTAGGGGAGCTTTTCTGCCTCACTCCTGCCTTTGTGATGTCTTTCTCTCTTCTTCTTCTGCTATGAAGCATTGCAGAAGGTTCTTAGGGTTTTCAAATGGACAATTAAGCAAATATCAGGGTTTTACAGCTACAGCAAATCATTTTTCAGTTTATGACATTGCCTTCATAAATATGGTCTGATGAATTATTTGGCCAAAGTTTAAAAAAGAAAAATGAGACAATAATATTAGAATTGTTTGTTATTTTGCATTAAGTTACTTAAAATATCCATTAATTGGTCTATTAATTTTTAAAAGCTCTATTTTAGAAATGAATTTGTAGTGGGCTACATTTGAAACCCTCACCTAAAGGCGATTCGGTACTGTAACTATTTTGGGGCGCTGGGGTGCGTGTACAGGGCCTGTACCGGTACTTGTCCGCACCCGGAACAAAGTGTCCCTCATTTGGATATGAGAAAGTTGGCAACTCTACGAACATCCCCAGCAAATAGATACATTGTAGATAATCAGAGTGTGAACGTGGATTTAGCGCCATGAATCACATCCTTACCGATGAGCGCAACAGAATGAATGTATCCACACTGACAGCCTTCTTTTCCTCGCTGTCAATGGGCCAGACGTGCATTCCTTCCCTGCTGAGAAATTCGCAGAAATGTGGATTAAAGAAGGGCGAAACGCGGCGGATAGCGCACCGACGGGAAAGCAGAAAAGGCCACATGAACTGCGCCATCAGAGCAAACTGTTCATTTAGTATTCGTGTATTTTAGTGATTTTCGAGTCACTGTCCATTTAATCCGGAGGGAGAGAAACATCACAGCAACGCGACAAGCCATGCGAACTTTGTTGTGTGTTAGTGTTCGTGTATTTAGTCAGAGAGATAGGAAGATGAATTTACTATCTCTGGTTTAGTGTTCGTTTTCATTTAGTGTTATTTGATATCATCGGATGTTATTGAGCTGTTAGCCTATTGTTACCTTAATTTTGTGACGTTTCATGATTAAAAAAAAAACATCCCCCCCTTCTGGTTTTTTGACAAATCGCACCCTGTGTGTTTTTTTATTTATATATATATATATATATATATATATATATATATATATATATATATATATATATAATTTTTTTCGAAGCTAAGTTTTAGTGCCGTTTCTAGAACACAACATCAAGAAAACGTGGAAGAAACAGCAATAATGGAAGAGCCCGTTTCTAAGCTGCCTAAAACTAGCAGTGGTAATTATTTTTTGTTACATAATG
Source organism: Neoarius graeffei (assembly GCF_027579695.1). NCBI lineage: Eukaryota > Metazoa > Chordata > Actinopteri > Siluriformes > Ariidae > Neoarius > Neoarius graeffei. The sequence continues at coordinate 16,471,417 of NC_083582.1, forward strand.
TACTCAGGCTGCCAATCAGTGTGTGACATACACACACCCTATATGAGAAATTTGGTATTCATTGGTGTGTTTAAATTTACAGACAATACGAACTAATGTAAACAATTGGCTTCAACTCGCATAAATATGAATTGGAAATTTTTAGTTCACTTTAGCTTATGCAAACGCACAACTCTACTGAAAGATTGATAAACGAGGCTCAATGTCCCCAATATTGAAACCTGAAAGCTTTAGAAACTCTAGCAGACCTTTACTTTTTAACAGTACTGTTTTGGGATTTTGCTGAGTTTACCTTCAACTGTCTGATTTTTTTTTTTTCAAAGTAATGAACTGTGTAGCCAGGAAAATCACCGCGTTTTCTAAATGCGCTCCTGAAAATTACTCATTAACTAGGGGAATTAAATTTGATATTTTTGACATGTTAATCATTAATGTACATGAAAGAAAAAGGCTTAAAAGTTATAACTTGTTTTTGTGAAAATAAGTACTAAAATGCACTAGAATGCAGGGTTTTGCGTGTTATGTTATTAAAATATTTTCGGGGGATGTTGCCCCCCCATATGTTAGTTTGACTTTCAAAATTTCAGGGTTTTTTTCTTTGCTCCACTTTCATCTCTACAACTAATTGCGAGTCTCTGTCAGTCGTTTGACACCAGTTCATTTTCGGACGTCCCCTCCGGTGTTGTCCCTGGGGATTCCTTTGTAGAACTTGGTTGGCAAGTCTTGTTGGCGGGAGTCTAACGTGTCCCAGCCAGCTCCGTCGTTGTTTACAGATGATTGTGGACACTGGCTGTTGGTTGGTCTGAGATCTGACTTCCTCATTTGTGATGAAGTTGAGCCATTTATTGCCCAGGATTTTTCAGATACACTTGCTGTCAAAGGCATCGGTTTCTTTTCTTGACTGATCTTCATGTGCCAAGTTTCACAGCCATACAAGAGGGTAGATAACACATTGCTGTTGTAGAATCACATCTTAGTTTTGAGTGAGAGTTTCTTACGTCTCCAGATCTTGCCAAGCTGGTTGAATGCAGCTGAGGCTTTTCCCACTCCACAGTCCAGTTCTTTATCCATGTTTCCCTCACTGTTGATGGAGCTCCCAAGGTATGTGAAGTTGTCCACCACCTCTACTTCATTCTGGTTAATGTATACACTTGTTCGTGGTGTGGGTCCCAGTCAGCATGTTGTTGTTAGTCTTTTTGGCACTGATCCTGAAACCAGTGCTAGCTGCTGAGGTGCTGGTCTCATTCACAAAGGACACTGTCACGTGTGGTTTCTGCTAGTGCAGCAGTGTCGTCTGTGAAGTTCAGGTCAGACAGTTTTTGTCCTTCTGGCTACTGTATCCCCTGATCCTTCGTTGCTGTCTTTGAGCATCCAGTCAATGGCCAGAGCAAAGAGGATCTGCGACAGCACACATCCCTGGCGGACCCCAGTTACAACCTCAAACCAACACCTGTAATCCATCTTCTGTCCTCACACAGCACTTGGATTTAGCATAAATTTGTTTGATGGCTGAGATGACTTTGGCTGGAATGCCATACATCCACTTGATGTTCCAGAGTGAGGGTCTGTGAATGCTGTTGAAGGCCTTGTGAATGTAGCTGATGGGCAGTGGGGTTTGGAATTCGTTACATTTCTCTGTGTTGTAGGGGAAATATCTGTTCCACCCAAGAGTGCCTAGGCCTGAATCCTGCTTGCTCTTCCTACAATTCTTGGTCAACCGCATCTTGCATACGGTTCAGAATTACCTGGCAGTACACTTTTTCTGGTATGGAAAAGAGCATCACTTCTCTCCAGTTGTCACACTCTGCAAAGTTACCCTTCTTGGGGAGACATACCACTGCTCCATTACCCCAGTCCTTTGGTACTTCTGCTGAGTTCCAAACTTGGTTACAGAGCTGGCACATCTACTTGACAATACATTTCTCCTCCAGCCTTGAGCATTTCAGCAGTAATGCCATCCATACCAGGTAACTTATTGTTCTTCAGATTCTTTATTTCTTTTTGGCTTTCTTCTACAGTAAAGTCATTGGTGTTGATTTGTAGGAGACGTGTTGGCTCCTCTGTGATTGCTGGTGAAACAGGATCCGGTCAGTTGAGGACTTCTTTGAAGTGCTCTGTTCATCTGGCAAGCTTGTCTTCTCCTTTGGATATTGGGGTGCTGTCTTTCGCCTTGACAGAACCTCTGCTAGCTTTTGAGCTGCTGGTGATCTTGGCGATCTGGTATACAGCACGCATGTCATTCCGGGCTGTTGCTTCTTCTGCCTGACTCTCCATCCATGTACATTTGTCCTTCTGGGCACTGCGTTGCACCTCTCTGTCCATGTATTCCTGGTATAAATGACTTGCAACCGTGTGATCAAAATGTGCTATGTCATGAGCATCCGCCATGATGGTGGATATACAAAGCAACTAGAATGGCAGCTGCTGAAAGTGTGTCTGTAAATGGTGCTGAATTTTCTCAGTATTACCAGTGATTTGATCGGTTGAGCAAAGATTCAATACAAAGAGAAGATAGAGGAGTGGTTTTGATCCATATTATTTAAAAAAGTCAGACTTTTCTGAAGATAAGATGCTTCTACCGACCATCAAGTACCCAGATATCACCGTCAGTCCTGCATGCTTTGGCGCATGCTAGGGCTTTGACCTTGGCCCAAAAATCATATTCGAAGTTCGTTTGGAAATTAATCTAGACATTCGAATAGTATTCGAACTTTTATTAATTATATTATTCTTAAATGCCTCACTAACACCTCGGCATCAAAATTAAATATGATATTCAGTCCACCAGGGGGCAGTGTTCAGTCAATGTCAATAAGATTACGTGCAGGAAATATGAAATATTCAGGCGTGTTTTTACAACCACTACTAATGAAACGTGCAGTGTCGTAGTAATTGGCATTATATCGGCTGACACTTTTAACGTTACATAATCCACAAACTTCGTCGTTTGTCCGTTGCCTTTTTTTGTGTGAAACGCTGTTCCTTCGGTTTCCTGGTTGCTTGTACTGATGAAAGCCTCTAAACTGTAGCCTCACTGACAATCAAAGGGGAACGTTTACAAAATGAGCAGGTGCTGCTAGGCCTACACCTAATCTGAGAGTTTATAACACTGCCGTTCCGAGCCCATTCTTGTTGGCTTTTGAGAATGTTTGTTTTGAATGAGACCGGTGTCAGCTGTCATGTCACTGCTTCCTGCTCGCGTCTCTGATTCACAATTCAAACAAACACGGACACGATATGTTATAAGATCACAGATTAGTTTTACGTGCTCACTTCGTTAACTTATGAACTTCATGGTATGTAAATTCCACCATGTGTAGGCTAAATTAATTTAGGCCTATAGGCTACTTGCGCAAGTAAGCTAATAATTTTTTTTTAAATTTTTTTTAGCAACTATCCAAAGTTGACAAAAATAACAGCACATGAAAGCATTACTGCGCAGTGTCGCGTAGTCTACGTTAGTAATTTCATTTCTTATGTTATAACATCAGGTGTACAAAAACCAACCAAATATCTGCAGAAAAAAAACAAACACCGATATTTTCAGAAGAAAAAGTCACATTTTATATTGCATTTAATCACATCAGCAGTTACATTACACTTCATTTATTGTAGGCCTATGTTGTACTTAATAAAGTCAGACTCTGTCCAATCTCGCAAAAATGACTGACTTCTGATGAGGAAATAAAAAATATTAGAGTTAATATTAGGAATTAGAGTGTCTATCTTCACCTGCCGGCGTATCACAGACCCCTCTCGCAGCCCCCTCTCACCTTCTAGCGCTCCCGCGTGCAATGTCTTCAAGTGGGCCCTCAAGTTTGAAGTTGTTGATTGATAGGCCAATTTGTTTCCACATATTTTACAGGTAACCTTTTTTTTTTATCGCATTCTCCATCTTTTTTTTTCGAATCCAAAATAGCACCACGCATCACTTTTTAAATTCTCCGGAGTGCAAATCTCCAACATGCTAGCATCTGACTCCATTGTTCAATGCGTGCCAGCTTGACGCTAACGTCTACAGGTGCCCAGATAAGACAAAAGACAATGACCTTCGCGATTCACATAAATTCCACAGACGTTTAAAAAAAAAAAAACCTGCGACCTGAACTGAAAACGTTTACAACCACATTCACAAAAATAAAAGAATTATGCCTAATGATACCATGGTTCGAATATTTAGAGCTGCCTAATATTCGTTCGAACATCACTTTTTTTCACAACATTCGAATTGTATTCGAATATCGAAGTTCGAAGTCAAAGCCCTAGCGCATGCACCTGAAGGACTCTTGGGCACGCTCCAGACTGCACGTGCGCTGAGCAGACTCTTGCATGCGCGCTGTTAATGAGGCTCACCTTCATGGGATTAAGGCACATCAGCACACCTATATAGAGACTCAGAAAATGCACACTCTGTGCGAAGTATTATGCCACGTCAGTGTGCATTACCAAGCCTTAGTTTCCATGTTTGATTTCCTGGTTTTCAGATTTTTGTGCCTGTTCTTATTTTTCTTGCTGCCTGTGATAGTCTGTTCGTGCCTCACCTTACCTTTTACTTGTTTCCCATTTTTGAGATTGCCTGCCGTTTTGGATTATTTGTCTGTGTGTTTTCATATCACTTCTGCACTTGCATCCATCTTGTACCGCATCCCTGACAATCGCATTCTATCTGGCTTGGCTGCTGAAGAATAAAGTCTGACCTTGGACAAAATGTAACCTGTTTGAGTGGGTGCCCAGTCTGGATTATTTCTATCGTATAATTTTGCTGGCATGCCTAGAAGCGAAATGGTAATACACGTGTTAAAATGATAGCAATGACCGAGTGAACCACAACAAGAGACTGCTCATTTTAGCAAAATTCTAGCAACGTGAAATAAAATTCTTCCATTATTGAGGGAGCTTTTGAATTTCACCTGAGATAAAATGATTACTGCAAACACCAGCTGTTTTGGTTTTAACCTCTGTTAGATCAGCCCTGCCGATGTTGTTCAGCCATGATCTTCTCCTCTCTGTACTAAGCTCAGAGTTTCCTCACACTCTTTCTGAATTATGGACAGAATTATAAAAAATTGGTATGTGCCACAGTCACAAGTACTGTTGTGACCACAACCATGTACAGCACAAAGAAATGGCATAGTAAAAATGCTTAAAGTAGTGGAAAAACAGTTGTGCACGCATGACCGTTTTGTGTGGAATGTCGCTTGACCTCGCATTTGTATTTCTGCTAACATCAGGGTTTATACGATAGTCTTAATTATATTTTGCTTTGACGTCACTTGCAAGTCAAGGATATAGCATTGCTATCAGAGTTGGCAATGTGTCTTGCCTGGTGCATGGCTCTGCTTTCACTGATCAGCTTTCAGGTCTGGTCACTTATCTATGCTTCCCTGAGTGATTTCTTGTAGCCCAGGACCTCTTCGCCTGCTGCTACCATTGCTTCCTTAAGTTCTTCTCACCATTCTGATGTTCCTGGTGGTGCATCTGCTAGAGCGGAGAACCTGTTCCTCAGGAGGGTCTCAAACTGAGCTGCTGTGGCTGGATTTTTCAGTTTACTGGTGTTGAATCTTTTAGGCATAGTTGCCTTCCTCTTTTGTCTCTTTAGCTCAATCTTGATTTTGTCAATAGGTAGGTGGTGATTTGCTGCAGATGTCAGCCATTTGGTACACTCGTACATCTTGTAGATTGAACAAGATCACGTGGACATCTGATGACCGTAGAACCAAGACACAAATTGTAGACACATATCTACAAGACATGGTCTTCGCAATGTGGCCAATTTGTGTCTTGGTTCTATGGTCATCAGATGTCCATGTGATCTTGTGGATGTTGTTGTTTTCAAAGAGGGATGACCCAATCTTCATGTTCATGGCACATAACTGTATGAACCTATCCCATTTGTCTGTATGGTTGTCAAAAGCATGTGGGCAAAGGCTGTGTTCAAATCCTGATCTACTTCCTCCAACCTGGGTGTTCAGGCCTCCCATGATGAGGAGACATCATGCCATGATGAGATGTCATGCCAGGGGATCTTGTATCACATCCTGGAGCTGCTGGTAGAAAGCGTCTTGCACTTATAAGGTGTTCATTGACAGGTGTCCATTCTTCGAGGGTGTTGTTAGCAGCTTTATCTATGATAAGAGCTACTCCCCCGCTGGTGAGCGCCATCTCAGGGTTCCCGCGGGTCCTTAAGTCTTAAATACAACTTTCGGTTTTCAAGGCCTAAAAACGTCTTAAATTGTTTGGAATGACTGGAATTTTCAAAAGGGAGGTATTAAATTTAATATTGGACCGAATGAGTGAAATGTCTCCATCCGGTTTGGGGTATTTTTTTTTTTTTTTTTAACCGTAATTTTAAAAGTGACCAGTGTACCTTTTGGGGGCAGTATTGGTTCTGTGCATTCCGTAAATCAAGAACTAACGTTAGGAGGCTCTTGGAGGAAGTGTGGTGTGGTGGTTGTGAAGAGTGAGAGATACGCAGGTAGCTTACGTGGGCGCTAGAAAGCGTTGATAATTATGGGAAGATGTCTGTTTAACGACAAGTGGTTGGGGGATGACAAATACCCCCAAAATAAGGAGAAGGATAGTTTGTGATAAAAAGCGCTGGATCGCACAAATGTGTTTAAAGATGATAACGCAGCGCTGGGGACACGGCGGACTGGGAAACTGGTTTTTCATGGACACGAGGCGCGCGCGTGTGAGAGGTCAAGCGCTCCGGAGTGAAACGCAGGGGGGTTCGCGCATGCGCACAAGAGTCAGGTGGAAAATGGGACTTGTAGGACATAATAATAATAATAATAATGATTAGCATTTTTTTTTACATAATTAACATTGTTTATTGTACTAAGTTTAATATAAATATATAAACAACCTTTATTTCAAAACTCAATTAAAAAGAACTCCAGAAAATACAATAATTCTAAATATAGTACAATATAAATAATTTGTACAAAGTTTTTTAGTTTAATTACTTGTCATCTACAACAGTGTTTTTAATATAATAATAATATTAACAACCACTAATAATTAGTAGTAATAGTAATTATTATTGATTATTAATCATTACTTATGAATTAGTGATTAATAAGTACTAGGGATTATTAAATGTAAAATTAAGTTATTAAAAATTATTACAAATTATTAAAAAGTAGTAATTGGTAGAATACAAACAAATACTCATGGATAATTTTTTTTTTTTTTTTTTAAATGGTGAACATTGCCCCGCCTTTCGCCCGTAGTCAGCTGGGATAGGCTCCAGCTTGCCTGCGACCCTGTAGAAGGATAAAGCGGCTAGAGATAATGAGATGAGATAGTGAACATTGATATAACTGTACCACTAATAATAATAAACAATACAACTAGTAATACTTGTTTATGTTATCAGTTCAATTGTTATATCAATGTTCACTATAAAAAACAAATTTATTATCTATAATCCATGAATAATTGTTTGTATCACTACTACTACTACTACTACTACTACTAATAATAATAATAATTACTACTTTTTAATAATTTTAACTAATCTTATAACTCAATTTTATAGCATTTTAATAATCACTACTTATTATTTATTAGTATAATTTAGTAGTTGATGGTAATTACTAATTAAATTGCATTTTGATAATCACTGCTTATTAATTAAGTAGTAATTAATACTGAATTATAATAATTGCTCCTCAATTAATTAATATAGCTAATAAGTAGTGATTATTAAAATGTTATAAAATTGAGTTAATTTTTTTAAATTATTAAAAAAGTTGTTGATTATTATTTATTATTATTATTAGTAGTAGTAGTAATACAAACAATTATTCATGGATTATAGATAATTAATTATTTTTGAATAATAAACATTGATATAACAATTGCACTGATGATAATTATTTTAGTTATTACAACACATTGATTAATATTAATAATGGTTATGATAGGTGACAGTTGTTTTTCTGTGTTTAATGTAACACTGATGATTGTATGACTGCATAAACGGGTTTATGCTGTTACCTGCTATAAAGGAGAAGATACTCGAACTTCCTCAGCCAGCTGTATACTGTACGACACTCAGACTGATTTTGCTGTCGGACACAAAATCACACATCAAAGATAATCTTTGGGGACTGAAATAATGCCAGCTAAGGTTGTTCAGCTGGTTCTACTTGCCGTTTATTGTTTTCGTTTTTGAAATGATTCATGGTGTTTTCTCCAGTAAACACCAGTCTTCTCCTTGCTTCTACAGTAGTTCTGCAGGCCCAAAACACACGGCTTTGCTTCAGCTGTTTGCATGTCTAACAGTTGCCATTGATGCACCCTGTTGTTCACCAATTGTGTGCATTCTTCTTAAAGTTAGTAAAAAAATCTATTGCAGAAAACAGTTTTAAGTTGTCGTATTTATCATTTTCTTTGCCATGGTACAGTCTTAATTTTTCCATTTAGAGGTCTTGAAAAGGTCTTAAAAGTCTTTAAATTTGTACTTGAAAAATGTGCAGATACCCTGCATCTTGCTGGCCTGAGAACAGGATGGTCTTGTCCTCTGAGACAAACTTGCCTGAGTCAATCTAGCGGATTTCACTAATACGAGTGTTATTTATCAGACTCGTAAATTGGAGACGAGGACCCGGATTTTTTAAATTTAGTTTTTGTAATTTGATCAAATTATTGAAAACGACATTCCTGTTCTTGATGGTTCTCACTAGCTTTGGTCTAACACATCAAACTCAACTCAGAATAGGATGGTGAGTAGAGAGCGCTGCAGAAGGGTGGTAGTTATTAAATTGAGTCATTGGCAGATCTAGCCTCCTGTCCAGAAGAGGGAACTACAACCACAGGGACTTGTCTGTTTCCAACCCTCTCTCAGCAGAGTCAGCAAAATCATTAGAGTACATATACACTCCTGAGGCATCAACAATATCCGCTACTTATTTCCAAGCTATGCTTTTCTTCATAATGTCTCAATGCACATATAATGAGAGATCATATGTGGCCTCCAAGATGAAATCACAATTTTTTTTTTTCAGTAAATGGGAACTAATTGCAGGGAGTGAAGAACTGAAGTAGTTTTGGACCACATGCAGCATAGGATTGGTCAGATGACGCACTTGCACCAATGTATTTAGAAAAAGGAGAAAATGGTGTATGTCATTATTGGTGACTGTGTGTATTTGAGTAGTAAAATGGTCGTCTTTGTTACAGGTATCCCAGTGTTTGAGTTGGTTCCTGCTTTGGCCCCACTCTATGGCCTCATCGTTAAAAGCCAGCTTAGTGAAGAAGATGGCAGTGATGCTCCAGCTCCAGCCCGATCCATGAGATTTTACGCAGTGAGTGATATCTATGCAATCTAAGATCTTAGTGCCAGAGGTCAGTGATGGACTGTGACAGGTTTGCCCTCCACTGACAATTAATGAGAGATGCTTTTTAGCCATTTGGCAGTTTTGCCAGTATTGGTGATGTATACTTTATTTTCTTTGATTTTATAGAGAATGTTATTTGTTGATGTGTGGAATGTTGTTTTTGAGCATAGACTTTTGTACAGTGATGCTTCTGTAGACTTTACGTTGTTGAACCATTAACATTTGTTTTATAAAGTCTCTGCCAGGACAACAGCACTGTTACTTTCTGAATGGAGATGCCCCAGTGCAGGATGGGAAATCTCTGCAAGGCGCACTGGTGTCCAAAATCCCCTTTCGACACCCTGCTCACGTGCCCACTCTACTGGACATCATACGACACCAAGCAGCTTATAACACGCTGATCGGCAGCTGCGTCAAAAAGACATACATAAAGGAAGGTGGGTCTGTTGCCTCAATTGTTTACTGAACCACTCGGAGTTTATTTAGCTGATCACCAACCTGGACTGGTCACTGGACTCTTTGTGACTTCACACTGCAAGTCTGCATGGTACATGAATGTGTACAGTTACCCCATATCAAATCAAATCAAGTTTATTTGTATAGCACTTTTAACAATAAACATTGTCGCAAAGCAGCTTTACAGAATTTGAACGACTTAAAACATGAGCTAATTTTATCCCTAATCTATCCCCAATGAGCAAGCCTGTGGCGACGGTGGCAAAGAAAAACTCCCTCAGACGACATGAGGAAGAAACCTCGAGAGGAACCAGACTCAAAAGGGAACCCATCCTCATTTGGGCAACAACAGACAGCCTGACTATAATATTAACAGTTTTAACAGGTATAACCCTCAACTGTCCTCATGGGGTCGTCCTTCACAGGAGCGGTGTGATAAAACTCCGACCAGACACAGGGCACCAGGATGGATCAAGCAGGTCCGAGGGGCAGAAAAGGCCAGCATCTCAATCCCAGGATCAACATGTAACTCAGAGGGACAGATTGGGGGGGGGGAGAGAGAGAAAGAAAACACAGGTTGTTAGGTATGCCCTAAAAATGACAAGTATTAAATCTGTGTGGTAGACTCGCAGAAACGAGAGTCTTTACATCAGGCATAACACACAACAATGGCATGTTAATATGGTAAAAAATATATCATGACCTGCTCTGGCTGGATGCTTGATTGGGTGATGGGAGCACACTCCTCAGCAATGATGAGATGCAGATGGGACCCTTAGGGCTGGCCAAGACAATTCAGTTACATTTCACCGGGTCTGGGACACACGACAGAATGTCTGACGGCCGATTCCCTGCAGGCTACGATAGCCAGTCGAGGTCTCCACCCTCTCCACCAAAAGATTTCCTGTTGACTCCATGTAACTCAGAGGGACAGATTTGGGGTGGGGGGGAGGGAAAGAAAACACAGGTTGTTAGGTATGCCCAATGTCACCCATATGATCAGGCGGGTGCAGTTATTCCTTACAGCTGGTCACTTAGACAATTTGAGCAAATAGTTATCACACATGATCAATGGGGGTGAATTCTGTGTGGTTTTTTTTGTTTTTGTTTTTTTTTAATTTGGTCTATCTTTTATTTTGGAAATTGAGAATGAGGGTGGGTTCCCTTTTGAGGTCTGGTTCCTCTCAAGGCAGGCTTGTAGTACTCAAGTCCAGGATCTGGACTCCCAGTCCAACTCATGCCCTAATTTTAAGGACTCTTGACTTGGACTTGAGCACTGATGACTCGGACTCATGCATTAACTGCATTCGGACTTGTAAATTGGAGACGAGGACCAGATTTTATTTATTTATTTTTTGTAAGATGCCATAATAATTTGGCATAAGAGATTTATATCTACATTAATTTTTATACTAATTTAGTGCAAGAGAATACACACTCACCTGTTCATACATCATGTTCAGGAACAAACTAACATTAATGGTGCTAAAATGCTTGGAGAGAATGCCCCTAGGATTGTCTGCTTTGCTTATACAGACTTGTGCAGTGGGGAAAAAATGCACTATGTGTTCCATATGTAGAAGAACTATCGAGGAGACGACGGGGACAACCTCGAATTTCAATCGTCATTTGGCAAGACTACACCCAGAGAAGTGAGTGACACGCTCTGTTCTTTGCTCTGTTGGTAGCGGGGCTTGCTGAGCGATGAACAAGCTTTTTATTTGTAGCCTATTAACTAAAATGGGGCAGTCAAGCAGATAATTCGAATGGGGAGCACCCCTTGGAGGCTTGTGGGACCTCTCATACTGCAAATAATAGGGACTTAAGCCATTTATCCCAATTTTGTGTGTCCTTGCTTACAAACAATCGAATTCGATTTTTAAGTGTTTGATTAAACCTCTCCACCAAACCATCTGTTTGTGGGTGATGGATGCTGGTGCGGATAGATTTAATTCCCAATAACCCATACAGCACGTGACGTGTTCATGACATAAAGGTAGTGCCCTGGTCAGTCAGGATTTCTTTTGGAATCCTGACTCTGGAGATAACACGGGAGAGCTCCTCCACAATACTGTGTGCTGAAATATTGCTTCCGGATTTCGTGTTGTATAGGCCACCAGAACTAAAATAAAGTGATATCCTCGGGCTGACTGATCTAATGCCCCGATGAGATCCATACCAATTCTCTTGAAGGGGGTCTCAAGAGAGAGGGCGCAAAGGCGCTTTTGGAGTGGCCGCAGGATTTACTAGTTGGCATTCGTGGCATGCTGCACACTACCGACAAACATCCCCGCGAATCCCTGGCTAATAGAACAGAGCCATTATTCAGGCTAGTGTCTTATCCTGTCCCAAGTGTCCGGCTATTAAACCGATTAAAGTGAGCCGCATGGAATACGAGTTCCCTATGGCTCTTTGGGATTAACAACGGTGTTATCTGCTCACTGGTTCGAGTGTCCTGCGTCACTCAATACAGCCTATCATTAATAATAGCAAAGTATGGGAAGGAGTGTGTCACATTTGGCTGGAGGGGTTGACCTTCCGTTACTGTCACTTGGTCAAACGCATGACGCAGAGTCTCATCTCGCGACTGCTGTAACAGGAAGTCCTTAAGGGAATCCCCAAGAGAGGGAGGAGGGGCGAGCTGCTCCTCACTCCTCGCATTGCCCTTACATGGTGCTGACGGCTCTGTGACAGCTTCCCCAGTCAATGCTGCACTGGGATCCCCTGTGACGCATTATCGCAGGACCCACCCCCTACTATACGCGCCATTAATTCCCTAAACCCTGGCCAATCAGTCCCAAGGATCAGCGGGTGGGTAAGATGCAGGTTAAAGGATATAGGCAGAGCCATGGCCTCACTTTCATTTATAAATGCCTTGAGACCTCAAGAATGGCATAGGAATGGTTTTAAGTGCTAACAATAAATCTAATATAGTAATTTTTATGATTAAAGTGATTTCATATAGATAGCGGTCTGAGTGAATGACGCTGACATCCGTAACGTCACAGCAGGAAGTCTATCGGTCTCATCGCCATTTCCGCTATACTAAAACACAGAGCTGACTACAACTCTGATCCTCCTTTGAGCCAATTTATCGCCATGCCACGTAGATGTGTTTTTGGCTGGTGCAGCAACACAACAGAAGGTGGATTTATGTTGCATTCATGGCCCAAGAATGTTCAAACTGCAAAGATTTGGATGCGTTTTGCAAGAAGTTCATGGGTTCATTGGGTGCCAATGAAGTGGTCTCTCCTCTGCTCTCACATTTTACTGAAGACTCGTACGAGACCTCTGATCTGTTGAGGAGCATTGGCTATAAGCCCATATTGAAAGAGGGTGCAGTACCAGCAATTAAAGAAAAAAAAACAAGAAAAGGAAAGTATTTTATTTTTTTTTTAAATGAGTTCAGTTGCATCAGTCCTCCTGGAGCATGAGCCGAGGGATTGTTGCTAAAACCCGGGACGGGACATGTTGCTCGGGCAGTGACCTCCCCGCAGTTGTTGCTAAAACCGGTGACATCCCGTTCCGTCCTGGGTTGTAGTAATTGCCTGAGCCTAGCAGTAATGATGGAATACGCAGTATGGAGGGAGAGTGTGGACCAGCCGTCTTATTTCTAAACTGGATATTGCTGCCAGCTCTCCCTTACATGGAAGAAGCTAATGAACGGAGAGCTGAACGAACAACTGAAAGTCAGATTGTTTCAAAACAATCGCCCACAAGATCAGTCTTCAAGAAGCGAGAACACCAGACGGGTAAGCTCCAACTCTCATTTGGATAAAAAAAATAACGAGACAATTCCCCTGTGGGAAATTGTGAGAGTTATGCAGTGGCTGTAGCAGTCGCTATTGCAGGAGCTGCACTGAACTGTGTGAATGTGTGACTTGCCATGATGCTACAAGCATGTGTCTCTCTGAGAGGGAGCAGCCCCTCCCTCATGTATGTATGTGTGTGTGTGTGTGAGCGAGCAGCCCCTCCCCCATCCGCGCGCTGAGCGCAGAGACACAGAGTGTCACACAGAAAGTGAAGGATTTTCTCATACCCATTTTCCACCAAATCAGTTCCAGGGCTGGTTCGGGGCTGGTGCTGGTTCACAACTCGTTCAACTTGCGAGCCAGCTGAGAACCAGTTTGCTTTTCCATAGCTCGCGGTGCTAAGGGAAGCCACGTCAGTTACGTTGCTATATACGTCAGTTACGTCGCTGTATACGTCATTACGTCACTGTATACGTCAGTTACGTCACTACGTTTGCATAAACCTTGGCGCGAATATCGAAGCAAAAACAACATGGAAGAAGCAGCAGCAGCAACAACAACAATAATAATAATGGATGACTTCACGTTTGTACAGCTGCTGCTTCTCGTCGCTTAAAAATGGCGATCTTTCGCGGTCTTGTTATTGTTGTTGGTCTTAACACCCCCCCCCCCCCCCCCCCCCCCCCCCCCCCGCTGACGTAAGCGGTTCTTTCCTCTGGCCCAGCAGAGAGTTGGTGCTAGCCTGGAACGGGTTTTTTTTGGCCCCAGAGCCAGTTCTTTGTCAGTGGAAACAGAAAACCCGGTTCCAAACTAAGCACTGGCCCCGAACCAGCCCTGGAACTGCTTTGGTGGAAAAGGGGCATCAGAGTGCTCCCTCCAAACAATGGGGATTTACACGAAAACGGAAGGAGATATTCACAAAATTCTTTCACATTGAGCACCACAAGGCTCTCCTGAACACATTGATGTAAATTTTTTTTGTCTGTAGTGTAAAAAATGAGGACATTAGAGCGAGTTAAAAACAAGTGACTTTTCTGATTTTGCAGTAAAAGCGCTGCCACGTTTATAATGGGAGTCTATGGGGCAGCGCGCCTGTCCTCTCCTTACTTTCAGGCTTCTCATTCAAAAACAGTAAATCCTATCGTGCAGGTAGACACATTGTGTGAATCAGGACAAGTGTGACTACAACTTTTGAGAAAATTGTGTGTAGAGTGAAAACTGTGTCTGAAAACACAATTTAAATGAGAAAGTTAGAGCCTTTTTTTCAGGCTGCCTACACTCTAAATTCCTGAGCCACGCTGGTGTGTAACGCAATAGACACCCATTATAAAGTCTGAATTTCTCCAGGTTTGCTCATGGTGTTTGAGCTGGGACTGATCCAAAAGTATAGAACCTAGCAAAAAAGTTGAATGCCAGATCCACACAGGAGAAGTTTCTCTACGTTTTAAAGTTTGAATCATGTCTCTAGGTGAAAGCATGCCAGAGCAGTGGAGGTTTGAAAAATGTTGAAAATGTGCGTTGTTTTTCAATTAATTCCATGGAAATGAATTGGAAAATTTGGACGATTTTTACGTCGCGAAAAAATCGTATTTTGATGAACAAAATAATAGTATAGCGAGTCCGATCGAGCCGCATGTTTTGATATATTGTTTGTCTGTGTGCGATGCACGGTTATTGGGTTATTTGAAATCGAAATTTGTAGAGAGCCTAGGTACTGCTTCACTACTAATAATAATAAGAAACACACAGAAGAACAATAGTTATGCATGCCTAGGCACTGCATCACTAATAACACGTTGTTTACCTGCATTTAGATTAATACATGTAACTTGTATGGTGTATTTTTAAGTTACCGGTATAATAATATTTAATTTGCTTCAGAATGTGATTCTCAGTTCATCTGAATATTTAATTAGCCTTTTACGTTTTGTCAGTGAAAATGCATGCATGTACATGTATGTTGCATAAGTTATAATGCCTATCCTGTTTTAATGAGTCAACTCACAATCAATTAAGTCAAATCAGTCTTAGTTGAGCAAGTCGGTAACGGTATTTCTTACTTTCACCATAAATTTTTATTTACATGATTTTGGTCTATAGCTGTAAAAGGCCTCTGCCTTAAAACCGGTTCCTGCAGTGACGTCATGGACTCAGGCATGGCTAGCTCAGCGGGGCAGCTCAAATGCCAACTTTGCGGTCAATTTTAACTCTTAAAAAAAATATATATATATATATATATATATATATATATATATATATATATATATATATATATATATATATTGGGGCTGCTCGATATTGGAAAAAATCAATACCACGATTTTTTCAGTAAATATTGATATCGCGATTTTTAAAACGATATTTATACACCTTTTTTTTAAAGCCCCGATCATCAACACCCGAGGCACCAGGCCACATTTTTATAGTACAGGCCTCATAGGCTACCTGTCAACCCTTCCCGTTGTACCCTGAAACGCCTTTTACTTAAACTATTTACTGTGCAAGCGCGTACTTTGCATAGGTCCTATCGCCTGCACAAGGCTCACGTTCTCCTCACTCAACATTTACGATCACAGAGGATGGAGCCAGCGCTGGTATTACCAGTGATTACTGCGTAACGTCCACACTGGCTCGTAGCCAGCCAAGGATAAAATCTCTCTGTCTCTCACTCTCTCACACACACACACACACACACACACTACAACGTAAGCTTGTGTGTTGTTAAGACACTAACATTAAACACGCACACACATGGACTGGCCATTGGGAGTAGCGGGAGTTTTCCCGGTGGGCCGGTGGTTCAGCGTGGGCCGGCGGAGAAAAAAAAAAAAACAGTTGCGCGCTGGCCTTTAATATGATAAGCAATGTTAACAGTTTCTTTAAGAAACTGTTAACATTGCTTATCATATTAAACAGTTTCTTTAAGAAACTGTTAACATTGCTTATCATATTAAAGGCCAGCGCGCAACTGTGTGTTTTTTTTGTTTGTTTGTTTGTTTTTTTTTCCTCCGCCGGCCCACACTGAACCACCGGCCCACCGGGAAAACTCCCGCTACTCCCGATGGCCAGTCCGTGTGTGAACACGCACAATATAGAGACAAGTCCTTAAGAATTAACATGCATGAAAATAGCTCAGCGGCATGTAAACATTCCCTGAAAGTGTAGGTGGCACTGCGGCTAGATGCTACGTGAAATGGCACAAGGCAAACACCATGCTTCGCTCAGTCAACAGACAAAATCCACGAACCCAGTAGTCGTCCTACTACTGTGGGTTAGTGTTCTGTGGCCAAAAACACCCTATGCACAGTCATTCCAAAACATCCCCACTAGTTGCAGGTTATGTCTCAAATACAGATATGCGTTGTGGATTAAGCGATCTATTTTCAAGCATCAGGCTTCTCTTTCTTCATCTTCCAAATGTGGACTCCGCTATCTTTTTGGCATGTCAGCATTGAAATACCATTTGCAGAGATTTCACTCGAAAAGTAAAAGCAACACATGATTAGGGCTACATGATTAGCAGGGGGACACCGTTTTAAGCGCACGGAATTTTAAAAACAACGTAATTACATCTGAGTCCGTCTACATCGCGCAATAAACCCGTCCTTAGCAGAACCTACTTCAAAGCATGATGCTAGCTGCAGATGCACAAGTCAAAATCAAATGAACCCAAGTAAACATGCCGCGGTGGGCAACATTAATAACCAAATTGCCTTACCTTAAAACGCTGCCTTGACCACAGGACGACTCGCAATTATTCCACTTAAATCCACACGGTTTAACACATCTAACACAGCTAGCAATCTGGATATGTGCTAATATTGTTGTGCTTGTTTTCTTCCGTAGATGCAATTTTTACATTACCCAGTCCCACATCCAAAAATATGATGTAAATATATGTTAATTGTATTATTATAATTATTAGCAAGCAAATCAAACAACATATTAACAAATCAATATATCAAATCACCCGACACGTATGAAAACAGAAGAACTGATTTTTTACTGTTGCGGAGATATCGCGGGAGTAGAATGGATGACGTATACAAGGCTACGGTGTGCCTTAGGGGACAGAAGGGTTCGTTTTACCTTACAAAAAATCATTTCATATCGATATTATGAATTTTGATATCGTTTGACACCAATATCGATATCGTGATAAAAATACGATATATTGCACAGCTCTAAAATATATATCAGGCCTAGAAATTCAAATATTTTTTTCACCAGCCAGCTGGACTAGTTACCTTCCAAAGTAACTAGCCAAACAGAAAATCAACTAGCCAAAATTTGTTCATGTATGAATTTTACTTCTGTCAAAAATAATGCAAAAGAGAGTAGTTACCATTGTTCATGACTAATGTGCATTTATTTCAAGACCCGAGTATTTTGATACTGTTGTTAAATACATAAATAAGAACAACACAGAGCACCATAATATAATATCAACAAATGATAATATATTGGAAAACTTGGCAACTTGGTGTATGAGTATTGAAAACAAATATACTTACTATCATGACTATAGCACCCAAAATATGCCCAACATGCTTTCTGTATTTAGCCATTTATGAGAGAGAAAGCATTAGGAGCTTCATATTGACTAGGAATCAACTTGAAAAAATTTAATTATTCCATAAAAATCGTATCGCAGCCAAGGCCTACCCTGCTCCCATGTTTGCTTATAAGTCCTTTGTCATTTCTCCTTCTCGTACGCTTTATCGGCGGCCTTTTTCACCTCTTCAGACCAAGGTTGCTTTGTCCCCATCTCTGGCGGTTTCTGTACACCTTTCAGAAAATTCCACATCGCAACGTAGCTTTGGCAGATGTAGATGTAAACAACAAAAAAACATGCGTGTTTAAATGGGCGATAATGTGGCCACATCTATTGAATTTGATAACGTGATGTGGCAGTAGGGGCGTGGCCAAGCGTCGGTCTGTGAATGGAGGGCTGAGTCAGGGAAGGTAAGTGGTGGAATCATTGCACCTGATGGGGATTAACCTGTGTTTGTGTGTCTTCCCCAGTGACCGTGCCCTTTAAAAGGAGAGGAGAGCAGAGAAAGGGAGCTCTCCCCAACCAGAACGTGTGTGCACGCGCGCGTGGCTGGGAAGTGATAAAAGGCTGAAAAGCTAGCAATAAATAGTTCATTGAGAACTCTGTTCTGGCCTGCCGTGCTTCTGTGCTCCACCCACCTGGTCCAATACTACACGTGATTACCGCGATATTCAACGAGATGCGTTATATGCATGCGCAGTAGTGAAAAAAACGACAGCCTGACTCGTACACGATATGATTCGGAATTCTTCGGTAGTTTCCGTCCTGCCGATAAACACATCAATTAACACAGACACAGCACACGCTTAATATGTGGCGGCTTTAGTTGACGGTGTGTCTGAATCTTCGCTTCATATATATATTTTTTTTTTATTTTCAACTAGCCAGCCGGGCTGGCTAGTGACAGGAATTACCCGCCAAATGACAAATTAAGTCGCCTCGGGCGACTGGACCACTGCGAATAATAATAATTATTTATTTATTTATTTATTTATTTTTCATTCCCATTTATGCAGCATACAAGAGTCAAGGATGGAGATACTATCCACTCAGAAATTTATTTAAAAATAAAGGCTCTGTGTATCTGCTTTAACTACCGTCTTTATGCTATGCTTTCCCCCCCCCAAAAAAAAATTTAAATTTGGACGGACACTAGTGGATAATTGTGAACATCCCCGTGCGCACACAATCTTCACCACTTGTGCCGTCCCCAGTGCCTCACCTTGCACCAGGCTTTGGTGGATTGAGGTCTGATTACAAGCGGAATCTACCAACGCGTAATCCGTATCCCCTTGGACACTCGCCAGTATATGATACGCTCTGGCGCATTGGGTATCCAGACCACCGCTCCCACCTCCATTGCGGAACACTGACCCTGGAGATGCTCGGGTTCCCCACAGCGCCAGCGCACTGGCCCAGGCTTCACCTCTGCACTGGCATTGTGGGTGTCACTCACCTGGGGGAGAAAGACACAGAAGGGACAGATGGGAGGACACTGTGGGTGTGGCGGGCCAGCTGGGGGAACAGGGCAGGGACAAGGAGAGAGAGAGAGAAGAGACGACATGTCCGCCTGCTGCTGGAACCGCTGCCAGATGGTCCTCCGCCAGCTCGATGGCTTGATCCAGTGATGCCGGGCAGTGACACTGGACCCACGCTGCTGTTCCTTCTGGAAGTCGCACGACAAACTGCTCCAGCGTCACCCAGGTCAATGATCCCCTCGGCCAGCAGGCGTCCCGGTGCTGTTGGCTGAACGCAAATGGCCGGCCAGCCTCCTCCAATGTCAGCGTCCGTAAGCGCAATGTTGTTCTGGGGAGCAGCTGACATGCTGCAGGATGGCTCGCTTCGGGTTCTCATAGATGAGTCAGCTGTCGGCGAGGAGCTGCTGTGCAGCAAGCTGCACCTCCCCAGTCAGTAATGGTAGCAGGTGCGCTGCTCGACCAGCCACCCTCATGCTTCAGCCGCTTGCTCCAGGAGTGCGATGAAGGCTTCCGGATCGTCTTGCGGCCCTATCTTGGTAAGGGTGACTTGGGCAGGGTCTGTTGCGGTGGCAGTCAAGGACCCTGCCAATGTGAGCAGGTGCTGGAATGCCTGGCGATCTTCCTGCTGAGCCAGCATCAAGGCTCAAGACGTTCTTGCTACTTCCGGAGGGCAATCAGCGCTTGGTGCTGGTTCTGTTGGATGGTAGTGAGGACATGGATCAAGTCCTTAAATGGGGAGGACTCCATCGGTGGTTCTCTTCAGTATCCCAGCTTTCAGCACCATTGTGGTATTTCCCTGATGTGGGTGGAACACTGAAGTGCATCAGACAGGAGATGATGTTCACACACAACTTTTTATTGTTTATTGGCTTTGCTTTTCAGCTTTACTTGGCGCACCCAAACACACGTGTGTTCTCATCGGAAGCGATCCTTCAGGGCTCTACATTAACTTTTGAAACCACTTGTCCTGTCGGGCAAGTTGAAAGAAAATTGACTTGTCCGAAGAAATATTTGAGAAAAAAAAAACAAACTATTTGTAACCCAACAATCTTTATTGCATTTGTTTCTGAATTCACAACATATGCATAATATCTATGAATCAAAAGTAATCAATACTTGATATACTGAGGCAAAAGTTCAAAAATATAGTAAAACAGACTGACTGATACCATAATTCACCAATTATTATGCTGAAGTTCAGAAGCAATATATTCCAATAGAGTAGAAATTATGAACATAAAAGTTTAAGAACAAAATAACTATACTATGAGATCCAGAAACACTAACCATTATATATACACAGATCAGTACTCTGCAGACCATCAATCATTAATTTATTTATGAGAAATTGAAAACCAGAAAATTAAAATTATATATATTTTCATTTTTAAATTATTAACTTTTGAATATATATCCTCCACTGATTAATTGTCTAATTATTCAGTGTGGCTCCTGTATGGTATTTAATGGTAAAAAAAAAAAGAATTAATAATTTCAAATAATCCATAATTATATCTAAATTATAGAGCCCTATGTTTCAAATCCCTAAACTCCCATTACTAATTAGTTAATTAATATAGCTGGTAACCTAATTAGCAGCCATTTGACAGCTTGGTATTTCATAGATAATTTCCCCCACTCCTACCTCACTCCCGGTCAATCCACACGCATGCAGGCACACATTCCAAGCCCAGCACACCTCGCCACGCACGCTCTGCTATATAATGAACACCATCAACAATTCAAAGATTTGGAAATTACCACATACTCAACGTAAATATACAGTTGAATAATGATCCTGCCAACAGAAATGTCAATAAATCCACATGTATGACATGATTAAAACCAATCGTAAACGACTGTTTACTTTTCAGCTCAAATACACGAAGCAGTATTGGCCGGTTTCACAAGTGGAATATTGCGCATGCGCACATCACTCTTTCCGAATAGAAACATCCGGCGATTCATCAAAATATGTCGAGTGAGATGCTTCAGAAATCATGTGAATAAACTGATAAATTTTGATATGTAACCCAAATATCGGCGTATTTTGGCACTTGTCCGATCGGACAAGTAACTGAAACGATGAACTTGTCCGACATAAAGTATCACTTGTCGCGGACAAGCATTAATGTCGAGCCCTGTCCTTTCTCGTCATGCTCTCCCTCTTTTTCTACCTTTTGTCTTCGCTGCAAAACACACAAACATTAATCAGCAACAGATGTACAGACTTTGCCACTCACCTTCCCTGACCCAGCCCTCCATTCACAAACCGCCGCTTGGCCACGCCTCCGCTGCTACAGCAGGTAATACAATTAAATATCTTTGAGTACAAATACCAAAAGATCTTGCTACTATTTATGAAAATAATTATACAAACATTTCAACAGATATCAAAATGAACTTAAGTTACTGGTTGTTACGACCAGTGAAGATGTATAACCCAATAGAAATCATTAAAATGAATATACTACCCAGGCTCTTATTCCTCTTTCAGTCCCTGCCAGTTGATGTACCTCCCAAGCAATTTAACGAGTGGAATGGGATGATGTCGTCATTTATTTGGGGAAAACAAAAACCATGGATCAGATTTCAGACTTTACAGTTGCCTAAAGATAAAGGTGGAGTGGCTTTACCCTGCCTGGAAGATTACTACAAGGCAGCACAACTGTGTTTTCTGGTCTGTTGGTGTGATCTGGAGTGTGATGCGAAATGGAAGGATTTGGAACAGAAATTAATAAGTGTACCTCTCCCGTTTTTACTGGGAGACAAAACTCTCCAAAAAAAATTGAGTAAAATGACTAACTGGATTGTAACCTTCCTTAACATCTGGCACAAAAAGCGTAGTGATTCCAAATTTGAGAGAAATGTTCGAATATTACGCTGGATAGTGTACAATACGGACTTCACACCAGCCAAACTGGACAGCAGATTCAAACGCTGGTTAGCTTTGGGTATCACCTTATACTGCAATATTTCCTCGGTCACTGGATTAGACTCCTTTCAGTGACTTTCAGAAACCTATGATCTGGAGGAAAAAAAATGTACTCAGATACAGTGGTGCTTGAAAGTTTGTGAACCCTTTAGAATTTTCTATATTTCTGCATAAATATGACCTAAAACATCATCAGATTTTCACACAAGTCCTAAAAGTAGATACAGAGAACCCAGTTAAACAAATGAGACAAAAATATTATACTTGGTCATTTATTTATTGAGGAAAATGATCCAATATTACATATCTGTGAGTGGCAAAAGTATGTGAACCTTTGCTTTCAATATCTGGTGTGACCCCCTTGTGCAGCAATAACTGCAACTAAACATTTCTGGTAACTGTTGATCAGTCCTGCACACCGGCTTGGAGGAATTTTAGCCCGTTCCTCCGTACAGAACAGCTTCAACTCTGGGATGTTGGTGGGTTTCCTCACATGAACTGCTCGCTTCAGGTCCTTCCACAACATTTCCATTGGATTAAGGTCAGAACTTTGACTTGGCCATTCCAAAACATTACCTTTATTCTTCTTTAACCATTTTTGGTAGAATGACTTGTGTGCTTCGGGTCATTGTCTTGCTGCATGACCCACCTTTTCTTGAGATTCAGTTCATGGACAGATGTCCTGACATTTTCCTTTAGAATTTGCTGGTATAATTCAGAATTCATTGTTCCATCAATGATGGTAAGCTGCCCTGGCCCAGATGCAGCAAAACAGGCCCAAACCATGATACTACCACCACCATGTTTCACAGATGAGATAAGGTTCTTATGCTGGAGTGCAGTGTTTTCCTTTCTCCAAACATAACGCTCCTCATTTAAACCAAAAAGTTCTAGTTTGGTCTCATCCATCCACAAAACATTTTTCCAATAGCCTTCTGGCTTGTCCATGTGATCTTTAGCAAACCAGATGAGCAGCAATGTTCTTTTTGGAGAGCAGTGGATTTCTCCTTGCAACCCTGCCATGCACACCATTGTTGTTCAGTGTTCTCCTGATGGTGGACTCATGAACATTAACATTAGCCAATGTGAGAGAGGACTTCAGTTGCTTAGAAGTTACCGTGCGGTCCTTTGTGACCTTGCCAACTATTACACGCCTTGCTCTTGGAGTGATCTTTGTTGGTCAACCAGTCCTGGGGAGGATAACAATGGTCTTGAATTTCCTCCATTTGTACACAATCTGTCTGATTGTGGATTGGTGGAGTCCAAACTCTTTAGAGATGGTTTTGTAACCTTTTCCAGCCTGATGAGCATCAACAACGCTTTTTCTGAGGTCCTCAGAAATCTCTTTTGTTCGTGCCATGATACACTTCCCCAAACATGTGTTGTGAAGATCAGACTTTGATAGATCCCTGTTCTTTAAATAAAACGGGGTGCCCACTCACACCTGATTGTCATCCCATTGATTGAAAACACCTGACTCGAATTTCACCTTCAAATTAACTGCTAATCCTAGAGGTTCACATACTTTTGCCACTCACAGATATGTAATATTGGATCATTTTTCTCAATAAATAAATGACCAAATATAATATTTTTATCTCATTTGTTTAACTGGGTTCTCTTTATCTACTTTTAGGACTTGTGTGAAAATCTGATGTTGTTTTAGGTCATATTTATGCAGAAATATAGAAAATTCTAAAGGGTTCACAAACTTTCAAGCGCCACTGTACTGAGACAGCATTATGAAAAAAACATTAAAACCTATGGAAAGGAGGGAATGAGCCTGATTGGGATATTTAGTAATGCATGTAAAAATAACTTTTTAAAGGAAAACTGATTTCCAGGATTTATTCCGCTCTACAACTAGACGGGGGGCTTTCTACAATGTATATTAAAGCAAGATGGGAGAAAGAAGCTAACGTACAGTTAACTGAAGACGACTGGCTTAATATTTGCAAGACACAATCTACCACCTCTAGTTCAGAGCTGTGGAGGGAATTCACTTGTAAAAACATTTTAAGATGCTTCATTACAGCAAACATTAATAGCTTACAGACCAACAATCCAGAACATGGACAGTGTTGGAGAAGGTGTGGTAATATGTCTGCTGGCCTCTTCCACATATTCTGGGAGTGTCCAAATATCACTTCATACTGGGTAGATGTAATAACAGCAATCAGATCAACTATCAGCCTTCAGCTTGATCTTAGTTTCAGCATATATATATATATATATATATATATATATATATATATATATATATATATATATATATATATATATATAAAACCAGGAAATGGCTGAGCAGTGAGTGTCCGACAATAAAAGAAATTCATAGCATGGAAAGATTAACATTTTCCCTGAGACATGATATAGAGAAGGGTAATAGATATTGGAAGAAATGGAGACGTTACAGCTATTGACATGATGCGCCACACACACAAAACATAACTGTACTAGCCCATTTCATTTCGATTTTCACTTGGAATATCAAGTATTTCACACTGTAGTAGATGACCCTGTCTGTTGTTTGTTCTGTGTACATATGTTTGTATAAGTATACGGATTAAAGCAAAAAAAAATTATTTGACTGAAAATTTACGGGGTGGGTTATGGGTGGATTTCGATAAAATTCTACGGGGGGTATGGGTGGATTTCGATGAAATTCTGAGAATGGTTAACTTAGAACTGATAACTTTTATCAATTAATTAATGGATTAATATATTCAATTTATTGCACTTTCTTTCCATTGCTTCCGTATATTTTTTGTGGCAAACCACACAAATGCAAGCGCCTGGAATGTTTAGTTTTTTGCACCATGAACTAAATGGCTTTTCGTTTTCACCTATTTCGTACAGCCAAGCCCACCTCCACTTGTTTTTTACACCTTTATCGATGGCAGACACATCAGTGCCTTCTTTCATGTAAAGCGCATCCATGCTGCCGAAACCGAAAGCAGAATGACATGCTCCTCTATGCTCGACGTCAATATAGAAAAAAGTTTGGATCTTCGCTAAAATTAAAATTATAATTTGACCTTACTTTGTATTGAATACGACTTCAAAAACAATTCAAGATTTTATTAAGAGAAATATTGTGGCCAACACGAGTGTTAAGTTACCTAAAAGATCGCGTGAAGTTGGCTGCTATCTGCTTTGCGTTCTTTCTCATTTTCCTCCATCATTTCATAGGCCAGAAACAGATGTTTTGACGTAATTTAACTTAGTAGGCTATGATTATTATTTAACCGTAGTCTTCTAGACATTTTGATTGTTTGGGGCACTGAACGCTGGTGTATGATTTTCAGAGAATAAAGTTTAGCGCATGTCGGAACATCATTGCGCTCACAGCCTCCAACTCCTCAAACGTCCTTTAAATTGTGATATAACGTAGGCTATAAGGCACGGTTCTAACATACCTTACACATTGGCCTAACGAAAATAATAATTGTTGGGGCGTCTGCTGATTTGTTAGCTATAAATTTAGGTCTAATTACTTCTGACAGTCTGCAAGCATTGCACCGTCGGGTCTTCAAGTCTGGCTGAAGCAGAGGAGCGGGCTTTCCGGGGTTTATTTTTTTATTTTTTTATTTTTTAACATGCTCTATTTCTATATGTCCAGGTTTGAATTAAGTCATTTTGGCAAGATTTAATTTAATACAAAACAGAAATGGTCAGACACAAGCACGCCAAGCACATGGGAATGTATTTTGCCAATTTTGACAGCGCATGTTTTTTTTAATGCCGCACCGTAGACAGCGAACGTTTAGACATGATCAAACATAGGAAATGAACGACACAAAGCATGGCTCAAAAACAAAAAAGTTAAATAAACCCTGCTGATAGTTGATGGTGTTGCAATACATCAATGTTATAACCCAATCTCTACCCAACCACCTGTCATTTTAATTCTCCTCGGACCAGCACCAGCCTCACATTTGGCCTTGGGAGAGTTCAGGTGACGGAAATCTGTCACACGACGGAAAACTTTAATCCATGTAAGTATTGCCAAAAACAAAATAATTGGAAAAAAGGGGGAAAATTTTTATTTATATAATATATATAAAATGAAGGCTACTGGGTTTTGCTGCAAAATTAAGAAGTGTGAGTGACAGTCAAAGTGACCAGAAGAACTGTGGCTGGTTCTGTCAGATGCTCAGTAAAACCTACAGCTCATTTCCTTATAAAACTGCACTCATTGTACCTGAGACGACTATTTTCTTTTTTAAGCAAATATCGACATTGATTCACTTATTCATGGCTTACTGCTGTTGTACGTTTAAAAAATAATAATGTTGAGCCTTTTTTTTTTTTTAAACCACAGCATTTCTTTACATGTGCCTAAGACTTACACAGTTTTGTGTGTGTGTGTGTGTGTGTTGTAAAGCGGCTTTGTGACAAATGTCCATTGTTAAAAGTGCTATACAAATGGAATCAAATTGAATAGAACCCAAGATCTCCTGTATGCTTGGTGTAATAAATGTGCAGTTATTGTTGGCTATTCCATGACCCCTGATGTTTATTTATGCTTTTGTTTATTCATTTTACATGCAGGAATACTAGTGTTTTGCTATGATTTGCATGAACTAAATCAATAAAAGGACTTTTTTTTTTTTTTAAGCATCCCTGGGTGCTGGGGCGGCACGGTGGTGTAGTGGTTAGCGCTGTCGCCTCACAGCAAGAAGGCCTGGGTTCGAGCCCTGTGGCCGGCGAGGGCCTTTCTGTGTGGAGTTTGCATGTTCTCCCCGTGTCTGCGTGGGTTTCCTCCGGGTGCTCCGGTTTCCCCCACAGTCCAAAGACATGCAGGTTAGGTTAACTGGTGACTCTAAATTGACCATAGGTGTGAATGTGAGTGTGAATGGTTGTCTGTGTCTATTGCCGCTTTTCCACTACAAACGCGGCTGAGCCGTGCCGTGCCGAGTCGAGCTGAGTCGGGCTGAGCGGGGCTATTGAAGTTGCATTTCGACTACAACCGCGCTGAACCGTGCTGGCTGGAAGTGGGTGGACACATTGGGTGGAGTTAGCGAAAGTGGGTGGACGTCACGTGATGTCGTTAAGCAGCGCAAACAGTGACATCAGTGACAGTGGCGGAACAAGTCAGAGCCGGGCCGGGGGCGGGGCAAATGACCGGGCTTTTTATTAAAGCTTATCATAACATCATTTTAGGTTACAAAATGTCCGCAACTGCGGTGTTTACCAATTTCAACACTACCGGGTGCAACTATGTTATTTAGTACATCAAGTCCTTCAAACGAACATGTAACTCAGAAACAAAAAACATTAGGATACTGTACATGGCTCATAATAAAACATCAATAGCCTATACTGCGCACATTATTTGAAGGGCATACGAATGAGCGCTCAGAGGTTGCAACGGTGACAGGAAGAGTCAGAAATAAAAGGAGGGCGGTGCAAACCTCACTGAATGCACTGTGTTTACCAATTTCAACACTACGGGGTGCAACTATGTTATTTTGTACATTAAGTCCTTCAAACGAACATGTAACTCAAACAAAAAAACATTCGGCGACGTACTGTACATGGCTCATAATAAAACATCAATAGCCTACTGCGCGCATTATTTGAAGGGCATACGACGAGCCTTGCGCTCCGCGAACTCGTCCACGATGCTCTGTATGTCACTGATTCAGTGAGCTTTTAAGCGGTAGTCTCACGACCCGAATAGTAAACAATAAACACGGAGGACATGGAGTCGTTAGTATTGCTGGTCTTGGTGCTGTGGCTTGTTGTCACCTACAACGCCAACAGATACTGGCAAGAGCGTATAGATGAGGCGAGGCGCATAAGGCTTCAGAAATTCTCGTAATTCATAATTCTTCTTCTTCCGGGTTTGCGGTGTTTACAGATCCCAGCGCGCTCGCGGGGCGTGTGTGGGCATGTGAGGACACTCCTCCTCACCAATCAGTGCACAGGGGAGTGTCTGCTCACGCCCCCAACCTCAGTCGGCACGGTTTGGCTCGCTTCAGCCCCACTCCAAAACGGTGCGAGTTTTACGGGCTAAGCGGGGCTGAAACGAGCTGAGTCGTGCTGGTTTTTGGTAGTCGAAACGCGAGCCGTGTCGGGCTGAAGTGAGCTGAAGCGAGCTGAAGTGAGCTGAAAAAGGGTAGTGGAAAAGGGCCATATGTGTCAGCCCTGTGATGACCTGGCGACTTATCCAGGGTGTACCCCGCCTTTTGCCTGTAGTCAGCTGGGATAGGCTCCAGCTTGCCTGCGACCCTGTAGAAGGATAAAGCGGCTAGAGATAATGAGATGAGATCCCTGGGTGCTATTAGCGTGGTAACTTGGCTAGCTGGCACAGGCCTGAGTACATCGTACTGCTATGCACAAGTTTCCAGCACATTATGGACAGTTCAGGTACACTTACAGCACACTTTTCCACTTTGCATCAGTCCATCTTAGATGACCTTGGGCCTGAAGAATTTGGTGGAATTTCCGGATGTTGTTGATATCAGTGTTGTTGTTAAGTCACTAAACCTCGAGTCTGAGTCCAGTCTCAAGTCCCCAGTGTTCAAGTCCAAGTCATGAAAGAAAATTTCAAGTCCAAGAACAAGACTCCAGCCACTACATTTGACAGTCGCTGTTGCTACCTTTATGTGAAACCGTCTCTGCTGCTGTGTTGGACTAACATTACTGCTTGACTGCCCCCATTTTAGTTAATAGGCTACAGATAAAAAGCTTGTTCATCGCTCAGTAAGCTACACGGCAGTGAACATAGCGTGTCACTTACTTCTCCGGGTGTAGTCTTGCCAAATGACGATTGAAGTTCGAGGTTGTCCCTGTCATCTCCTTGATGGTTCTTCTACATATGAAACACATAGCAGTGTGTTTTTCCCCCCCGCACGAGAAGTCTCTAGAAACAAAGCGGACAATCCTAGGAGCATTCTCATTTTAGTGCCATTAATGTTAGTTTGTTCCTGAACATGACACATGAACAGGTGAATGTGCATTCTCTTGCACTAAATTACTATACAAATGAATGTTTGTTTATTATTATTATTATTATTATTATTATTATTATTATTATTATGGCATGTTACAAAAAAATTAAGAAAAAATCTGAGTCCTTGTCTCCAATTTACGAGTCCGAATGCAGTTAATGCATGAGGTCAAGTCAAGTCACAAGTCCTTAAAATTGGAGCACGAGTCGGACTCGAGTACTTCAAGCCTGATTGATTAATAGTTGACTATTGACTTTTGCATCACATGGTAGATGCAGCGACAGACTGTGTTTACTGACAGTGGTTTTCCAAAGTGTTCTCGAGCCTATGTATAATGTCCTTTTATACAGTCATTTTAGTTTTTAAAGCCGCGCCGCCTGAAGGATTGAAGATCACGGGCATTCAGTGTTGGTTTTCAGCCTTGCCACTTACATGTAGAGTTTTTTCTGGATTCTCTGAATCTTTTGATGGATTGTAGATGGTGAAATCCCAGAATTCCTTGCAATTGTGCACTAAACATTTTTCTAAAACTGTTTGACTGTTTACCCGTGCATTTTTTTCACACAGTGTTTAATCTCTCCCCATTCTTGCTTGTGAATGTCTGAGACTTTCCAATTACCAATAAAAGTGTTGCCAGGCAAAACAAACCTCGCCCAGCAGCACTTATTTTATACCTATATGTTGATAATGGTAATATTTCTCAATCATCAGCTGTCAGGTTATAGTCCTATGAAAATCCATGACCTTGAGTTTGACATTTCAAAGTCATTCAAGGTCATGGCGGCAACTGAAAGCCCATATGGGACTTCTTATATGTTGATAATGGTAAACATCTGGCTATCATGAACCATTTTAAAAGTTATAGCTCTTTGAAAACCCATGACCTTGAGTTTGACCTTTCAAGGTCACTCAAGGTAAAAGGTCATGTGCCAAATGAAAGCCCATATATGACTTCCTATATGCTGATAATGATAAACATATCTCTAACCATTTTCAAGTTATAATGGAAAATGTGCAAATTTTAGCAATGACCTAGACCCCCCCCTGATATTTGGCCCCCAACTGCTAAGAAAACTATGAGGGATATCCCATCATGTAGCATATCAATGGAAGCAGAATTAAAAGATGAACATTTTGGAATTGGTTTGAAGTAAATATGATGAATATGAAGGAAGATATCGTGAAGAAAACTATTTTGACCTTTTTGGTGACCTTGACCAGATGACCCTCAAAATGTTGGTTCTATTTGAGACCAATGCCCATCTATCCTGAAAGTTTCATGAAGATTGGTTTAGCCATTTTCCCGTAATGTTGTTGCTAACAAAAAACAAACACTGAAAACAATACCTCGCCCCCTGGTGGACTCCATCCCAGGCGAGGTAATACACCTGTTTGCCTGTAGAATGTTCAAAACAGGTGTGGGTTGTGGTGGGTGGTGTGTGTGTTTTTTTTTTTTTTTTTTTTTTTTAAGTAGCATTCTACAACTTTCCCAGTCTTTTGTTACCCCTGCCCCACCTTTTTTGGAATGTGTTGCAGGCATCAAATTCAGAATGAGTGCACATTTACAAAAACATTCAGTTTGGACATTGAATACAAAGACGTTTAGTAGACGGTTTGCAAAAAGGATTTGCAAATCATTGCATTCTGTTTTATTTAACTGTGGGTGGTAGAAATGGGCAACTGGACTTGCTTGAAGATTCTTGAAAACGTTTCACCTCTCGTCCAAAAGGCTTCCTCAGTTCTGTCTGACTAATAGGGAGTATCAGATATTTATCCTCTCCTGGATCAGAATCAGAATTCTGATGACCAGCTCATCTAAGGTGTCATTGAGGCATCATGTTGGTGTGGGTCACTGGAGGCTGGGTGTGAACGGCGAGTCATTAGGGTGATCAAAGGATTGTCCATTAGGGTGATCAAAGGATTGTCCATTAGGGTGATCAATGGCAATCTGACTCTCTCTGTCCTCCTGTGAGTCGCTGAAAACAGCTGGGTCCTGGCGTACACCCAGCCGTCTGGGAAGAGTGTCCAATAGATAGTTTTCACATGACATCTCAGAGTCGGGGATTCCCTGGTGGTGGCCATCTTGGAGGGCTAGCTTACCGTACGGGTCACTGAGCACACCATTGTAGCGCGCGAGTTACATTCATTTATATATTATTTACATTTATAGTTACATTACTACTATTTAAAGCTAGCAATGGTGCACACCTGTTGTATTCACGGCTGTCGTAATAGGTCAGATGATGAAGTCAAGCGGCGCTTTTATGGAATTCCCACTGTATGGGAGTACGAGGGCAAGCAAACAAACTCAGCATACAAAGGAGAAATCTATGGCTTGCGAGAATCAACCGCAAGGATTATTAGCCTTCCAAACACAGCAAAGTCTGCTCCGATCATTTTATAAGTGGTAAGTT
This sequence comes from Neoarius graeffei, assembly GCF_027579695.1. Taxonomy (NCBI): domain Eukaryota; kingdom Metazoa; phylum Chordata; class Actinopteri; order Siluriformes; family Ariidae; genus Neoarius; species Neoarius graeffei. The sequence goes on from NC_083582.1 coordinate 16,503,310, forward strand.
GTTTAAATAAACAATCAATTGTGTTTAAGTTTGTTTTTGGAAACCAAAACATCATGTGAACAATCTCTGGAGAATGCCTAACTGGAACCGCTGAGTGTACGTTTACATTGTAATGTACACTTAATATCGCTCGTTTGTCACGTTTCTATTTGAAACTTGTCACTTCACTCACGCAAGGGTCATTTTTGAAAAACATTTTAGGTATATTCTGTATGATTTAATTTGTGTTTGGGATGCAAACAGCACGCCTTTTGGCGGATGCCGCCTGAATCGCGCAGATCCGGGTTTTTTTTTTTTTAGGGGGGGGCGTTGGAGTGTCTGATTATAATTTCAAAGTAAATTCTGTATTAAAATTGCTAAATAAGCAAATCCATTACAGTCCATGAAACAGGAAGTATAAGGATGAGAAACAGTTTAAATTGGGAAGCTGCGCACATTTGTGCAGCCCGAGCGGTGTGCAGGACTGCGCAAATGTGCGCAGCTTCCCGATTTAAACTGTTTTTTTTTCCTCATCCTTATACTTCCTGTTTCATGGACTGTAATGGATTTGCTTATTTAGTAATTTTAATACAGAATTTACTTTGAAATTATAATCAGACACTCCAACGCCCCCCCTAAAAAAAAAAAAACCCGGATTTGTGCGATTCAGGCGGCATCCGCCAAAAGGCGCACTGTGAATATATAAAGTTGTATATATCAGACAGCCTTTAAAGTTTGATGAAGTCAGTTTCAGGCTTTGGAGCAGGCTTTGGCAGTTTCAGGCTTTGGCAGCCCTGCATAGTCACTTGAAAATGCATCTTTGTCCACTTCGTAGGGGTCAATTCCCCCAGTCAAGGCCAGTTTGGCTGCATACTGTGAGATGTGTCTTTATATACTTCTGTTTGCTTGATTTTGCCGACATTGATCTTTATTTTAGAAAACTGACTATATAACTTCATAAATTCGTCCGAGATAATGTAGCCAGTAGTGGCGATGGTCCGTTTTGTTTGCCCTCCAAGATGGCGGCTGGGGGGCGTTCCCCAGAATGCCGTGACGTCAGTGAAAACTATCTATACCGCCTTGTAGATGGTTGACAAATGATGTCTTAGACCCCCACCTCTGTTCAGTGATGGCTGTTCCAGGTTGACAAAAATGGCTTCTTTAACTCCTCGCTCATACCAACGATCCTCTCTGGCTAAAATGTGTACATTACAATCCTGAAATGAGTGTCCTTTGTTGTTAAGATGAATGTAGACAGCCGAGTCCTGGCCTGAGGAGCTGGCTCTCCTGTGTTGGGCCAAACGCCTGTATAGCGGTTGTTTGGTCTCACCAATATACGAATCCGTGCAATTCTCATTGCACTGAATTGCATACACTACGTTGTCCTGTTTGTGTCTGGGTATTCTGTCCTTAGGGTGGACCAGTTTCTGCTTCAGGGTGTTACTGTGTCTGAAATGTACCGGAATGTTGTGTTTGTAGAAGATCCTCCTGAGTTTCTCAGATAGACCAGAAATGTAGGGAATGACAATGTTCTTGCGTTTGTTCCTGTTATCATCCTTGTCAGTTATGTTCCTTTTTATGCTCTTTAGGAAAGCCCAGTTGGGATAACCACAATTCTGAAGTGCTTTCTTGATATGATTCTGCTCCTTCTCTTTTCCCTCTAATGTTGTAGGAATGTTCTGAGCCCTGTGTTGCAAGGTCCTAATGACCCCCAATTTATGTTCCAGTGGGTGGTGAGAGTCGAAAAGTAGGTACTGGTCTCTGTGTGTGGGTTTCCGGTAGACCTCGATACTAAGGCTTCTGTCTTGTCTAATGTGTACATCACAATCCAAGAAGGCTAGATTATTCCCACTGACATCCTCCCGAGTGAAGTTGATGTTGCTATCCACTGCATTGATGTGTTTTGAGAAAGCTTCCACCTCCTGGATTTTGATTTTAACCCAGGTATCATCCACGTATCTAAACCAATGGCTGGGAGCAACTCCTGCAAAAGTGGTCAAAGCTATATGTTCCACTTCCTCCATGTATAAATTGGCCACAATAGGGGACACTGGTGATCCCATGGCGCATCTATGCTTCTGTCTGTAGAAACTTTCATTAAACTGGAAATAAGTGGTAGTCAGGCAGAGGTCAAGCAGGGTGCAAATCTGATCCGTGGTGAGTTTCGTTCTATCCAGTAAGGAGCTATCCTGAATCGTTTTCTTACAGATTCGACTGCTTCTGTGGTGGGAATGCAGGTGAACAGAGAAGTGACATCATAGGAAACCATGGTTTCATCTGAATCTAGTTTGAGGTCTGCAACTTTAGAAGCAAAATCTTGGGAATTTTTGACATATGGTGTATTCCCAACCAGAGGAGCCAAGATGGTGGCTAGGTGTTTAGCAGTGTTATATGTGACCGAGTTTATACTGCTGATAATAGGTCTGAGAGGAGCTCCTTCTTTGTGAATCTTGGGGAGTCCGTATATGAGAGGCACGGCTTCCCCAGGGTACAATCTGTAGTAAAGAGATTGGTTGATGGCTTGGTCCTTTTCTAGTTGTTGCAAACAGCTTACAACTTTCCTTTTGTAACCACTTGTGGGGTCCCTCCTCAATGTTTCATAAGTGGTTGTATCACTGAGGAGACTGGTCATCCTGGAGTGGTAGTCCGCTGTATTTAGCACCACTGTGCATCTCCCTTTGTCAGCAGGAAGGATGGTGATGTTCCGGTCTCTTTGAAGCACTGTAAGAGCCCTCCTTTCTTGGCTGGTGAGGTTGGAGGGGGGTGCTTTCGCACTGGATAGAGCAGCTGATATCTTCAGTCTAAGTTGTTCTGACTCCGTGTTGGTCAGGCTGTTGTTCCTGATGGCTGTCTCTGTGGCTGTGATGAGTTCTACTACCGGTATCTGCTCAGGTGAAACTGCAAAGTTAAGACCCTTGGATAAGACATCTCTCTCTGGTTGGGTGAGTACCCTGTCGGATAAGTTCTTCACCCATTTCTCTTCTATGTCTGGTGGTGTAGCCTGGTCAGGTTTCTTCCTCCAAGACAGCCCTTCTGTCTTGTTGGAGGAGGTGGTTTTAGACAGCAATTTTTGAAATTTGCGCATCTGTCGTTCCTTACCTTTGGTGTGTTGTGAAAGCTGTGCCTTCTCAGTGAGATCAGAGACTCGTTCCAAAACTTCACTGGGAAGAAGGGCTGTCAACTCCTCAAACCTCAGTTTAGTCTTGTTCTGGAGAGCATCGATGGTGAAATGTACTTGTCTCACTCTCTCATTGAGAAGCTGCTTTTGGGCTTTCTGCAGGATTATCTCAGCTCTGTGTCCTTTAACCGTTGAAAATAGGCGTAGGCTAGTGGGGATAATGTTGGATTGTCGGCATCTCAGGTTAAAACGCAGGTGGTTTCTGTAGTCTGCCAGTTTTCTGGAACACTTCTCATACTCCCGCACCAGTCGAAGGGTTCTCATCCCAAAATGCGTGGAAACATGTCTGTGAAGATTCTCAATCATCCAGGTCACACCAGGACCCAGCTGTTTTCAGTGACTACGTTTACATGCACATCCAAATCGAGCTGCTGTCGGTAATCGAGCTGAAGGTCCCAGCAGGGTGCGAGAGAAATCCAATCCTACATGCACAGTCACTACGTTTACATGCACATAGAGAGAATCGAATTTCTGCCGTTGCTCGACTGAAATCGAAGTTCAAAATGCCATGTATATACCTTAATTCGGCTGAAATTGAACCGAACTTGATTTCTTGGAATCGAGCTACATGACCTAGATTATGCGATTTCTGCCGAGCTACTTAGTGCATGTATACCCTATCGAGCTACGTATTCGAGCTACTTACTTCAGCACTGCCCCTTCCGGAAGTGACAAGACCACAAGGGAAACACAACAGCCTCGGTCGGCATGACAACGAATCATGACAACGGCATGAATCTTTTCTTTTTGTGGCATTGTTTGCACTGTTAATATTTAGCTCACTTACTGTATCACCAAATACATCTGTACAGCTGTTGCATAGCTGTGAATTGTGTCGAAAAAACAGCCTCGGTCGGCATGACACTTCACCTTAGCCGCCCACTTTATTAGGAACACTTCTGTTCGTACATACAAACTACAAACACTCTTCTTAGAGTTTAGAGTTTATTTTATTTTTAAAAGGGACAGTGCACAAATTAAACATTACCCTTGTGGTAAGGACAGATGTCTGTACCAGGTTATAGCAGTGCATGCTAATTTCCGCCTGTAGTCACTTTGTTTATACTCTTGAATAGCTCTTCTTCATGACGACAACCGGAAGTGTACCAACACGATGGGGCGTGTAGCGCCACCTGTGGCTCGGGTGCACAATGCACCTCATAACAATAGCTCGATTTAAAACTGTGCATGTAGGATTGGATTTCTCTGGCACCCTGCTGGGACCTTCAGCTCGATTACCGACAGCAGCTCGATTTGGATGTGCATGTAAACGTAGTCAGTGTTTAAATCGAGCTATTGTTATGAGGTGCATTGTGTACCCGAGCCACAGGTGGCGCTACACGCCCCATCGTGTTGGTACACTTCCGGTTGTCGTCATGAAGAAGAGCTATTCAAGAGTATAAACAAAGTGACTACAGGCGGAAATTAGCATGCACTGCTATAACCTGGTACAGACATCTGTCCTGACCACAAGGATAATGTTTAACTTGTGCACTGTCCCTTTTAAAAATAAAATAAACTCTAAACTCTAAGAAGAGTGTTTGTAGTTTGTATGTACGAACAGAAGTGTTCCTAATAAAGTGGGCGGCTAAGGTGAAGTGTCATGCCGACCGAGGCTGTTTTTTCGACACAATTCACAGCTATGCAACAGCTGTACAGATGTATTTGGTGATACAGTAATGCCGCTTTTCCACTACAAACGCGGCTGAGCCGTGCCGTGCCGAGTTGAGCTGAGTCGGGCTGAGCGGGGCTGTTGGAGTTGCATTTCGACTACAACCGCGCTGAACCGTGCTGGCTGGAAGTGGGTGGACACATTGGGTGGAGTTAGCGAAAGTGGGTGGACGTCATGTGATGTCGTTAAGCAGCGCAAACAGTGACATCAGTGACAGTGGCGGAACAAGTCAGAGCCGGGCCGGGGGCGGGGCAAATGACCGGACCCTTTATTAAAGCTTATCATAACATCATTTTAGGCTACAAAATGTCCGCAACTGCGGTGTTTACCAATTTCAACACTACCGGGTGCAACTATGTTATTTAGTACATCAAGTCCTTCAAACGAACATGTAACTCAGAAACAAAAAACATTAGGATACTGTACATGGCTCATAATAAAACATCAATAGCCTATACTGCGCACATTATTTGAAGGGCATACGAATGAGCGCTCAGAGGTTGCAGCAGTGACGGGAAGAGTCAGAAATAAAAGGAGGGCGGTGCAAACCTCACTGAATGCACTGTGTTTACCAATTTCAACACTACGGGGTGCAACTATGTTATTTTGTACATTAAGTCCTTCAAACGAGCATGTAACTCAGAAACAAAAAAACATTCGGCGACATACTGTACATGGCTCATAATAAAACATCAATAGCCTACTGCGCGCATTATTTGAAGGGCATACGGCGAGCCTTGCGCTCCGCGAACTCGTCCACGATGCTCTGTATGTCACTGATTCAGTGAGCTTTTAAGCGGTAGTCTCACGACCCGAATAGTAAACAATAAACATGGAGGACATGGAGTCGTTAGTGTTGCTGGTCTTGGTGCTGTGGCTTGACAACGCCAACAGATACTGGCAAGAGCGTATAGATGAGGCGAGGCGCATAAGGCTTCAGAAATTCTCGTAATTCGTAATTCTTCTTCCGGGTTTGCGGTGTTTACAGATCCCAGCGCGCTCGCGGGGCGTGTGTGGGCATGTGAGGACACGCCTCCTCACCAATCAGTGCACAGGGGAGTGTCTGCTCACGCCCCCAGCCTCAGTCAGCACGGTTTGGCTCGCTTCAGCCCTACCCCAAAACGGTGCGAGTTTTAGGGGCTAAGCAGGGCTGAAACGAGCTGAGTCGTGCTGGTTTTTGGTAGTCGAAACGCGAGCCGTGTCGGGCTGAAGTGAGCTGAAGTGAGCTGAAAAAGGGTAGTGGAAAAGGGCCATAAGTGAGCTAAATTTTAACAGTGCAAACAATGCCACAAAAAGAAAAGATTCATGCCGTTGTCATGATTCGTTGTCATGCCGACCGAGGCTGTTGTGTTTCCCTTGTGGTCTTGTCACTTCCGGAAGGGGCAGTGCTGAAGTAAGTAGCTCGAATACGTAGCTCAATAGGGTTTACATGCACTAAGTAGCTCGGCAGAAATCGCATAATCTAGGTCGTGTAGCTCGATTCCAAGAAATCAAGTTCGGTTCAATTTCAGCCGAATTAAGGTGTATACATGGCATTTTGAACTTCGATTTCAGTCGAGCAACAGCAGAAATTCGATTCTCTCTATGTGCATGTAAACGTAGTGAGTGACTCACAGGAGGACAGAGAGAGTCAGATTGCCATTGATCACCCTAACGGACAATCCTTTGATCACCCTAATGACTCGCCGTTCACACCCAGCCTCCAGTGACCCACACCAACATGATGCCTCAATGACACCTTCGATGAGCTGGTCATCAGAATTCTGATTCTGATCCAGGAGAGGATAAATATCTGATACTCCCTATTAGTCAGACAGAACTGAGGAAGCCTTTTGGATGAGAGGTGAAAAGTTTTCAAGAATCTTCAAGCAAGTCCAGTTGCCCATTTCTACCACCCACAGTTTACTATGACCTGGATGATTGAGAATCTTCACAGATCTGTTTTATTTACATTTTTGGAATTGTGATTTGTATGAATGTAGTTAGCAACAGCAGTGAATGCTTCATCTCAAGTTCCCTCTAACTTTGTATGTATACGCTTATAAAAAAGTGTCAAAGCATATGAGCAGTCATAGCAATGAACTGTAATTATTTAATGGCATGTTATAATATATGTGATGCTGCTGTTTCTGTAGATGCTCCTGGGCTGCTGCAATTTGAGGTCTGTCCACTGACTGACTCGAGCTTCAGTGTGTCATTCCAGCATCCTGTCAATGAGTCTCTCGTTTGTGGTGAGGATTCATTTTAATCCAATTTTAGATTTTAATGTCAGCGTGACCAAGTGCCTTCAACTATTTTGTCTGCCTTTCTCTCTCCTGGTCTGTCTCTCTGTCCCTGTCTGTCTCTCAGTTGTAATGGAGGTAATTGATTCACGGCAGGTCGCATGTAAGCTCTATAAGGGTTTGTCTGATGCTTTGATCTGCACAGATGAATTCATTACCAAGGTAGTTCAACGGTAAGTGCAGTCGTGTGCTCGTGGTACATTTTAACTTGCCTTAGACCACTGAGTGATAACTTCTAAGCAAATAAATTACTAACAGGTATGTGTATGGGCCTGATGTATTTGTAACATGATCTGCTGGTCATCAGAGAGAAATTAAATAGCTGTAAATAAATCAATTTCAAACATTTTATGTTTTCGTAACTTCTACTTCCTCAGATGCATGTCCATCCCGGTGACTATGCGAGCTATCCGTCGCAAGGCAGAGACAATTCAAGCAGACACCCCAGCTTTATCCCTAATAGCTGAAACTGTGGAGATAATGGTGAAAAAGAACCTTCCACCCACAGGTAGCCCTGGTTACATGGGGATGGGCACAGGACCTGATGGGAGCAGCACTGTGGGCCTACCTGGTGTAGGGGGTGCTACAACACCTACAGGTGGCAGTAGTGCTGGGAATTTGGGTGCAAGTGGGCCATTCCAAGGCCCAATTGGTGCCATTTTCAATATGAGCCACCAGGGAAGTTCAGTTGTAGACACTATGGGGCAGCTAGGAAGTCAGCCACAGCAGCTCCCACCACAACACAACCATGGTTCAGATGATTTTAGCAAGGTGACTCAGAACCCAATACTCACAAGTCTTCTCAAGATAACAGGAAGTGTAGGGTCTAGTCCCACTCCTCAGGGCTCTGCAAGCTCACAACCACACCAGACACCGCCACTGACCACCTCACCTGCTAGCAATACCAAAAACCATCCCATGCTCATGAACTTGTTGAAGGACAACCCCTCACAGGACTTTGCTGCCCTTTATGGTAGCAGCCCTCTGGAGAGACAGAACTCTTCTGGTTCTCCTCGCACAGATAGTCAAGGTCAACCATGTCCTGGAGGAGGCACCAAAGGCAAGAAGAAGAGACCAAGGAGCACCGATAAGAGTGTGATGGGAACAGGGGGAGGGATGGGAATGAAACAGCAATCCCAACAACAGCAATTGGGAAGCCTAAGCCAGCAGCACCATCTCACACATCCCCCCACTGAAGATGATTTCCACCGTGAGCTCTTTTCCATGGATGTTGATGCCTCTCAGAATCCCATTTTTGATGTCAATCTTCCAGGTGATGGGTTGGACACTCCTCACAGTATCACCCCAGCCCCAAGCCAATGTGGGACCCCACCATCAGGTCCGGGAATGCCATACCATCCACAGTCACATGGTCCATCTCAGACACAAGCTCAGTCACAGCTGCCAGGATCTATACCTCGCATGGTGCGCCTCTCTAGCTCCGAAAGTATTGGTCCTGACATTAATGATATTCTGTCTGATATTCCTGATCCAGCCACCAAAGGGAGTAGTGGCAGTCATGGGCAGCATCACATGGGTGGGGAAGAAGGAGGTTCCTTAGACACTCCGCTAAGGGATTCCTCTAGCTCAGGGCAGGGTAGTGCAGTATTTGAGGCTGACCTGTTTAATGCCAACAGCAATGAAAACACTTACACTGATCCAGCAGATCTGATTGCAGAAGCCACTACTGCAGCTACGCCAAATAGTGATGACTCCTCAAGTAATTTCTTTCCAGATACAGACTTCAACCCTGAGTTGCTGCCAGGTCAGGGAACCTTCTCACATACGAGTTACTTTGATGACAGTTCACCCAGTCCAGAACCAGATCTTGACCTTGTGAAAAGCTTCAGTGGGGGAAGTCAGCAGAATACACCCTCAGGCACCCCTCAGAATCCAACTTCTCATGGCCGTAGCACACCTGATGCCTCTCTAAAGGACCCTTTTGATGTTAGCATGGTTTTTAGTGGAAACAGTGGAGGAGGAAAACCTTTGCTAGGTCCAGGGCCAGATTTGGGGGATTCACATTCTCATGGAGGTGGTGGCCAAAGTCCACTCACGATTGGTATGCCAGGACTTAGCAGTGACTTTAAAAGTAATGAAGTAAAGCTCAAACAGCCGCAAATGAGGCCAAAGGAGGATAATGGGGGTGGTAACTCTGGGATGGTGATGGGAGGAACAGGCTCTTCTGAAGGAAAGCAGATGAAACGTAGTCGCACACCTTCTAGTGAGGGAAAATCAAAAGAAAAGCCACTCAAACGTAAAAAGCTTGACCCAGAAGGTAAGTCTCCCTCACACAGTTCTGGGGGTCGACCCTATACCCCTCCAAGTGGGAGTGTCAGTTCTGGAAGTTCAATGAGTGGAGGTGGATCCAAATCCCCAGGCAGCTCAGGTCGTTCTCAGACCCCACCAGGGGGTGCGACCCCACCTATACCTAAAATTACAATACAAATCCCAAAAACCTTAACTGGGGGAAAAACATCATCTCATGGAGGTTATACATCAAGCAGTTCTGCAGCTGGAAGTACTGGTGGTACCAGTGGCACAAGCAGCAGCAAAAGCCACCATTCCCACTCCTCTTCATCTTCAGGAAAAATAAAGACCAGCAAGATGGAAGGCTCCATGGGACAAGGTAACAGTTCTAAACCACCAAGTTCAGGAGGAAGTGGTAGTGGTGTGCCTCCTCAGTCCAAAAGCTCTTCCCTCGGGATGGGTTCAGGCAAACCAGGCTCTTCTCCGATCACCAAGCATGGTATGTCAGGTTCAGGTAGCAGTGGCAGCAGTAGTGCAGTTAGTGGGAATAAAATGAGGCCCCAAGGAGGCAAGCCCCCTGGATCACTGATAAACCCTAGCATTAAGCCTAACATCTCTCCTTCACACTCTCGGTCTGGGAGTTCTGACAAACTTTCCTCCCCATTGAAACTTCAGCAAGGACAGGTTCCAGGAACACCACCATCCTCAAAAGCTAAGTCGCCAATTGGTTCTGGAAGTGGGAGTTCAGGGGGGTCAAAGTCCTCTTCTGGTGGTGGGATGAGTTCCCAGAAACAGTTAGGAAGTGGCTCTTCTTCTGGTTCTTCCACCTCATCTGCTAGCTCCTCCTCTTCATCAGGCTCTATGACCTTTTCTTCTGGTGGTCAGTCACAATATGGGGGAAGTGGGGGTAGTGGAGGGGGAGGCGGAGGATGTGGTGGAGGCAGTGGAGGGAACAACCCTAATGCCAAAGGAAAGTCTCCTAGCCGAAACAAAAAACCTTCCCTCACAGCAGTCATAGACAAGCTGAAGAGTGTGGGTAGTGGGGGCATTGGTGGGGAGGAATGTGAAGGAGGTGGTGGTCCTGGCAGCAGTACAGGGAGTGGAGGTGGGGGGGTACCGCCAAATGTTGGTCCTCCAAAGCGAGACAAGGTTGAAAAAGAAGGGAAATCCAAGGGATCTCTTTCAACAGGAAACTTGGGCGATAAAAAAATGATGGACCCAAAAGGTAGTGGAGTGAGTAGCACTGGTGTGGCTAAGATTATCATAAGCAAACCCGATGGAGGTTCTCCAAGCATCAAGTCCAAAGTAACTCTCCAGAAGCCTGGTGATGGATCAGCAGAAGGATCCATGCGCCCCCAGCATTCAGGCTTGAAAGCATCGCCTCTTTTCAGTGGCTCAACTCCAAAGCATGACCGCAGTTCTCCAAGCCATGGTCGTTCACCTGGATACACACCACTGTTCCCAGACAGTGAGAGTGAGTCTGGCAGCAGTTCAGTGGCAGAGAAATCCCATCAGAACAGCCCCAGCTCTGACGATGATCAGAGTATGAGGCCGCTACAACCACCACAGGACTACATGTCCGTCAGCTTGGGAGAGAAGCACAAGAAGCACAAAAAAGAAAAAAAAAAGCAGAAAGAAAGAGAACGGGAGAGGGAGCGCGACAGAGACCGAGATCGAGAGAAGGAGAAGAAGAAATCAACAATGTCCTGTGGTCCCTCTTCACACTCAATGAAGGCAGACAGCTGGTCCAGGTCTCCTCTGTCCTCCTCAGAACCCTCTATATCTTTGCTCAGCTCTGAGCGTGCCTCTCGACCAAGTCCTGTGTACATGCACACTGAAGATGACGACCTGATGGACTCTGCTCTAACTGGCTCTAACTTGGAACCATTCAAATAGAGATTATACCATGGGTATGTTTACCTTTTTTTTGTATTTTAGTACCTCTATGAAACTTCTGTCATTTAACATGTTGAATATTATGCTCATTCTTTTTAACCTGGAAGATTTTTAATAATCAGATGGAGATTGAGTCCACCCTTTTTAGAATAATATAATGACATGCCTGCATGGTTTGTACTTCACATATCTGTTAGGGTTTATGGGATGCAAAAATAATCCTCATACTGGTGATGAAAACACACTGAAGTTCAACATGATAAACCTGTCTAAAAGTATCTAAATTAATTTTAATGGCTTGTAGGTTGCATTTTGATCATATTTATCGTCAGAATGAAAAATGTGCTGTATTTGTAAAAGGTGACAATGTTAAAAAAAAAAAGTCTCTCTTGAAGTGCTTGTTTAGTTGAAGCCATGTGTTTTTAGAAGCATTATTTTCTTGAGACATTTTAATGTTCTTTATTCGCTTTGTCATTTGGTTTTAGGCTTTGTAGAGGAGTGTAACCAAGCAGATTAGCATTTCCTCCTTCGCATGTAAATATTATTTGTATAAGGTCATTATACATGATTGAAATAAACTTTACTGGTGAATTAAACTATTTTAAGTATGAAAAGTGTGGCATTTTGGAAGTATTTGAAAGCTCCACCAACAGGGGTCACTATGAAGTTAGTTATATTTGTATAGTTTGTATAAAGTATTTGAGTGCCTTAAAAATAATGGCTAGTGAATGAATCTTCTGAAAGCAAATGTTCTCAGCCTATATAATATCTTGATAAATTCAGATTTTATTCTGTTTATGTATACAATACTTGCTTGTTATAGTCTGTTGGAGGAAGACACTTGTATTTCATAGTGCAGATTTATTTTTATTAAGACTCTCTACTAAGAATTCAGTAGTTATTCTAAGCTTTTTCATGGAGTATCTTTATATCATTGCCACCATTTCAGAAAGAACTATTTCAGGTCTTATTGTAATATACCTTTTGTGTTTTTATATTGGCACCCCACAGCTACCCATATGTATAATTTAATAAAAGAATTTTACATACACAGTATGTTATGAGTATTTTATTAGCCACATGCACTACTGTGTCAAATGGTTGCCTGAAGATGGTAAGTTCTTTAACACTGTACTTAAGATAATATGCGCACGCTGCTGCTCTGAGGTTTTTTGTTTGTATGGTTTTTTTTTTTTTCCTGGCACTGCCTTCATTCTCACTTTCCTTTCAGAAATCAGTTACATCATTAAATGAAGATTTATTATCATAAAATGTTTTATACTTATTGGCTGAAAGCAGCAGGGATGAAAGCATGTAAAGTACAGAGGAATGTACTAACTCATGGCTGTATTAGGATACAAGTGTGCAGTGAGGATTCAGTACTGAAATTGTACTCTTCTGTGTTCAGACACAAGTACAGGCTTAAGTTGTGGGCATGATATAAAAAACAAGTTCAAAATAATAGGATGTGCTGGATCAAATGCTCATTTTTTAACTTGCTGAATAATAATGAATGCTGTCCCAAGATATTACTTCATTGATAACCATGGGTGCCTGATTGATGCCAAGCTTACCCAGTCCAGTTCCCACTTCATGCCTTACACTCAAGCAGCTAAGCTGAGGTTTCAGCTGGAAGCTTTCAGATTTCAACAAGGGAACAGTAGCTTGGATTACATTTTGTTGATCCAAATTTGCAGAGAGCAATGTCATCATGAGAATTACGACTGTTCATTTCATGCAGCAAGAGATTTGCAATATCCTAGACTCCTATTAGATGCATTCCAAAGCTTGCTATCTTCTCATTCATATATCATAGTGTTATTTTAAAATTTCCTCTTGCTTTAGATCAAATTACATTTAACGTAACAGTAAAGAAAAAATCTGATCACCTTGGATACAAGACTGACTGACATACAGGTCATTTTAATCATCTGAATGGTGAGCATAGAAAATCGACTTTGAATATGAGAACTTTCCCCACAAACAGTGAACTTTTTTTCAACTTAAGCCATCATCTCTGATAGATCAAGAAAATATTTTTACTTCACCTCCTAATTCCTAGCAGTACTGTGACATTTGGACACCAAAACTGACTGACCATTATGTGCCCAATATAATTTAACTCAATAAACATATTTTTCTAAATCAGAATTCACATTAGCATTGAAAATCTTTTGCATGTGACATTGACATAGATGTAGCATGCGATGTGTTTTAAATAAATACAGCCTGAAGAACTGAGAACTTTTTATTTTAATAAATAAATACTATAATGATCCTGTCAGCATTTAAAATGGAGAAAATTATCAGAAAGAAATCTGACTTGTATTTTCAGGTTTTCCCCTAAATCAGTACAGGAACCACATAGTCATCAAAATGAAGACAGAGATCAAGCCTTGTGATGATAGTTTAATTTGGTGCAATTATGAGCCAAACAAATTAAAGTTTGGTCAAATGAAACTGGTGTATGCCTGAATATTTTTTTAAATCTGATTAATCTATTGGTTTTATTATTAATGGATTTTTAGTCTTCATGTAAATATAGCTAGTGATGTCAATTCAAATCCCACATCTAACTTCCAATATCTAACTTGGATTGATAGAAAGACCCTTAAAATAGTGACAGGAACTCAGTCAAGGGGAAAGTTCACATTAGCTGAGGGAGAAATAAACAGAACCAGAACTCCATCCATTATCCACCAGTAAATCTGGGTCATGGGGGCACTAAGCAGAGGTGCCCAGACCTCCTTCTCCACAGCCACCTCCTCCAGCTCTTCTGAGGGATAATGAGGCGTTCCCAAGTCAGCTGAGAGATATTGTTTCTCCAAGGTGCCATGACTTTGGACAATATAAACAGTTTTGAAATGATTGTCTCGGGCTACGATTGCTGTGATAACTTTTAGGACTGCAGTTTTGCACTCAAGTCTGCATCAATGAACAGATAACTTCAACAAACTAGACTTCGTGTCAAAACTATAATATATTTCCGGATCTAACTCCAGGGTGGGGTATCTTGATTCCTGATTTTTCTTTTCAAAGGAATCCTTGGAATTGCATTCAGCCTGGCCCCTCACATAAGACTAACTTGTCTTGGGAGACCCTACCAGGGGCAAAATGTCCCTGGCAACATAGGATCACTTGGACACTCAAACCCTTCCACTGTGATAAGGTAGTGATTCATAAGGGGACTGGAACACAATAAAAGACTAATTATATTATTATATAATTGAAATAAAACATATGTAGTGTATTTTATGCTACAATACAATTGGAATAGCTAATCATCCTTCCTTGCAGCTGAATTACGAAGGACACAGCTCAACATAGCCCTGTCAAAGGCATGCAAAGGTGCCGCTGATATACTACTTATGTCTGACCATGAAATATAAATGAAGTATAATTAGTCTTTTGCCAGAGAACATGTAAACCCCATACAGAAAGGCCCCAGTCTGCCGTGAGGTGCAAACCTAGAACCTTCTTGCTGTGAGGCAACAGTGCTAACCATTGCACTACCATTCCACCTCGATTTTAAATCAAATTTCAACTTTTCATCTGTATTAGCCTGATGGCTGTGGGTGTCATACAGCATAGCCTACTGGATGGGATTTTGTTTTAATCCCTCTCTCTCACACACTTGAGGGAGTTGATCAGCTTAGCAAGAGAAGCAGTATTGCAGATCACCTGATCTCCACTTTTCTGTCAAATTTGCATAAATCTTTCATTCTCTTTCTCTCTCTCTGCTTCTAATCCATTTTCACTACAATTTTCTTTTCTCTTTATCTCACTAGCCAGGTTTCCACTGCAGTGTTGAGCATTTTTTTTTTTTTATTTGATAAAACAGTTATGAAAGATCTGTGTTTCAATTGAGTGAAGTCATGTGATTAAAGCTGGGTTAGTGTGTTCCTGCTGAGATTTGCCTGGGCTGTGCAGTAGTGTACTAAAGTGCATCGGCCCTCCTGATCGCTGAGAGGATGTGAACGAGGCTGTGCTGAAACAGTAATGATCGCTTTAATGCTATGCTGGATTAACTCTGACCTTTCCCTCCAAACTGCACTTAATACATCAATCACGGCCCTGTGTGAGAGCCCAGTCTGATTCCTAATGATATGCATGTGCTGATTAGTGTGACCTGTATTCAAATCCTAAATTAATCAGATGGCATATGAACAAACAGGCAATTCATCACCAAGAGCAAAAGTGCCAGACAGTTCAAAGTCTCCTCTCAGCCCCCGACCCAAATCAGTGTCAGAAATTTACATTTTATATTAATGTTGTAGTATTACAGCTTGATTAATTTGCTTTGTGTTAATTAATTCATTTATTTTCATTAGCTTAATGGAAGAGGGGTATTTATGATACAGTATTTTGTAACCCCAGATTAAGTGCATTACACGTTTTCCACACTTCATCGCTCACAGGTTGTGGGTTGTGGAAACACTCCACAATTCCCAAAGGTTGCAACAAATTATGGCTACTGGTTGCTCATTTAAATATTCCTGCATGTCCTCTGCTTACAGATCCCTAGATTCCTTGCGCCACCTTATACATCTTGTACCTGAAATCTGTGTTCCCTCTTTGTAATTTTGTAAACGTGTGAACTCCATGTTCCTAAGGCCACATTTTCTTGGGAACAATATCTCCCAAGCTCGATATTCCTAGATCCCTATTTCCCAACTCACAAATTATTGAAATATCTATACATGCTTCCTCTGAGACATGTAAATCCAGCCAACCACATCATTTCAAAATGCTGCTTCGCAGGGCAGCCACTCACTCACTCGCACTCGGAGGAAAGTGCTATCTACCCTCTTCTGCATACATTTAACAGTTATTCCATGAAATCGAGTCATACATGAGCCGATTGCCGACGAGACGTGTAGCAATGAGTTGGTTATAAGCCATGCATGTACAAGAAGATTGAGTGAAATAACAGTTTTATTATATCCACATTCACTGGATTTTGAGAAACGGAACATTTTTATTTCTATTTTTTGCAAATTTGATAAAAACTTATACAAAATGTCAGACAAAATCAGTTCCGCTTACAATGTAAACAAATCAGTGAAATGACATTAGCAATTTGTGAAAAATGCTATAATAATTCTTGGGGAAAAAAATACGTTCTTACCATCAAATACTTTTATTCCATATTTTGTTGCCTTTTTTGTATTTTGGGGGTTTTTGTTTTCAAGTAGAGTTTTTATTTTGTCCTCAGTTGGTTCAGCAACACACTCCGCTATTTCCGCTACCCTAGCAGTAGAGTAGCCAATCAGAGCGTGCAATTGCTCATCTCCGGTGAATGTGGATTGAATAATAATTAATAGACAAGTATGACTGGCTAACGTCACTGTAACTAACAAGTAAAGCGAGTATGCCCCTCCTACCAAGAGAGCACTGCCAATGTTTCTCCTTTAGCTCTTGGCTTCAGATGTCTCTTGTGGTATCATCTCCAGATGATAAGGCAAATGCCATCCCGAGTTTCTTTCATTGAGAGAAAATACGGCCATGGAATATAGAGATCTGTAAACAAAGAGCTGTGATATATGTATATGCATGTTTGCAGTGCATTATGGGCAACATACACAGCTCCTCAGTCTTGCTAGAAGAAATTCAATGTGATTAGCATTTGGGGTGTTTATTAAAATGGCTAACATCCATGTAAGAACACTAGACATGAATTTGAGCATTTTTCTAACATCCTCAGGACACAGGAGTTTATGCTTTGTGGTTTCTCTGTAACACAATCTGCTGAGGGAAGGACTGTTTATACAGTAGCATCTATCACATTAATGATGGAAAACTAAGTTGTTTCATGGATGTTATGCAACATTAAACCTAACTATATATGGATAAAAAGCACATAATTTTTAATGTCATTCTTATATTCCAAATACAGCAAATTAGATTGTTGATTGCTGCAACTAAAGTCAGGTTTACAGTTTACAACTTTGTTTAGTGATATCTAATATAGTGCGAGGAGTAATAATTAGTCACGAGACGGTACACTGAAGCCACAATACAAGACATGTATCACAATACAGGCTCCACCCATCTCCGTGTTTCAATAACAAAATAGCCTATTTTCTATGTCACTTTTGTTTCTTGTTTTCTGGTTTTCTCCTTACATTGATATCTGCACTTTTTCCACACAGAAATTCGTTTTTAAATGGTATTCTACTACATTCTAAGAAGGCGTGGATAAACTTGGGAATTAAGTGACTTACAGCCTTATGGCCCTTTTCCACTACCCTTTTTCAGCTCACTTCAGCTCGCTTCAGCTCACTTCAGCCCGACATGGCTCGCGTTTAGACTACCAAAAACCAGCACGACTCAGCTCGCTTCAGCCCTGCTTAGCCCCTAAAACTCGCACCGTTTTGGAGTGGGGCTGAAGCGAGCCAAAGCGAGCCGAGTGAGGCTGGGGGCGTGAGCAGACACTCCCCTGTGCACTGATTGGTGAGGAGGAGTGTCCTCACATGCCCACACACGCCCCGCGAGCACGCTGGGATCTGTCAACACCGTAAACCCGGAAGAAGAAGAATTACGAATTACGAGAATTTCTGAAGTCTTATGCGCCTCGCCTCATCTATACGCTCTTGCCAGTATCTGTCCGCG
Organism: Neoarius graeffei; assembly: GCF_027579695.1. NCBI lineage: Eukaryota > Metazoa > Chordata > Actinopteri > Siluriformes > Ariidae > Neoarius > Neoarius graeffei. Next base: position 16,521,179 of record NC_083582.1, read on the forward strand.
TTGTCGGTGACTACAAGCCACAGCACCAAGACCAGCAACACTAACGACTCCATGTCCTCCATGTTTATTGTTTACTCTCCGGGTCGTGAGACTACCGCTTAAAAGCTCACTGATGTCACTGTTTGCGCTGCTTAACGACATCACCTGACGTCCACCCACTTTCGCTAACTCCACCCAATGTGTCCACCCACTTCCAGCCAGCACGGTTCAGCGCGGTTGTAGTCGAAATGCAACTCCAACAGCCCCGCTCAGCCCGACTCAGCACGGCATGGCTCAGCCCGACTCAGCCGCGTTTGTAGTGGAAAAGCGGCATTAGTCAGAAGAGACCAGTTGCGGCACCTGTATCGCTTCCTGTTTGCTCACTATATGGAGTTGCTGAGCTTGTAGTCGAGTTTTTCAGGCAACTGAGTCTAGCCTACCATTGCATTGTTGTTTCTTATAACTGTTAAATGTAAACGTTTTGACAGTCGTGACCTGTTGTGCTACTTATAAGTTGCTAGCATATGTAACGTTAGCCTACCGTTAGCTAACATTCGTTTCAATAAATGAAGTGATGCTATGCAGTTTTCTCCTCTCGTGATAGCTCTTACAGAGAGCTTTTATTCAAGAAAGGTCATGTTTCCATTTGCTCTGAATGCGAACAAAAAAGTTTCCATTTCAATTTTGCGAAGTTGGTTTATCAAGTTGTGTGAAAAACCACTTTATAAAACTTTTTTGCAATTGAGAGTTTTGTCAAAATTCACGTTTCCATTATTTGTTTTTTAGTTTGAGATTTTAAATCGCGCAATAAGCAGATTAACAGAAACGTAAGGTCTCTCATCTCATTATCTCTAGCCACTTTATCCTGTTCTACAGAGTCGCAGGAGCCTATCCCAGCTGACTATGGGCGAAAGGCGGGGTACACCCTGGACAAGTCGCCAGGTCATCACAGGGCTGACACATAGACACAGACAACCATTCACACTCACACCTACGATCAATTTAGAGTCACCAGTTAACCTAACCTGCATGTCTTTGGACTGTGGGGGAAACCGGAGCACCCGGAGGAAACCCACACGGACACGGGGAGAACATGCAAACTCCGCACAGAAAGGCCCTCGCCGGCCACGGGGCTCGAACCCGGACCTTCTTGCTGTGAGGCAACAGCGCTAACCACTACACCACCGTGCCTCCCCATCTGAGGATATTGTTAAGTCATATTTAGTGAAGTGCACTTTTACAATTGATGCATTACACATACTGGACAAATCGGACATCCAGGAATTAAGTGCCCTTGCCCTCACTGCGTTGTTGCCAGTGCAAGTTTAATGAAGACATTCTGCAACGTTCTGGACCTTGGTTTTGGTAGAAGGGGGCGTCGCCTACCAAATGTCCACTGTTATGTATATGTACCTGACATTGACTCTGGTCTTTACTGCGCAGAATCTGGCTCCGAATTTGTCAAGATGGTGGAGGAAGTTTGCCTTCATTTCTATATATTTCTATAAAACAGAAGCTGGAATCAGTCCCTGGCGAAACCAGTTCAGTTTTTCTCAGTTACAGAGAGCTATAGAAAGATCCACGTTGTGCTGTTTTGGACCCGAGTTGTTGGTACCTCAGCGATAGCCCCGCACTATTTAGTGACGTCACTACACTACTGCCTATTATGTTCAATTATCAGTGAGGGTGCGTGCTGAAAGTTCCGAGAGCGCGAGCGCAGCTTGAGCGAGATGGAGTATTAAAAACACAAGCGCCCGTGATTCCAGAGACGTGTTAAGACACAGTTATCGTTCATGAAGCGACGCAGACCGACGGATCGATGAGATCTTTCCTCATTAACAGACTTTATGGTTCTAGGTCTCGCGCGCAGGATCCGCAGTGACGTCGGGAGGTGAAGCTACGATTCACGAGCACGCGAGCGGGCTGTTTATTAAACAGAAAAAAAAACGTCTCTCCTTTTTTTTTAAAAAGATGACAGAAAATGGCGAGAAGGAGAACGAACCGCATCACTGGGACCTGCAGTACTCACCGGGTTCCGGTCCGATCCAGCCCGAGTCCAAGGTAAGACAGCACGCGAGCTCCATCCACAGCCTGTGCGTTTCAGCAAGAGCGGGCGCGCGCGCCGGAAAACCAGAGGTTTTAATTCTTACTCGTTTTGTTTACTGAAGGTGAGTTTAATTTTATTATCAGGGTCAGAATATTAGACTGTTGGAGCAGAATTCGAGTAGAACAGAAAAACTAGAACCTTGAATAAAACAAGAGAAAATAAAAAAATGTATTAATTCAGTACAGTTTTACTGACCTGATCCGGAATAGAGAAAAGTAACAAAGAACTCAAGTGAAGATGGTGAAATGATCTTGGTGTGGAGTTGTATAGAATTAGATGTAGATGTCCAAAAGGGAAAAGCAACCGAGCTGAAAATGGTGGAGGAATGAAAGCGAGACTCAAGTGTGAACCCAGAAGAACTGACAAAGAAGAGGAAGAAGTGTCTGTCTTTTTCATCAGTGTATTTCAGTGGAACCTTTATTCTGTTAACTCCAGGACAGAGCTGTGGGATGTGCTTCGGTTTCGGTTGACAGACTTTACAGGGGTGAGGACTTGCACACAGCAATAATAAAAAAGAAGAAAAATAACATCAAATTGCTATAAAGTGTTTCAAGCACTTTCAACCATCACTTCTTTTTCTTGCCGCTGCTCCCGTTAGGGGTCACTGTTTTACACCAGGTGTCCTTCCTGATACAACCCTCCCCAGTCTATCCGAGCTTGGGATCGGCACTAAATATGCACTGTCTTGTACAACCCCAGTGGCTGGGTATTTTACCTAATCTGCATGTTTTTGAACTGTGAGAGGAAACCCACACAGATACAGAGAGAACATGCAAACTCCACACAGAATGACCCCCCGTTGGCCATGAGGTTCAAACCCAGAACCTTCTTGCTGTGAAGTGACCGTGGTAACCACTGCACCACTGTGCCACCCACTTTCAACTAACACAAAATGTCATAAAAATGTAGGACATCACTGAAATGTTTAAACGTTGACTTGTGCTCATGTGAACGCTCATGTCTTGTTATGATTTGCACAATAAATGATTTGTTTTATTCAGACTGGTGGTAGATGAGTTTTTACAGTAACTAGGAGCTGTTAGGCTACGATCACACTACAGCTCATGATGCTTTGCAATGGGTTATCGATGAAAATGAGGTGTTTGGTGGCGATGCTTCCTCGAGCAGCGGGAAGTATTCCCAAAGCCATCTGCGAGTATTTGCCACTTAATTTGCCAACAAAAACCAAATTTCAGTGCATGTGTTGAAAATTTTCACAATGTTTTTGGCCACTCACGAGGCGGAGATACACTAAAAAAACAACTCACGAAGCTTGGAGAACATTCGTCATGCATTGCACAATTGGTGGCGATGCTACCAATTTTTCATCGCCAAGTATTCGCAAACCCATTAGAAGCTGTCATGTGACCATAACCTTCCCGCAGTAATTTGATTAACTGAACCTTCAAAATAACAAGTAGTACATTGATGATAAATTGTCAAAAAATGAATGACAAAATAGATAAACAGAAATTAAAAATAAACTAATCAAAAAATGTTTAAGTAACTGAACTTGTAAAATTCCACTTAACAACTTTTCCTTTTGTATATACACCAGATTGTACAGAACTCACCGTTTTTCAAGTGATCAAAAATATTGGAACACATGACTGCTGTGTTTCTTGTTGCCCTGTTAGATTGATTGTTTAAACAGTTAATAGCTCTGAATGTCTTTTCTTGATCTGAGCCCTGGGTTTTACCTGTGAAGACTTCATTTGTTGTTAAAAATTGACAAACCAACATGAAGACCAAAGAGCTGTCTATGGGAGAAAAGCACAAGCATTGCGCATAGCCAATACAACAATTTGGAATGTCCTGAAAAGTTTATTTTTATAGCGCTTTTAGCAATAGACATTGTCGCAAAGCAGCTTTCCAGAATTTTAATGACTTTAAACATGAGCTAATTTTATCCCTAATCTATCCCCAATGAGCAAGCCTGTGGCGACAATGGCAAGGAAAAACTCCCTCAGACAACATGAGGAAGAAACCTCGAGAGGAACCAGACTCAAAAGGGAACCCATCCTCATTTGGGAGATAACAGACAACGTGATAACAGTTTTAACATGAAGTCTGTTTCATTGATGTTATAAACTGTTCATTGATGGAAACTTGAATGCAAAACTGTTCATGACAACTGCAGTCCTAAAGTTAGCAAGTCAACTGTAGTCCTCAGCCATAAAAGCATTACTGTAAGTGTCCAGAGCATCTTCCAAGTGTGACTTTCAACTGTCCATATGGGGCCGTCCTCCACAGGAGCGATGTGAGGAGACTCCAGCCAGACATAGGGCATCAGGATGGATCAGGCAGGTCCGAGGAGCAGAAGCGGTCAGCATCTCGATCTCAAGGTTGACATGTAACTCAGAAGGACAGACAGGGGGAGGAAAAGAGAAAGAGAGAGAAAACACAGGTTGTTAGGGAAAAGAAAGAAGGCACTGGTATACTAACAACTAAACACTGAACAGGTCAGCCAAGGAAAACAACAGAAGCTGATAGCAGAAACAGTGTGAGAGTTGTGAAGAAAAACCCAAAAACAACAGTCAGTGACTTCACCAACAACCTCCACAGGGCAGGGGTGTTCACAAGGTGTCACAATCCACCGTTTGAAGAAGACTTTGAGAGCAGAAATACCACGAGATACAAACCACTCATCAGCAGTAAGAATCAGAAGATTGGAATTCACAAATTCAGAGATGAACCACAAAACTTCTGGAACCAAGATGAACCTCTACCAAATTGTGGAGAAAAAAAGGATCTGTGCATGATCCAAAACATCAGTCAAGCATTGTGGAGGTAGTGTCATGATTTGGGCTTGAATGGCTGCTTCTGGAACAGGCTTACTAATCTTTACTGATGAAGGAACTCATGAAGTTAGCAGGGGAATGAATTCAGAAGTCTACAGAAACATTCTCTCTGCCAATTTACAGAGAAATATATCCAATCTAATTGGAAGGACTTCATAATGCAGTAAGACAACAATGCGAAAAACACTGAAAACACAACACAGGACTTCATCAGGAGAAAAAAGTGGAAGGTTTCAGACTGGACACATCAATCACCAGACCTTAACCCAACTGAGCAGCATTTCAGCAACTGAAGGAAGTTGCAGTACAAGCTTCGAAAAGAATCACAAAAGAAGAACATAACAGTAACTCTGTGATGACCTGGCGACTTGTCCAGGGTGTACCCTGCCTTTCGCCCGTAGTCCGCTGGGATAGGCTCCAGCTTGCCTGCAACCCTGTAGAACAGGATAAAGCGGCTAGAGATAATGAGATGAGATGAGAACATAACAGTTTGGTGATTGTCAGTGGGTCATCAGATTGATGTAGTTATGGCAAGCAAGGGATATGCCACAAATATTAAGACTTTAAGACAACCTGTTCCAATACCTTTGCTCACAAAAAAGTGGGTGTTCTACTATCAAAGTCACCAAGCTGTGAGGTTTTTTTGTTTGTTTGTTTTTGTTTTAACACAGCTAGATGTAAATATCTGGAAATGAATACCGAAATTTGATCTGTTGTCTCATTATTCTTGTTTTGATATCAAATCAAAATGTCTTTAGGTTATCGCAAAAACAAAAGAATTGGCCTTGCTGTTCCAATACTTTGGGAGGGGACTGTATACCACACAGTGGAATGATGATCATGTCTGTGTGGTGTATATAATGAATTGACTGTACAATTTGGGATGCCCACAGTGGAGCAATGATGATGTCTGGATGGAGTATATAGTGAATAGGCTGTGCGCGTGCATGCATGTGTGCAGCATGCTGTTTTTCCGTACTCTGTGTGTGCTCCTGTTTATGAACTGATGTGTGCATTTCAGAAGCACATGTTAACTTGGATGACCTTATCAGGTAACACTTGTCATGGTGTAATTCCCAGCAGCTGCACTTATTATACACACACACACATCAGTTATGAGTCAGATATGGCTAATTCATGTGTTCATTTATTCTACACATGAGTTAAATGAATCATCTTAGCTCACCTAGCACAATACAGGAATTTTCGAGAAAAAGAAAACATTAACAGATGGGATATTTATCATTTTCCAGAATTTGTGTAGATAAAATTGACTTCCACAAGTCCTGTTCCCTTTGATAGTGTGGTATATTTACACATTCATACAGTTTCAGACTAATCTTTAATAAGCTCTGGACCCTATCAGTCATTTTACATTATTTCTACAGTTTAATTACTACTGGCAAGTATAATTATTTGAAAGATTAATGTAGTTAAATTTATTTAAATAATTTAATTAAATACAATTTAATTAGGGCCAGCACAGTGGTGTAGTGGTTAGCACTATTGCCTCATAGCAAGAAGGTTCTGGGTTTGAGCCCAGTGGCTGACAGGGTAAGGTGACCAGGTTCCTGAGAAGAAAACTGGGGACATTTTCGGTTTGGCAGTGAAAATATAATTAAAATGTCTGTTTTCATCTTTGTAATAAAAAGAGCGGACATTTCTGGCTTTCATGCATTTTGATCATGCATTGTATAAAAAGTGGGATTTTCCTCACTGAATGCACTGTAGGCCGAGTCTGCAACTGTTTTTGGTTAACATTAATTAAAGACAATGTGAATCTCTTGTATGGATACACAGTTTAGATTTATCTCATCTCATCTCATTATCTCTAGCCGCTTTATCCTTCTACAGGGTCGCAGGCAAGCTGGAGCCTATCCCAGCTGACTATGGGCGAAAGGCGGGGTACACCCTGGACAAGTCGCCAGGTCATCACAGGGCTGACACATAGACACAGACAACCATTCACACTCACATTCACACCTACGGTCAATTTAGAGTCACCAGTTAACCTAATCTGCATGTCTTTGGACTGTGGGGGAAACCGGAGCACCCGGAGGAAACCCACGCGGACACGGGGAGAACATGCAAACTCCACACAGAAAGGCCCTCGCCGGCCACGGGGCTCGAACCCGGACCTTCTTGCTGTGAGGCGACAGCGCTAACCACTACACCACCATGCCGCCCAGTTTAGATTTATAGACTCTTAAATTGTAGGCTAGCTGAAATAGATGTTTTAGACCCATGAAAGTAAATATATTAAATTCATTATCATATATGCCACTAGTAATGGACAATGTATTTAAAAATATACAAAACACACAACACAGTTTAAATCAACAGTTTACAACCCCGATTCCAAAAAAGTTGGGACAAAGTACAAATTGTAAATAAAAACGGAATGCAATAATTTACAAATCTCAAAAACTGATATTGTATTCACAATAGAACATAGACAACATATCAAATGTCGAAAGTGAGACATTTTGAAATTTCATGCCAAACATTGGCTCATTTGAAATTTCATGACAGCAACACATCTCAAAAAAGTTGGGACAGGGGCAATAAGAGACTGGAAAAGTTAAAGGTACAAAAAAGGAACAGCTGGAGGACCAAATTGCAACTCATTAGGTCAACTGGCAATAGGTCATTAACATGACTGGGTATAAAAAGAGCATCTTGGAGTGGCAGCGGCTCTCAGAAGTAAAGATGGGAAGAGGATCACCAATCCCCCTAATTCTGCGCCGAAAAATAGTGGAGCAATCTCAGAAAGGAGTTCCACAGTGTAAAATTGCAAAGAGTTTGAACATATTATCATCTACAGTGCATAATATCATCAAAAGATTCAGAGAATCTGGAAGCATCTCTGTGCGTAAGGGTCAAGGCCGGAAAACCATACTGGGTGCCCGTGATCTTCGGGCCCTTAGACGGCACTGCATCACATAAAGGCATGCTTCTATATTGGAAATCACAAAATGGGCTCAGGAATATTTCCAGAGAACATTATCTGTGAACACAATTCACCGTGCCATCCGCCGTTGCCAGCTAAAACTCTATAGTTCAAAGAAGAAGCTGTATCTAAACATGATCCAGAAGCGCAGATGTCTTCTCTGGGCCAAGGCTCATTTAAAATGGACTGTGGCAAAGTGGAAAACTGTTCTGTGGTCAGACGAATCAAAATGTGAAGTTCTTTATGGAAATCAGGGACGCCGTGTCATTCGGACTAAAGAGGAGAAGGACGACCCAAGTTGTTATCAGCACTCAGTTCAAAAGCCTGCATCTCTGATGGTATGGGGTTGCATTAGTGCGTGTGGCATGGGCAGCTTACACATCTGGAAAGACACCATCAATGCTGAAAGGTATATCCAGGTTCTAGAGCAACATATGCTCCTATCCAGACGACGTCTCTTTCAGGGAAGACCTTGCATTTTCCAACATGACAATGCCAAACCACATACTGCATCAATTACAGCATCATGGCTGCGTAGAAGAAGGGTCCGGGTACTGAACTGGCCAGCCTGCAGTCCAGATCTTTCACCCATAGAAAAAACATTTGGCGCATCATAAAACGGAAGATACGACCAAAAAGACCTAAGACAGTTGTGGAACTAGAATCCTACATTAGACAAGAATGGGTTAACATTCCTATCCCTAAACTTGAGCAACTTGTCTCCTCAGTCCCCAGACATTTACAGACTGTTGTAAAGAGAAAAGGGGATGTCTCACAGTGGTAAACATGGCCTTGTCCCAACTTTTTTGAGATGTGGTGTTGTCATGAAATTTAAAATCACCTTATTTTTCTTATTAAATGATACATTTTCTCAGTTTAAACATTTGATATGTCATATATGTTCTATTCTGAATAAAACACGGAATTTTAAAACTTCCACATCATTGCATTCCGTTTTTATGTACAATTTTTACTTTGTCCCAACTTTTTTGGAATCGGGGTTGTACTTCAATCCAAGCAATTTCAAGGTATGGTTGTTGTTGTTGTTATTATTATTATTATTATTATTATTACTGAGGATACAAATGATTCCTGATCTCCCATAGCCTAAATTGTAGCCATAGCTGAATTGATGACCTATACTAAATGAGTAACCTTAATCAAACTATGTAGTCTGCTACACATCACAACAAATTATACAAATTACTGACACTTTGGTAACATTACCATAAGCCTACAGCTTTACATAGTCAGCTACTCTGTGAGATAACACACCAATTTGTGTGTAAATTAGCTTATGCCATTGAACTGTTCATTTTACCTCTGTTGGATTTTGGTTGAATGAATGAATGAATGAATTTATTTATTTTCGAACATGTATAAAAATGTATGTAACTATTTGTACATACAAAAGAAAGAAAATGAAAAAAGTGACAAAAAAAAAGAATAAATAAAATAACATAAAGAGCTAATACATTACAATACACCGCACATTGTTCGAAACCAGGTTAAGCACATTGGTTAAGCCAGTATCTCACTGGGCTGCGACAGTTTGCGATAAATTGCGAACGTCATTCGCAAGAGAGTTTCAAAAGTGTCTTGAAACATTCGCGGGGCTTTTCAATTTCCTCGCATGAGTCGCAAAGTGTCGCTCCTTCGTCACTGAAATTTTGAACATGTTCAAAAAATTTGTGCGACAAAATTTCTCTCAAAATAGCCGCAAATGCGTCGCTGGTGTCGCAAAGCCGTCGTGAACCCTTCTCAAGTCAGTTTTCGTGAGGCTTCCTCTACTTCCCTGCCTGCCGAGGGAAAGTTGGGCTGCGACAGCCTGCAACTAGTTGGAGACACAACAATTGCGGTAAAATATGCGAATATCAATTCGGTGTGATTCCAAGTGAAAGTTGTCGCTAAGTCGCATATTTTATCGCAATTGTTGTCTCCAACTAGTCGCGGGCTGTCGCAGCCCAGTGAGATACTGCCCTTACAGCAACGCTACATCTAGCAACAACTTCAGCTGACTGATTGGCGCTGCACTGAGCTTTCTCCTGCTAGCATTGGCCGGTTTGTTAGGTCAACCGCTACATCTCAATGTAGTGTGACAAGCAATGTTATGTCATATACAACATTGCAAAATGTAGCTTACACATTTAAAGGCTAAATAACAGATGACAAACAATGTCACTTAGGCCTACAAGAAAAGACTATGGTTCACCTGTCCAGGAGTGGATGAAGTGATCTGTCAAAGCTGAATGAGTGACTTTAGGCAAAGATTCTAGCACTCTGCTAAAAAGTTGTTTCTAAGCTCCACCAATCAAAATACTGGAAAGGCTATCACAAGAGGTGTTCCGGGGCGGCTCCAGGAAAATGGGAAGGGGGGTCAACCCAGTAAGGCCAGGGGGCTGGGGGCCCAGGGTCACCAGAGGCCCCTGGAAGCTCTGCAGTTTTTAAATGCCCAGAGATGCATTTTGAGCTGTCAGAGACATGTTGTAAGTGAAATCTCTTAAAGAAAATTACCATATCAAAAATATTTTTAAAAGTAGGAACTTTCAAAACCATTTTATTAGTCACTGAAAATTATATTGTCAGAGTTGCAGATATATGCATAGAACATAATTATAACTGATATATTGTAATATTTATGAAAGTTGCATTGTCATATAATGCATTTCCACATGACACACTACAGTGTAGTACACTGACCACAAAACACCTTATATCAATAAACTATTACTATTTTAGCAAGTGCAATCTGAACTCCTGTTCAGGACATTCTATGTACATATAAGAATGTATTCTTATTCTTGTATTATTATTATTATTATTATTATTTTTTTTTTTTTTTTTAATTATTATTATAAGAATATATGTGAATATACCCAGGTAAACTGAGGTAATGTAAATGGCGACTTAAGACAGAGCTTAATAAAGAGAACTATAAATAAAGACTGCAAGAGTTGCATGTCTATAATACAAAGTCAGTAACTGCAATCTGAGCTCCTGAGTCTAATAGACTGAGATAACTATACAATGATTGTGTGAGTTGCATGTGAACAAGCCCTACAATAAGTCTTAGTTCCAAAGATTAATGATTCAAAGACATGCAGTTAGGTTAACATGGGATGGCCTTGGGCTGAAGTGCCCAAGAGTGGCGGTGCGCACATATGCAGCAGCTTTGCTCTCCTACGATGAACTAAATTTTGTTGTACATTTGTGCAGTGACAATAAAGGCATTCTATTCTATTCTATTTCAAGCAGATTTTCTTCAGAGCTGTTGCAAAAATCAACATCTCTCACAGAACTCTCCAGCCGCTATCATAAAAACCAAAGTGAGGCTCAGCCCCAAAATGGCATACGTACCATGTACATAGACAGGGTATAGTAAGTACAGGGATACCCTTGTAATGAATACAAGCAGTAGCCGGACAGCCGACGTGTGTGTGTGTGTGTGTGTGTGTGTGTGTGTGTGTGTGTGTGTGTGTGTGTGTGTGTGTGTGTGTACACAAATGCAAGAGCATTGTCATTCCCTACATTTTTGGTCTATCTGAGAAACTCAGGAGGATCTTCTACAAACATAACATTCTGGTACATTTCAGACCCAGCAACACCCTGAAGCAGAAACTGGTCCACCCTAAGGACAGAATACCCAGACACAAACAGGACAATGTAGTGTATGCAATTCAGTGCAGCAAGGAATGCACAGACTCATATATTGGGTAAACAAAACAACCGCTTCACAGGCGCATGGCTCAACACAGGAGAGCCAGTTCCTCAGGCTAAGACTCTACTGTCTATCTTCATCTTTACAACAAAGGACACTTGTTTCAGGATCGCAACGTATGCATTTTAGCCAGAGAGGATCGTTGGTATGAGCGAGGAGTTAAAGAAGCCATTTTTGTCAACCTGGAACAGCCATCACTGAACAGAAATGGGGGTCTAAGGCACCATTTATCAGCCACCTACAATGCAGTCCTTGGCACACTTCCCAGACAACTGAATGCACACCAAAACCCAGCTGTTTTCAGTGACTCACAGGAGGACAGAGAGAACCAATAACCCATTGATCACCTCAACGAATCTCTAGGCCATTCACACCCAGCCCCCAGTGACCCACACCAACAGGATGACTCAATGACACCTTAGGATTGCTTTTCATCCATGAGAGGATAAATACCTGATACTCCCTATTAGTCAGATAGAACTGAAGAAGCCTTTCGGATGAGAGGTGAAACGTCTTCAAGGATCTTCAAGCAAGTCCAGTTGCTCTCTTTTACCGCCCACAGTGTGTGTGTGTGTGGGGGGGGAGCATTAAGCCTGCTGCAGCATCTTATCATTTTGGCTTGTGAACATGCGTGTTAACAATACCATAAACATAAAAGGATGGCACACACCCTTTACATGTAGTCTACAGTGTAGTCTGGGAATACAGTTTGTTATTATGTAGATACAGTTCGCGCACCCTGTTAAAATCCAACAGGACTCGCCCAGCTTGCTTTTTACTGCATTCGGGTCACGAGCGAAAAAACCTAAGCTAGGACCTACTATTAAATATAAATTTATACAATAAACTGTTCAGCTCAATCTCACACATAATTTATTTTGTTTATTTTTAAAACCTTATTAACTAAATAAAAAAGGGCAGGCATATCTCAGTATTTGCAATACCAAAACAATTTTTTTGGACGGGGGGGCGCATCCCCCCCTTAAATCCACGCCAGTGTTCTAGAACATCTTTGCTATAGGCCTGAGCCCATCTTAAAGTGAGCCACAAACAATACGTGAGGCATCTGCTGAAATCTGGTAGATATTTCAGTCTGGGTTTTTTGTTTGTTTTTTCTTTGTTTTTTTTCCAGGGAACAGCCTTCCAAGTAGTGTTCGGGAATCCGACACAGTCTCAGCGTTTAAGTCTCGGCTGAAAACATATCTGTTGAGTCAAGCCTTTTGTTAATAGTGTTTATGAGGTAAAGGAGTAAATCTGGAGGGTCCTCAGACATAGTGTTATGGTAAACTGGGATGTATGGATGCTGTCAGTCCCCCACTCACTTGCTCACTCGAGTTTGTTGATGGTGTAGTGGTTGGCTGCTTTATGTCCCGGGCGCCCTCATGTCTGTGTTACCTTCTGGTTCTCCCCTTTTAGTTATGCTATCATAGTCAGTTTTGCCAGAGTCCCTGCTTGCACTCAATGCAAAATGTACAGTGGTGCTTGAAAGTTTGTGAACCCTTTAGAATTTTCTATATTTCTGCATAAATATGACTGAAAACATCATCAGATTTCCACACAAGTCCTAAAAGTAGATAAAGAGAACCCACTTAAACAAATGAGACAAAAATATTATACTTGGTCATTTATTTATTGAGGAAAATGATCCAATATTACATATCTGTGAGTGGCAAAAGTATGTGAACCCCTAGGATTAGCAGTTAATTTGAAGGTGAAAATAGAGTCAGGTGTTTTCAATCAGTGGGATGACAATCAGGTGTGAGTAGGCACCCTGTTTTATTTAAAGAACAGGGATCTATAAACATCTGATCTTCACAACACATGTTTGTGGAAGTGTATCATGCCACGAACAAAGGAGATTTCTGAGGACCTCAGAAAAAGCGTTGTTGATGCTCATCAGGCTGGAAAAGGTTACAAAACCATCTCTAAAGAGTTTGGACTCCACCCATCCACAGTCAGACACATTGTGAACAAATGGAGGAAATTCAAGACCATTGTTACCCTCCCCAGGAGTGGTTGACCAACAAAGATCACTCCAAGAGCAAGGCGTGTAATAGTCGGCGAGGTCACAAAGGACCCCAGGGTAACTTCTAAGCAACTGAAGGCCTCTCTCACATTGGCTAATGTTAATGTTCATGAGTCCACCATCAGGAGAACACTGAACAACAACGGTGTGCATGGCAGGGTTGCAAGGAGAAAGTCACTGCTCTCCAAAAAGAACATTGCTGCTCGTCTGTAGTTTGCTAAAGATCACGTGGACAAGCCAGAAGGCTATTGAAAATGTTTTGTGGACAGATGAGACCAAAATAGAACTTTTTGGTTTAAATGAGAAGCGTTATGTTTGGAGAAAGGAGAAACACTGCATTCCAGCATAAGAACCTTATCCCATCTGTGAAACATGGTGGTGGTAGTATCATGGTTTGGGCCTGTTTTGCTGCATCTGGGCCAGGACAGCTTGCCATCATTGCTGGAACAATGAATTCTGAATTATAGCAGCGAATTCTAAAGGAAAATGTCAGGACATCTGTCCATCTCAAGAGAAGGTGGGTCATGCAGCAAGACAATGACCCTAAGCACACAAGTCATTCTACCAAAGAATGGTTAAAGAAGAATAAAGTTAATGTTTTGGAATGGCCAAGTCAAAGTCCTGACCTTAATCCAATCAAAATGTTGTGGAAGGACCTGAAGTGAGCAGTTCATGTGAGGAAACCCACCAACATCCCAGAGTTGAAGCTGTTCTGTACGGAGGAATGGGCTAAAATTCCTCCAAGCCGGTGTGCAGGACTGATCAACAGTTACCACAAACGTTTAGTTGCAGTTATTGCTGCACAAGGGGGTCACACCAGATACTGAAAGCAAAGGTTCACATACTTTTGCCACTCACAGATATGTAATATTGGATCATTTTCCTCAATAAATAAATGACCAAGTATAATATTTTTGCCTCATGTGTTTAACTGGGTTCTCTTTATCTACTTTTAGGACTTGTGTGAAAATCTGATGATGTTTTCGGTCATATTTATGCAGAAATATAGAAAATTCTAAAGGGTTCACAAACTTTCAAGCACCACTGTATACTGTTCCTACTCATCAGGTGACATTGGGCATACCTAACAACCTGTGTTTTTTCTCTTTCTCTTTTCTCCCCTGCCCCCACTCTGTCTGTCCCTCTGAGTTACATGTCAATCCTGAGCTCGAGATGCTGACCTCTTCTGTTCCTTGGACCTGCCTGATCCACCCTGAGGCCCTGTGTCTGGCTGGAGTCTCCTCACATCACTCCTAGGGTTGCCACATCTGAGTTGTGAAAAACTGGGACGCCCGCGGGGGGCGTGGTTACTGACTGGGCGGAGGTTGACGACGAACCATTTTATAAAGGAAGTTTTTAATGCAAGTGTCTTACCTGGCTATTGTCTTGAGGAACTCCCTGCAGACGCGTTCACTGACGCACTCCCTGATGCACACGCACTGGCCCTGGACTCTGCTTCCTTTCCCTGCTGCTCTCCCTCTGTATATATCAAATATAGACTTTTAGACAACAATACACAGTATTTTCATTTAGCCTAATTTATCATTATCATCTACTTCATTAACTGAACACTAAATAATTCTCACCTCTTTCTCCATTTGTATTTCTCATCCCTTTTTGCTGTCAGCATAAGTGCCTTCTGTCCCTCGACGAATGCTTTGAACTCCAAGCAGGACATTTTAAAGTTCAGTCTGATCTGGAGTTCAGCTTTGACTAACCCTACTGACATCCTATTCCTTTTGTCGGACCACATATCTTCCATGTGACTAAATACACGCTCAGTATAAGCGTTGCTGACGGGAACTGACAGAACAAATGATACTACTTTCAGCAATTCTGTTGCTGCTTTCTCCCTCTTGAAAAAAAAAAGCCCATTTTTTTTGTCAGGGGTCAGCTCTTATGGAATGCGTTCAAACACACTGTTCAGTACAGTGTAGTCCTGATACAGCTGGTCAACGTCAATGTCCTTCAGTTTCAATTTGTCAACTAATTCTTCCAGCGCATTCTATTCGATTGGATCGGCAAGTCGCAGGCAGGTGGAGTTGTGCATTATTGGGTCATCAAAATCAAAGTTAGCTTCTAGATACTGAACACCTTTTTCAAAGAAGCTGTTGGCCAATCCAACAAACTCAGCTTGTTCTGTTTTGGTCAATTTTCATAATGCCTGCCTTGTCTTGCTCCCATAAAACTTGTCTGAGCGACGTGACATTAATTGGCTGCGCAGTCGGCTCATCACCTCAAGAACATCCAGTAAGCTAACATTCTCATTTTCCAACTTTCGAATTGCGCTGTCAAATTCCTGCATGACATTATGCATAAGCAATAGGACACACTCTGACACCGTCACGTCATCACTGCTCTCTGCCGCATCACCTTTGCAGATTGCCTTCCAAATAACAGCAGGACAGTCATTCTTCCCTAATGACAAAAAGTATGATTTCAGGGCAGGCCAACATTCTAAGATCCAATGAATTGCAGGTAGTAGGGATAACCAGCGGGTAGGTACATGTCTCAGAATTTGTTTGTATTGTAATGCTGTAAATTCGCAGAACTCTTTGAGAGATTCTACTTTCTTGGCTGAGCAAGAGAACTTGCTGTATATTTTAAGGACAATGCACTCCACATCATGTCCTGCCGAGTTTAGATTTCTGCTTGCATTTTTCAGGGTGTTGTGAATCAAGTGACACTTGCAGTTGGCCTTGACGATACGGATTGACATCTTTTAGTTTTTGAAAAACAGAATTATGCTTGCCAAAATTGACAGAGGCATTGTCAGCACCATATGCACTGATCTTACCGACACACAGTCCGCATGATTCTGTGATGTCCACTATCTGATCGTAGATGACTCTACTGGTTTCATGGGGGTCCTCGTAAAATTCCAATAGCCCATATTTAACACCCTCTTCTTCATGGAAATATTGGACAGTGTACGGAAACAGTTTGGCATTGCCTGAATTTGATGCGTCAGAACAAACAGAAAAGAATTGCGTTTGCTTAAGTTCTGAAACCAAACGCTCCTGGCTATATGGGGCTAGGACACTCTGCATTAAAGCTTCGCTTTTTGTTCGCCCACATGACACTTTTGAGGCTATACTTGAGTCATGGAAGATTTTTGTATTGACTTTAATGCAGCCTTTCTCAACCGGGGTGCCGTCTGACTTCGTTAGGGGTGCTGTCAAAAAATTATATATTCTAACATTGAAATAAATAAAATGAATTAAAATTCCAAAAAATGATAGTTACACTAATGCAGATCATCGCCGCCTCATGCATCATCAAAATTTGTCTCATGGCCCCCTTTCCCATGTCACAATGTCACTGCCGGGGTCAGCGTATGGTCAACGTGACTGCATATATTTTATATGGGGGTGCCTTGAGAATTTGCATACTTCTGAAGGGTGCAGTGACTGAAAAAAGGTTGAGAAACGCTGCTTTAATGACACAATCTGTTGATAGGTAACTATGACCGTGAAGAACCCCGTGGTATACACTAGTAAGCACTGCCGCTGCTACTCTATCTTCCTCTGGGGAGCCCTTTTTAGTCATAAAAGTAGCAATGGCTCGATTTTGGCGTTTATTCAGTATAGCAGTCTGGTGCTTTTTTGTTTTTGCATGATTGTTGATTGCCATTTTCCCTTCATATTTCACAATAACTTTGGCTGGGCACACAATACAGGTGGCAGAGAACGGGTCTCCTTGGGTAGGCCTCACCCATTCCGCAAAGGTCTCTTTTTTCGTCCAATCTGAGTTGAATGTGACATGTCTTTTTTTCTTCGTCGCTGGCTCTCCTGACTTAGTCTGTTCCTCCTCATCCGTTTCTCCCCCCATTTCTTCACCACCTAAAATGTATTAATTTTTCTCTAGCCTAGGCTATATCTCACACTGACTGTGGTAACTTTGCCTCTGTGTAGCTGCCTCTGTCAATCTGCTCTATGTGGTTGCGCGTGCAGCATGGCCACAGTAGTTGCGCACGCCGCGCGGCCACAGTAGTTGCTAAGTGATGATGGGTAAAGTAAACTTTAATTTTGCACAGGCTACAACAACCAATCAAATGAAAGCATCCCTGTGCTACGGCAACACAGGACAGCAAGTAAAATAGTGGCGGGGAAGAGAACACTGATACAACAGCAGAATTATAGGTTTATTCAAAAGTGTAACTAATGAATATGTGAATAGAAGTGCATTTTCACAAAAAAACTGGGACAATACGCGTCCCGGGAAGGATGATCAATTTTCTGGGACAGACACTAAATAAACGGGACAATCCCAGGAAAACCAGTACATGTGGCAACCCTAATCACTCCTGTAGAGGACGGCCCCATATGGACAGTTGAAAGTCACACTTAGAAGATGCTCTGGACATTTACAGTAATGCTTTTATGGCCGAGGACTACAGTTGGCTTGCTAAATTTAGGACTGCAGTTGTCATGAACAGTTTTGCACTCAAGTTTCCATCAATGAACAGTTTATAACATCAATGAAACAGACTTCATCTTAAAACTGTTAAAAATGTTATATTGTCTGTTATCACCCAAATGAGGATGGGTTTCCTTTTGAGTCTGGTTCCTCTCGAGGTTTCTTCCTTATGTTGTCTGAGGGAGTTTTTCCTTGCCACTGTTGCCACAGGCTTGCTCTTTGGGATAGATTAGGGATAAAATTAGCTCATGTTTAAAGTCATTAAAATTCTGGAAAGCTGCTTTGTGAAAATGTCTACTGTTAAAAGTGCTATAAATATAAACTTGACTTGATTTGACTTGACTTGGCGGTCATGGGGACATTTCCAGGAACAGCTCCAGCTGGAGACAGGCCACCAAAAATGGGGACTGTCCCCGGAAAACGGGGAAGTCTGGTTACCCTATTTTATTTAGCTTTGAGTTTAGCCCTGCTAGCTCATTTATATTCGCAGCCCTGGTGTACTATATTGTACTCTATATGGTTTATTCAGCAGGCAAGGCTACGTCAAAACAATGTGACAGAGTGTGTCCATCAAGTTGCCAAGTCAAGTCAAGTTTATTTGTATAGCGCTTTTAACATTTGACATTGTCGCAAAGCAGCTTTCCAGAATTTGAATGACTTAAAGCATGAGCCAATTTTATCTCTAATCTGTCCCCAATGAGCAAGCCTGTGGCAAGGAAAAACTCCCTCAGATGACATGAGGAAGAAACCTCGAGAGGAACCAGACTCAAAAGGGAACCCATCCTCATCTGGGCAACAACAGACAATATGACATTAACAGTTTTAACGTGAAGTCAGTTTCATTGATGTTATAAGTCTTCTTTAATGGAAACTGTTTTGGAGTGCAAAACTGTTCATGACAACTGCAGTCCTAAAGTTAGCAAGTCAACTGTAGTCCTCAGCCATAAAAGCATTACTGTAAGTGTCCAGAGCATCTTCCAAGTGTGACTTTCAACTATCCATATGGGGCCGTCCTCTACAGGAGCGATGTGATGAGACTCCAACCAGACATAGGGCATCAGGATGGATCAGGCAGGTCCGAGGAGCAGAAGAGATCAGCATCTTGATCTCAGGATTGACATGTAACTCAGAGGGACAGATGGGGGGGGGGGGGGGGCACAGGTTGTTTGGTATGCCCAATGTCACCTGAATAAATAGGAACAGTATACATTTTGCGCTGAGTACAAGCAGGGACTCTGGCAAAACTAACTATGACAGCATAACTAAAAGGGTGGAGCCAGAAGGTAACACAGGCATGAAGTGAACCCCAGGACATAAAGCATCCAGCCACTACACAGTCAACAAACTCGAGTAAGCAAGCAAGTGGGGGACTAGCAGCATCTGTACATCCCAGTTTACCAAAACACTCTGTCTGAGGACCCTCTAGATCTACTCCTTTCCCTCATAAACACCATTAACAAAAGGCTTGACTAAACAGATATGTTTTCAGCCTAGACTTAAATGCTGAGACTGTCTGATTCCTGAACACTACTTGGAAGGCTGTTCCATAACTGTGGGGCTTTGTAAGAAAAGGCTCTGCCCCCTGATGTAGCCTTTACTATGTGAGGTACCAGCAGATTAGTCTGGCTAACGCGACTGCAAAGCTCTACGAGCTATTGGTCTGGCCAAGATATTAAGCCCAACCGTTTCCCAGAGCCCGTGGTTGACCCGCCTCCCTGAAATGCCTCAGTTTGCTACTGGTCGAAGCCAGAAAAGGCTGTGACGAAGCTTAAACCAATCACATCACTCTTTCCTCTGACGTATGTGACGCGACGGGGCTAACTGGTAGATTAAACTCTTACCGAAGCCGGTCGGGAGCAAGGCGAAAACGTCCTTCCTTTCAATAAATACCTCCAGGGCTGCTCTTTGCTCCGTTTTCAATGAGAACTTGCTCCATGTTCGTAATGTTTCTAGTGAATGAAGCGTTTCCAGCATAGATTCTGTAAACAATCTATGGTTTCCGGTTGCAGTTCTACTACGTCACTGCCTTGAACACGCCTCTACCCAGGGCCGTTGGAGATGCTCAAATTTGATTGGTTCCTGATTTTTCGGGAGCTTGGAAGAGCTGGAGATAGCTTGCCTGGCCAGACTAAGCTCGCAACAGGCCCTCGTGTTGCGTCACGCTTAGGATGGGCGGGCCCAGGCTACCAGCAGATAGCCTGTCTATCTGCTGGTACCTCGTATAAGTTCATAATAGGAACTTGTTCTTGATTCTAAGAGCCCTGTTCTTGGCTGCAGGAGTGGAACCCAATGTGGTCTTCTGCTGTTGCATGCTGAGATGCTTTTTTGCTCACCACAGTTGTAAAGAGTGATTATATGAGTTACTGTATCTTTCCTGGCAGCTCTTTCCAAGCAACTGTCTATTTTCCACTGGCCTCTCTTATCAACAAGGCGTTTGTTTCAACCCAAAGAACTGTCGCTCACTCAATGTTTTTTGTTTTTTGCACCACTCTGTGTAAACTATAGAGACTGTTGTGTGTGAAAACCCCAGGAGGTCAGCAGTTTCTGAAATACTCAAACCAGTCCATCTGGCACCAACACCCATGCCACAGTGAAAGTTACACTTTGAGATCACAATTTTTCCCATTCTGATGTTTGAAGTGAACATTAACTGAAGCTCTTGATTTGTATCTGCGTGATTTTATGCATTGTGCTGCTGTCAAGGGATTGGCTGATTAGAGAACTGCATAAAACAGCAGGTGGATGTATGGGTGTTCCTAATAAAGTGGCCGGTGAGTGTATAAAGTGAAAAATGAGAAAATCGCATTTCCATTCTATCTCCACTAAAAGAGGTCCATGCAGTCTACTTCAGGAAAAGCATTACTGCCAAATTGTCTCATTCTCATCTCATTATCTCTAGCCGCTTTATCCTTCTACAGGGTCGCAGGCAAGCTGGAGCCTATCCCAGCTGACTACGGGCGAAAGGCGGGGTACACCCTGGACAAGTCGCCAGGTCATCACAGGGCTGACACATAGATACAGACAACCATTCACACCTACGGCCAATTTAGAGTCACCAGTTAACCTAACCTGCATGTCTTTGGACTGTGGGGGAAACCGGAGCACCCGGAGGAAACCCACGCGGACACGGGGAGAACATGCAAACTCCACACAGAAAGGCCCTCGCCGGCCCCAGGGCTCGAACCCAGGACCTTCTTGCTGTGAGGCGACAGCGCTAACCACTACACCACCGTGCCGCCCCCACTGCCAAATTGTAATATTGTAATTATATAATTATAATGGGTAATGAATTTGAAGACTGATTATTAGCATCATTTTTTAGTTTGCATGTTCTCCCCATGTCTGCGTGGGTTTCCTCTAGGTGCTCTGTTTTCCCCCACAGTCCAAAGACATGCAGGTTAGGTTAACTGGTGACTCTAAATTGACCATAGGTGTGAACGTGAGTGTGAATGGTTATCTGTGTCTATGTGTCAGCCCTGTGATGACCTGGCGACTTGTCCAGGGTGTACCCCGCCTTTCGCCTGTAGTCAGCTGGGATAGACTCCAGCTTGCCTGCGACCCTGTAGAACAGGATAACGTGACTAGAGGAGATGAGATGAGAGAGTGTGTGTGTGTGTGTGTGTGTGTGTGTGTGTGTGTGTGTGTGTGTGTGTATATGTGACAACCAGGGTAGCTCTGTCTTTTGTTGTTGTTGTTGTTGTTGTTGTTTTGTTTTTTTTATCTCATTTGTTGTTACTTTTATGTTCTGACTTGTTTTTTTTACATCAAACCTGGATAAAATACACAACAGAACAGCTACTGTCCATCTGTGATACAAAGCCTCATGGAAATGCAACTTCTAAATGTGGAAAATCTTCTATTGGTAAACACGCACGGAATTCAAACCAAACAATAGATTAGATTAGATTAGATTAGATTAGATTAGATTAGATTAGATTAGATTAGATTAGATTAGATTAGATTAGATTAGATTAGATTAGATTAGATTAGATTAGATTAGATAGAACTTTCCCTCAGGGAAATTAAAATTCCAGCAGCATCATTACAGGATAAACAGAGAATAGAAAATAGAGAAAACTTCTAGATAAATTAAGTATTTACATATACAAATATAAAAAAGAATAAGATATGGGGAGAAAAAAAAGTCCAGCAGGAGAGGTATTGCACATTATATTGCACATTGTCCAGTATTGTTTTTTGTCAGGCTCAGCTACTGCTCCTTCCCATCCTCTGTCCTCCTGTTACCCCTCCTCCCCCCCAGAGAGGAGTTGTACAGTCTGATGGTGTGAGGGACAAAGGAATTTAAGTCTGTTAGTCCTGCACTTGGGAAGGAGCATTCTGTCACTGAACAGGCCCCTCTGCTTGCTGATGACGGTGTGCAGAGGGTGACTGGCATCATCCATGATGTTCAGTAGTTTTGTCCATAGTCCCCTTCTCTGCCACCGTCACCAGAGAGTCCAGCTTCTTGCCGACCGCAGAGCCAGCCCGCCTGATCAGTTTGTCCAGCCTGGATGTGTCCTTCTTGGATGTGCTGCCCCCCCAGCACACCATGGTGTAAAACAGGACACTGGCAACCACAGACTGATAGAACATCCACAGGAGTTTCCTGCAGATGTTAAAGGACCGCAGCCTCCTCAGGAAGTATAGCCTGCTTTGTCCCTTCCTGTACAAGTGGTTGGTGTTGCATGTCCAGTGCAGCTTGCTGTCCAGCCACAGCCCGAGGTACTTGTAGGAATCCACAGCCTCCACCTTGACTCCCTCAATCAGAACTGGTCGTGACCTTGGTCTGGACCTCCCAAAGTCAATGACCAGCTTCTTGGTCTTCAAGGTGTTGAGCTGCAGATGGTTCCTGTTGCACCAGACAGCAAAGTCCCTCACCAGGCTCCTATACTCCTCCTCTCTGTCGTCCCTGATGCACCCCACGATGGCTGTGTCATCGGCGAACTTCTGAATGTGACACAGCTCCGAGTTGTAGCAGAAGTCCATGGTGTACAGGGTGAAGAGAAGAGGGGCCAGCACCGTGCCCTTGGGTGCTCCGGTGCTGCTAATCACAGTGTCAGACGTGATGTCCTTCAGCCTGACATACTGTGGCCTGTCTGTGAGGTAGCTGGAGATCCAGGTGACCAGGCAGGGGTCCACTCGCATCCTGTTCAGTTTGTCCTGAAGCATAAGGGGCTGGATGGTGTTGAAGGCACTCGAAGTCCAAGGAGAGGATCCTCACTGTGCCATTTCCCTTATCCAGATGTGAGTGGGCTCAGTGTAGCAGGTAGAGGATGGCGTCTTCCACACCAACACCTGCCCGGTACGCAAACTGCAGACAGTCCTGGGCATGTTGCACCTGGGGTCTGAGGAGGCTGAGGAAGAGCTGCTCAAACATCTTCATCAGATGTGAAGTGAGTGCCACCGGTCGGAAGTCATTCAGCTCGCTGGGCCGGTTCTTCTTGGGAACTGGAACGATGCATGATGTCTTCCAGAGGGTGGGCACTCTCCCCAGCTGCAGGCTGAGGTTGAAGATGCATTGGAATGGTTCACCCAGTTCAGCAGCGCAGGTCTTCAGTAGTCGGGGGCACACCTTGTCCAGGCCTGCTGCTTTCCTGGGGTGAAGCTTCCTCAGTTGACCTCTGACCTGGTCTGCAGTGATGCATGGAGGAGTCTGTTTTGAGGAGGGGGCTGCTGCGATGACTGGGGGGAGGTATGTTGAGGGAAGGAGAGATGGCTGCAGTGAGTGGGAGGGTGGGGGGGACGTGGGCTGGTTGAACCGGTTGAAGAAGTCATTCAACTCGTTCGCCCTCTCCACTGTCCCCTCAATGACTCTGGTCTTTGTGTTGTGGCCTGTGATGGTTTTCACACCTTCCCAGACTTCCCTCATGCTGTTCTCCTTCAGCTTCTGCTCCACCTTTCTCCTGTAGCTGTCCTTAGTTTCCCTCACGCAGCGTTTCACCTCTTGCTGTGCTGATTTCATTGCCTCCCTATCCCTGTTCCTGAAGGTGGCCTTCTTCCTGTTGAGGACAGCTTTGACTTCCTGTGTTACCCATGGCTTCTTATTAGGGTAACACCGCACAGTCTTAGCGGGGGAGACCAGGGGCCTCATTTATAAAACTTTGCGCAGGATTTACGGCAGAAGATGGCGTGCGCACGAAACTCAGAATGTGCGTGCGCACAGAAATATTCTGATTTATAAAACCGTGCGCACGCACGTTCCACGCCAATTTCCCTTTATAAATCACAATCCACTCTAAATTTACGGCACCTGTACGTACCTCAAGACACCCACAATTGCCTATAAATATTCAGCGAAATGCCCTTAATGAATATTGATATCTGTGGACAACATGCCCAAAACAGAAGGAAAGACAAAGAAGCGCAACTTCACCGACTGTGAAGTTGAAGTGCTAGTAGATGAAGTGGAGCAGCGTCGAGCTGTTTTGTTTGGAGGCCATAGTACGGGAGTTAGAAATGCGAAAAAAACGTGTGAATGGCAGCATGTGGCCGATGCGGTCAATTCTGTAGCTTCACAAGGTCGTACTATGGCAGAGGTAAAAAAAAATGGTCCGACATAAAGGTGGACGCCAAGAAGAGGATCGCGGCACACCGACTGTTAGGACTGGGGCCTGTCTTGGCCTCTAGAGGCCGCTGTTATTGCTTTATCTTGTCATGTTTGTTTTGGCCTCTAGAGGCCTCCACCGCTTCTGTGTTTTGTGTTTGTTTTGATTGCCTGTTTCCATGTGCCTTTTACCCCCACCTGTTCTTTATTTCCTGCCCCACCCAGTTTCTTAATTTCCCTGTGTATAAATACTTCCTCAGTTTGGTCCCTAGTCACGGAGTCTTTGTGCTGTTATCACTAGAGACCTCTGTTCTGTGTTTCTTGCCTTTGTCTTTGTGGTCTTTTGTACTTTGCTTTCTTGTGGACTTTTTGGACTTTGTATTTACCATTTTGGATCTTCTGAGCGTTTGGATTTTTGCCTTTTCTTTTCTTATTTTTTGGCTTTTTGTTTTGACTTTGAACTTTTGGATTTTTTATTTTTTCCCGTATATCTTCTGAGCGTTTGGATTATACTTTTGTATTTTTGCCTTGGATTTTTTGCATTGTAAATAAACTGTTTTTTCTACTCTACTTTCGCCTCACTCCTCTGCACTTGAGTCATTCCCCTGGTGGCCTAGTGGGGGTTTGCTGGATTACTACAGCAACCTGAGTTCGATTCCCAGCAAAACCCTAACAGAAAGACTCTGTCATGACCGACTCAGCAGAGGCTGCTTCAACTGTCTACCCAGCCAACCTTCAGGGAATTATGGCAGCTCCGACACGCTTCGGAGTGACCATGGACATTCATGGACGAACACTTGCAAGCCAACGTGAGGCCCTTGTTTGCCACGAGGTACTGCTTCAGCAAATTGGGAGAGCCCTGGCACAGTTGACTCCTATGCCTGCATCCTGACCTTCCCCCTGTTCCTGCTCCACCATCTGCTCCTGCTCCAGTGCCTTCTGCCACGCTGCCTACGTCACCTTGTGAACCCTGCCTTCTTGCACCACAGAAGTATGGTGGCAAGCACGGGGAGTGCCGGGAGTTCCTTACCCAGTGCCAACTCACCTTTGAGCTCCAGCCTTCAACCTACACTACGGCTCGCCGCAAGATCGCATATGTGATAACCTTGTTAGCTGATAAGGCACAAGCTTGGGCAACAGCCATCTGGCAGAGACAGGGACCCGAGTGCTCTGTCTTCAAGCTGTTTACGGAGGAGATGCTTCGGGTCTTCAATCAGGCAGACATCAGTAAAGATGCAGGCAGGAAGGAAGCACTGCAGACTACGCTATCTCGTTCCGGACACTCGCAGCAGTCAGTGGATGGAACGAGACTGCCCTGGTTTCAGCCTTCCACCATGGTCGGTCTGGCCTCTATCGGATGCCCAAGTGACCTCAAAACACTGATCTCACATGCCATTCGTCTTGACAACAGGATTAGAGAGCGCCGCCAAGTCCTGAGCCTCCCCGGCCTCACTGCCTCAACATGGAGCCCGTCTACCTCCTCCAGTGACTGTCTGGAGCCCATGCAAGTGGGCTGTACTTGTCTCTCCGCATCTGAGAGGGAGCTCAGAAGGAGGGACAAGTGCTGCATCTACTGTGGCAAGCCTGGCCATTTCCAAGCATCATGTCCTGAGCTCTCGGGAAAAGGACTGCCCCGTCCAGCCGAGGGAGGGTTGTGACCAGGCCTACCCTCTCTCCCGAACTCCCTGGCCAAGGAGTCTACATCCTGGTCTCCTTCCTGGGTTTTATTGTACGGACGGGACAACTCCAAATGGACCCAGCCAAGACCCTGGCCTTCCAGGACTGGCCTACTCCCAAGTCCGTTAAAGAAGCTCAGCGGTTCTTAGGATTCGCTAACTTCTACCGCAAGTTTGTCAGGAACTTCAGTTCTGTAGCAGCACTCATATCGGATCTCACCAAAAAGACTGGTGGATCTTATGTCTGGTCTCCTCAGGCGGAAAAGGCGTTCAAGGACCTCAAGCACTGCTTTTGCATGGCACCCATTCTGGTCCTCCCGGACACTTCCCAACCATTCATCGTGGAGGTGGACGCCTCGGACAGTGGTGTCGGCGCGGTTCTCTCTCAACGCTCGGAAGGAAAGTTGCACCCCTGTGCATACTTCTCCCACTGCCTGAGCCCTGTGGAGTCCCGGTATGATGTGGGGGATCGAGAACTGCTAGCGGTTAAACTGGCCCTTGAGGAGTGGAGGCACTGGCTGGAGGGAGCGCAACATCCATTCCTGGTTTGGACGGACCACAAGAACCTGGAGTACCTCCAGCAAGCCAAGAGACTGAACCCACGACAGGCTAGGTGGGCCTTGTTTTTCAGTCGATTCGACTTCACCCTATCGTACCATCCCGGCTCTAAGAACACCAAACCTGACGCGCTTTCCAGGCTGTTCTCTGCCACCAACAGGGAGAGTGAAGTTGGGCCTATTATCCCTGTGTCCCGGATTGTGGCCCCTGTCTGCTGGGGTGTCGAGGAGGTCATCCGACGAGCTCAACGCCAGGACCCCGGTCCTGGAACGGGGCCACCAGGCCTCTTGTACGTCCCTTGTCAAGCCCGGGCCAAGGTTCTCCAGTGGGGTCACTCGTCCCCTCTCACCGCCCACCCAGGAGCTCGGAGGACCCTGGACTTCTTGAAAAGACGCTTCTGGTGGCCGAGCATGGAGAAGGAAGTGAGGTCATTCATCCTGTCCTGTGATGTGTGCACCAGAACCAAGAACCCACGACAGCGTCCCCAGGGCCTCCTGCATCCTCTGCCTATTCCCCGTCGTCCCTGGTCCCATGTGGCGGTCGACTTCATCACGGGCCTTCCAGACTCTCAAGGTAACACTGTCATTTTGGTCATAGTCGACAGATTCTCTAAGGCCTGCCGCTTCATACCACTGTGCAAGCTCCCTTCTGCCCTTGAAACAGCTAAACTTATATTTACTCATGTCTTCCGAGTCTTTGGTCTCCCACAGGACATCGTCTCAGACCGGGGGCCCCAGTTCTCCTCCTGAGTGTGGCGTGGGTTCTGCAAGCTCATCGGGGCCACTGCCAGCCTCTCCTCTGGGTTCCACCCCCAGTCCAATGGCCAGACGGAGAGGCTCAACCAGGACCTGGAAACCACCCTGCGAGGCCTGGTGATGGATAACCCGACATCATGGAGCACCTGGCTGCCATGGGCGGAGTACGCCCACAACACCCTGCAGTCATCGGCCACCAGGTTGTCGCCATTCCAGTGCCAATTCGAGTTCCAGCCACCTCTGTTTCCGGACCAGGAGGAGGACGCTGGGGTGCCCTCGGTCAACCAGTACATGAGACGGTGTCGCAAGACCTGGAACAAGGTCAGGAGGACCCTCATCCAGACCTCCAGGGCCAACCAGACTCAGGCCAACTGCCATAGAAGGCCTGCCCATGTTTTCCGCCCTGGGCAGCAGGTTTGGCTGTCCTCCAAGGACCTTCCGCTGCGGGTGGAGAACTGCAAGCTTGCTCCTTGCTACATTGGCCCCTTCAAGGTTGTGCGCAGGGTGAACCCTGTCGCCTACCGGCTCCAGTTGCCCCGGACTCTAAGGATCAACCCCACATTCCATGTTTCCCTGTTGCGGCCCGTACTGTCGTCCATGTATGCCCCTGCCCCTAGGAATCCCCCGCTCCCCCGCATCTTCCAGGGTCAGACTGTGTTCACTGTGCGCCGCCTGCTTGACTCCCGCCGGGTCCGCGGTGGGCTCCAATATCTAGTGGACTGGGAGGGCTATGGCCCTGAGGAGTGCTGCTGGGTTCCTGCTTGGGACGTGTTGGACAAGGAACTGTGTCGGGACTTCCATTCGACCCATCCGGATCGCCCTGGGAACGTCAGGAGACGCTTCTTGAGGGGGGGGTCCTGTTAGGACTGGGGACTGTCTTGGCCTCTAGAGGCCGCTGTTATTGCTTTATCTTGTCATGTTTGTTTTGGCCTCTAGAGGCCGCCACCGCTTCTGTGTTTTGTGTTTGTTTTGATTGCCTGTTTCCATGTGCCTTTTACCCCCACCTGTTCTTTATTTCCTGCCCCGCCCAGTTTCTTAATTTCCCTGTGTATAAATACTTCCTCAGTTTGGTCCCTAGTCACGGAGTCTTTGTGCTGTTATGTTATCACTAGAGACCTCTGTTCCGTGTTCCTTGCCTTTGTCTTTGTGGTCTTTTGTACTTTGCTTTCTTGTGGACTTTTTTATTTACCATTTTGGATCTTCTGAGCATTTGGATTTTTGCCTTTTCTTTTCTTATTTTTTGGCTTTTTGTTTTGACTTTGAACTTTTGGATTTTTTATTTTTTCCCGTACATCTTCTGAGCGTTTGGATTATACTTTTGTTTTTTTGCCTTGGATTTTTTGCATTGTAAATAAACTGTTTTTTCTACTCTACTTTCGCCTCACTCCTCTGCACTTAAGTCATTCCCCTGGTGGCCTAGTGGGGGGTTTGCTGGATTACTACACCAGCGACCCGGGTTTGATTCCCAGCAAGACCCTAACACCGCCAAAGTGTCTGCGCAACGGGCGGGGGGAAGGGGAAGCTGGAGCTCACCCCACTGGATCAAAAACTGGCTGGCATTATAGGGGAAACCCTCCTGAGTGGAGTTGTGCGTGAAGAGGAGGGTGACACTGATGCTGGGCCACATGAACCAAATCTTGTTGGTCTCTGAAGACTCGCTCTCTCCTAATTCTTCCATTTGCCACATCCTCCAGCAATGCCAAATACGCCATAGTGCATCGTAAGACCTACCACGGCAAATCCCTTTTATATACTATTTACAGAGTAGGCAACCTAACAAGCAACATGTGTGATAGCCTAATGATCAATATTGAAAAATGACACAACATGCATGAAAGCCATAAGTGGATAATTAACAAAACTTGGCCTACTGCTTATGTTGCAAAAACATACAATGTATAGCCTATCAATTTGTCTTTATTGCCTTAAATAAGATGTTATTTTTGACAAGTGCACAAAATTAAGGATTATAAATGTTAAGTCAGTCACGTCTTTGATGTGCGATGTTATGTTTGTGTTAAACTTTGATTATTGAACCAATTTCGGGTCGTTCTCCCTGTTTCCTCCTGAGGTCGCACTTTCTGTGTTTCCCTTTTTTTTTTTGTCTGTATGCATGGGTCAGAGCTTGCGAGGAGGTGCGCACATTTTATTGTCAAGTTCACTTTTTATAAATACCGAAGCTTGCGTAGAACGTGGCGTACGCATTCTTTTGCGTGTACGCATCGTTTATAAATGAGGCCCCAGGTCTGCACAGAAGTTGAGGTAATCCGTCAGACAGTGTGTCAGCCCCTCTATGTCCTCACAGTGTGGGCTAAGCAGCACATCCCAGTCTGTGGTGTCATAACAGTCTCTGAGAGCATCTTCCATTTCAGGGGACCACCTCCTGATGGAGCTAGTTGTTGCAGGTTGCCTTTGGGCCAGGGGGGTGTATTTCAGCTGTAGATGAACCAGGTTATGGTCAGACTTCCCTAGTGGGGGGAGGGGTGTGACTCTGTATGCATCTCTCACATTAGCATACTGTAAGTCAATTGTCCTGTTGTTTCTTGTTGGACAGTCCACAACCTGGTAAAAAGCAGCCAAAGTAGAGCCCAAAGTAGCATAATTAAAGTCCCCAGAAATGATCATAAATGCCTCAGGGTGCTGTCTGCAGCCTTGCTGTGACAGAGTGAATCCTCTCACATGCAGTGGCTGCGTCTGCCCTCAGAGGGATGTAAACACAGATGGTGATCATGTGACTGAATTCCCTCAGTAGATAATATGGCTGCAGGCTAGTGGCTAGCAGCTCCAAGTCCGGGCAACATAAGACTGTCTTTACAGAGATATGTCCCGGGTTACACCAGCAGTTGTTTACGTAGATTGAGTCCCCCACCTTTGCCTTTCCCGCATGCTTTAGTGTCTCTGTCGGCTCTCACAGCAGTGAATCCCTGCAGGTCCACGTTAGCATCCGATACGAGGTGTGCTAGCCATGTCTCCGTAAAGATAAACAAGCTGCTCTCACGGTAAATCCGCTGGTTGTTCAGCGCGGATAGCTCGTTGACCTTGTTTGGCAGCGAGTTCACATTCCCCATGATAATGGAGGGAATGGATAGTTTGCAGCCCCGCCGGTTGTCCGCTAGCCTAGCCTTTAGCTTAGCCCCGGCTTTGCAGCCCCTGGGTCTCCTCCTCAGCTCCGCCGGGATGGGGTGTCATATCCCGGCTCGTCCCATTGTTTTCAGGGCCAGCAGTTCCTCTCTTGAATAAGCGAAAAAACTGGCTCCTGGTTGCATGTTAAAGTTAAAAATATCCATGTGATATGAAGAAAAAAACACTGTCTTCCTAAGAAGAGCAGAAAAGTAAAAAGGTGGGAAAAAAGAGGTTTAAAGAACTAAAAAATACAGAGCTACTGGCGAGGCAGCCGTCTTCCACAGCGCCACACAAGTTTAATACAGTGCACACAACACAAGAAGGAAAAGGGCATGAGATGATTGCATACTTCTGGATTTGGGACTTTTATCCCACCTTACTGGGACTATTTCTTTCAAACAAGTGATCGCTGTGAAATAAACTGGACAAACTTTAAGTTCTACATACCGACATTCTGATTTGTTGAGACATGGCTGATTCATGACACCCCTGACTCTGCTGGACCTGTTAGGTCTACAGCTGCTAAAAGAGGACCGAAACGCAGAATTCATAAATGAGAATGGGATAAATGAGAATGCTCAAGCACAATAAAAGATGTTTATTATGTTGTACTGAGATTGCCTGAAGGTTAGAGAAGCAGTCTTAGGCCCAAAGAGTCACTGGTTCGATTCCCAGTACCAGCAGGAAAAATGTGAGGGGACTTGAATTGAATGAACAGCACTTACCTCTCCCTCTGTGTAATGGCTGAAGTGCCCTTTAATAAGGCACCTAACCCCCCAACTGCTCCCCAGGTACTGTAGCATACAGTGCCTTGAAAAAGTATTCATACCCCTTGAATTTTTCCACATTACAACCACAAACTTAAGTTTTTTATTGAGATTTTATGTGATAGACCAACACAGAGTAGCACATAATTGTGAAGTGAAACAAAAATGATAAATGGTCTTCAAAAATTTTAAGCAAATAAAAATCTGAAAAATGTGGTGTGCATTAGTATTCAGCCCCCTGTACTCTGATACTTCTAAATACAATCCAGTGCAATCAATTGCCTTCAGAAGTCATCTAATTAGTTAATAGTCTTACTGTGTGTAATTTACTCTCAGCATAAATACACTTGTTCTGTGAAGGCCTCAGTGGTTTGTTAGAGAACACTGAAGAACAAACAGCATCATGAAGACCAAAGAACTCACCAGACAGGTCAGGGATAAAGTTCTGGAGAAGTTTAAAGCAGGGTAGGTTATAAAAAAAAATCCCAAGCTCTGAACATCTCAAGAAGCACTGTTCAATCCATCATTCAAAAATGGAAAAAGTATGGCACAACTGCAAACCTATCAAGACATGGCCGTCCACCTAAACTGACAGAGCGAGCAAGGAGAGCACTGGTCAGGGAAGCAGCCAAGAGGCCCATGATCACTCTGGAGGAGCTGCAGAAATCCCCATCTCAGGTGGGAGAATCTGTGCACAGGACAACTATAAGTCGTACAGTGAGGTTTTTTTTCTTTTTTATCAGACATCTAGTTTTAGGATTGTTTACCTGACATGTTTCGACGTATGACTGTCGTCTTCCTCAGAGTGTCACCGGGTGTTATTGGTGACACATCTTATCAGCTGATGTTTCCGAAGGCGACAGTCGTACGTCGAAACATGTCAGGTAAACAATCCTAAAACTAGCTGTCTGATAAAAAAGAAAAGAAACTAACAATCTAATATAAGACATAATGAACGTAATCGAGAAAATATAACTCCACAAATCTGGCCTTTTTGGAAGAGTGGCAAGAAGAAAGCCATTGTTGAAAGACAGGCAGAAGAAGTCCCGTTTGCAGTTTGCCAGAAGCCATGTAGGGGACACAGCAAACATGTGGAAGAAGGTGCTTTGGTCAGATGAGACCAAAGTTGAACTTTTTGGCCTAAATGCAAAGCGCTATGTGTGGTGGAAAACTAACACTGCTCATCACCCTGCACACACCATCTCCACTGTGAAACATGGTGGTGGCAGCATCATGCTATGGGGATGCTTTTCTTCAGCAGGGACAGGGAAGCTGGTCAGAGTTGATGGGAAGATGGATGGAGCTAAATACAGGGCAATCCTGGAAGAAAACCTGTTGGAGGCTGCAAAAGACTTGAGACTGGGAAGGAGATTCACCTTCCAGCAAGACAGTGACCCTAAACGTACAGCCAGAGCTACAATGGAATGGTTTAGATCAAAGAATATTCATGTGTGAGAATGGCCCAGTCAAAGTCCAGACCTAAATCCCATTGAGCATCTGTGGCAAGACTTGAAAATTGCTGTTCACAGACGCTCTCCATCCAATCTGGCTAAGCTTGAGCTATTTTGCAAAGAAGAATGGGCAAAAATTTCAGTGTCTAGATGTGCAAAGCTGGTAGAGACATACCACAAAAGACTTGCAGCTGTAATTGCAGCAAAAGGTGGCTCTACAAAGTATTGACGCAGGGGGGCTGAATACTAATGCACACCACATTTTTCAGATTTTTATTTGTTTAAAAATTTGAAGACCATTTATCATTTTCGTTTCACTTCACAATTATGTGCTACTCTGTGTTGGTCTATCACATAAAATCTCAATAAAAAACTTTTAAGTTTGTGGTTGTAAGGTGGAAAAATGTGAAAAAGTTCAAGGGGTATGAATACTTTTTCAAGGGACTGTAGCTGCTTTGTGTGTGTGTGTGTGTGTGCTCATTGTTCACTTGTATATGCATGCATCTGTTCACTGCTTCAGATGGATTAAATGCAGAGGAGGAGTTTTGCTATGCTTGAGTGTATGTGTGACAAAATAAAGGCTTCTTCATCATCAGAACAACTGTAATGCCACTGTGGTGAAGAAGCTGAGATGCTGGTTAGACTCAAGCGACAGGGTTTATTTAACAATATCAGACAGACAGTGTAACATCATACATTAGTTTTTGTGAACAGGTCTGTGTTTGGACTGAAATTATTAGATACAGTGCAAAGCCATGGTTGACCAAAGAATTGAGAACTCCCTTAATTTCTTAATTTAAGGAGCTGGCCTGTTAAAGCATAGACATGGAATGCCACTAACAGGTTTGGAATCAGCTGAACTCAGCAATAAGATCTGCAAAAAGAAATCACAAGGACCATCTGTGTGGAAAAGTCTGAAATTGGACTGTAAAAGGAGACCCAGATCAGCTTAAGCGTACAAAAAAGGACAAAACATCCTGCACCAGCAACTACATATCTGCACATACTGTCCTTCAGTGATAATCAGGCATTCAAATGTCTTTTATTCTCATACACCTGAACACTGTCACTGGGTCAGTAGATCATCATGGTGCTGTAATTATCAGACTGCAGTTTGTCCGACAACATCTGGACAACAGTAAAATGTATGCCAGAAATCTCTTTGTGGACTTTTGATCTGCATTTAATGCATTCATTCCTGATCTACTACTCAGCAAACCTTCACATATGAATGCTTAGATGTAACTAGATCTACACCTTCCTGACTAATCATTCGGTCCTGACCAATAAATCAGCATGCTTATCTCATTGCCCAACATGAGCTAATTGCCAGTAAATCTGTATCGGCATTTATAGCAGATGATAAATGACAATCTAAAAAGAAACAGAGACACAGAAGCCTTAAAGCATATACGCAGAACCATGGCCTCACTTTTAGTTTATAAATGCCTTGAGACCTCAAGAATGGCATAGGACTAGTTTTAAGCATTAACAATCAATCTAATATAGTAATTTTTACTATTAAAATGATTCATATAGGTAGCAGTCTGAGTGAATGACATTGACGTCCGTGACGTCACAGCAGGAAGTCTATCAGTCTTATTGCCATTTCTGCAACTCCAAGCTTCCATTTTGAGCTAATTTATCGCCATGTCACGGAGATGTGTTGCTGGCGGGTGCATCAACATGACAGAAGGTGGATTTATGTTGCATTCATGATCCAAGAATGTTCAGACTGCAAAGTTTTGGATGCATTTTGCAAGAAATTCACAGATTGGGCACCTACGAAGTGGTCTCTCTTCTGCTCTGCACATTTTACTGAGGACTCGCATAAAACCTCTGATCTGTTGAGTGTTGGCTATAAGCCCGTATTGAAAGAGGGTGCAGTACCAACAATTAAGAAAAGAAGACTACATGAAAAGGAAAGAAAGTTCAGTTGCACCAGTTCTCCCAGAGTGTGAGCCAAGCAGTAATGGCGGAGTACTCAGTATGGAGAATGAGTGGATCAGTCGTCAGACTTCTCCGCTGGATATGTTCCCCCCCCCCGCTGGATATGCTTGCCTCAGCAGCAATATCTTGCCCTTACATGGAAGAAGCGAATGAATGAAGAACTGAAAGTCAGATTGTTTCAAAACAATTAGCCACAAGCTCAGCCTTCAAAAGTGAGAACACAGACGGGTAAGATGTGACATAACAAAAACAACACTCGTTGTTTACCTGCATTTAGATCAATGCATGTAACTTGTATTGTGCATTTAATTTACTGGTATAAGATTCAGTCCCCCCAGGATTTCGCGGGCCTTTTTTGTGATTGTTGTGGGCTAAAATGTCTGATGTTGCGGGGGGTTTTCCAAAAAATTGCGATGAAAGTTGCGGTGTTTTTTAGGTTTTTGTTGCGATTATATTGTGGGAGATTGTTGCGATTTTCTCTTTTTGTGATTAAAATTGAGTGATATGTTAAATATTAAGTTATTACTGAAAAACTACTGATTAAAAAAACAAAGACACTGAGAAATGGTCCTATAAACAACTTTACCAATATAAAAGATTACCAGGACTACAAAAATGCAGAAAAATAGGCTTTACTTATCCAAATGCTCCTGTTGGTTCAAAAGTTAAAGTGCATAGAACCCCACAGCACAACATGAAGTTACCTTAAAATATAATATAAATGCCTCAGCTTTCATGTAAGAAAAAAAACTATTAATACTAGTACTGTGTGCAGGCAGTCTCTCCTGAAGACTAAATTAAACAATAATTATAAACTAATAAAATAAATGGCTCAGGCTTCATAGAAGAAAAAAAAAAACAATTTGAACAGAATCTCACAGTATGATGCTGAAGCTGCCTAAACAATGGAAAATAAAATACCATTTTGGCAAAAATGTTGGCATCCATTAATTTCTTGTATTAAGTAAAAAAAAATTATGTAAAGTGCACACAGTCCTTCACTGTAAACATAACACACTTTCAGTAACAGAATTTAAGCCTATATAAACACTGACTCGCACATGCTGCTTCTCTTGAACGTATACACGGAAGTAAGGTGGAAGGTAGTTTGTCGACGTCACCTCAAGACGATGCCAACGATTGGTCAAATTTGCGGGAAAGTTGCGGTGATTGGATATAATTGCAACACCGCCCTGAATTCGCGGGGATTGGCTGAATTTGCGTTGAAGTTGCAAATCGCAACATCGTGAAATCCTGGAGGGTCTGAAGATTATTTAATTTGCTTCAGAATGTGATTCTCAGTTCATCTGATTTATTTAATTAGCCTTTTACGTTTTATCAGTGAAAATGCATGCATGTACATGTATGTTGCATAAGTTATAACACCTGTTTTAATGAGAGTCACATGAGACTGTCAGTTCAATTCTATCCAGTTCTCTAGACGGCTTTGTTCTCCGGCTTTATTTCATAAGGTGGGGGCCTCCGTGGCCAACATGTTACTATCGGATTCACTTTCCGATGGTTCGAGCTGATATGCGTCTACATGTATAGCAGTAGCATGTACACACACTCCAATTTCAGGGCGATCACAGCCCGATGTATTACTATCTGAGGAATCCAAAGAATCGCCAATAAAGCCGAACAAAGAGGCCATTGCAACCACTCTTGCCTGCTGAGTCTGGCTTTGGTCCATAGCACTAGATACTGCTGTGACATCACTCACCCAGGGCTGGCTGGCTCAACGGGGCAGCTCGAATGCCAACTTTGTGGTCGATTTTAACTCTTAAAAATGTATATATTTTTTATTCCCAATTATGCAGCATACAAGAGTCAAGGATGAAGATACTATCCACTCGGAAATGTACTTAAAAATAACGGTTCTGCGTATATCCTTTAACTTTGTCTTTAATCATGATATGAGTGTCATTGCATAGTTTATCCACCAGAGGGTACACTGCAACTCCACTGTTGGCAAAACAACAATCAGCTGACCCAAGCAGAGTGTATCAAGCAGATGAAAGCATTCAGCTATTAAAAAAAAAAAATCAGCTTTAGTTGTACACATAAATTAATGGCAGACACAATTCAATGTACAAACCTTTTTTTGTTTTAATTGATATTTTTGTACAGTTCTTATATAAATAAACAAATACAGTATTGTGTAGTTATATTAAAACGTTTCATATATGCTATATTTAAGTGATGAAGATGGATTAAACAGTTTTTAATTAAGTAGGCTATACCTTGAAAACATAACTAATAAATGTGCAGATGAATAGTAATGTATATAGTGCTGTGCATGTTGGCTCAATTACAATATTTTAATACGTTTCCATTTGAATGAAGTCACAAAGGGTGGGAATCAGCAGGTAATATTAGTATCGGTGCTAAAAATCACTTATTGGTCAAGCATGCGTAAATCAAACCCTATCTATGTGCTAATAACAAGCCAGATGGTCCCTCTCCTCTTTAGTCCAGAGGACACAGTGTCCATGATTTCTAAATTTCTATCCAGGCTTGGGACTGGCACAGTGGCGGTTCTAGACCAAAATTACTAGGGGGGCCGAGGTGGGGCCAGTGTTTTTTCAGGGGGGCACATATGGGCAAAACATGGCAACATTTAAGCGTTCAAAATGTTTAGTTTAGTTTATTTAAAACCAAAACAAAATACATTGAGCATAAATACAATGAGATAAACATTCTGTCTCAATAGCCTAAACAAAAATAAATTGTGCTCAGTAAATCTTAAAACCATGTTTCTCTTTTTTGTAAAATAAGATTTCTATTTTTGCATACAATGAACCTTTTCTTCAGACGTGGCTGCACTGGAGTGTTGTCCAAGCACTTGCTGATATCTGGAGAAAGATGAATACAGTAAATATGAGAGTGCGACTGAGAACAACATTTATTTATCATTATTTATTATATCTATTATTTGTATTTTATATTTATTAATTGGCGGCACGGTGGTGTAGTGGTTAGCGCTGTCGCCTCACAGCAAGAAGGTCCTGGGTTCGAGCCCCGGGGCCGGCGAGGGCCTTTCTGTGCGGAGTTTGCATGTTCTCCCCGTGTCCGCGTGGGTTTCCTCCGGGTGCTCCGGTTTCCCCCACAGTCCAAAGACATGCAGGTTAGGTTAACTGGTGACTCTAAATTGACCGTAGGTGTGAATGTGAGTGTGAATGGTTGTCTGCGTCTATGTGTCAGCCCTGTGATGACCTGGCGACTTGTCCAGGGTGAACCCCGCCTTTCGCCCGTAGTCAGCTGGGATAGGCTCCAGCTTGCCTGCGACCCTGTAGAAGGATAAAGCGGCTAGAGATGATGAGATTTATTAATTATTATTCAGACTTCACACTTTCAGGGTAGGCTATATGAATTGTAGGTCGACACTGCTCACACACATACATTTGTTCAACATCACAAACCTGATGGTGCTGTACTTGATATGCATGGTGAATCTGGTTGTCCCAATGACTCGGGTTGTCCCTCATTCTGTCCCTCAATCTGATCCTGAATGTCTTCATCCTCACTCTCAGATTGCCTTTCAGATGCCTCACTTTCCACCTCTCCAACCACCACCTCTGGCTCTCTCTCCACCTCTGGCTCTCTCTCCTCTTTCATAATCTTCATCTTCCTTACTCTCTCTATGTTGCTTTTTGCCAACAGGGGCAAAAAAGGACATAATGTCCTTCTTGCTCCTTTCCATGATGACAGCCTACAGTAGGTCTATACTAAAAAGTAAACGGAGAGGAATGTAGCCTCTACATATCACAAGGCCATTCGAGTTTTACAAGAAGGTTAAACACTGTTGGTTATTTTACCCATTTCCCAAAAATATTAAGTTAGGCTACTTATTGCTGTGCAACACACTTTTAAGAAAGCGCAATAAAACGGATTTATTATTGTAGTGAACAACAACAGTAAAACACGGATATGTGCAAACACTGATGTTACGAAATTGAATAATTTTCCTTACCTTCGCCTCTTTGCAGTAGCCTAGTCCTTGCAGGGCTGCAATCTCTCACGTCCGAAGTTTACACACTGTAAAAAAATATTTGTTGTTTTAACTTAAAGTTAGTGCAAGGGTTGCCTTAAGGGTTGCCTTAAAATTTTGAGTTCACTGAAAATTAATATAGTAAGTTCACAACAATTTAACTTACTATGTGAACTCCAGTGAACTCAAATTTTTAAGGCAGCCCTTGCACTAACTTTTTTAAGTTAAAACAACAAATATTTTTTTTACAGTGCAATTCGCGCTGCTGCTGGTCTTTCTGCTGCAGGTAACAGTGTGCGTGTAGCGCTTTAAGGAGTCCGTGTAGAACACTCCGTCATGTCAGTTCCGATCTTCGAGCCAGCGCACGTCAAAATTAATAAATCTTGTTACCTGTTCAGCACAGGGGCCACAACAGGGGCCAGGAGCAATTTTACAGGGGCACTGGCCCCCCCTGGCCCCTGTTTAAAACCGCCTATGGACTGGCACTAAGTATGTGCTGGCTTGTGCAACCCCACTGGCAGGGTATTTTGCCTAATCTGCATGTCTTTGAACTGTAGGAGGAAACCGGAGCACTCTGAGGAACCCCACACAGGGAAGAAAATGCAAACTCCACACAGAAGGGCCCCAAAAATTTTGTCAGCCCTGAGGTTCAAACCCAGAACCTTCTTGCTGTGAGGTAACATTGATGACAACTGCACCACCATGCTGCTGATAGGACTTCCTGCATACATCTCATGAATATCCTGAGTGCTACACAGAGGCCAAAAGGTAGAACATTGAATTAGAATGCTTGTCCTTATCAGAGAAACCTCAAAAAGCATCCGTATTCTGGAGCAATGGCAGAAAGATGATCCAACAACAGCTTCATCATACAGAATGGAATGTTTTTAAAAACAAATTTTGTCAGTTTATAAGACAGGCTGTGACTATGTCAAGGTGGCTGCTTGGTTTTGCTTGTTTCTGAAATCTGTGCTCTTTTTATTAGGATTTATTTGATTGTAAGCTGAAAGAATGCCCCTGCCACAATAGGACAGGCTCCACAGAGTTGCCTTGCACATGCTCAGTAGCGCTGACTGTGCCAATCATACCTGACACTATTGTTGTAGT
Organism: Neoarius graeffei; assembly: GCF_027579695.1. Classification (NCBI taxonomy): domain Eukaryota; kingdom Metazoa; phylum Chordata; class Actinopteri; order Siluriformes; family Ariidae; genus Neoarius; species Neoarius graeffei. The sequence goes on from NC_083582.1 coordinate 16,561,101, forward strand.
ACTTGAGATTGGTCTTGGTCTTGAGACTGATCTCAAGACCACTTTCTGAATGTCTTGTCTTGGAATCGGCCGCATTTTTACTCGGCCTTGTCACATAGAGACTTGGGATTTTATTTCAAGATCGGTCAGGACCACAACTGTGGGGATTTCGCTAAACTGCCTGTGCATTGTCTGATTTATTTCTTAACATTGTTACTGTGATTGGATGTAAAAAACTTCCTGCTTCAAATGCAACCAATAACATGACTCATTTAATAATTTGAAAATTTTCTTCCTGTTAATGGCAGTCACCCCTCCCCACCCCCTTCACACACACTGGTCTGGTCCTGGTCTTCACTTGGTCTTGTCCTGCCTTGGTCTTGATCTTGACTTGATCTCAACCCCTCAGAGTCTTGGTCTTGGTCTCGATGCACTTTGGTCTTGGTCATGACTTGGTCTCGGTTTAGGTGGTCTTGAATACAACACTACTTGACACCAGCCAGGAACTGGCTTGATGGAGAGTATCCCACTGCCAGAAGTGTGATTTTGATTATTCCCATCATATAAACTATTATTAGACTGCATTTGATACAGCAACCAAACTGATAGTAATATGCTCTGTTCCTCTACAACTGGTTGACACTACATGTCCTTTATAATGCCTTTTCTTTTCTTCCCTGATGTTTTCCTCCATGTTGCAGTGTTCCATTTTTTTCAGGAGTTTTGTGGCAGTGATGATGAAGACATCAGACCGCAGCTCCAGGGAAACTAAATCTAATCAAATTTAATCAAATCAGACATCTCTCTGGGGCTGGTGGGGGATTTTATCAATTTTGTCAGTGACATATATTTATATTTACAAGCCTGTTTTTTTGGGAAATGGACTCTTACCCTTTTCTATTCTGTTTATACATGCAGGTTGTGTATTTAGGTGAAATTACTAAAAGCGGAAACTGCTTTCCATATTCACTCCTTTGTTTCACTCATAAGATATTTTGACATTTCATTCATAACTCATGATCTGTTATACTACAGAATCCTATATGGAAAGTAATTAACAATTTATTTCAACTTAACATCAACAATACTTTTACTAGCACAGCTGTTATAAGCTGGTCCAGATGAGGCGGTAACATACAGAAATTAACATCTGCTTGGTTTATTTCTTTTTATATGTGTGGAAGTTCGTAGGAGGGGGAGGAGCACAGAAAGACGGCAGGCCAGAATAAAGTTCCATAACTCTTTTTATTTGGCTCTTTTCAGATGCAAAAACACTCTCTTCCATACATACATACTGTATACACACACACACCCAAGTATTTGGTTCAGGAGAGAGCCCTCTTCCTCTGCTCTCTCTCTCTTTATATAGGGCGCGGTCACTGGGAAGACACACAAACACAGGTTAATTGACATCAGGTGTAGTGATTCTGCCACTTACCTTCCCTGACTCCGCCCTCCTGTCACAAACCAGTGCTTGACCACGCCCCCACTGCCACATACCCCCACCGCCCGACTCAGGCCGGGCAGCCGTCCGGCCTGCAGCCGACTCCCCCCCCTTGACGGGAGAGAAAGTCTGCCACAACCATCTGCGACCCCGGCCTGTGGATCACCTGGAAGTTGAAGGGTTGGAGTGCCAGATACCAATGGGTGATCCGCGCGTTGGCATCCTTCATGTGGTGGAGCCACTGGAGGGGCGCGTGGTCCGAACAGAGGGTGAAAGGGCGTCCCAGCAGGTAGTAGCGGAGGGCGAAGACCGCCCACTTGATCGCGAGGCACTCCTTTTCAATCATGCTGTAACGCCCCTCACATACTGACAGCTTTCTGCTGATGTACAGCATTGGACGGTCCTCCCCCTCCACCTCCTGGGACAACACGGCCCCCAGCCCTCTGTCCGACGCATCCGTCTGTAACATAAAAGGGAGAGAAAAGTCAGGGGAGTGTAACAGTGGCCCCCCGCACAGTGCAGCCTTTACCTCAGAGAAAGCCCGCTGGCATTGCTCCGTCCACTGGACCGGATCTGGTGCCCCCTTTTTAGTCAGATCAGTCAGCGGGCTGGTGACGTCCGAATAATTAGGTATAAACCTACGATAGTAGCCAGCCAGCCCCAGGAACTGTCTCACCCCCTTTTTGGTCTTGGGCCTCGGGCAGGCCGCAATTGCTGCTGTCTTGTTAATTTGGGGATGCACCTGCCCGTTGCCCAAGTGGAAGCCCAGATACCGTACTTCCACCCGCCCAATCGCACACTTCTTCGGGTTGGCTGTGAGACCCGCTCGCCTCAGCGACCTAAGGACGGCCCTCAGGTGTTGTAAGTGCCGCTGCCAGTCATTACTATAAATAATGATATCGTCGAGGTATGCAGCCGCATAGGTGGCGTGGGGGCGGAGGACCCTATCCATCAGCCGCTGAAACGTAGCGGGCGCCCCAAACAGCCCAAAAGGAAGTGTGACAAACTGGTGTAAGCCGAACGGTGTGGAAAAGGCGTTTTTTTCTTGGGATAATAGAGTCAAGGGGATCTGCCAATAACCCTTTGTCAAATCCAGCGTCGAGTAAAAGCGAGCCGTGCCTAGCCGATCGAGCAACTCATCAATATGAGGCATTGGGTATGCATCGAATTTAGACACCACGTTGACTTTTCTGTAGTCCACATAGAACCGGACCGACCCGTCGGCCTTGGGAACCAAGACCACTGGGCTGCTCCAGTCACTGTGGGACTCCTCGACGATGCCCATCTCGAGCATGGCCTCGAGTTCTTCCCGAACCACTTTTTTCTTGTGTTCGGGTAGCCTGTAAGGGCAGCTACGCACTACCACCCCCAGGGGCGTCTCAATGTGGTGCTCTATGAGGGTGGTGCGGCCGGGCAGGGGCGAGAACACGTCTGAAAACTCGGTCTGCAACTGGGCAACCTCCGCGAGTTGGGTCGGGGAGAGGTGGTCTCCACAGGGGACTGGAGAGGTACGTGATGCTAATGTTCCCTTTTGAACCTCCGGCCCCAGCTCCGCCTTGTCCGGAACCATTGACACCAATGCCACGGGGACCTCCTCGTTCCAGAGTTTGAGCAGGTTGAGGTGGTAAATCTGTAGCGCCCCACCCCATCCGCTCGCCTCACCTCAGTCAACGTCCCCGACTCGCCGTGTGACCTCAAAGGGTCCTTGCCACTTGGCAACCAATTTGGAGCTCGATGTGGGCAACAGTACGAGTACTTTATCTCCCGGTGCGAACTCCCTAAGGCGCGTACCCTTGTCGTACAGGCGGGTCTGTCGTTCTTGGGCCTGCCGCAAATTCTCCTGAGTTAGGTGCGTGAGTGTGTGGAGTTTTGCACGCTGGTCAATAATGTATTGGATTTCGTTTTTACTTGGTGAAGGTCCCTCCTCCCAATTTTCATGCAGCACATCTAGAATGCTGCGCGGCTTACGCCCATATAACAATTCAAACGGGGAGAACCCCGTGGAGGCTTGGGGGACCTCTCGCACTGCAAAGAGCAAGGGTTTGAGCCATTTATTCCAATTATGTGCGTCCTCACTTACGAATTTTTTAATTATGTTCTTGAGGGTGCGGTTGAAACGTTCAACTAAACCATCCATTTGTGGGTGATACACGCTGGTGCGGATCGGCTTAATACCCAACAACCTATACAGTTCGTTCAGTGTATGTGACATAAACGAGGTGCCTTGGTCAGTCAGAATCTCTTTGGGGATTCCAACTCAGGAGATAATGCGGAAGAGTGCCTCCGCAATACTGCGCGCTGATTCGGGCTAGTGTCTTATCCTGCCCTAAGTGTCCAGCCATGGGATTAAAGTGAGCCGCCGGGAATACCAATTCCTGGCGGCTCTTCGGAATCCAAAGCTGCATGACTCGCTCTTTAGTTTGAGTGTCCTGCGTCACTCGGTATAATCTATCCTTCATAATCGCAAAGTAGGGGAAGGACGGGGTGGCGTTCGGCTGGAGCGTTTGACCATCGATTACTCTCACTTGGTCAAACGCATGCCGCAGAGTCTCGTCTCACGATTGCTCTAATGGGAAATCCGTGAGGGATTCCCCAACAGAGAGAGGAGGGGCCGGCGGCTCCTCACTCTGATGCGGAGATGACGTAGATGGCTCTGTGACAGCTGCTCCCGCCAAAGCGACACCGGGACCTCCCCCTGTTAAATGGCAGGACCCACTCTTCACTAAGTGTGTTATTAAATCCCGAAATCTCGGCCAATCAGTCCCCAAAATTATAGAGTGGGTAAGGTGAGGATTAACCGCTGCCTTCACTATAAATTTTTCCCCTCGGAAAAGAATGTGGACCGACACTAAAGGGTAGTTGTGAACATCCCCGTGCACACACAACACCTTCACCAATTGTGCTCCCTCCAATGCCTCGTCTTGCACGTCAAGCACGTCAGAGAAAAAGTGTGAAGAAATGTAGATCAGGGTTGAGTTATAAAAAATATCCCAAACTTTGAATATCCCAGGGAGCACCATTAAATCCATTACGTATAGCAAAATGGAAAGAATATGTCACCACTACAAACCTGACAAGAGAAGGCTGCCCACCAAAACACTCAGACCAGGCAAGGAGGGCATTAATCAGAGATTAATGCCCTCCTTTAAGACACCAAAGATAAGATTAAGACACCAAAGATAACACTGAAGGAGCTGCAAAGATCCACAGCGGAGATGGGAGTATCTGTCCACAGGACCACTTCAAGCCATATACGCTGCAGAGTGGGGCTTTATAGAAGAGTGGCCAGAAAAAAGTCATTGCTTAAAGTGTATCTGTGGTGAATTTTAATTACTAGCTATTATGTGTCAGCCCTGTGATGACCTGGCAACTTGTCCAGGGTGTACCCCGCCTTTCGTCCGTAGTCAGCTGGGATAGGCTCCAGCTTGCCTGCGACCCTGTAGAACAGGATAAAGCGGCTAGAGATAATGAGATGAGACGTATGATACCAGTGGTTCCATCATGTAATGTTCGTCATAAGCTCTTGTCAAGTACAAGTGAGTTTTAAGTCACTGCTGTGCCAGTTAGGCAAGGTCAGCGACATGTCTCCTTCATGGGCTGTTCCAGCACCGGTAGTGATGCACAGTCGTTGGTTTGTCAGATTGTCTGGGCTGCAGTGGACTGGTCACTGACCCCGTGTTGCAAACTCCAGTCTAAGATAACACATTATCAACCAGTCTGCTCATAAGAAATAGAAGAAGTATTTACACTTACTCGAGCTAATCTTTGGCTGGATCGAGTCGAAGTAAGAAAAAAAAGGCACTGTTCATTATCAGTGTCGCAATTCTCAAGATTGAACTGAATCACTGTCCTGAATCATAAAATGAATCACCCAAAGCACATAAAATCTGCATGCCATCTTGCAACAAGTTTTACCTCAAAATAGCCCAAATATATCCCTTCCATCCATCCATTTCCATCCATTTTCTAACGCTTACCTGGGTCCGGGATGTGGGGGTAGCAGCCTAAGCAGAGCAGCCCAGACTTCCCTCTCCCCAGCCACATCCACCAGTTTTTCTGGGGGAATACTGAGGTGTTCCCAGGCCGGACAAGAGATGTAATCTCTGCAGCATGTCCTAGGTCTGCCCCGGGGTCTCCTCCCAGTGGGGCATGCCCAGAGAACCTTCCTTGGGAGACGTCCAGTTGAGGTGCCTGAACCACCTCAACTGACTCCTTTCGATGTAGAGGAGCAGCAGTTCTACTCTTAGTCTCTCCCGAATGACCAAGCTTCTCACCCTGTCTCTAAGGGAGAGCCCAGCCACCCTGCAAAGAAAACTCATTTCGACCGCTTGTATCCGTGATCTCAATCTTTTGGTCACTACCCACAGCTCGTGACCACAGGTGAGGGTGGGAATGTTGATGGACCAGTAAATTGAGAGCTTTGCCTTTTGGCTCAGCTCTCTCTTTACCACAACAGACCGGATCACTGCTGACACTGCCCCAATCCGTCTGTCCAACTCCCACTCCCCCCTGCCCTCACTCATGAACAAGACCCTGAGATACTTAAACTCCTCCACTTGAGGTAGCAACTCCCCCCTGACCACAAAGTAGGCACTCCACCTGTTTCCGGCTGAGCGCCATGGCCACGGACTTGGAGGTGCTGATCCTCATCCCAGCCGCTTCACATATGGTGGCAAACTGTCCCAGCACATGCTGTAGGTCACAGATTGATGAAGCCAACAGGACCACATCATCCACAAAAAGTAGAGACCTGATGCCACCAAACCGGACACCTTCCGCCCCTTGGCTGCGTCTAGAAATTCTGTCCATAAAAGTTATGAACCAGTGACAAAGGGCAGCCCTGGCAGAGTCCCACATGCACCGGGAACGAGTCCGACTTACTGCTAGCAATGAGAACCAAACTCCTGCTCCGGTCATACTGGGTCCAAATGGACCGCAGCAGCGGGCCCCGAACCCCATACTCCCGAAGCACCCCCCACAGGGCACCCTGAGGGACATAGTCGTGAGCCTTCTCCAGGTCCAAAAAACACATGTAGACCGGTTGGGCAAACTCCCTTGCACCCTCCAGTACCCTTGCGGTGTTCCTTGACCATGACGAAAACTGCATTGTTCCTCCTGAATCTGAGATTCAGCTATCGACCAGACTCTCCTCTCTAGCACCCCAGCATAGGCTTTCCTGGGGAGGCTGAGAAGTGTGATCCCCCTATAGTTGGAACACACTCTCCAGTCCCCCCCCAAGGGGGACCACCACCCCAGTCTGCCAATCCAGAGGTACTGTCCCCAACCTCCATGCAATGTTGAAGAAGCGTGTCAGCCAAGACAGCTCAACAACATCCAGGGCCTTCAGGAACTTAAGACAAATCTCATCCACCCCCGGAGCCCAGCCACCAAGGAGCTTTTTAACCACCTCGGCAACCTCAGCCCCTGTGATAGGCGAGTCCTCTCAAGCCCCCTTAGACTCTGCATCCTCCTCGGACGACATGAAGGTGGGATTGAGGAGATCCTCGAAGTATTCCTTCCACCACTGGATGATGTCCCCAGTTGAGGTCAACAGCATTCCATCCCCACTGTAAACAGTCAGTACAGAGCACTGCTTCCCCTTCCTGAGCCACTGGACGGTTTGCCAGAATCTCTTCGAGGCCGACTGAAAGTCACTTTCCATGGCCTCACCAAACTCTTCCCACACCCAAGTTTTTGCTTCAGCGACTGCCAGAGCCACGTTCTGCTTGGTCCGTTGGTATCGGTCAGCTGCCTCTGGAGACCCACAAGCTAATCAAACCTGATAGGACTCCTTCAGCTTGACTGGTCCCCTCACCGCAGGTGTCCACCACCGGATTCGGGGATTACTGCCATGACAGGCACCAACAACCTTGCAGCCACAGCTCCACATGACTGCCTCAGCAATGGAGGTACGGAACATGGTCCACTCTGACTCAATGTCCCTATCCTCCCCCGATATGCAGTTGAAGCACTGCCGGAGGTGGCAGTTGAAGATCCAACGGATGGGAGCCTCCACCAGACGTTCCCAGCATAGCCTCACTACACATTTGGGCCTATCAGGTCTGTCTGGCCTCCTCCCCCACCATCTGATCCAGCTCGCCACCAGGTAATGATCAGCTGACAGCTCTGCTCCTCTCTTCACCCGAGTGTCCAAGACATATGGTCACAGATCAGATGAAACGACTACAAAGTCAATCATCGATCTACAGCCTAGGGTGTCCTCGTGCCGCATGCACTTATGGATACTCTTGCGCTCGAATATGGTGTTCATTATGGCCAAACCGTGCATGGCACAGAAGTCCAACAACAGAACACCACTCAGGTTCAGATCGGGCAGGCCGTTCCTCCCAATCACACTCCTCCAGATCTCACCGTCATTGTCCACATGAGCATTGAAGTCCCCCAGTAAAACAATGGAGTCACCTCGTGGTGCACTGTCTAGTACCCCACTCAAGGACTCCAAGAAGGCTGGGTACTCTGAACTACCATTTGGCGCATAAGCACAAATGACAGTCAGAGAACGTTCCCCAACCTGAAGGCACAGGGAAACAACCCTCTCGTTTACTGGGGAGAACTCCGATGTTAGCGCGCCAAACTGTGGGGCTACCAATAGCCCCACCCCTGCCCAGTGCCACTCACCCTTCGCAACTCCAGCATGGAAGAGAGTCCAACCCCTCTCCAGGAAATTGGTTCCAGAGCCTAAGCTATGCATTGAGGTGAGCCCAACTATATCTAGTCAGTATCTCTCAACTTCATGCATAAGCTCAGGCTCCTTTTCCTCCAGAGAGGTTAGATTCCATGTCTCAAAAGCCAGTTTTGTCAGTCAGGGATCAGTACACCAGGGCCTCCAGCTTTGGCTGCCACCTAATCCACAATGCACCGGACCCTTACGGCATCTCCTGCAAGTGGTGGGTCCACAAGAGAGTGGCTCCATGTTGCTCATTCGGGCTAGGCCCGAGCGGGCCCCACGTACATAGGCCCAGCCACCAGGCACCCGCCGACAAGCCCCTCCCCAGGCCTGGCCCCAGGGTGGGGCCCCAGTATCCCTGGTCCGGGCGAGGACACTCGGATCCTTGCTGTTTCTCTCATAAGGGTCTTCAGAAATATATCCTTATATTCCCTAATCCCTAATGGGATGTCAAACAAATTTTATTCTGTTTACGGTGGGCATTCCCACCACGAAAAATAAACCAATTGAAGGTGAAAGAGTGAAAGTGATTATCATGCCGTTACCATCCCTGTGTCCGAAATCGCTCACTCGTCCACTACTCCCTACTTCTTGTGAGTGCACTATATAGGGTGTGATAATCCACTACAGCACTACAAAATGGCGTCCTCACTATATATTGCCCTATATAGTGTGTAGTAGAGCTGGGCGATAAATCGATTTTATCAATTAATTCGAATTTACAGTTAAGGACAATGTGTTTTTATGAAAATCGGTTTTCTCTCAGTTTTAACCTCTGCCACCAATGCTCCCCTCTGCGCATGTGCAGAACGGATCAGGCAGCAGGGACGGATCGGGCACTGACACTATAGCCCTCCTCCCACGTGCTTGCCATAGACACACAGAAACAACATGGCAGTGATTGGGGGAAAGCCACAACTTATGCCCAAGAAAGGAGTAACTTCCTCTGTGATCTGGAATTGGTTTGGTTTTGCGGCGTTGGACGCAGACCAAACAAGTCCTCGTTGTAAGGTGTGTTTGAAAACGGTTGCTTCCAAAGGAAGCAGCACGACGAATTTATTCCAACACCTTAAACAGAAGCACGCAGCAGAGTGGGAGAAGTGCTGCTCCCAGCAGAATGAAAACAGCCACAGCACGAGTGCACCATCCACAGTAAAGTAAGCAACCGTCCCGGACACATTTTCGAACTGTGTGCCTTATGATAAGAATGGGGTGCGGTGGAAGGCAATCACAGATGCTATCGCGATGTTTATTGCAAAAGACATGGTGCCCATACATACGGTGGAAAAGTCGGGAATTTTTTCCCCTATTTTGGCAGTTTTATCGAAAAGGACATAAGTTTATTTATTATTTATTTATATTTTTTTTCGCAGTCCAAATCCTGCACTCTGATTGGCTGGCGAGCAGGTCTGTATCCTATGGTACGGACCTCTGGCGACTCACTCGTTCACAACAACAAACATTTATTTATTTTTACAAGATTTATTTACAAGATTATCAAAAATCTTATACGTTTTTGCCAGCATTTCTTAGGAGAATAGCATCAATTTTACAGCATGGATAGTGATAACGACAGTCTTCACAGCGAAAGCGAGTTTTACTACCCTGAGGAAGAAGAAATAAAATAAAACATTTTAGGAGAAAGCTAAAAACCTCAAACTGTTGCTAACGCCGAGCAAAAACATGGCTAAATCCTGAATGACTCCTATTTGCATAAATAGGGGACTACATAGGTGGCAAAATGTCGTTTTTTTCCCTGCCATGGAAGTGCACTTGTATATCGAGGAGGAAGCCATTTGCATTACAGCCGTGAATAAGGATTCAAAATGGTGGCTCGGCTCGGTTTTCCCTTTCGGGTGCTCTCATTTTCTGTTAGAATTTGGTAAAGAAAAAAATATATATTATTTACCAGCTTAAGGTCGGTCTGTATGGTGAAATACCATGACCTCGGCCTTGAATACTGACCTCGGCCCAGAGGGCCTTGGTCAGTACTTTCAAGGCCTCGGTCATGGCATTTCACGATATGGACCTCCTAGCTGGTAAATAATTTTTTTGTTTGTTTGTTTTTTGAGGGGGGATTTTTTTTAAGTTTGAGGGTGCATTGTGTCAGTGCCAGTTTGGAACTAAGCTATGTTGGAGAAAGCTTTCTAAAAGTTACTGTATGTTCTCACTGTTTACAATGGCATGGTCTGCCATCTCATCTACAAGCTTGTTTTTTGGCTTCTTTTTGGTTTCTGGTTGCACTTTAACCCCAATGGGGAAATTTAAGTGAAAACAAAATAAAGGTAAAACTTGTTTTGAACCATTTCATTGTCATCTGTAGTTTGATTTTTAGTAGGAGGGAAAAATCGATTAAAATCGGATTTTTTGTGAAAAAATCGAAGATTTTTTTTTTAGACCATATTGCCCAGCTCTAGTGTGTAGGAAGCGATTTCAGACACAGGCTATGTGAATAGTCCTTTATGAATGCAGAAATGCATGCTCCGGTGTGACCAAGTAAGGTGACAAGTTTTATGTTTCATCTAATTTAGGTAATTTAAAAAGTATAATATGATTTGGCAGTGGGCGTATAGGAAGGTGTAAAGTATAAAGTTTCTGTCAATATGTTTATAATGCTTGTATGATGGAAAAAAAAACTTGCAAAGATATTTATCTCAGTACATGACCTACTCATTCTAAACCTGTCAAGCGTTGCCAGCGAAGCTCTTGACCCAAAAGTACAACCAAATCTAATTGCACATAATGCCATGAAATAATAGGTATGTGCCATATAGATCTATTACAAGTATTAGATCTATATTTATTCAACGTGTTTCAAAGTTACTTGACTGGGAACTGGGAATCTCAACCCACAGAACAATGCTCATGTACTTGCACCTGATAACCTGGAATCAACGACTGTACGCCACTTCTGGCCGGCAATGGCTGCTCCCCGTGGTTCTGCCTCTGCGGGTACTTCATGGAATAAAATTGTCCACAAAAGTGCTTTACGGTGTTTTTTGTTTGGTTTTTTTGACTGAATGTGCATGTCTTTTGTCTAGAAGTAATTAAAGCATGATTAGTGTTGTAAGCATGACTAGTACTAGTACAATTTAAGAAAACGCATTTGGAGTTTGCCCGACAGCATGTGACAGACTCCCCAAACACATGGAAGAAGATTCTCTGGTCAAATAAGACTAAAATTGAACTTTTTGGCCATCATGGGAAACATCATGTGTGACGCAAACCCGAAACCGTGAGAACACCATTACTACAGTGAAGCATGGTTGTGGTAGCATCATGCTGTGGGGATGTTTTTCATCTGCAGGGACAGCAAAGCTGGTCAGGATTGAAGGAAAGATAGATGGCACTAAATATAGGGCAATTCTGGAGGAAAACCTGTTCGAGTTGGCCAGAGGTTTGAGACTGGGATGAAGGTTCACATTCCAGCAAGACAATGACCCTAAACATACTGCAAAAGCTACACTGGAGTGGTTTAAAGGGAAACATTTAAATGTCTTGGAATGGCTAAATCAAAGCCCAGACCTCAATGCAATTGAGAATCTGTGGCATAATTTGAAGATTGCTGTATACCAATGTAACCCATCTAACTTGAAGGAGTTGGAGCAGTTTTGCCTTGAGGAATGGGCAAAAATCCCAGTGGCTATATGTGCTAAGCTAATAGAGACATATCCCAGGACATGTCACAATAAAACAACAATTTTCACCTTTAAAGTTGTAGGCATGTTGTGTAAATCAAATGGTGCTAACCCCCCCAAAATCCATTTTAATTCCAGCTTGTAATGCAACAAAACAGGACAAACACCAAGGGAGATGAATACTTTTGCAAGACACTGTACTTTTTTACCCAGCTCTGGATATTTGCAAAGTGTAATCTCAAGCAAGCAAGGGGGAAAGAAAATGTGCAGTGTTCAGTGCTCACGAAACTGAAGTGTTCCCTGTGCAGATGCTTCATTACTCCACTCTCTAAAGCTAATTTGTGGCAATGTCAATGTTCAATGTGCCATAGAAATAAAACTGAATTGTATAGTTGTATATAAGCATTATGTTCTTGTGGCAGCATGGGCGTGGCCAAATGTCAGTCTGTGAATGAAGGGCGGGGCCGGGGAAGGTGAGTGGCAGTCAGTGCACCTGTGACTGATTAATGTTGTGTCTGTATTGCAGTGACAGAGGGTAGAAAAGGAGGGAGAGAGAAGAGAGCTCTCCCGACCAGAACGTACGTGTATGTGTGTGTGTGTGAGAGAGAGAGGGAGAGAGAGACTAGGAGAGTGTGTGACACTGAAAAGCAGAAAATAAAGAGCATATGTAAACATACAGTGGTGCTTGAAAGTTTGTGAACCCTTTAGAATTTTCTATATTTTTGCATAAATATGACCTAAAACATCATCAGATTTTCACACAAGTCCTAAAAGTAGACAAAGAGAACCCAGTTAAACAAATGAGACAAAAATATTATACTTGGTCATTTATTTATTGAGGAAAATGATCCAATATTACATATCTTTGAGAGGCAAAAGTATGTGAACCTCTAGGATTAGCAGTTAATTTGAAGGTGAAATTAGAGTCGGTGTTTTCAATCAATGGGATAACAATCAAGTGTGAGTGGGCACTCTGTTTTAGTTAAAGACAGGGATCTATCAAAGTCTGATCTTCACAACACGTTTGTGGAAGTGTATCATGGCATGAACAAAGGATATTTCTGAGGACCTCAGAAAAAGCATTGTTGATGCTCATCAGGCTGGAAAAGGATACAAAACCATCTCCAAAAAGAGTTTGGACTCCACCAATCCACAGTCAGACAGATTGTGTGCAAATGGAGAAAGTTCAAGACCATTGTTACCCTCCCCAGGAGTGGTCAACCAACAAAGATCACTCCAAGAGCAAGGCGTGTAATAGTCGGCGAGATCACAAAAGACCCCAAGATAACTTCTAAGCAACTGAAGGCCTCTCTCACATTGGCTAATGTTAATGCTCATGAGTCCACCATCAGGAGAACACCGAACAACAATGGTGTGCATGGCAGGGTTGCAAGGAGAAAGCCACTGCTCTCCAAAAAGAACATTGCTGCTCATCTGCGGTTTGCTAAAGATCACGTGGACAAGCCAGAAGGCTATTGGAAAAAATTTTTTGTGGATGGATGAGACCAAAATAGAACTTTTTGGTTTAGATGAGAAGTTTGAAGAAAGGAAAACACTGCATTCCAGCATAAGAACCTTATCCCATCTGTGAAACATGGTGGTGGTAGTATCATGGTTTGGGCCTGTTTTGCTGCATCTGGGCCAGGACGGCTTGCCATCATTGATGGAACAATGAATTCTGAATTATACCAGTGAATTCTAAAGGAAAATGTCAGGACATCTGTCCATGAACTTAATCTCAAGAGAAGGTGGGTCATGCAGCAAGACAATGACCCGAAGCACACAAGTTGTTCTATCAAAGAATGGTTAAAGAAGAATAAAGTTAATGTTTTGGAATGGCCAAGTCAAAGTCCTGACCTTAATCCAATTGAAATGTTGTGGAAGGACCGGAAGCGAGCAGTTCATGTGAGGAAACCCACCAACATCCCAGAGTTGAAGCTGTCCTGTACAGAGGAATGGGCTAAAAGTCCTCCAAGCCAGTGTGCAGGGCTGATCAACAGTTACCAGAAATGTTTAGTTGCAGTTATTGCTGCACAAGGGGGTCACACCGGATACTGAAAGCAAAGGTTCACATACTTTTGCCACTCACAGATATGTAATATTGGATCATTTTCCTCAAAAAATAAATGACCAAGTATAATATTTTTGTCTCATTTGTTTAACTGGGTTCTCTTTATCTACTTTTAAGACTTGTGTGAAAATCTGATGATGTTTTAGGTCATATTTATGCAGAAATATAGAAAATTCTAAAGGGTTCACAAACTTTCAAGCACCACTGTAAATTCCTGCCTACCATGCTTCTGTACTCCACCCTCATCAGGGAACTTACAGTGGTGCCGAAACCCAGGAGTACAGAAGGGAACCACCACATGGAGTCAAGTCAAGTTTATTTGTATAGCGCTTTTATCAATAAACATTGTCGCAAAGCAGCTTTACAGAATTTGAACGACTTAAAACATGAGCTAATTTTGTCCCTAATCTATCCCCAATGAGCAAGCCTGTGGCGACGGTGGCAAGGAAAAACTCCCTCAGACAATATGAGGAAGAAACCTCGAGAGGAACCAGACTCAAAAGGGAACCCATCCTCATTTGGGCAACAACAGACAGCATGACTATAACATTAACAGTTTTAACATGAAGACAGTTTCATTGATGTTATAACTCTTCATTGATGGAAACTTGAGTGCAAAACTGTTCATGACAACTGCAGTCCTAAAGTTAGCAAGTCAACTGTAGTCCTCAGCCATAAAAGCATTACTGTAAGAATCCAGAGCATTCTCCAGGTATAACCCTCAACTGTCCTCATGGGGCCGTCCTCCACAGGAGCGATGCGATAAAACTCCAACCAGACACAGGGCACCAGGATGGATCAAGCAAGTCCGAGGGGCAGAAGAGGCCAGCATCTCAATCCCAGGACCAACATGTAACTCAGAGGGACAGATGGGGGGGACAGAAAGAGAGAGAAAGAAAACACAGGTTGTTAGGTATGCCCTAAAAATGACACAAGTATTAAATCAGTGTGGTAGGCTCGCAGAGACGAGTCTCTTGACATCAGGCATAACACACAACAATGGCATGTTAATATGGTTAAAAAATATCATGACCTGCTCTGGCTGGATGCTTGATTGGGTGATGGGAGCACACTCCTCAGCAATGATGAGATGCAGATGGGACCCTTAGGGCTGGCCAATGGAGTCCTCCTCATTCCAAGAGCTCATCCTTGCCCTCACTACCACCCAGCAGAACCAGCATCAAGCGCTGACTGCCCTCCAGAAGGAGCAGGAGCAACGCTTTGAAGCCTTGATGCTGGCCCAGTAGGAAGATCGCCAGGCGTTCCGCCATCTGCTAACGTCGGCAGGGGCTTTGACCAGCACCACGGCGGACCGTCCTCACGCCACCCTCACGAAGATGGGCCCGCAGGATGATCCGGAAGCTTTCCTCGCTCTTTTCGAGCAAGCAGCCGAAACGTGGGGGTGGCCATTTGAGCAGCGCACGCTGCGCCTCCTCCCACTTCTGACTGGCGAGGCGCAGCTCGCAGTGCTGCAGCTCCCTGCTGACAGCCGGCTCAGGTACGCTGACCTGAAGTTTCCGGACACTGACGTTGAAGGAGGTCGGCCGGCCGTTCGCATTCGGCCAGCAACTCCAGGACACCTGCCAGCGGTGGCTGAGGGCAGAAGACCGCGACACCGACAGGATCATCGATCTGGTGGCCCTGGAACAGTTCATCTCTCAACTTCTGGAAGGAACAGCAGAATGGGTCCAGTGGGCCTGGCATCACTAGAACGAGCCATCGAGTTGGCGGAGGACCTTTTGGAGGCGGTTCCGATGGCAGGTGGATGGGGCACCTCTCCTCATGTTCTTTCTCTCTCTCCTTTTCCCCCCTCTCTCTCTCTGTTCCCCCACTGCGGAGGTGGTGGCCGGGTCCTCCCCAGCCAGCCTGCCGCACCCGTGGAGTCTTCCCATCTCCCTCTTCTGTGTCTATGTCTTCTCCCCCTCAGGTGAGTGACGCCCATAACACTGGTGCAGAGGGAAAGCCTGGGCCGGTGTGCTGGCACGGTGGGGAGCCGGAGCATCTCCCAAGCCAGGGCTCCGCAACAGAGGTGGGAGCTGTGATCCGCATCCCCAACGCACCAGAGACCGCCCCCGATCGGGCCAGAACGTATCGCATACCGGTAAGCGTTCAAGGGGATACATACAGACAGGGTGGCCACACCCTCGATCTAATACTAACATTCGGGTTAAATGTAGAAAATATAGTCACACTTCCACAGTCTGAAGTTATCTCAGATTATTATCTCATCTCATTCAAAATATGTCTGAGTAATAATATATGCACCTCACCACGCTACTGTATTAAATGTACATTCACATCAACTACTGCACAGAGCTTTATAAATGATCTCCCAGAGTTATCAACTTTGATTGGGTTACTGTCAGCCCCTGCAGAACTTGATCAGGCAACTGAGTGCTTAGAGTCAATGTTCCGCTATACTTTAGATAATGTGGCTCCTCTTAAAAGGAAAATGATCAGAGACAAAAAATTAGCACCTTGGTATAATGATGACACTCGCACTTTAAAACAGACCACTCGAAAATTGGAACGTAAATGGTGTCAAATAAAATTGGTAGCGTTCAAATTAGCATGGAAGGAGGGCTTCCTGATGTATAGAAAAGCTCTTAGTGCTGCTAGATCAACATATCTCTCCTCCCAAATAGAAGATAACAAAAATAATCCTAGATTCCTATTTAATACTGTAGCAAAATTAACCAGGAATAAGTCCACTATAGACACATGTACACCTGTAGTATGTAGTAGCAATGACAAAATTGAGAATATCCGACAAAAACTTCAAACTACTAATTTAAGGTCAGACAATGTAAGTGACCCTGTAGTTAACAATATAACTGTATCAGATCAGCAATTAGAATGTTTTACTCCCCTTGGAGAAACTGAATTACTTTCATTAATCTCGACATCAAAAGCCTCAACGTGTGTAATAGATCCCTTACCTATATACCTATTCAAACAGATAATACCTGAAGTAATTGAACCGCTTCTAAAAATAATAAATTCTTCTCTTAGGATTGGCTATGTACCCAAATCCTTTAAACTAGCAGTTATCAAACCCCTGATTAAAATACCTGACCTTGATCCCTGTCAGCTGTCCAATTATTGGCCAATATCAAACCTCCCCTTTATCTCCAAGATCCTTGGAAAAGCTGTGGCACAGCAGTTATGCTCATATTTACATAGGAATAACATCCATGAAATGTATCAGTCAGGATTTAGACCTCATCATAGCACTGAGACAGCTCTGGTTAAAGTAGTAAATGACCTACTGTTGGCATCTGATCAGGGCTGTGTCTCGCTGCTTGTGTTGCTTGACCTTAGTGCAGCATTTGATAGCACTTCCATTCTTCTGGATAGACTAGAAAATGTTGTGGGAGTTAAGGGAACGGCCCTCTCCTGGCTCAGGTCTTATTTAACTGATCGCTATCAGTATGTTGATGTAAATGGTGATTTTTCTAGACATACTAAGGTAAAGTTTGGTGTTCCACAAGGTTCTGTCTTGGGTCCACTGCTTTTTTCTTTATATGTGTTACCTCTGGGTGATATTATTCATAAACATTGTATTAGTTTCCACTGTTATGCTGATGACACACAGTTATATATTTCTGCAAAACCAGATGAGAGACACCAGCTTAATAGAATTGAGAAATGTGTGAAGGACATTAGACACTGGATGCTTATTAACTTCCTTCTGCTTAACTTTGACAAGACTGAAGTACTTGTACTCGGACCACATGCAGCTAGAAGTAAGTTTTCTGATTACATAGTAACTCTGGATGGCCTTTCTGTTTCTTCACGTGCAGCAGTAAAAGACCTCGGAGTGATTATTGACCCCAGTCTTTCATTCAAAGCTCACATTGATAACATTACCCAGATAGCTTTCTTTCATCTCAGAAATATTGCTAAGATAAGAAATTTAATGTCACTACATGATGCAGAAAAACTAGTTCATGCTTTCGTTACCTCCAGGTTGGATTATTGTAATGCCTTACTGTCTGGATGTTCCAATAAGTGCATAAACAAGCTCCATTTAGTTCAAAATGCAGCAGCAAGAGTCCTTACTAGAACTAGAAAATATGACCACATCACCCCGTCTTATCCACACTGTACTGGCTCCCAATCAAATTTTGTATTGTTTATAAAATACTATTATTGACCTTCAAAGCACTGAATGGTCTCGCACCACAGTACCTGAGCAAACTTCTGGTCCTTTATGACCCACCACGCCTACTTAGATCAAAAGGTGCAGGCTATCTGCTGGTACCTCATATAGTGAAGGCTACATCAGGGGCCAGAGCCTTTTCTTACAAAGCCCCACAGTTATGGAACAGCCTTCCAAGTAGTGTTTGGGAATCAGACACAGTCTCAGCATTTTAGTCTAGGCTGAAAACATATCTGTTTAGTCAAGCCTTGTGTTAATGGGGTTTGAGGTAAAGGAGTAGATCTGGAGGGTCCTCAGACATAGTGTTTTGGTAAACTGGGATGTATGGATGCTGTCAATCCCCCACTCGCTTGCTCACTCAAGTTTGGTGATGGTGTAGTGGCTGGCTGCTTTATGTCCTGGGGCTCTCTCATGCCTGTGTTACCTTCTGGCTCACTTAGCCCAGGAGTAATAGGGTTATACCCGGAACAAATTAGTAACAAGCTGAAAATTTCAGAATATGTTCAGAATACCTTTAGGAATAACATACTAAAAGTCCCCGGAAATCCCCCTTGTGCTCTCTGAGAAATTCAAGATGGCGTCCAAAATGGCCACCAAATGGAGATCTGCCCATATCTCAGGCCCAAAACAAAATATTAATGCAATTAAAAGGTCAGAATATATGTTTTCTAGGGTAGGAGAGTAAATTCCAACATGTGTGTATTAATTACATTGTGTATTAACATTATATAATAACAATGTACACATTATTATAACAGTATATTTGTGTATAATGTGTTCGCTTGCCATGTCTGGTTAGATTGTCATATTTTTGGTACTGGGAGTTTCACTAAAACCAAAAACATCATGAACTCCAAAACATTACCTTCAATCCATTATAACGATTTATTTACATATATTGTTCATTATAACAAGAAGCTAATCCAACACAATAAATCATGGCGACTGAGTGTTCCTCAAATAATGAACCTATTTACAAGAAGACAACTGGTCATTGTTCTATAACTTTCAACTTCAACAATCAATAAATCGTTACACAACTCCTTACAAATAATGCATGACTCCATAGTTGTCTCTGAAATGTCGAACTACATTTAATATTCATAGACCTAGAACATTCTTATCCGTGGTTCCTATCAAACGCAGTACTTCACCAGTTCACATTTATGAATGTGCACAGTACTATGAATGTGTGTAGGTTTCATCCAGTCCGATCCTTGAATCAAGTATCAATCTTGAAACGCCCTGGCCCATTAATTCACATCCAAGAAGAAATAACATTGACTGTTATGACAAAATAATCGTTATGGTATCATGAAGATATCTCATATGTTTTTGAAATGGCTTCAGTTCTTAATGTTTAGGACTAATAATTACAGACTTATAATTGTAAATCTATACATGTGCTATTTAATGTACACTACCGATTATAGAGTGTGGATCCATTGGTTACTCGTTCACTCCCTATCATCCTATTCTGTTCACAAAACAACAAACACAATTACTAGGGGTTGGAGCACTTATTTTCATTAATATTAATTAAAGTAAATTGGTGGTGTAAAATGAAAAATGGCATGTTAAAAGGTCATGCTGAGTTCAGTCATTTTTAAAAGGTCATGCTGAGTTTAGTCATTTTTTGTCCGAACACACTGGCATTGCTAGTAGTAAAGACTGGCGCTAGAAACTCAAAGATTAGTTTTTTTCCACCCTTAAACAAGCTTGAATAAATTCCCTACTTCATTAGTGTTGCCACCTGTCCCGGTTTTTCCTGATTGTCCCGGATTTTCATGGTCTGTCCCGGAAAAAAAAAATAAAAATCCGGGACACTGAGTGTCCCGTTTTTTTGTACATAATGGGCAAAATGTGTATTTCAACTTGCAAGCCAGCTGAGAACCAGTTTGCTTTTCCGAGCTCGCCGTGCTAAGCGGAGCCACGTCATTACGTCGCTGAATACGTCATTACGTCGCTGTATACGTCAGTTACGGCGCTACGTTTGCATAAACCTTGGTGTGAATATCAAAGCAAAAACAACACGGAAGAAGCAGCAGCAACAACAACAACAATAATAATGATGATGATGATGGATGACTTCGTGTTTGTACAGCTGCGGCTTCTCGTTGCTTAAAAATGGCGATCTTTCGCGGTCTTGTTATTGTTGTTGGTCTTAACAACTCCGCCCCCCCGCTGACGTAAGCAGTTCTTTCCTCTGGCCCAGCAGAGAGTTGGTGCTAGCCTGGAACCGGTTTTTCTGGCCCCAGAGCCAGTTCTTTGTCAGTGGAAACAGAAAACCCGGTTCCAAACTAAGCACTGGCCCCGAACCAGCCCTGGAACTGCTTTGGTGGAAATGGGGCAATGGAGGATGCTTGGACTGATAAAAGAAACAGACTCTCTGTTGCAATGGTGAAGGCTGAGCTTCAAGTCAGGCTAAACTTTCAGTTGTCCTGTACTGAGTTCAAGACATTCATTGAAAATCAGCCAGGACTCATAGCAGCAGCAAAGAAAAACACCAAATATAAATGGAAGATTAGGTAAGGTTTTGGTGAATTAAATGAAATAGTGTAGTGTAGTACATACTCCTGTATGTGCCCAGTTATATCAGTTACATGTCCTCCTATGTATTTGTTTAGCCAAGAGCAGCAAGCAGCAGAGGCACAGGCAAGCACAAGCAAAGCACACACCACACTCTAAGCAATCAGGTAAGCTGTTTGACACTACACCTTACATTGTTACATTCAGGTATTCTTAGATACAATGAAAAATTAATTATTTTTATTCCACATAAGCAAACAAACAGAACTTAATTTTGTATTCCCCTTTTACCTGTGCCCACTACTGCCCCCAGGTGTCCACAGCCAAAAACTGTTGGAAATAAACCAAAATAATGAAGACCTGCTTTATTATGTAAAGCAATTAACTAAACAAATAACTAGCAAAAGCGTCATTTTTACTAATTAGAGCAATACAATTTCAGCGTAGAAGGGCGATTTTTGTCTTGGGTTAGATGTGCGAAGGGCGCCGTTGCTTACAAGCAAAAAGGTCGATTGGATGGTCGAAATGTCCAGGATTTTTGTCAGACACAGGTGGCAACCCTATTGATGGTACAACAAAGGTCCAAGCATTACAACTGAGGCACTGAGAAGTGTTTAAATCTACTCATTGTTTATAAGCAAGAGCTTTTATTGAGGCAGACCTTTTTGTCATGAAAGTCACCGGAATGTTGAAGAAGTGTACTGAAACAGCTTGCCATTGTAGTTTTAGAAGATAGAGTTCTCAAATTTAATTTCCCTTTAATATTTTATCAAAGCTTAAAGATGCACTAAATATTAAGGAAATTGATGTCTAATTGTTGTCTTACATTATGTTCATGTATGTAGGTAGCCTACTAAGCTAATCTGTCAATCATGTCAACCATCAAATTCCATGTAATTTCCACATTAATGACCTTGTAATCTTGATTAATTTTAATTTTAGCAGTGTGACAATGGTGAATTTGCATTGCTTGTATGAGAGAACATATAATTTAACATTTTAATTGCATTTATATTATGTTTTATCCCTGAGATATTGAAAAATCTCCAATCGGTGGCCATTTTGGACGCCATCTTGAATTTCTCAGAGAGCACAAGGTGGATTCCCGGGGACTTTTAGTATGTTATTCCTAAGGGTATTCTGAACATATTCTGAAAAATTCAGCTTGTTACTAATTTGTTCCGGGTTGGACTCAATTTTGAGCTAATGCTCTTGGGCTAACTCCTTTTAGTTATGCTGTCATAGTTTTGCTGGAGTCTCTGCCTGTACTCTACACAAAAAATGTATACTGTACCTACTTATTCAGGTGACACTGGGCATACCGAACAACCTGTGTTTTCTCTCTACCCCCCCATCTGTCCCTCTGAGTTACATGTCAATCCTGGGATCAAGGTGCTGACCTCTTCTGCTCCTCGGACCTGCCTGATACATCCTGATGCCCAATGTCTGGTTGGAGTCTCATCACATCGCTCCTGTGGAGGACGGCCCCATGGGGACAGTTGAAAGCCACACTTGGAAGACACTCTGGACACTTACAGTAATGCTTTTGTGGCTGAGGACTACAGTTGGCTTGCTAACTTTGGGACTGCAGTTGTCATGAACAGTTTTGCACTCAAGTTTCCATTAAAGAAGACTTATAACATCAACAAAACTGACTTCATGTTAAAACTGTTAATGTTATAGTCATGTTGTCTGTTGTTGTCCAGGTGAGGATTGGTTCCTTTTTGGGTCTGGTTCCTCTCGAGGTTTGTTCCTCTGTGTCGTCTGGGGGAGTTTTTCCTTGCCACCGTTGCCACGGGTGTGCTCATTGGGGATAGATTAGGGATAAAATTGGCTCATGTCTTGGGTCATTCAGATTCTGTAAAGCTGCTTTGGGACAATGTCTATTGTTAAAAGCGCTATACAAACAAACTTGACTTGGCTTGACATATCATGCGTTGGTGAATTCCAGTTGTAATCAGATCTCAATCCACCAAAGCCTGGTACAAGGCGAAGCATTGGGGAGAGCACAAGCAGTGCAGGTGTTCTGTGTGCATGGGGATGTTCACAATTATCCTCTATTGTCTGTCCATGTTCTATTTCCGGGCCAAAAGCATAGCGTTAAGGTGGTGGTTAATGCTTGTCTCATCCACTCACTGATTTTGGGACCCAATTGGCCAGGGTTTCGAACTTTATTGGAATACATAGTAGGGAATGGGTCCTGCCATAAAATGTCACTGGGGGGAATACCGGTGTGGCATTGACCGGAGAAGCTGTCACAGAGTCGTCAACGTAATCACTGCACCAGGACAATACGAGGAGTGAGGAACAGCCCTCCCCTTCTCCTGCTCTTGGGGATTCCCTCGAGGATTTTCCTTCAGAGCAGTCACGTGACGAGATTCTGTGGCATGCGTTTGACCAAGTGTGAGTAATCGATGGTCAAACTCTCCAGGCAAATGCAGCACCCGTCTTCCCGTACTTTGCAATTATTAAAGATAGACTGTATCGAGTGACACAGGACACTCAAACCGGTGAACAAATAACTCCGTTGTTAATCCCTCAGAGCTGTAGGGAACTCGTCTTCCATGCAGCTCACTCTAATCCCATGGCTGGACACTTAGGGCAGGATAAAACACTAGCCCGAATAATGGCCCGGTTCTATTGGCCAGGGATTCGCGGGGACGTTCGTCGGTGGTGTGTGGCGTGCCGCAAATGGCAATTAGTAAATCCCATGGCCACTCCAAAAGCGCCTTTGTGCCCTCTTCCTCTAATCGAGATCCCCTTCAAAAGGATTGGTATGGATCTCATCGGGCCATTAGATCGGTCAGCACTAGGATATTGCTTTATTTTAGTTCTGGTGGACTATGCAACACGATATCCGGAAGCAGTGCCTCTCTGTAATATCTCCACACGCAGTATTGCGGGAAGTGCTCTTCTGTATTATCTCCCGGGTCAGGATTCCAAAAGAAATCCTGACAGACCAAGGCACTTTGTTTATGTCACGCACACTGCATGAGCTGTATGGGTTACTGGGGATTAAATCCATCTGCACCAGCGTTTATCAGACCCTCCAGGATTTTGCAATGTTGCGATTTGCAACTTCAATGCAAATTCAACCAATCCCCACGAATTCAGGGCGGTGTTGCAATTATATCCAATCACCGCAACTTTCCCGCAAATTTGACCAATCATTGGAGTCGTCTTGAGGTGACGTCGACAAACTACCTTCCACCTTACTTCTGTGTATACATTCAAGAGAAGCAGCATGTGCACAGTGTTGCCAGATTGGGTGGTTTCCCGCCTAATTGGGCGGTTTTAAGTGCATTTTGGCGGGGTTTGAACATATTTTGGGCTGGAAAACGTCAGCAGTATCTGGCAACATTGCATGATGTGCGAGTCAGTGTTTATGTAGGCTTAAATTCTGTTACTGAAAGTGTTATGTTTACAGTGAAGGACTGTGTGCACTTTACATTATTTTTTACTTAATACAAGAAATTAATGGATGCCAACATTTTTGCCAAAATGGTATTTTATTTTCCATTGTTTGGAAGCTTCAGCATCATACTGTGAGATTCTGTTCAAATTGTTGTTTTTTTCTTCTATGAAGCCTGAGCCATTTATTTTATTAGTTTATAATTATTGTTTAATTTAGTCTTCAGGAGAGACTGCTTGCACACAGTACTAGTATTAATATTTTTTTTTCTTACATGAAAGCTGAGGAATTTATATTATATTTTAATGTAACTTCATGTTGTGCTGTGAGGTTCTATGCACTTTAACTTTTGAACCAACAGGAGCATTTGGATAAGTAAAGCCTATTTTTTTGCATTTTTGTAGTCCTGGTAATCTTTTATATTGGTAAAGTTGTTTATAGGACCATTTCTCAGTGTCTTTGTTTTTTTAATCAATAGTTTTTCAGTAATAACTTAATATTTAACATATCACTCAATTTTAATCACAGAAAGAGAAAATCGCAACAATTTCTCACAACTTTCACTTCCTCCCGCAATATAATAGCAACAAAAACCTAAAAAACACCACAACTTTCATCGCAATTTTTTGGAAAACCCCCCGCAACATCAGACATTTTAGCCCACAACAATCACAAAAAAGGCCCGCGAAATCCTGGGGGGACTGGTTTATCACCCACAAACAGATGGTTTGGTAGAGAAGTTCAATCAAACACTTAAAAATCTAATTCAGAAATTTGTAAGTGAAGACACACGTAACTGGGATAAATGGCTTGAGCCCCTGTTATTTGCAGTACGAGCGGTCCCGCAAGCCTCCACGGGGTTCTCCCTGTTTGAATTATAATATGGGTGAAAGCCACGTGGCATCTTGGACATGCTACGGGAAAATTGGGAGGAGGGACCTTCGCCTAGTAAGAACAAAATTCAATATGTTCTCGATTTGCACACAAAACTCCACACACTTGCTCACTTAACCCAGGAGAATTTGCGACAGGCACAAGAACGTCAAGCCCGGCTGTACGACAGGGGCACGCGCCTTAGAGAGTTCACTCCAGGAGACAAAGTACTCGTATTATTGCCCACGTCGAGTTCCAAATTAGACGCCAAGTGGCAAGGGCCCTTCGAGGTCACATGGCGAGTCAGGGGCGTTGACTTTGAGGTGAGGTGAACAGATAGGGTCATCTACGCTTGTTAATTACACTTTTGAGCTTGTTCATTTGAACCTATAAGATATAGAAAAGGACTTTTATTGAAGTATTGAAGAACATTAATGCACTTGCAAGAAGGACTTTTATCGATTTAACGTGTATTGCAACAGAGACTTTTATTTTGATATGTGCACTTTAGAGGAAGAAAAACGAGACTTATTAAGGCAAAGCTGCGCTTTAGCATTTAACGTTTAAATGATAGTGCACCTAGCTGATAGGGTCACCAAGCTCTTACGGTGTTTGAAGGGTGTCCCAGTGTTTATGGTGCCAAAATGTAACGTATTTTTATAGTTTAAGATTACAGTAAAAGGTTTCTAGTTCTTCAAAGATGCATTTTGTAACCGTATTTACCTTTGAATTGAATTCTGTAATGACACCGCTTTTGACATCAGATTTTGAGCCATCTATCAGCGGAGGTAGCCACAGTAAGAGCTTGAGCCTCACCAAGTTTCCAGCCACTGCAAAGACAACGACGAGTGAGGAAGATCGAGGGATACGATGGGCCTAATCATCCTACATGCTTTACATCGTCTACGATGCAGAGCTCCATCTCCTACACGGACAGAGACCGGTGTACGAGGCCTTCAAGCAATGGTTCATCGGTTCTCAGTCAACGGGGAGCGCTGTGACACCACGGGCAGCGAGCGGAGGAACTTGGTGGATGGTCAAGATACGGCTAACAGGTTTGAGTGAACTCAATGGATAACGGCAGACAGGTAAAAGTGAATATTGCAAATAGTTACAGACTGCTAAAATAATTGACGATAGTAAGGACTATCTGTTTCGGCGCTGAACTAAACAAAGGCGGATGGAACTCGGCGCTTTGGAAGAAACTTTTCGCGCTAAGCTATAGACAAAGGAGAATATCTTGGTGCTCTATCCACAGACTTGATTGTTGGTTTGGACATCTGAAGATTTAAAACAAACTTTTCTTATATTCTAATGGACTCAACGTTACAGTGATTTAAGGTTAATAGCCTATACAGTTTGATTTTGATATTTAGCCTACCCTATGTTATTGAGTTTGGGCTTAGCCTATTGTTTGGCATTTCGATATTGGCTTCTGGCCTAATGATTTCATTTAATAAGATAGCTTACTGAATATTATTGAAATAGTTTGATTGTTTTGTCGTGCAAGTTAAATAGACCATTTTCAAAATGTCACGACTGCCCGGGTCATTGCATTTAGAGTCTGGGTTAGAGGAAGACCAAACTCCTGAAATAGAAACTAATGAAGGTGATGGTACCTTAGAGCAGTGGTTTTCAAAGTGGGGGCCGCCAGGGGGCGCTAGGGGGGCCTCAGAAAGTTGGAGGGATGATAACAAAAAAATTGCAGAAAAAATATACTTTTTTAAAATAATTATTATTAAATATATTGTAATTATTAGTTTTTTAATCATTATTATAAAATATAATTATTAACTAGAGACAACAATTCCCCTGTGGGAAATCGTGAAAGTGATGCAGTGGCCGTAGCAGTCGCTATTGCAGGAGCTGCACTGAACTGTGTGAATGTGTGACTTGCCATGAAGCTACAATCATGTGTGTGCTTGAGAGGGAGCAGCCCCTCCCTCATGTGTGTGTTTGAGAGAGAGAGCAGCCCCTCCCCTCTCTGCTCCCTGAGTGGAGCTCGTCGCCTTGGTAACGGTGCTCAGGTGCAGGGCAGAGACACAATTTGACAAGCAAAGAGCGCTTTTTCTCAGAGTTCCCTCTCCTCGAACAACGGTGATTTACACGGAAAGAAAAGGAGCTATTCACAAAATTCTTTCACATTGAGCGCTACAAGGCTCTCATGAACACATTGATATATATTTTTTTGTCCCTAGTGTAAAAAATGTGGACAATAGAGCGAGTTGAAAACAAGTGACATTTCTGATTTTGTAGTAAAAGCGCTGTCAGGATTATAATGGGGGTCAATCGAAATGTTGTTTGCCATGCTCATCTCTCCGATTGCCTGTGACGTTGCGGTTTGCGCCATTTATCAAGCTGCTTTGCTCCTCAAGCTAGCGTATTGCTAGTTCAAAATGGACAGGTTTTTGAAGAAGAGACCGAAGGAACAAACCAACAGCCCTGCTGTGGAGGACACTGCTGCGAAAAAAACTAAGAAGTCCTGGCCAACTAAAATTTGAAAATATGAGGCAGCATACATTAATTATGGCTTTACAGCCATACAGAAAAATGGCCATGATTGCCCGAAATGCGTCCTCTGTCTGGAGACCCTGTCAAATGAGTGCTTAAAACCTTCGAAACTTCAGTGTCACTTGGTACAAAAACATCCGACAGATGCCGAAAAAACAGTAGATTTCTTCAGACGCAAAGAAGAGCATTTGGTCAGGCAATCTGCTGCATTCACCCAGCAAGCTACTGTCCCCGAGCGGGCCCTGAAGGCATAATTTTTAGCCTCGTACCACATTGCTCGTGCTAAAAAACCTCACTCAATTGGAGAAGATTTGATTTTACCAGCCACCAAAGACATTGTCCGAGAATTGCTTGGTGAGGATGCTGCCAAAAAAAATCGATGCTGTCCCACTCTCTGATAACACCGTAAGCCGACAGATTGGTGACATGGCTCAAGACGTATCTGCTGAGCTGTTGGAGCAGGTGAGAGCCAGTGAATACTTCGCACTTCAGCTGGATGAGAGCACAGATTTATCCAATGAGGCCCAACTGCTTGTGTACATCAGATTTATTTCACAGGAAAGATTTGTGGAGGAAATACTATTTTGTAAAGCACTTGAAAGAAGAACTACTAGGAAAGACATTTTTCAAGTTTTGGATGATTACATCGAGTCTAACGGATTGGACTGGACCCGTTGTGTGGGGGTGTGTTCGGACGGAGCCGCGGCAATGACCGGGAAGATCAGTGGAGTGACCGCTCTCATTAAGCAGAAGGCCCCGCATGTAGTGGCCACACACTGCATGCTCCATCGCGAGGCACTGGTCGCAAAAAGGATGGATAACGAGTTGAATCAGGTACTACAGGAGGTTATACAGTTTATTGTTCAGTGCTAAAATATTTGTGTTGAAAACATCTCATCTCATCTCATTATCTCTAGCCGCTTTATCCTTCTACAGGGTCGCAGGCAAGCTGGAGCCTATCCCAGCTGACTACGGGCGAAAGGCGGGGTACACCCTGGACAAGTCGCCAGGTCATCACAGGGCTGACACATAGACACAGACAACCATTCACACTCACATTCACACCTACGGTCAATTTAGAGTCGCCAGTTAACCTAACCTGCATGTCTTTGGACTGTGGGGGAAACTGGAGCACCCGGAGGAAACCCACGCGGACACGGGGAGAACATGCAAACTCCACACAGAAAGGCCCTCGCCGGCCCCGGGGCTCGAACCCAGGACCTTCTTGCTGTGAGGCGACAGCGCTAACCACTACACCACCGTGCCGCCTGTTGAAAACATGTTAGTTAATAATATTCTTATGCTAATGTAACAATTATTGACTATTGAATAAAAGTAAGAGAAAACATTCTAAAAGTTGATGTTTCTTTACATATTTTGTAGCATTGTCTGTGGGTTTGCAAAGGGGGTCCCCGGCCAGAAGCTAATGCTGTTTGGGGGGCCTTAGCATGGAAAAGTTTGGGAACCCCTGCCTTAGAGGATGAAAGTAATGCATGTAAAGACCCAGAAGGGAGAAATCAAAATGAAGAACGTACACTAGCTAACTTAAAAGAACCATTTCAATATGCCCAGACTGATAACCAAGGCCTACGCCGCTCTGAGCGTAGTCTTGTCCCAACTGAAAAGATGCTTGCCTATCAGAAAGAAGAGGCCAAGAGAAAGGAAAGAAAATTTTTAGGCACTTATCAAAATTGGAAAGCTGAGGTTCGTAACACACGCGAACAACTAAAATTAGACATCTCTTCAACCCAACTAGCCATCCTTGTAGATGTGTTAGAACAAGCAAAGAATAACGTGCTAAAACTGTATGATGAAATAAGGCAACTTGTCACACCTGCATTTGATGTAAGGCGACGAGTAGATGCTTGTGAGGCTGTGACTGCTGACATTATTAAAATTGCCTATGAAAGAATAGCAGGCATTGATGAGTTTGATGCTGTAAGGGAGATAAACCGCCTTCGTGCTCTACTTGAGTGTGATTATGCCCATTCTATCTATGGGTCCAGTGTCTCTCGAGTAAGCCATGAATATAGCCAACACTCTGATGCATCCTGCTTAGCAGCTAAACGAGTGGATGCTGCTGCAGAAGTTGCAGCTAAAGAAGCAGCATATGAAGTGATGTTGGAGGAAAGGAAGTATAAAAATAAATACAGCAATTAGAAGAACAACACAAGAAAGTCCTGGAATCTCAAAAATCCAAATTAGAGCAGTTGCAGGCAGAGAAAGATTTAAAGGCAGCTTAGGCTAAATTAAAAGTCTACACCCAAGAAATAGAAAGAGAAATGAATGCCCTGCCCTTTAACTGCAATGTTGAAATTAAACCAAACCCAGAACAAATTACAACTCAACGTAAACTTAGCTTTCAGGGTTCATTGTCAAATGAGGGTACACCCTCCTTTGCACAGGCCCTTCAGGATAGTATAGCCTTAAGTAGACGACCAACGCCAGAGCCTTCAGTGTTCACTGGAGACCCGATTCAGTTCATAGAGTGGAAATCATCTTTTATGGCACTTATTGATCAGAAAAACATTTCTGCTGCGGACAAACTCTTCTACCTAAAGAAATATGTGGGTGGTCCAGCCCGTAAAACATTAGAGGGTGTCTTCTACAGAAATGATAAGGATGCTTATAGTGATGCCTGGAATAGATTAAACACACGCTATGGACAGCCATTTATTTTACAAAAGGCTTTCAGAGACAGGCTTTCTAACTGGCCAAGAATCAATCCAAAGGATGCAGTCAGTCTGAGGGAATTTTCTGATTTTTTAAATGCCTGTCAAGATGCAATGCCTCACGTGAAAGGCCTACAGATCTTGAATGATTGTCAAGAAAACCAAAATTTAGTACAGAAATTACCCAACTGGGCCATATCTCGGTGGAACCAGCAAGTCACACAAACTTTGAGTCGAAATCATGAATTCCCACCATTCCAAGAGTTTGCTGCATTTGTGGCATTAGAAGCAGAAATCGCATGCAACCCCGTAACCTCCTTCTTTGCTCTTCGCTCATCAGAAATCCCTGCAGAGAAACGAAACCTAAAAGACAACAATGGAGGAAAGGTTGGTGTTAAGCACACAAATAAACAATAACGAGCAGAACACAGAAAAAACACCTACAAAGCTGCCTTGTGCATTTTGCCAAGAGGATAAACATCAGTTGCCCAGCTGTGCCAACTTCATAGCTAAAGACTTAGAAGAGCATAAGAGGTTTGTTCAAGAAAGAAAGCTTTGTTATGGGTGTCTGCGCACCGGACATATCGCAAAGGACTGCCGTCTCCGACATACATGCGGGAGTTGTAAAGGCCGTCATCCGACTAGTCTACATGACAACAATTTTGTGAAGCAGACAAAGTCTACTCAACCAGTTAATCCAGAACATGCATCTGATGATGCAAGTGGCATGACTTTAAATGTAGCTACAGGTCAGACTACGAACACCTCCATGATTGTGCCAGTATGGGTGTCTACAAAGAGCAATCCAAGCAATGAAAGGCTGGTGTACGCATTACTCGACACACAGAGTGACACCACCTTCATTGATCAAGCAGTCAGCGATGCGCTTCAAGCAGAGTCCTGTCCTGTGAAACTAAAGCTGACCACCATGTTAGGCAAAGACACAGTTCTCCAGAGTTGTAGAGTCACAGGCCTTCAAGTGAGAAGCTATAGTTCAGCTAATCACATTGATCTCCCACCCGCCTATACAAGAGATTATCTCATCTCATCTCATCTCATCTCATCTCATTATCTCTAGCCGCTTTATCCTTCTACAGGGTCGCAGGCAAGCTGGAGCCTATCCCAGCTGACTACGGGCGAAAGGCGGGGTACACCCTGGACAAGTCGCCAGGTCATCACAGGGCTGACACATAGACACAGACAACCATTCACACCTACGGTCAATTTAGAGTCACCAGTTAACCTAACCTGCATGTCTTTGGACTGTGGGGGAAACCGGAGCACCCGGAGGAAACCCACGCGGACACGGGGAGAACATGCAAACTCCACACAGAAAGGCCCTCGCCGGCCCCGGGGCTCGAACCCAGGACCTTCTTGCTGTGAGGCGACAGCGCTAACCACTACACCACCGTGCCGCCCACAAGAGATTATATACCAGTGAATTGCACCCACATTCCTACGTGTGACACTGCTAAGTGTTGGAATCACCTCGTAGCCATCGCAAATGAAATACCACCCCTTCAGGACTGTGACACTGGTCTATTGATAGGCTATAATTGTTCAAGGGCAGTGGCCCCTCGAAAGGTAATTGTAGGGGAAGATGAGGAACCTTATGGCATACAGACAAACCTGGGATGGAGCATAGTGGGTCATTCACCAGCACGCTTTGATGTGCCCCAAGCAAGTGGTCTATGCCATCGCGTAGCTGTTAAGGAGCTCCCCCCTGTCACTCCTATGGATGCCATTCGAATCTTGGAAAATGACTTTAAAGACATCAGTGAAGATCGTAAGAAAATGCCACAAGATGACATCCTGTTCCTAAACAAAATGAAAGGGCACATAAAGAAAAACAGTCAAGGCCACTATGAGATGCCCCTGCCATTTAAAGAAAGACCCATACTACCAGACAACACACAGCTCGCCATGGCCAGACTCAATCATTTGAGATGAAGGTTATCCAGAGATCAAACATTATACAGACTTTATGAGAGAGATCATAGACAGAGGAGATGCTGAGGAAACTAAGGAAGATGGCATTAAGGGAGAGACCTGGTATTTACCCCATTACGGCGTATATCACGTAAAGAAGCCAGGAAAACTGCGTGTAGTTTTTGACTGTTCAGCAAAATATGAGGGTACATGTCGAAATGACCACCTACTCCAAGGACCAGACTTGATTAATAATTTGAACAGCATCCTCATCAGATTTCGTCAACATCCCATAGCGCTGACGTGTGACGTGGAGAAAATGTTCCACCAGTTCCACGTTGATGAAGCCAACAGAAATTATCTGCGTTTTCTTTGGTGGAAGGATGGCAACTTAGAAAGAAAACCAGACGTGTTCTGCATGAAAGTCCATCTATTTGGTGCCACGTTGTCACCTGCGTGTGCGAACTACGGATTGAGACACCTCACTCAAGAATACAGCAGTGACTACCCTCTTGGTGCACAGTTTGTGATGAAGAATTTTTATGTTGATGATGGCATTACTAGTGTAGTCAACTCAGAAGATGCAATTAGACTAGCGACAGAGGTGAGAATGCTTTGTGCAAAGGGTGGTCTTCGGCTGCATAAATTCATGTCCAATGACAGTGCTGTTATGAAAAGCCTCCCCGCATCAGAACGAGCTGAGGAGAAGGATGTTGAATTTGCCTTCGATGACGTCCTATTAGAATGAACTCTAGGCATTCAGTGGCAAAGAGAATCTGACTGCTTCATGTTCAGAATCCATGTTCAAGAGCAGTCTGCCACAAGATGTAACATACTGTCCACAGTAGCTTCTGTATATGAC
The DNA here is from genome assembly GCF_027579695.1 of Neoarius graeffei. NCBI lineage: Eukaryota > Metazoa > Chordata > Actinopteri > Siluriformes > Ariidae > Neoarius > Neoarius graeffei. Next base: position 16,593,871 of record NC_083582.1, read on the forward strand.
CCCCTCGGGTTCATCGCACCTGTGCTGCTTAGTGGCAAACGAATCCTGCAAGAAATGTGTAAACACGGCACGAATTGGGATGACCCCTTGCCTCCTGCACTTGGGAGCACTGGAAAAGGGATCTTGCCAACCTGAAAGATCTAAGTATATCCCGCTGCTACAGTGGTGCTTGAAAGTTTATGAACCCTTTAGAATTTTCTATATTTCTGCATAAATATGACCTAAAACATCATCAGATTTTCACACAAGTCCTAAAAGTAGATAAAGAGAACCCAGTTAAACAAATGAGACAAAAATATTATACTTGGTCATTTATTTATTGAGGAAAATGATCCAATATTACATATCTGTGAGTGGCAAAAGTATGTGAACCTTTGCTTTCAGTATCTGGTGTGATCCCCTTGTGCAGCAATAACTGCAACTAAACGTTTGCGGTAACTGTTGATCAGTCCTGCACACCGGCTTGGAGGAATTTTTGCCCATATCTCCGTACAGAACAGCTTCAACTCTGGGATGTTGGTGGGTTTCCTCACATGAACTGCTCGTTTCAGGTCCTTCCACAACATTTCCATTGGATTAAGGTCAGGACTTTGACTTGGCCATTCCAAAACATTAACTTTATTCTTCTTTAACCATTCTTTGGGAGAATGACTTGTGTGCTTAGGGTCGTTGTCTTGCTGCATGACCCACCTTCTCTTGAGATTCAGTTCATGGACAGATGTCCTGACATTTTCCTTTAGAATTCACTGGTATAATTCAGAATTCATTGTTCCATCAATGATGGTAAGCCGTCCTGGCCCAGATGCAGCAAAACAGGCCCGAACCATGATACTACCACCACCATGTTTCACAGATGGGATAAGGTTCTTATGCTGGAATGCAGTGCTTTCCTTTCTCCAAACATAACGCTTCTCATTTAAACCAAAAAGTTCTATTTTGGTCTCATCCATCCACAAAATATTTTTCCAATAGCCTTCTGGCTTGTCCTCATGATCTTTAGCAAACTGCAGACGAGCAGCAATGTTCTTTATGGAGAGCAGTGGCTTTCTCCTTGCAACCCTGCCATGCACACCATTGTTGTTCAGTGTTCTCCTGATGGTGGACTCATGAACATTAACATTAGCCAATGTGAGAGAGGCCTTCAGTTGCTTAGAAGTTACTCTGGGGTCCTTTGTGACCTTGCCGACTATTACACGCCTTGCTCTTGGAGTGATCTTTGTTGGTTGACCACTCCTGGGGAGGGTAACAATGGTCTTGAATTTCCTCCATTTGTACACAATCTGTCTGACTGTGGATTGGTGGAGTCCAAATTCTTTAGAGATGGTTTTGTAACCTTTTCCAGCCTGATGAGCATCAACAACACTTTTTCTGAGGTCCTCAGAAATCTCCTCTCTTCGTGCCATGATACACTTCCACAAACATGTGTTGTGAAGATCAGACTTTGATAGATCCCTGTTCTTTAAATAAAACAGGGTGCCCACTCACACCTGATTGTCATCCCACTGATTGAAAACACCTGACTCTCATTTCACCTTCAAATTACCTGCTAATCCTAGAGGTTCACATACTTTTGCCACTCACAGATATGTAATATTGGATCATTTTCCTCAATAAATAAATGACCAAGTATAATATTTTTGTCTCATTTGTTTAACTGGGTTCTCTTTATCTACTTTTAGGACTTGTGTGAAAATCTGATGATGTTTTAGGCCATATTTATGCAGAAATATAGAAAATTCTAAAGGGTTCACAAACTTTCAAGCACCACTGTATATGCCCACTAGTTTTGGAGAAGTTGTCAGAGTAGAATTGCACCATTTCTCTGATGCAAGTACTGTAGGATATGGCCAGTGCTCATATTTAAGACTCTGTAACAATAGGGGAAACATCCACTGTGTGCTAGTCATGGCAAAATCAAGAGTGTCCCCCCTGAAAGTGACTACAGTTCCCAGATTAGAGATGACAGCTGCCGTCACCTCTATCAAAGCAAGCAGCGGGCTTAAGGCTGAGTTAGAATATGAAATTGCAGATGAATTTTTTTGGACAGACTCCAAAGTCGTACTTGGATATATCAATAATGACGCACGCCGCTTTCATGTGTTCGTTGCGAACAGAGTACAGAGAATACACCTTAGCTCAGAGCCACATCAATGGAAATACATCCCCACAGAAGAAAATCCAGCAGATCATGCATCGAGAGGGTTGACGGTTGATGAGATGTTGGCCTCGAACTGGTTCACTGGACCCAAGTTTTTATGGGAAAAGCAGATTGATCTCTTTATGGAGCTTTCACCAGAACTGTCAGTAGGAGATCCAGAAGTAAAAGTACAGTAGCTCAAGTCTTTAATACAGAGAGTACAGATCAGCCAGGTCTAACAGATCGTTTTTCCAACTTTTCTTCTTGGTCCCGTGCTACCAGAGCTGTCACCCGTCTCTTGAGATGGGTAAAGAAAGACAAATCAAACCACCTTGCCACTGTCACTGAAAGAAAGAAAGCAGAATGTGTCATTGTCAAGGCTCTACAAAGGGAGACATACAGTATAAGGATGAAATGAACACAATAAATAAAGGCAAAAATGTACCACAGAACAATGAGTTGTTTGCTCTTCACTCCTTTATAGGAGAAGATGGAGTGCTTAAGGTGGGAGGGAGGCTCGGCAACTCTGCATTGCCTTATGCCTTCAGACACCCTATAGTCATACCTAAGAGCCACCCCATAACCAGAATGATCATTGCAGACTATCATGAAAAGGTCAAACACCAAGGCAAAGGATTCACAATGAATGAGATAAGAGCAAACGGATTTTGAATACTAAGCATGAATAAGGTTGTGATGTCTTATATTTGACAGTGCGTCATCTGCCGAAAACACAGGAGATCCACCGAGGAACAAAGAATGGCTGACCTGCCGTCAGAAAGAGTGGACCCCTCACCGCCATTTAGCTATTGTGGAATGGACTGTTTTGGCCCTTATCTTGTCAAGCAAGGGCGCAACACTCACAAAAGATATGGCCTTCTTTTTACGTGTTTCTGTTCTCGGGCAATCCACATTGAGATGCTGACTGACTTGTCCACAGATGCTTTTATCAATGGGCTGCGCTGCTCTGTTGCTATACGTGGTACAGTTAGGCAAATAAAGTCAGATCAAGGGAGTAACTTCATTGGAGCCCGAAATGAATTGCGAGAGTCACTAAAGGAACTTGATCAAGAACGAATAGCTGCTTTCCTGTCTGACAAACAGTGTGACTTCGTCATGAATGCTCCTCATTCAAGTCACGCTGGAGGAGTGTGGGAGCAACAAATAAGGACATTAAAGGCTGTACTGAACACCATACTCTCGCTCTCACCGGGAAGGATGGATGATTCTTCACTCTGTGCTTTCTTTTATGAAGCAATGGCAATAGTGAACAACAGGCCCCTCACCGTCACAAATTTAAGCAATCCAAATAGCCTAGAGCCCCTTACACCAAACCATTTACTTACCCTTAAGTCCACAGTAGCATTGCCCCCACCAGGCAAGTTTACCAGTGAAGACCTATATACACGCAAGAGGTGGCGTCATGTGCAGTTTCTAACTGAGCAGTTTTGGAGTCGCTGGCGCAAAGAGTATCTTGCCAAAGAAATCTACAAATAGGTGACATAGTGATGGTTAAAGATGAGGACTTACCAAGAAATGAGTGGCGGCTTGGATGAGTCTTAGAGACTAACGCAAATAAGGATGGGCTTGTCAGAAAGGTTAAAATTAGGCTGGGGGACAGAAACCTGAATCACAAGGGTGAGCATGTATGCAAACCATCAATAGTTGAACGCCCTATACAGAAACTAGTCTTATTAATGGAGACCTAAAAATTAGCTTAGTATCTGCCACTAATTCTCTTTACCTAAATGTGTAGGTTTGAAGACTCAGGAGGTAAAATGGACCCATGGTTTAAAACGTCACTTTATAATTTACAAGGTCATTTAATATGTTAAAAACAGGTCATTTCATGATTTAAAAGAAGCTAATTGATGATTTAAAGCAGGGGTGTCCAAACTGATCCATAAAGGGCCGTGTGGCTGCAGGTTTTCATTCCAGCCATGCAGTAGCACACCTGACTTGGCTCATTTAATCAACTGAACTGTCTTCACACAGTCAAATACTTGCAGCCACACCCACCCTTGATTAAAGGGTGGGTGTGTCAGTTGATTGAATAAGCCAAATCAGGTGTGCTGCTGCATGGCTGGAATGAAAACCTGCAGCCACATGGCCCTTTATGGATCAGTTTGGACACCCCTGATTTAAAGGTATTTAATCTGCACTGTGTTAAAAATGTGTTTGAACAATTCATGATTTAAGATGTATGTATGGTGTATACTTTAAATGGGTTGTTTGCTGTGACATTATGTAATGCTTATCCAGGGTCATTTTCTATTGAAATAATTCATTCCTGTTGTGACATGAACTCCTGATTTGGTGGGAGTGTAGATGACCCTGTTAATTACACTTTTGAGTTTTCATTTGAACCTATAAGATATAGAAAAGGACTTTTATTGAAGTATTGAACATTAATGCACTTGCAAGAAGGACTTTTATTGATTTAATGTGTATTGCAACAGAGACTTTTATTTTGATATGCGCACTTTAGAGGAAGAAAAACAAGACTTATTAGGGCAAAGCTGCGCATTAGCGTTTAACGTTTAAATAATAGCGCACCTTGCTGATAGGGTCACCAAGCTCTTACTGAAGGGTGTCCCAGTGTTTATGGTGCCAAAATGTAACGTATTTTTATAGTTTAAGGTTACAGTAAACGTTTTTAGTTCTTCAAAGATGCATTTTGTAACCGTATTTACCTTTGAATTGAATTTTGTAATAAACACCGCTTTTGACATCAGTTTTTGAGTCATCTATCAGCGGAGGTAGCCACAATAGGGACGGGGCTCTACAAATATACCACCTCAACCTATTAAAGCATTGGAATGAGGGGGTTCCGTTGGCATTGGTAGTTCCGGAGAAGGCAGAGCTGGGGCCGGAGGTAAAAATAACCAAAACCACAACCCGAACCGCTCCGGTCCCTGGTGGAGACCACCTCTCACCAGCCCAACTCGCAGAGGTAGCCAAGTTGCAAGAGGAATTTTCTGATGTGGCCCCTTCCTGGCCACACCCATCTCATAGAACACCACATTGAAATGCCCCCAGGGTTGGTGGTGCATAGCCGCCCGTACCACTTACCCGAACACAAAAAAAGGTGGTTTGGGACAAACTCAAGGCTATGCTCGATATGGGCATAATCAAGGAGTCACACAGTGACTGGAGCAGCCCGGTGGTCCTGGTACCCAAGGCCGACGAGTCGGTCCGGTCCTGTGTGGACTATAGAAAGGTCAGCGCAGTGTCTAAATTTGACGCATACCCAATGCCTTGCATTGATGAGTTGATCGGTTAGGCGCGGCTTGCTTTTATTCGACACTGGATTTGACAAAGGGATATTAGCAGATCCCCTTGACTCCTCTATCCCGAGAGAAAACGGCTTTTTCCACACTGTTTGGATTACACCAGTTTGTCACGCTTCCTTTTGGGTTGTTTGGGGCTCCCGCTATGTTCCAGCGGCTCATGGACAAGATCCTCCACCCTCACGCCACCTATACGGCAGCCTATTTAGGTGATATAATTATATACAGCAGTGACTGGTCGCGGCACATAGAACACCTTGGGGTTATCCTAGAGTCACTGAGGTGGGCAGGTCTCACAGCCAACCCGAAAAAGTGTGCAATTGGGTGGGTGGAAGTATGGTATCTGGGTTTTCACTTGGGTCATGCATCCCCAAATTGACAAGCAGCAGAGGTTGCAGCCTGCCTGAGGCCTAAGACCAAAAAGGGGGTGAGACAGTTCCTGGGGCTGGCTGGCTACTACCATAGGTTCATACCTAATTATTCGGACATCACCAGCTCACTGACTGAGCTCACTAAAAAGGGAACACCAGATCCGGTCCAGTGGACGGAGCAGTGCCAACAGGCTTTCACCAGGGTAAAGGCTGCACTGTGTGGGGGGCCACTCTTACATTCCCCTGACTTCTCTCTCCCCTTAATTTTGCAGACAGACGCATCAGACAGAGGGTTGGGGGCCGTTTTGTCCCAGGAGGTGGAGGGCAAGGAACATGCTGTACATCAGCTGCAAGCTCTCGATGCGCGAGAGTAAGTCCAGCACCATCGAGAAAGATTGCTTGGCCATCAAGTGGGCAGTCCTCGCTCTCCGATACTACCTGCTGGGGTGCCCTTTCACCCTCTGTTCAGACCACGCGCCCCTCCAGTGGCTCCACCGCATGAAAGATGCCAATGCATGGATAACCCGTTGGTATCTAGCCCTCCAGCGATTTAAATTTGAGGTGGTCCACAGGCCAGGGGCGTAGATGGTAGTGGCAGACTTCCTGTCCTGTTGGGGGGGGGAGGTTTGCTGCAGGCTGGACAGCTCCTCGGCCTGAGTCGGGCGGCTCCCTGGCCTGAGTCGGGCAGTGGGGGTATGTGGCAGCAGGGGCGTGGCCTAGCATCAGTCTGTGAATGGAGGGCGGGGCTGGGGAAGGTGACTGACAAAGTCAATGCACCTGTGCCTACTTAATGTTGTGTCTGTGTTGCAGTGACAGGGTAGAAAAGGAGGGAGAGAGAAGAGAGCTCTCCCAACCAGAACGTGTGTGTGTGTGTGTGTGTGTGTGTGTGTGTGTGAGAGAGAGACTAGGAGAGTGTGTGATGCTGAAAAGCAGAAGATAAAGTGCGTGTGAACATAAATTCCTGCCTGCCGTGCTTCTGTACTCCACCCTCATCAGGGAACTGTTACAGTTCTCTATTAATTTTCTTCCTTTTTTGCAGTGTTACAAATAACACATTTAGGGCTTCTAGCTTATTTGGACATAATTCTCTTAGCATTTTATGTACTTTAAAGTTTTTGCAGTAATCATTGTATCTTAACTTAGCAGGCAACTTTGAGTGAGATTGAACTTGCTTTTTAAGGTTCTACATTATAAATTCTTATCTTGTCTCGTCTTCCGCTTATCTGAGGCCAGGTCGCAGAGGTAGCAGTCTGAGCTTGGAAGCCCAAACTTCCCTTTCCCCAGATACCTCGGCCAGCTCCTTGGGAAGATCACCGAGGCATTCCCAGGCCAGCCGAGAGACATAGTTCCTCCAGCGTGTCCTGGGTCTTCCCCGGGGCCTCCTCCCAGGGGGACATGCCTGGAACACCTCCCCAGGGAGGCATCCAGGAGGCATTCGAAAGAGATGCCTGAGCCACCTCAGCTGATTCCTCTCGATGTGGAGGAGCAGCGGCTCTACTCCGAGCTCCTCCCGAGTGACTGTGCTTCTCATCCTATCTCTAAGGGAGCGCCCAGCCACCCTGCGAAGGAAACTCATTTCGTCTGCTTGTATCCGCGATCTTGTTCTTTCGGTCATTACCCAAAGCTCGTGACCATAGGTGAGAGTCGGAACGTAGATCGACCGGTAAATCGAGAGCTTCGCCTTTTGGCTCAGCTCCTTCACCACGACGGACCGGTAAAGTGACTGCATCACTGCGAAAGCTGCACCGATCTGCCTGTCGATCTCATGCTCTATCCTTCGCTCACTTGTGAACAAGTTCCCGAGATACTTAAACTCCTCCACTTGAGGCAGGACTTCTCCACCAACCTGGAGAGGGCAAGCCACCCTTTTCTGGTCGAGAACCATGGCCTCGGACTTGGCGGTGCTGATTCTCATCCCAGCCGCTTCACACTCGACTGCAAACCGCCCCAGTGCATGCTGAAGGTCCTGGTTTGAAGAAGCCAACAGGACAACATCATCTGCAAAAAGCAGAGATGAAATCCTGTGGTTCCCAAACAGGATTCCTTCTGGCCCCTGGCTGCGCCTAGAAATTCTGTCCATAAAAATTATGAACAGAACCGGTGACAAAGGGCAGCCCTGCTGGAGTCCAATATGCACTTAGAACAGGTCTGATTTGCAGCCGGCAACGCGAACCAGATTCCTGCTCCGTTTGTACAGGGACCTGACAGCCCTTAGCAAAGAGCCCCGAACCCCATACTCCTGAAGCACCCCCCACAGAATACCATGAGGGACACGGTCGAATGCCTTCTCCAGATCCACAAAGCACATGTGGACTGGTTGGGCAAACTCCCATGAACCCTCGAGCACCCTATGAAGGGTATAGAGCTGGTCCAGTGTTCTGCGACCAGGACGAAAACCGCATTGTTCCTCCTGGATCCGAGGTTCCACTATTGGCCGAATTCTCCTCTCCAGTATCCTGGAGTAAACCTTCCCTGGGAGGCTGAGAAGTGTGATTCCCCTATAATTGGAGCACACTCTCCGGTCCTCTTTCTTAAAAAGAGGGACCAACACCCCAGTCTGCCACTCCAGAGGCACTGTCCCTGACCGCCACATGATGTTGCAGAGGCGTGTCAGCCAAGACAGCCCCACAACATCCAGAGACTTGAGATACTCGGGGCGGATCTCATCCACCCCCAGTGCCTTGCCACCGAGGAGCTTACTAACCACCTCAGTGACTTCAGCTTGGGTAATGGACAAGTCATCAGCCTCTGCTTCCTCAATGGAAGACGTGACGGTGGGATTGAGGAGATCCTCGAATTATTCTTTCCACCGCCTGACAATGTCCCCAGTCGAGGTCAACAGCTCCCCACCCGCACTGTAAACAGTGTTGGCAGAGTAGTGTTTCACTCTCCTGAGGTGCTGGACGGTTTGCCAGAATTTCCTCGAGGCTGACCGATAGTCCTCCTCCATGGCCTCACCGAAGTCCTCCCAGTTCCGAGTTTTTGCCTCCACAACTGCCCGAGCTGCGGCACGCCTGGCCTGCCGATACCTGTCAGCTGCCTCAGGAGTCCTGGAGGCCAACATGGCCCGATAGGACTCCTTCTTCAGCTTGACGGCATCCCTTACTTCCGGTGTCCACCACCGGGTTCGGGGATTGCCACCATGACAGGCACCGGAGACCTTGCGGCCACCGCTCCGAACAGCCACGTCGACAATGGAGGCAGAGAACATGGTCCACTCAGACTCGATGTTCCCTGCCTCCCTCGGAAGCTGGGAGAAGCTCTCCCAGAGGTGGGAGTTAAAGACCTCCCCAACTAAGTGCTCAGCCAGACGTTCCCAGCAGATCCTCACCATAAGTTTTGGCCTGCCAGGTCTGTCCGGCTTCCTCCTCCACCAGCGGATCCAATTCACCACCAGGTGGTGATCAGTTGACAGCTCAGCCCCTCTCTTCACCCGAGTGTCCAAGACATAGGGCCGGAGAGCCGATGAAATGACAACAAAGTCGATCATCAACCTCCAACCTAAGGTGTCCTGGTGCCACGTGCACTTATGCACACCCCTATGCTCGAACATGGTATTCGTTATGGACAAACCGTGACTAGCACAGAAGTCCGATAACAAAACACCACTCAGGTTCAGATCGGGGAGGCCGTTCCTCCCAATCACTCCCCTCCAGGTGTCGCTGTCATCGCCCACGTGAGCATTGAAGTCCCCCAGTAGAACAATGGAGTCCCCAGTCTTAGCACCTCTCAGTACCTCTCCCAGGGACTCCAAGAAGGCCAGATACTCTATACTGCTATTCGGCCCATAGGCACAAACAACAGCAAGAGCCTTCTCCCCGATCTGAAGGCGCAGAGAGGCGACCCTCTCGTTCACTGGGGTAAACTCCAACACATGGCGGCTGAGCTGGGGAGCTATAAACCACACCACACCAGCCCGCCGCCGCTCACCATGGGCGACTCCAGAGAAGTGGAGAGTCCAGCCCCTTTCAAGGAGCTGGGTTCAGGAGCCCAAGCTGTGCGTGGAGGTGAGCCCGACTATCTCTAGCCGGTACCTCTCAACCTCCCGCACAAGCTCAGGCTCTTTCCCCCCCAGCGAAGTGACATTCTATGTCCCAACAGCTAGCTGCTGTGTTCGGGGATCAGGTCATCGAGGCCCCTGCCTTCGACTGCTGCCCAATCCACACTGCACCAGCCCCCTATGGCTACCTCTGTGGGTGGTGAACCCACAGGAGGTCAGGCCCATGTCACCGCTTTGGGCTGAGCCCGGCCGGGCCCCGTGGGCAAAGGCCCGGCCACCAGGCGCTCGCATATGAACCCCAACCTCAGGCCTGGCTCCAGGGTGGGGCCACGGCTGCGCCATACCGGGCGACGTCATGGTCCTTGATTGAGTGTTATCCATAAGGGGTTTTAGTGAACTGCTCTTGGTCTGGCCTGTCACTTAGGACCTGTCTGCCTTGGGAGACCCTAACAGGGGCGTAATGCCCTTGACAACATAGCTCCTAGGATCATTCAAGCACACAAACTCCTCCACCACAATAAGGTGGCAGTTCTAGGAGATGTATAAATTCTCTGTGGAGGAATTGCTGCATACCAGAGACCCATTCTCAGCTGTACAACATCATAAGTCACTTTGGTTTGCATACGCACTCTTAAGTGGGTTTTACACGGGCGCTTGCACTAGAACAGGTTGTTCCCAGAACAAGTTGCTCTGGCGCAACTGCCCGTCTAAAGATTTTTTTTTTTCCAGAAGAGGTTGACACCACTGAGTGCAACTTGCTCCACTTTACGAGGTGGTTCAGCTTACTCTGGAACATCTTATTCTGGGCGTAGCTTGTTCCTGCTTACCGTCTAAACATAATTGGAGGCAAGTAGGAGGGCTTAGGCATGTATGGTAGTGTTCATTCAGGTCATTTGTCATCCGGACAAGACCGCTTTGCAGCAAATTCAGTGGTCAGTTCTTCTTGAGTGCTTTTCCTTGTCAAAATTCATCTAAAAGAGCCAACTCGGAGTCGATTAATTCCCTGAATGACACATCACTCAGGGTGAATTAGTTTTCCAGAAGTGAAAGTTGGATTTGCTGTTGAATCACTGAGCATTTAAGCAGAAACGAGCAGGGAGAGAACAATAAAGCAAGTTAAAAACAAGCTTCTGATCACTGATTTGCACATGCGCACTTTTGTGTTTACCTGACTAACCTCCGGTTTGCCACCGATTGAAAGTGAGCACATAAACACAAAGAAAAGTGGGTGCAACTTGTTCCCGCTGCCCGTAAGGGACAGATTATGAAAAACACACTTTTTCAGTGCTTGTGCACATACATTGGGTATCTGGAGTGCCTAACAATCTTCAAACTCTGAAATAAAACAACCAAGTCAGTTTCTTTTGTGCTGCCTATTTCATAAAACACACTTCAAGAAGCTGTTCAGATTTGACTCCTCTTTCTATGTAGCTTATCTGAATATCTACACTCATGGCTTGAGAACTGCATTTGCTAATGAATATGTATGAGGAATGTACTACCTGATTGGGGGTGGGGGGGAGTATTTATGAATATGTATGAGGAAAGTGCTACCTGATTGGCTGAGTAGATGGGGTGGGGTGAGCAGTGGTTCATTAACATTTAAAGGAACAAACACTCAAATCAGCCATTTTGAACAGGGCTGTTTAGACCAAAGACCATCATAAAAATGGTGCTTACTACCATCTGGCAAGGCATGCTGCAATACAGATGCGAGTGGGGAGTCAAACTCTCGCGGTTACCAAAGGACTAGCCCCCCACTGTAACCCTAGCTATGTAATATAGGCGAGAGGCCGAGAGCTACGAAACAGAGATCAGTGCCACCAAACATACCATGCATGGTGCGGGAAAGACTTCGACTTTTTTTTTGGACTGTTTAGACAGGGTGAGAAGGGAGCTGTGGGGCTTTAACCTTGCGGTATTTTGACCAAAAACAGTTCAACTACCTTGGCAACATCCTAACCCAAGACTGCAGATGTAACACTGAAATCAGAAAATGGATTACAGTAGCAAAGACGACATTTACAGACTTGTCAAGTACCCTCACAAACAAAAATCTATAAATGAACACAAAGAAAAGACTCATGAACTGCTACATATGGTCCACCTTAACCTATGTGTAACCCCTTTAATATATTGGGACAGATTTTGTAACTCAGAGGGACAGATTTGGGGAACATTGGGGATAGATTAGGGATAAAATTAGCTCATGTTTTAAGTCGTTCAAATTCTGTAAAGCTGCTTTGCGACAATGTTTATTGTTAAAAGCGCTGTACAAATAAACTTGATTTGATTTGATATTGGGCTACATAGATAAATTAGAAAAGGAAAGGCAATTAATGTTTTATTAATTGTTTAGTTTAATAAGAAAACTGCATGTATGGTCTCGTCCAGTATAAATTTTTCCCATGTCTTTGTGTCCCCTGAATGCATCAGGTCAGATCGGCCAATCAGAGAACTGTAAACACAGTTTATCCCTGCCCACCGTTTTTTTTTTTTGAGCATGTAGTGTATGTCTGTGAGCATCAGTCTAGTAGAGAGCATCAAGTCGAAGCAGAGTTATGAAAAGTGAACTAAGGCCCTGTCCAGACGGCAACGGATTCAGGTGAATCCGATACAATTGTTTATCGTTTAGGCCTGGCGTCCACACGGCACCGGCATTTTGGGTGCCCCAAAATGCAATCTTTTGAGAACGGGTCCCAGAGTGGAAAGATCTGGCAACGTTGCCGTTGCGAAGTCGTCTGGATGAGTAGAACGGATTTGTTTCCGATGACGTCACAACCACATGACTGTCAGTGCTTCACGCCGGGTAGAAGTGTAACGAACTCGATGCGAGTTGTCAACAAATCCTATAACTTGGTTCATGAAACGCGCTTACAAAATATTTTCACTGTGAATATTTATTGTGTAATGGTGCAAAGTGAGAGAGAGAGAGAGAGAGAGAGAGAATAGCCCTTAGGGCAGAGTTAATCCCGCCAGCAAAAATAGGGAAAAAAAGGAGCGATCTCACCTCTTCAGATGTTGGTTTAAGTCCTATAATACATTCCTCAAAAAGGGCGTAGAAGAACAAATTAATCCATCAACGTGTAGCATTCAATTTATTCCGGACCATTAAAGACGCCGCCTTCCGCATAGAATCATACATCATCCTCGCCGCCATATTGGATGGATCAAAGCGGAGAATAAAGATGCCTCATTCATGTGCTGCATTTAACTGTACCAACAGGTTTGCCGTCCAAACAAGATCACATGGGATTACCTTTCACAGGTGAGACTGGAAAAACACTTTTCATTGTATTTGGTCATTATAATGTAATTTTACGAACAGATTTTTCTGACTTTGTGGCTAATATGAAGTCTCGCGCATAATAGTTTATGCGCATGCGTCCTTACTTCTTCTATTGTTCTGGTGTCTCCAGAGGGACCGTCTTACAGCGCCCCTAGAGGTGTGGCATGTGTATTGCATCATTTTCAGCAAGCGTTGCGTTGCCATATGGACCTGATATAAGTGAAAGGATGGAAGAAAACCGAGATAGCCGTTAATGAGTGTTTGCTGAAAAAAAAGAACAACAACAGAAAGTGAGTTAATGATATGGTAGATGTGGTAACGGCTGTTATCTTTAGCCGTTACTGCCATTAGTCGTTAAAGCTACTGGCTCTTAACTACCATTAGTTCGCCGGCCAACGTTTGTAGCCGTTACTGCTGTTGACTCTTAACTACCGTTAACTTGTCTGCTAGCGCTTAGCTGTTGCTCCCAGCTCTCGTCTGTGTGTCTGTGTGTGGACAACTCCCCCCTCGTCTGTTACTGCTTTCAGCAACAAGGTAAAGGCATAATCCACAATCCATGTTCCCTTGTAATGTCACCGAAAGTACATTTGTTTTATTAGTTTACTTTTTGTGTAGAACCCCTGTGGCTACACCGGGTACCAGAGCCGTTTTGTGCCTGTACCCCGCCGAACACAGAGATCGGTGAGCATGATTATTGGTTTTAATGAATTATTTTGTTTTATTTTATGTTTGAATTAGTTCATGATTGTATTGTACTGAATGTGGATGTTAAAAAGGGTTATTTATAAGAAGCAGTTTTGTTGCCATGGTAACTATGAATGTATTACTAAATAACTGATGATATTTCTCTGACCCTGTCTGTTGACAGGTCAGGTTTTGTTGTTGTTGTTTGTTTGTTTCTTTTTTGTTCTTTTGGATTTTGTTTTGATTGTTTCAGCAAAGTGAAGTGATGGCGAGCTACCTACTTGATCTAAAGTGAAGTGAACCCCAGATATCCCGTGGTCACTGGACAGGTCCTGCTGCACTCTATGGTGTGGTAGGCTCAGCATCTGAAACACCCTCACACTCAGCCCTGTCACACAATTCCCCCTACCCTCAATTCCCGGACTTACATTTTCTCCATCCTGGAACACTGGACCTGCACTCATCTTTTGACTTTTTCTTGGACCTTGGACTTCTCCTGGAATTGGAAATGCATGGCTGTTGTGTAGGATAATCCTCCTCAAGTGAATGGTGTTTGTGATGTATTTTAACTGATTTTTTGTTGTTGTTGTTTTTCCCTTTGATTTATTGAAAACTGTTATATTGGATCAGAGAAACTGAATTCTGTGTTTCAATTTCAAATTTCAGATTATTAGAGTGCACCCAAATTAGAATATTTAGCTAAATTAGATACTCATCTGGGGCGGCACGGTGGTGTAGTGGTTAGCGCTGTTGCCTCACAGCAAGAAGGTCCTGGGTTCGAGCCCCGGGGCCGGCGAGGGCCTTTCTGTGTGGAGTTTGCATGTTCTCCCCGTGTCCGCGTGGGTTTCCTCCGGGTGCTCCGGTTTCCCCCACAGTCCAAAGACATGCAGGTTAGGTTAACTGGTGACTCTAAATTGACCGTAGGTGTGAGTGTGAATGGTTGTCTGTGTCTATGTGTCAGCCCTGTGATGACCTGGCGACTTGTCCAGGGTGTACCCCGCCTTTCGCCCATAGTCAGCTGGGATAGGCTCCAGCTTGCCTGCGACCCTGTAGAAGGATAAAGCGGCTAGAGATAATGAGAATGAGATGTAATTCTCCTTGAGAATTGAGAATGATATTATGGTATGTAATATCATTTAATTGTTTTTTGTTTTGTCAGAGAATTTTGTTTGTCTTGTTTTAACTTATTTATTTAATTGTCTATTTGTTCATCTATTTATCTGTTTATTCTATTCTATGCAATTCATTTTTTTTCTAACTAAAGCCGGTATTACTTTTTATATTTAAACCCCTGCCTCCTGAGTCTCATTCTCACATCCCACAGTGCTCCAGTAGTCGAACCTATCTGATACACTAATCCACAAGTCCTGGTATTGTGAAATCCCTCATAAGTGTTACATATGGATGTGAGTTGTGGGCACTGAGCAAACAAGATATGAATCCCCTGGAAGCAGTGGAGATCTGGATTTACCGTAAAGTGAAGAAAATATCCTGGATCGAAAAAAGAACAAATGTACTGGAGTTGGTCAATGAAACAAGGAACCTCATTCAAACTATCCACCAAAGACAACTGAGGTTCATTGGACATATAGTCAGATGAAACTCAACTGAAAAATTATGCATTGAAGGAAGAGTGGAGGGAAGAAAAAGCAGAGGAAGACAAAGACAAAACCATCTGCAGAGTCTGGCATTGGAAATGGGAATGAAAGCTGTGGACCTGTTATGGTTGGCATGGGATAGAACTGGTTTCAAAAACAAGGTCGCCAACGTCAATCTGATTTGACACTTGAAGAAGAACATGATTTTAACCAAAGCACATCACAGACATTTCATTAAGACCTCAGGGAACTGTGTCAACTTGTCGAAAAGGGGTATAATACTTCACCTTTTAAGGGTTCTTTCATTTGCCTCTCTTTAGAATCCTAAGAGTTCCTGCTTTATCAAAAGGGAAATACTCATTTAGGTAGAACTTTTTTTTAGGACTCTTGGAACCATTAATTATACAGTGAAGAATCCTTTTCTTCTAAGAATGAATTTTTTATTAAATAGTATTATGAGACTCTAAATTGACTGTAGGTGTGAATGTGAGTGTGAATGGTTGTTTGTCTCTGTGTCAGCCCTGCGATGACCTGGCGACTTGTCCAGGGTGTACCCTGCCTCTCGCCCATAGTCAGCTGGGATAGGCTCCAGCTTGCCTGCGACCCTGTAGAACAGGATAAGGAGCTACAGATAATGAATGGATGGATGAATGGATAGTATTATGAGAGTATTATTGGGCCATCTGGATTTTTATATAGATTTTTGCTATCTGGGTTACTTGGTTCATTTTGATGTCATTGAAGGCTTTTGTCTGAGCAAGAAAGAAAGTGAGAGAGTGTGTGTGTGTGTGTGTGTGTGTGTGTGTGTGTGTGTGTGTGTGTGTGTGTGTGTGTGTGCAACACACCGATCACTGAGCTTGCAGGTGCCACATTGAGTGTATGGTAAAATAACCCTCCTATTGTTTTTATATTTCAGGATTGTAGAAGAAGATTAGAGTGGATTAAACCTTCAGCTTCTTAGGATTCGTTTCACACACTCGTGTGTGTGTGTGTGTGTGTGTGTGTGTGTGTGTGAATGCACGTGCACAATTTAAAAAGCTTGCCATGCTATCATTAATTTATCCGTACATCTCTGACTATTTTTAGATCCTCATCTTCAAAAGCAGCTGCAGTGCAGTGAGAGAGAGAGAGAGAGAGAGAGAGAGAGAGAGAGAGAATACATGCATGCGGGCTTGAAATAATTGTTTTGGGTTTTAAAATCAATAATGAAGTTGCAATTTGCAACTTGTCTTTCAGGTTTTTTTTCTTTTTAATCTCTCTCACAGTCTGTCACTTTATAAGGGGAATTAGTAATCAGAGTACATTGGGACACAACACACACAGCATTTGGTCACCACCAAGATATAAAAATGTGCCATAATAAAATGAAGAATTATATTGGAAAATATACATATTTGAATATCAAACAGTATATGCAGTAGTCTGGTTAACACCAGACCGTATCACAAGTGAAATATGGTCTGGAATCCGCCTATTGAATTTCTCATAGGGGAGGTGTGGTTTACGATTGTCAACGGCCGTTGATTGGACGTTCATTGGACGTTGCGAATGTCTATCATTTGGCGTATGGCCAATCATGGCCCATGGCCAATCATGGCAGTTGTACCCGGTGACGTAGTTAGAGCGACGACGAAGAGAAGGAAAGAGAAGGCAAAACAAAAATAGGAAAACAATGGCACCAAACGATTACTGCCGTTTTAAAACAAACTTTCGCTCTAAACTATTCAGAACAGTGTCTAAAGCTTGATCGAAAGTTTGGTTCATATCGCTCGCCGCCATGTTAAATGTGATCCGTAAACAGTCCCAAATAAACTACAAGATTCCGTTTGTCGAGTAGTACGCGTCACCGTCTTTCCACCCCTCCCCACTCTCTGATTGGCTCCCTAACTCAGGCGAGCCTTTAGACCATAGTTTCCATGCTGTCTTTTCAGATCGGAATGATTGTGCAAAGCAGCATGGGATTTCCCAGGCTATACTGTATATGCAGTGCAGCACATGGGCATTTGTGTCAGAATAAGCCTAAACATTTTAACTTTACAATTTGTCTGTGGTAAAAACTCCAGTTGCACAAGTTATCAAAAGTATTTGTCATCTGGTTTGCTGAAACGTAGCTGTGTGACATCTTTATAATAGTGAAAGCTAACACTATGTTTACATAAAACTGCATCCAAAGGTAGTATACGGGGGGCTCAGAATGGAACACCAAGCTTTACGTATGTATAAAGAAGTCACCTACTAACATTTACACATTGATCAGTGAGTTAAGACGTGAGCCAGAAAAGAGCTGTTCCCAACTCCAGCAGATGGTAATTTACTGTTTTAACCAGCACTGCCTGGCTAAAAGATATCCTGAATATGATTTCCCTCCCTCCCTCCATCTTTCTCTTTTTATCTCTCCCCTCCCCCCATTCTGTTTTCTCCAGATCCAGAAACTGAAGCGCTCCCTTTCATTCAAGTCAGTAATGCGGAGTAAAAGTGTCGAGAACTTCTTCCAGCAGTCAAAATTTGAGACCCTGCCCCCTGACAGTATCATCACTACTGAGGCTCCATCCTCCATCACTGAGTCTGCCTTTTGTGACTGCTCTTTGACCCTTGACAGGTCCCCATCCATCAGTCCGAACCCGTCTCTCTCTTCACGGTCACCTTCATCAAGCCCATCCCTGTCAATTAACTCCAACACTCCTCCCCCTCCTCAGCTGCGCCAACAGAAAATGCACTATTTCTTGGAATATGTGTTTCGCCGGCCCACTGTCTGCCAGCAGTGCAAGCAATTGATAGCAGGTACTATACATGCTTACTCAGGATACAAATTTTTACAGATGAGTCAGCACTTGGTTGTTAACTGTCAACTCTAAAATAAATAAAAAATACTAAGTTAATCCGTTTTATATCAACATGACATCGCTGAGTGAAATACATTTCACTGGCTACATTAAGTAACTGTAAAACTAAGCTTTGTGATATAATGATAAAATGAATTTATCATCCTATTTATCAAAATATGTGATGTTTACTCCTGAAGAGGAGACTGAAGGGAGAAACCTTCCCAAAACACTGAAAGAAGCATAATATAAGCATAAGATAATTTTAGTGTGCAATTGTACAGTTCATAATATTATTGCACTTATATTCTTTACTCCTTAAACTTGAAATGTTTTTTTTTCTTTTCTGTTTATTTTTAGGATATTGGTTATTGACAGTTGAATTGTTTATTGCAATTTTTAAAATAAAAACTTACAAGCAGGGAAAAATCTATATTGTACAAGCCTAAGTAAAACATTTTATGACATTTTGCATACATTTTAATATGAATTTCACTTGTTTTACTATCAATTTCCACTTTTAAAGTGGAAAAGGAGAACTTCATAGATTATCTCTTCTGGTACCAAAGGACCCCAATGATGACCCATTTTCACTTAGTTGTCATGTAAAGAAGCAGATGACAGATATAATTGCAGGAAGAGTGTTTATTAGAAAACAGGCAGGCAAACAGATCAAAACGTGTGGCGAAGACAGAGTCAGGAAACGGGCAAGGGTCATATGAGGCACAAACAGAATATCAGACATAATGTAAAGCAGGGTCAAGGAAACAGAAAACAAAGTCAAGAACACAATATCAGGCTTGGTAACATGAGACACTAGGTACTGCGCATATGCTTCGCAAAGTCTATGGTGTTTTCAGAGTCGCAATTTCACAGCACCTTTTCACAATTTGCTGTGATTGCGCTCTAATCTGGAACAGGTGCATGGTAATTAGTCCTTGTGATGATTTTAGTCACACTGCCAGGGTCACATAGGGAAACCATTGAGGACATGTGTGCACATATGTTGGGCAACTAAAATCTTTTAACATGGGTGCAGATTAAGCATTCACATTTTTTACCTTTGAGTAATGCTAAATAATTCTAGACTACTAAATTATTTCTGCCTTATTCTATAATTCATGAAAATTCAATTTGTATTCATACATTAAAGTTAATTTGGACAGCCCAGTTGCACACATTCTAAAATAAATATAGTCCTTACTGTGTGTTTAGCTGCAGTCCTTTTATTGTCGTGCCACTTATTCTTTTACTGTGACATCATTGTTGCTAACCTTCAAAATATTCCCACACTTGAAAGTGATTTTGTATTTTTC